>NC_087575.1:2959107-3699959 GCF_036250125.1 Pseudopipra pipra
ATCCTGGGAACCAGCTAAAGCCAATTTTCCAAGCTCCTTGGAGAGTCCCAGCAGCTCTTTACTCACTGCCTGTAAATGATCCGAGTGCACATGAGAATAAAGCTGATATTGAGTTGGGGGTAATGGGGCCACCAAAGAGAGTCAGGAGAGGATCACAATTGCAGAGACATTTTCTGCTCCAGCAATACAAGAAGACAGGGGGCAGTTATTTGCTTTCACAGGAATAAAACTCTTTAAGCAAGGACCCTAAAAGTGGGAATAATCATAATTTACTGTTCACACCGTGCAGTGGGGAATCAGGCCCAAGCTTGTAGCTACAAGCTTTAGCTATAAATGCTGTGGACTGAATGTGCTGTGCAGAGCTTTACTGAGTCACATTGATTTCAGAACAGCTTTCCCCAGGGAATGGCACTGCTTTATTCCAGTATGGGTGTGAGCCCCTGCTCTTGATTCTGATCTTATATTCTGAAAAATCAAGTGAGTTTTGGTGAGTATGTGCCTGACTTGCATATGCATGGAATGTGCCTTCAAGAGCTGATACAACTTTGATAAGATTCTTATTTAAGTTACTCTTCTAATTAAACCCAATTAATTCGGGCAGAATCTTCTCCATTTCCTGGTGGAGACTCTGTGAGCACAGAACTGGGTCTTATGGCAGAAATCAGGTTTGCCCACGATGGCAATAGAACAGGTTATCCTGTAAGCCCAGAGTAAATTTGCAAACTCCATCTGGTAAAAAGAAATGCATTAATGGATTCTGTGACTGATCTCCTGAAATGTCATTTGAATAGTTTTGACTGTGCATTTGTTTTATGCCTGGGAAATTTCACAGTATAAAAAGGCTTTTATTTCCCTTTTTCATTTGCCAAGAATCTCTTTGAAAGTTGTTTGTAATACAGACTGAGGCTTGGGCCAGACCTTAAGCTCACATAAGCAGACCTATCTCTTTTGACTTCTGTAAAGAGAAGCTGATACACCTGAGCTGAGGATCAAGGACAAAAAAATGAAAGTAAGAAGCTGGTAGGAATGAAGCTTTTTGAGCAGGGGAGTAGTTACTCCAGGAAACCTGTTATTTCCTAAAAAAAAAAAAAAAAGGATTCTTCTAAAATTATAAAATTATAATCTTATTATGTGGGATATGAATGTCTAAAGCAAGTCTTACTGTCCCAGTGCTGTCCTTCCATCAATCCCTTTTGATGCTGATAATTTGAGGCCTTTCCCACTGCCTGCTTTGCCTCCCAGGGCAGGTGCAGGTGGTTTGAATGAAAAAATTCCACTGTGAAAAAAAGTCACGGTAAGTTTTTTAAATACAAAAGTCTTCGCTGATAGTGAATTGGAGAATGTGGTGCTATGGGAGAGAGTCTGATTTTAGATGATTTTAGTGCTTTTAAAAGCAAGTGCTTGAAAGCCAAATGCTGAGAATGCAAGAGATAATGTACATGGACTGGTGTGTAGAGATGTGCTTGGGAGAAGGAGAGAGGAGGATAAGGTACATGTGGGTAACACTCTGAGCAAGGAGAACCACCCAGAGGCTAATGAGACACAAACACTGGTGATAAAAGGAGAAAAAAAGGGAAGAATTTGGAACTGGAACTTTGGTTTAGCCCTGAACAGTGATTGTTCCAGGTCCTGCAGAGTGGTAGAGAGGCCTGGATGCAGAGAGGTGTTCAGAAGGAGTCTGGACATAATGTCAGGAGGCAAGACTGTATGACAGCAAAGAGGGTAAAAAAAAAGCACAATTCAGTGTTTAAGCCAGGGCTAGCTTAAGCTCTGGATACATTAGGCTAGACCTGGCCAGTTCTGGCTTCTTACAACTCCCTCTGAAGCTTTTAAGGCAGCAAAAGGATGCTGGAAGAAAGGAAGCTCCTGCTGCCACGGCTCCACCATCACTGGGGAGGTGACTCTTTTGTAGTTTAATGGGGGGTTGTCAGTCTTCAGGCCTGTCAGTGCAGTGCCTTTCTCCCACAGCCTGGAGCTCCTTTCAGCCTGGAGTTATTCCTGCTGTCTGTGGAAGAGAACAGAGCTGCTTTTTTGTTCTTGAAAGGACAGAAGAAATACTCTTCCTGACAGAACCCCAGTGAAGGCACTGGGCTATCAAATGCTGGGAGAACTTCCTAAAATCATTAATTGTGCTAATGCCAAAAGCAGCAAAAGCTACACTGAGAGAAAACACAAGGAGGGTGCCCTTGGTGAGATGTAGGGCCAGGCCATCAAACAGCTGCAGGTGCTTGAGGAAGGAACACAAGACCCTGGGATATTTGGAAGTGGCCTCTCCTACTTGAGCTTCTGGAGGCTCACGTTCTGCCCAGCACCTCTTCCCCTTCCTGTTGCTGTTGACTGAATTTTGTTTCTATTTTCAGTCACTTTAAACATGGGGAAAGGAGAGGAAGCAGGTCTACAAAGCAATTTTCAATGTGCTTCCCTATCTGTCTGTCTGCTCCCTACAAATAGTTGTTTTTCTTAGGGATAAAGGCAGAAGATAATTCCTTTAAGTTGCAATTAAGCTCTGGGTGGCTGCAGAAAGCTACAGCTTTCTCCAGCTCCTGCAGAGACACAGCTTGAGCCCAGGTTTCCCTACTTTCCTAAACCAGGACATTTTTGTCCTGTTTTTGTTTTGTGTCTGGTGGTGATTATGGCCCCACTTCTCCAGGGTAGCCCGAAGTGATTGGAGCAGCAGGGAAAATGACAATTCTCCATAAACTGGCTGTGCCCTCTTTCTGAAACACTGATTTCAGAGAGGAGGGAACAGATTCCTCTCAATCCTGATTTCAACTCCTCCTGCTTCACCTGCCACACCTCTGTTTTCCAAGCAGTGAGCCCAGTGCAATCTCCTCTTACCCCTGCTGTGCTGGCAAGTGCTGGGAAGAGACTTTTTATGGTGTTGGGTGGAACACCGAGGGCTGGTGGAGCAACACTGGTGCTCCCAGGCTCCAGAGTCTCATCAGCAGACGCATGTGATCGCTTTGGCTCATTAGTTAATGAGGTTAATGAGGACACCTGTGTGAGCCATCTGATAGGAAGGGGGCTGTGTCTAGCCATGGTGATTGCTCAAGATGACACAGCAAATCACTGGCAGAGCTGGGAGCCAGCAGAGCACAGCAGGGCAGGGCTCCACCTCCAGGTCTGAAGTCATCCCACCCACCCTTTGGTGGATGGACACGGCCAGGAGCTTGAGGACACGGCTCAAATTCAGTCTGTGCTGGGCTTGTGCAATGGATTGGAAATGTTCTCCTCTGTCAGCGAGTCCTGTGAACCTTGAGAGCTCCAAAGCCTCCCCACACCTCAACCCTGCAAAGAAATGTCAGGCACTAACTCTGAGGATCTCCCTTTCCCAGACAGGCTTATTATCAATGGCATCAAATAGCGGAATGTTACCATTTCCACCTGGTTTTAATGATTTATCACCCCTGAATTATGCCCCACTGGTGACAGTAATGTTCTCTGCTGTGGACGGGTGGATGGAGTAACGTCTGTCTCTGTTTGGTGTGCTAACAGAATCAGAATTAATATTTTGTCTTGCCTGGCTTATCTTAGCTAGACAGTAGCTATTATTTCACCTACTCTGTTTCTCTTCCCCCTCTCTGCCACAACTGAAATAATTTGATTTTGAGCTATACTTGAAGCAGGACTCACCTCAAATCAGATTTCAAATTCCTTGACCGGAGTCCGATCCCAACACCATCAATCTCCACTGTGTCCAAGCACAGTCAGTCATGTAATAGGATGGATCAGGCAGGGAGAGCACATTTTGTGGGTGACTGCAGACACCTGCACTCAAACACACTTGACTTTGACACGCAAGTCAGCACAGGGCAGAGTAAGTGAGAACCTGCCCCCCATCAGCCAGCACAGCACATGGTCCTGTGCCCCACACCACGGCCCTGGGGACACCAACCCCTCGTGGTGACACCCCTGCAAGTGTGTGTTCACTCCTGCTGAATGGCTCTGAGTATGTCAGTGCAAACCTGTGTGGATGTTGGGGGCAGGTGGGTGAAACAAGGAGGATTTGATTACTCACAACGTGCTCTCCCTCTGCCTTTTTTTTTTTCTCTGCTGTTCCCACTCGTGCTGAATTACAGCCCTTGCCTCCCCGTGTGGGATGCTATGTTGTGTTAGATTCCATACATATTGCATTGTTTGCCTTCTTTATTTCCCTTTCCCCTCCCTGCTCGTGGTTGTTTGTTTTCTCTTCATGTGTGGCATCAAAAGGCTGTTTGAAGAGAAACTACCCAATCTGAATGAAGGGGATGTTGCTTTTGGAAGATCCAGCAGAAGCCTGAGCAGAACTGATAGTAAATTATGAATTAGCTGGAGATTTTTCTCACCTCTTTTTCTTTTTCTTTACTTTTTCTCACTTTTTTTCTCCTCCCTGCCTATTTTCCTAGCCCTAATTAAAATGTGCTGGGCACAAAACTGTAATGAAGGGCTGGAGTCATTACTTTTGTTTATGGCAAAGTCCAAGTAGAACAGAACTCTGGTTGAGTCCCATCTCCCTCCATAAAGCCTGTAATAAATATCAGCCACATTGATTTTCCTTCCCCTGAACCCTTTCCTATTTGTTCTGGTCTAAGTGCACTATGTTTTCCTCTGAGGTTTCTTTTGCTCTAACTGTTCTATTATCTGTTGTTGTTGTTAATCTGTGTTGAGTGTGTAATTGAGATCCTAAGAGGGAGGTTAAGAGAAACCCCCTTGGGAAGACATCTGACCTACAAGAAGACAGAGAAAAAAATAAAATAAATAACCCAAGCCATTGAGGCCAACTGCTCCATTTACTTGGTGGAGCCATTTCCTTCAGCAAGGGCTTTCATCCACTCCAGGCTCAGCTCTCTTTCTGTAATTAGTTCTATGCATGTGTTCTTAACCTCTACTTGATTTTTGCATTGATTTCCTTGCCCTGGGGGAACATTTGCCCGTTGATTCCCTACATCTGATTTTCCCCTTACCTGCTGTCTCCCGCTGAACTGGTGATACAGGCACAGGTAAGATGTGGCCCCTTTTCTCTTCCCATTTGCATGCTCTGATTTACCCTGGCCCCAGTGACACAGGTCCATGTTGGGGGATGATGTGGGAGATGTCCCAAAACACAGATGACAGCTGCTTAAATTCCCCTTGGGTTTCCCAAGGAAGGAGGCATGGGCAGAACTGAAATCCTCCTGAGAGACTGGGAAACTGTGTTCCCCCAAGCTCAGACACTGTTCACCAGCTTTCCATCCTCCTCCAGCCTCCTGATCTGGGCATTCTCTGTCCTGAGCACTTGAACTTCCCATCTCCCTCGTTTGCTCTCTGCCTCGGGGATGTGTTGCAAATACACGGAATCCATTATTCCCTGCTCAGTGTACCAGTTCCCAAATCTCAGCAGATAAAGAGTTCTTAGTGTTTTCTTAATGTCTCTTTGTAGTTTATGAGAGGCCTAGGAGGCATGAGGGGGAAATGAGACTGTGACTCAGAAATCCCTGCTGTCGGTCACGTGCTTCCTTTGCGATCTCGTTTGTAACCAGACTATTAAAAGTGAATTATCCGAGCCGAGGGGCAATGCTCAAATGGAAGGGCTGGGGGGAGGGAAGTCACACTTCCCTGGGGTGCCTCCAGATCTGAGCAGCTCAGTTCAGCCACTTCCATCTGCCCCTTTCTGCCCAGACTGGATTCCTGCCGTTGTTACGGGAGGATTGTTGGCACTGACAGCTGGGGACGTGATTTTCCCTCTGGACCTGATGGAAACGTCCCTCTTGGCTGCAGCGTGGGGATGTCTTCATGCTCCTGACACAGAGCCAGGAAGAGGAGAGGGAGGTGCCCATGTGGTGCCAGCTCTGCTCTCCCTGGAGAGCCCGTGGATGGGGAGGCCCTGAGCTGACAGCTCGACTTGCTGTCAGGTTTCCATGGCACTGCCATCACTGCTCCCAGGGATGTCTGGTAAACTGGAGCAAATTGGGGTGAGGGATTATCAGGCATTAAATGGTGCTGCTGAGCCAAGCCTCCTGTTCACTGTGATGGATTTCTGTGTTCTCCCAGGGACTGATGTGATCCAAAGGGCTCAGGGTGAGGAGGAGCTGCATGTCTGGGCCTGTGGAAGCAGTTGGGGCTCCTCCAGGTCCTGGCTTGTCTCTCAGTGAAGGTCAACTCCTGCTTCTATTGAAGTGATTTCCTATCTCTCAGTAGGAGCTGTATCAAGCCTTTAAGGAATTAGATTCTGCTTCAGTTCAACCTCTCAAAAATTCCCTTTTGATCTCTCCTATTGTGTTCAGGAACTTCTCTGAGTGGATCTATTGACTTTCCATGGAAAGTGGACATACCCAAGTAAAAAACCTGCTGCTGAAGGTTTCATAGAAGTAATATTGACCTTCCCATAGACACTGAAGAGAATAAAATAGTTTTCTCTGTAAAACTGAACTAAAATTGTATTTGACAAGTTCTATAAAGTGCTTATAGATTTTTATTTTTTCCTACTTTGGCTGGAACGTCTTTTTTTAATCCCACAAAGGCCAGAGGCAGAACATTTACAGAGAAGGGGGGAAACCTTTTTCTTTGAAAAATATTTGTGCTGGTAAATTGCTGCAAATTGGTAAGTTCCCAGATGCATCTAAATAAATAATAGCAGAACTTTGGCTGCATTTGCAAAAAAGAGGATACATTGGATTTATGGGCTTGTTTCAGGTATAATTGGTATCTAAGTCAGGCTTACTGAGTATTTACAGGTTTTATACAGTTTCCAATGGAAACAGTACCTGTGCAGTCTTTTGGGGAGTAAATCCAGGTCACACCCACTCCAAAAACAGCTCAAACCTTGTTTTTATTGGCAGTTTATTGCTGCACTTGTGCCCTGCTGTGGCCACAGGTTCACGGATCCACCCAGAGATGTTGCAGATTTTTGTGTGGTGACATCAGTTCCTCCCCTGGGTGAAAAGGTCAGTCTCTGCACACTGGGAGGAAACAAATGGTTCAGGGTTAGGTCGGGTTTGGAGGGATATGAACTCCCAGGGGAACATTCACTTGCCAAACTTCACCAGTCTGTGCTTCACCACCTTGTCCAGTGCTGTGCTGGACAAGGCTGAGCTGGGCAGAGAAAGATCCCTCCTGTTCCTGGTGTCCAGAGGGATCCCATGGCCTCCTGTGCCTACTTATAAAAGGTGCAGGAAAGGGCACCCTCCTCCTAAGGGCAGCTCAAATGTCCTGTTCTTGCTGCTCTTGCTCCTCCTGGGGCTCATACCCTGACAGCAGCTCATCACTTATCAGCATCCCTTGCCCTGAACCCTGTGACCATCGATCAAAGCTCTCCCCTCCCTGGAGCAGGAGCGTCTCCAGCCATCAGAGAACCTCTTAAAAGGAGAACTGGGTCTTTATTTGCTTTGTGGTCTTTATTTGCTTTGTGGCTCTCAGCTTCGTGTTTTCTAGGTTTTGGGCCATGGAGAGAGTACAGAAAAGTTCCTCTCATTCTTGGAGAAAACAGAGATAATCTGTGTCACAGGAGAGGGAACACTGCAAAAGGCTTCCAAAGAATTTTAAATACACTGTGGCCACAAGCAACTTGTTGGCTGAGATAGCCCAAACCCACTGGTTATTACAATGTACTTAAATAACCACTAATTAAAAATGTATAAACTCTTTCTATGTCTAAGCTTCATGAAGTACATGATCCCTGCTTTCCTCTGAAACCTCTTTCTTCCCACTGAGTCTTTTATTTTCCTTTCAGCCCTCTAAGTCTTCTTTCTCTGTCTTTTCTCAGCCCCTCATGGCTTTGCTCAGTTCATCCTCTGTCATTTGTGTCTGGATCTGGAAACATTTCTCAGGACGTTTGACTCATCCATCATTTAGATAATCACAAGGGAAAAAAACCCCAGTTTCCAGCTATGAACATCCATAAAAAGCACCAAGAAAAAAAAACAACAAACCCTCACCTTGAACTTCCCTTCCTGCTTTTCTTTTCACTTAATTTGAGAATCTGACTTGACAGTCTTTGCTCTGGCAAAAGTCCCACTGAAGTTATTAAGGGCAAGAGCTTGTCAGGATTAAGAGGAAGGATTTGAAATATCTGTGAGTGATAGCAATATCCCCAGTTCTATTAGGGCCGGATAAGTATCCGCAAAGGACATTAACCCTGGAGCCTTGAGCCAGCTGCTGAAGCCCTGGGGGGAAAGGAGATGAGGTTTCCAACGGAGACACCACTCCACAGCTGCTGTAATCAGGTTTTGCATCCCTTCCCTCGCAGAGTTGTGCTCAGACCACTTCCTCCTGAAGGATCCATTTGACCAGCAGATCCTGGGCGCTGGGAGGAGTGAACCCAGGAGCCTAAATGGGGATTAAGACTTCAAAAAGTTGGTGTTGGCACCGAGCCTGGGTGTGCTGGTGTCCGTCAGAGACGTGACACAGCAGTGCAGCCCTGTCAGGCAGGTTTGGAAAGGCCACCACCTGAACTGCACTGCAACCTGTGGGTGAAAGTGTTTGGGAACTGGAGGGAGCACAAACACCACGGTCACAGACAGCTCCAAACCAGGGTAATGGTTGTTATCTTCCAACAACTTAACACTCCTTTCTACTGGTGTAAGCTTCTGCTGTCTCTGCCCACATTTTACACAGAGTGACTGTTAAAACCCATTTGAAGACCAAATATGACTTTGAGGACAAAGAATCCCAGAATGGTTTGGGTTGAGAGGGACCTTAAAGCCCATCCAGTTCCAGCCCCTTCCACTGTCCCTTCCACACCTTCCACTATCCCAGGTTTCTCCAAGGCCTGGGACACTGCCAGGGATGGGGCAGCCACAGCTTCTCAGGGCAACCTGTGCCAGGGCCCCCCCACCCTCACAGCCAAAAATTCCTTCCCAATATCCCATCTGACCCTGCTCTCTGCCTGCCAGTTTAAAACCATTAGGACAAAGCAACGAAGGTGAGTGGGTTAGGAAAGAAGACATCAGGATGGAGTCAGCTAAAAAAAGCTTTTCTTATGCCTTTTTATGCTTTCTTGAGCCTGCAATACTGGATGGATTCAGGGAGCATGTGTATTCCCAGTGAAGGACAGCTTACACAGGCAGCAACTCCTGTTTTGTGCAGTAAATTGAAGTGCTGATCCCACTTGTGCCACCTTGTTCTCTGTAAATCTTGCCCTGGCACACATGGCATCTACATGTGCACATGATTCCCTGTCCCTCCTGTCAGGGGAAATCGCATTAATGCCGATGTTAAAATCAAACAAACACTGAAATAAATTTAAAACAAAAATAGTGTTTTCGAGGCTTCTCCATCCCCACCACCCACCTCCCATTTATAACTAATTGGGGCTTTTTATATTCCCTCACCCAGTGACAGATAAATACTAAACTCCACTGGTTAACAATAATCACCCTAATTATGCCAAGATGACATTTACAATACAGGCAATTGCTAATCCATTACCTCACTCTACTGAATACTAGAACACTCAAATTAAAAGTTATTCACCCACAAAGAACAATGTTTTAGTAGCTGACACAGCTTAGTAAAGGAATTTATTAAGGTAATTTGCAGTTTTCCCATAAATAAAACATTCTAGAGTTCCCCCGTCCTTCCCCCTCCCTTCCCCAAAACAATCTTTTGTGATAAATCTTTTTTTTTCCCTCTCTTGTAGCGTGGTTAAAAAAACAATAATTGAAACTGTCAGGCAGAGTTACACCTTTAAATTTGCTCACCTGAAAGACAACAGAAGCTGCTCTTCCATCCTTTCAGGTTGTTTCTGGAGAATGAGGGTGGTATTTTGGGGTCTGTGATGTTGTAGGAGGTCACTGTGGTAAAACCTTCACCAACCTGGGGGTTCAGTGAGACCTTCTGATGGCTCTGAATGTGTCAGGGAGTTGTGGCCAAGGGTGAGAGGTGCAGTGTGTGGTGGTCAGTGGTCCAGTGTGTGGTGGTCCCTGGTCCAATGTGCCAAACCAGGACTCTCTGGCCTTCATCAGAGAGATGCTGAGGAGGAAGCAAAAGGGCTTTGAGTCTCCTTAAGCACAGGCTTGAACTCCCAGGGGTAAATGCTGAGGCTTTGCTTATGTGCTGTTCCAAACCAAAGCCAAACAAGAAGCCAAAGGAAGGTGCCTTTGTATCCCAGCCTGCAGCAAACAGCATCGGCGTGGGGAGAAGGGAGGCACCTGGAGCTTTATTGCAGCATC
The DNA here is from genome assembly GCF_036250125.1 of Pseudopipra pipra. Lineage (NCBI taxonomy): Eukaryota > Metazoa > Chordata > Aves > Passeriformes > Pipridae > Pseudopipra > Pseudopipra pipra. The sequence continues at coordinate 2,969,235 of NC_087575.1, forward strand.
TGGAGGCCTTTTTCTTTCAGTGATCTCTTCCTGACTCCTCTCCCATCATTAAAACGCAAAATGGAAAAAAAGTCCCCCATTTTTTGGGGGAGTCCTGCTGACAAATGTTAATTAAGGGAGGAAAGGGTTAAATAGACACAAAAAAAATCAGAGCTGGGTTTCGCTGCCTGCCCTGAGCAGCCCCTTGCACCTGGTGCTGACAAAGCCCCTGCCAGCAGCAGATCCAGCTAAAGGCTGGAGCAGGAAGGGATTTTTTGGGGTTTGGTTTTTACTGTTATCACAGCAGCTCTGGCCAAAGCTATTTGCAATAAATCAGCACTCGCAGGGAGCCAAGAGTCCCCCCTTCGTGCTGGCCACCTCCAGCAGCCAGGCCAGCATCCCCCCGGGTGCCAGGGTCACCCACGTGGGTGCCAGTCCCAGCTGGAGCGAGCAGGCTGTGGGATCAGCCGGGTGTTGAGGGCAGGATCCGCCAGACTCGTCCCCGTTTGTGCAGGACGTGGCCGGAGGACGCGGGGCGGAGCTGCCGGACATCTGCGGCTCCTCACGGCTCCTCTCCTGCTGCCCGGCCATCTCAGCCCGGCGGAAAAACAAGACACGAGCCATTTCCCTGGGATGTCAAAGCCTTGGCAGCCGGGCTGGAGTGGCTCAGGGTGGAGAGCAGATGTCCAGAGCCCTGGTCGAGCAGCGCCCGTGCAGGTGCAGCTGAGCTGTCCAGCACGGACACCCCGGGTCCCTCCCGTCTCGGTCACACTCAGTTTATGCAGGTTGTCATTGTGGCAAACGAACTGTGACTCTGCGTCGTTTTCTGCCCCATCCCTGCACACCACAGTTTTATAGCACCATCTTTCTGACCAGCATTTATAGAATAGAATCATAGAATCATAGAATCGATTGGGTTGGAAAAGACCTCCGAGATCATCGAGTCCAACCCTCGGTCCAAATCCAGTCCCTTTACTACATCATGGCACTCAGTGCCACGTCCAATCTGCGTTTAAAAATCTCCAGGGATGGTGAATCCACCACCTCTCTGGGCAGCCCATTCCAATGCCTGATTACTCTCTCTGTAAAGAATTTTCTCCGGACACGAGAGCAAACCCTGCTTTGTCCTCCCTCCCTTGGCTGGAGCAGGGGAACCTGCCGGAGAGGAAAAGCCCCCCCGTGCTCTGCTCTTTGGAGCAGGAGTGTTGGAGCGTTTGGGAGCAGCTCTGGCGCAGCACAATCTCAGCCTTGCACCCCACGTGCTCTTCAAAAAGAGCTCTGCTCCAGCTCCTCCCTGCACAACGCTCTCCCAGGAGTACCTCGGATGCTTCTGTGCCAGGGAGTCGGAGCTCAGGAAGGCAGCTCTCGTAAACAAAGATCCACAAGCCTTGTAATCATCACTCCTCCCTCTTCTCCCCCAGCTCAATTAAGAGACACTTGTTTTCCTGCTCGCCCCTCTGCTGTTATTTGCTCCTGAGGAGTTTTTCCTGCCTTTCCTTCTGTGGCTGAATCTTTAATGGACTGGGCTCCACTCCAGCCCTGTGCAGCCACCCAGGGCAGGAAGGGGTTGACACCCAGACAACTTCCAAAGCTGCTCCTGGGAAAATGGGAGATTTTCTTCAAGGAAAGGCCTCGCTGCAAAGGAAATCTGAGTGAGGAAAAGGGGTGCCATGAAAGACAAGTCTTTAAAACACTCACGGAACCTCAGGTGAGGGTGCTCCTATTTGGAGATAAAGTGGTGTTAATTTGAATGAACTTTATTCCTTCCCGAGGAGGGTAAACGCTGCCAGATTAAAGCCACTTGAATTCTGAATCAGAGGCTCTGCCTGGGGAGTTAATGGCCAGTAACAGGCAGCAAACAAAGCCGGGTAATGCTTGTCACAGCAGGGATCAAACTCCAGCACATAACTTCTTATAAGCTGAGAACTGTATTTCATCTCAACATATAAACTGACAACCCCAATTTGTACAGACATAGCAAGACAGTAAAATATGCCACCCTGCTCGTTCCTGTTCAAGGGCACACAGGGCCCTGAGTACCCGAGTGTGGGGGCAATCACAGACCAGAGGAGAGTCATTTCCACCACAGCTTGGAGGGATGCAGTGACAGCAGCACCTCAGCCCTGCTGCTCGCCCAGCTCTGTGCCACATCATCCTGCAACTATCAAAGTCACATCTTGAGTAAATGCAGAAGTTTGCTGAGCTCACTCATGCCAGTTGTGACTCCTGTCCCGATTATCTCTGTAATTCCCCACCCATTTTCCTCTCATTTTCCAGCTTGTTGCCGTTAATCTGGTTTTTCATTTTCCTCTCTACTGAATTCCTGCCCAGTTGAACCCAGTAACTCAGGTTTCTCTTCTGATGGAAGCTCAGCCAGCACTTCAGTGGCCATTCAGCTCTGCTTCCCATCGTCCTGGCTGTCCAAGATCCCCAATTTAGGCCTTTGGATCTGAACCCAGAGCCATGGAAGCTTCAGCACTGGAGCTGAAGGTACAACTCGACACAAACTGGAGCTGGAGAGAGCTAAAGAGGTTGTCCTGGAATCCAGCAACTATTTATAAGGAAAGGAGAAGAGTCCACAAGCCTGGAATACTTCCTCATTTTCTCTGATTGCAAATCTGAATTCTGGTGGTGAGAAGCACCTGTAACTCTGTGTGTTTGACCCCTGCTTCCCCTCTGCCATTAGCAACACAGAAAATTCACTGTCCCACCAAACCAGGGAAAATTGTAATTGCATCTCCCCTGGCAGATGCTGGTTGTGGGACTGTGAGGAGCAACAGGAGATTTCTTGCTCTCTGTTCTTAAAAGTCATGGAAAGATGGAGCTCCCTTGTTCCTCACCAACCACAATTATTTCATGTCATTTCTATTTTTGAGCTGCATTTTTCTTCCCTGCCAAGCTCCCACATCCATCAGACAGTGCCCGGTCCTTCTACTGAGGGTGCACAAAAGTGATGGAAAAGAAAGAAGGAATGAAAGAAAGAGGGAGGGAGAGAGGGAGGGAGGAGTAACATTAAAATCAACAGTTTCTCTTCCTCTCATTTTAGGTCAGAAAAAGTCTTCCCAACTTTACGAAAGGCATATTGAAAAAAAAAAAAATCAGTAAATTCATGAACATGCAGTTATTACTTAGCAGACAAATTGCATTTCTTCCAAAATGTTCCAAAATGCATTCATTTTCAGAGTACATTACTTTCATAATACTGTGTGGAACATTAAATGAGAATTTCCCTGACTTGGCTACAGAGCACATTTTTATATCTCAGAGTCTGACACAGAGCCCAGGGTAACTAATGAAAATCTTTTCGAAAAGTGACAATCTTGTCTAGCAGCCTCGCCTGTTGAAGAGATTGCAACATAAAACAGATGAGTGCCCTGCTTGACAGCTAATTGTGTCGGGCTTAATTACAACAAGCAGAATTTAATCGGCTGTGCAGTGCAGTTTTTTAGGATGGGGGAACCATCTGGAATGTACCTTGCTCCCGGGCTGGTGGAGGGGCGGGCAGCGCTGGATTTCAAAGACAGGGGAGCAACTGTGCGTGGATTGAAATGCAGAAGTGGTTCCTTCTTCAGTGTATTTCATTTGAGCCGTTTGATGAATTTTAGAGATATTTATGCAAACCTGCACGCTGCTGCCTCGTGAAGACAAGGTTTTGGAAGGCTTCCCAGGCTCAATTTGATGAGGCTCGTTCCTCCCCGTGCCCTGTGCTGTGGCCAGAGCTTGACACAGAGCTGTCAGGTTGCACATATTGAGTCTCTCTGTTGGTCCCTCACCTCGCAGATCCTCCTTGTCTCTCACCTTTCCCTGCCCCAGGATCCTCAGGGTGGCTCTGTCAGGTGTGGCCAGTCCCAGAGTGGGACACAGCTCTGTCACAGCCAAGGGGAAAGTGCTGCAAGCCCAGGTTTCTCAGGGACAGGTTGGTGTCACTGGCCTGTCGTGCTCTGCAGCCTGACATGGGGGACCTGCCTGGCAGCAGGAGCTGGAGAGCTCTGTTTATATTTGCATGAAAATATTTGAAAGGGAAGGGTCCTCAGTCATAGAATCATAGAGTCTTGGAATATTCTGAGTTGGAAGGAACAAGGATCACCAAAGTCCTGCACAGACACCCCAACAATCCCACCCTGTCCCTCAGAGCGTTGTCCAAACCCTCCTGGAGCTCTGGCAGCCTTGGGGCCGTGCCCACTGCCCTGGGGAGCCTGGGCAGTGCCCCAGCACCCTGTGGGGGAAGAACCTTTCCCTGAGATCCATCCCAAGCCCCCTGGCACAGCTCCAGCCCTTCCCTGGGTCCTGTCCCTGGTCCCAGAGCAGAGCTCAGTCCCTGCCCCTCTGCCTCCCCTCGGCAGGAGCTGCAGCCCCCAAGGAGTCTCCCCTCAGTCTCCTCTGCTCCAGCTGAACCAGCCAAGTGCCCTCAGCTGCTCCTCAGACCTTTCCCCATCCCTGTGTTCCTTCTTTGGACACTCTCCCACAGCTTCAGATCCCTCTGATACTGTGGCCCCCAAACAGCCCCCAGGACTTGAGGTGAGGCCGAGGTCAGAGCAGGGTGGGACAATCCCCTCCCTGGCCCAGCCGGCGATGCTGGGCCTGATGCTCCCCTGGGCACGGTGACCCTTTGGGCTGCCAGGACATTCTGGTGACTCATATTCAACTTGCCACCAGCCAGGACCCCCAGATCCTTTCCCACAGCACTGCTCTCCAGCCTCTTGTCCCCAGCCTGGCTCTCAGCGGGAGGGGTGACACAGGAGGGAAGAGTCAGTGCTTTGCATGGTCATCCTCCTTCAAGGTTGAAGCTCAACATGCAGGGAATACAGGCTAGGAATAGTCCAGCACTGACCTGGGGGGGCTGACAGCATCTGCTGAACTCTGGTGCAAACAGGCCATTGATAACAGCCCCACTCCCTGAGAACTGCAGGCTAAAGCACTCCTTCCTTTTCTCCCCCCTGAATAGATTAATACACAGTGATTAAAATAGTCCTTTGTCCTGTCAGAACGAGGGAAAATGAAACACGCCTTTCAAAGCCTTTGAAACAACAACAAAAGGCTCCTGCTCACGCAGGAATCCCTTGGTACCACAAGGCTGAGAAGAGTCCAACTCTCAGCCCTGCACAGGACCACCCCCAAAAATCACAACATGTGCTTGAGAGCATTGTCCAGGACAAAGTCAGTCCCAAAAGACCCTTCTGAGCTCCCTGTGCCTGCAGGGTGCAGGTTCCTCACTTCAGGGGTGTTTTATCCTGCTGGGTGAGCAGCAGGACCTGCGAGTGCACTGAGCCCTCAGTGTCTATCCATGGCTGTTTTCCTGGGGACCAAGGCCTCTTTGGAGGGAGCCCCAGCAGGGAACTCTCAGGATCTAACATCCCACAGCACATCCTCAGGCCTGTTTAACCCACTGCCCTCCTCACTGCTCCGTGCCTGGGTCCATCCCTTTGTGCTGCTCATCGGCTTCTCCACTTCAGCTGCTCGTTTTCCCTCGGCTCCACATGAAGCTCCCTCACCTCATGCCCAGTTTTTCTCTGTGTGATTGACTCGAGGCATCTTCCTCCTCGTTTTCAGCTCCCCTGTCCATTTTACCCAGGCTGCTGCAGTTTGATCTCAGAGAGGCTGCTGTGAGCTCCCTGCTGGGCTGGCATTGCTCCCACACCTCCCAGCTCCCCCAGTGCCTGTGGAGTCCCTGAAGATTCAAGGGTGGTGTTAGAGAGGTGTTTGTGCCTCCCCTGCCCTGCTGCTGCTTTTATGCCCAGGGAATGGCCCCTCTGCACTGACAGAAGGGAGACTCCTGGCATCTTGCACTGTGTTTGGAGTTCTGGGAGCTCTGGGACAGTCCAGGTGGGTGCCCTTCATTTTTAGTGCTAAATCCACCCAAAGCCAAGCAGGCAGATGAGCAGTGAGGTACCAGGACAGGCCCACGCTCATGGAAGCAGTGAAACTTCTCTGAAGGGTGCATGTGAGCCATGGGATGGAGGAACCACCTGGAAACAGCCCATGCAGCCCCACTCTGGTGGTCTGAGTGACCAACAGCAGCAAAGCCCAGGGCTTTGGGCTCAGCAGTGCCTCGTTCACACACTCAGGGCAGATCCAGGTGGACTTTAGGCTGGTTTTTATGCCTGGGGTACTTGAGAGAGTCCTTAGGAAGGTGGAGGGAACACACTGCTGAGCCTGGGAACAGACACAGAGGCTCCAGACTCCTGCCATTTCTCACACCCACCCCAGCAAGTCTGCACCCCTCTCCCAGAGGCTGCTTTGGCTTTACTTGGAAGGAACCTGGGAGCAGAGAATTTAGCCCAGGCTTTACATTCTTTGGCCTTACACTGGATGTGCAGCCCTTGCTCCCCCTCCAGTGCTGCTCTGGGTGTGCTGAAGGGACCCTCAGCTCTGCCCAAGGGAGAAGTGAAGCTCCTGGTGGGGTGTTTGTGTGCAGTGACAGCCTGCCCAGCCTGCCTGTGAACAGGCAGCACAACCCACTGGGTACAGCAGGCCTGCAGCACCTCCAACACTTGGGTTCAGTCCAGAACTTCTCATATGACCTTGGACAAATCACTTGACCTTATATTTTTTGCCCCTTTGTTCAAATGAGGGGAATGAGACCATATGTAGGAAACGGCTCTGAGATTCTCTAGAGAAGGAGCTCCTGCATCCCACACTCATTGCAAAACCTTCCTTCTGTTTCTTCCCCCCTCTCCTCTGTAATTTTCAAGCCAATAATCATTAGCCATCCCCCAACGAGCTCCCCACCCCGGCAATTACCGTCTTTTATGCCCATTTTACGACGGCAAAAACCAAGAGGCAAGGTCAGCCACCAGCACACTAGAAGTCAGAGGCAGGAGGAGCGTGAGAACAGCCCATTTTCCATACCAGCACCCCTGCTTTGACCACTAGACCTTGCTACACTCAGAAACCATATCAGGGAAAGCCAGACGAACAGCATTGTCCACAGTGCTAATCTTCAGAGCACCATATTAGTGCAATTTGATGTCAAGACGCCTTATCTATCACGAAGCAAAGAGTAAGATTAAAGGACTGGAGTTACAAGTGCCTTTTTGTTTGCACTAACTGGCTGAGTGTCTGTCTGGAAAACAGGGGCTTTCAATCTAAATTGCTGTCACGTTTGCCATACAGGAGTGGATTGGTCTCAGCACCCTTATTAAAAATACTACTGGCATTCTCCAGCAGCTGCTCCAAACGCTGCAGCTCTCGGTAACGAGGTTGCAAAGTGGATGTTGGACACCACGTTCTGCTCACTGCTTTCCTGGGGTAAATCTGAAGCAGCTTTCCCAACACCAGTGGAATAACTCCTGGATTCACACCAGAACCCTGCTTGTGTTCCCCACCCTCTTTGCACCCACTCAGCTGCAATGTCCTCTGCTCTCCCAGGCCGGCAGAGCTGCTGTGGACCTGGATAGAGCTGCACAGATTTGCACTGGGTGATGCTGCCTCCAGTTTGTCCCACTAAAACTGATACACACACAGTCAGAATCAGTCCCTCCCACTGTGCTGCATCTTGGTGGGGTGTTACTCCAGAGCATCCCTGAAACGACTGGGGAGAAAAAGGAAGGAAGGCGGAAAAAAGATCAGATTAAAAAAAAAGAGACAAAAGGAAAAAAAGAGAAAGAGGATGGAGCAGGAGAAATGCAAAAAGGAAAGGCAAGGAGGAGCACGGGGCAGAGTGTTATCAAAGGCTTTCGTTGTGTGCTAATGATGCTTTAATCCCATAATGACATGGAGGCGCACGAACATGAATATGGAAGGCAGGTACAGCCGGGATCAAACACGCTCGGGGTTTTTTTGTGTTTCCACCTGAAATGCATCCAAACCACGCTGTCAAACAGCGTTTGCTACACTTGTCTCCTGCTGCTGCTGCTCCTCTGCCTGGCAGCTACGCTGACACTGCTCCAGCAACAGGGCGAGGGAGGGGAAAGGGACTGCAAACTTCCTTGGGGAAGAGGATAATAACCAGAACACAGACCAGGATTCTCCTGAGACCGGCTCTGCTACTGGCACCGACAGCCCCGCAGATGGCAGTGGCAGGTTAAAATCCAGCTCAGCTCAGCTCAGTGCTCGATTGCAGCCTGAGTATCTCAGCATATACAGCTCCTCCAGCATCGACCAAAACGACAACTTTTAGCTGGTTGTCTTCCTGCTTCAAGGGAAAGGTTTCCTTTCTGTTTTCTCTCCTCCCTGGGCTTGCTGTAGAGAGGAGCTGAGGCTGTTCACAGAGCAGTGTTGGGAGGCAATGGAAGAACAGGCCTGTGGAAAGTGGAAAACTGAGACATAAAAGCAATACTGGGGAACAAGGAGGAGCAGAGTGAGGTAGAAAGGGGAGCAGATGGAGGAAAATGCTTCTTAGCAGGGAAAGGAGAACCTACTGGAACAGGGTGCCCAGAGAGGTTGTGGACTCCCCCATCCCTGGAAGTCTTCAAGGCTGGGTTGGACAGGGCTTGGAGCAACCTTGTCTAGTGGAAGGTGTCCCTGCCCATGGCAGGGGGTGGAACTAGATGAGTTTTAAGATCTCTTCCAACCCAAACCAATCTGGGATTCTGTACCTTCTCCTTGGCATTCCTGCAAGCTCTGGGGTGAACCCCAGGCTCCCTGTTCCCAGGAGCAGAGTGGATGAGGGGAGACTACTCATTACCATGTATTTATTTGCATGGTGTCACGAGAGCACAAGGGACTTCATAAGAGCAAGAAAATGGAGCCCTTGCCTTTAAGCACTTTGCAACTCAGCAAGGAGAGAGAAGATTAATATGAGCTGGTGCTTTGGAGGGCAGCAGGGAGACAAAGTGCAGGAGGGGGACTTATATCAGCAAGGCATGGAACCAGGAGGTGAGCACAGGGAACTTAGAGGGGCAGGAACTACATATCCTGGCTTTAAGCAGCTGGATGTGGCATTGCAGTATCCCTCCCACCTGCTCGTGGCTCAAATTTCTAGCAGGAAGGAAAAAAAAGTTCCTGAGTCCTCCTGCCAGTTCAGTGGGAAAGGTAGAAATCTGCATTCTTTTATTTGAATAATTTATTTGTGAGACAACCAAGACACTAAAGAGTGGTTTATCAAGTGATTTATCTTCTCCAGAGCTCCCAGCAGAAAAATGGGAGTCTCTGGCATTGTGGATTTCCTTCAGGACACATGGTGACACCAAGTGACACACAAGAGCTGAGTGCAGATCCCTGCCCTAAGTTTCAATTTCATGGCGTTGGATGTGCACCTTGATGGAGTTGTACCAATGCACAGGCTCAGGACAAGCTGCAGGTCCCTCCAAATGCTCACGCCAGACTCCAGAACACAGGAGAGAAAACTTCTCCAGCTTGTTTTGAAGGTGCCACCAAGGACACAACACTCAAAAATGCACCAAGTTCACCTGGAGCCAAGTGCAGGTTTCATATCTGGCTCTCTGCAAGAGCAGCACGGACATGCAGAGCCCAGTCCCCCCCCTGTCCTGTGTCTTGTGTCCATGGTCTGTTTTCCCACGCTGGGTGTTACAGCTTCTTCTGGGGCTGCTTGGACAAGAATAACCCTCTGTCTTCCTCGCAAAGCCAATTAAACAGGAGATGTAAACTCCTGCCTGACTTTAATCAGGTGAATTGCCTCGGTGTCCTCACGGGCTCGCTGTGAAAGGGAGGTGGCTTCCAACTCTGGATTCCTCCTGTTCCCACCTACAGCACCAGGACACGTGCTCTTGTCCTGCAGCTCGGCCATTTCCTCACGGAGCAGCTCTTTGACCTCTGGGTGTGCTCTGCATACACAACACCCTGGGGTTAAATGAGGTAAAAGATTCAGGATGTAAAGCATGAGCTGACTCCAGGCTGCCCGAGCTGGGAAGGGAGCAAGTAGATAATTAACATTAATCCATCACCCGTTGCTTTGTTGTCAAAGTTGAGCAAAATTGCTCCAGCGAGTCAGCTGCTACAGGAGATCCAAGGAAGTGCTGGGAAATCCTGAGCACTGGTGGTAGCCTGAGCACTTTCTGCTCCCAGCCTTGAAGTAGCAGGTCAAGATGGCTCCTCTGAAAGTCCTTTTTACTCCCTTGATCTTCCCCCTCCCACCACTTTTTGTCGTGTACTTCTCTCTTGTCCTCTCCCTCTTGCCGGTGAGCGATGGATTTGTCGTCATGTTTCCAGGGTAACGAAAAGAAGTTTCCCTCCAGCCCAGAGGCAGAGCAAACCCATTCTGCTGGAAAATTCAAAGTGAGGATTAAAATTTATAAAACAGCACACGACCCAGTGCAGCATCTCCCATTCCTGCCAATTTGTCCAAATCACGGCCTATGAGCGGCAAAGCCGGTGCCACCTGCACAGGATTATCCAGTGGGTCTCTGGTGGCACTGGAGAGCCAGAACTTGGCTGCATGGACAGAGCTTTGTTTGTGGAGCCTAATAGCCACCAGTAGGTCCCATGGCTCCCTTGAAATCAGCCTGTGTTCCTTTGAGTAATGAGGTTTGTGGATCCTGGAGGACGGGGGAGAGAGCGGCTTTATTTGATGATTCTGGATCTCCCACTCGACCTGCTCGATCCTGTCCTTCCAGACAAGGAAGAATTAGCAGGACAACTTATGCCCAAGGAGGAGTTTAAGTAGTGTTTTTAAGCAGGATGGGGTCTGGGTTGATCAGTTCCCCAAGAACCCCAAGCAACAAAGGCAATGATTTCCTGAGGCACCAACTGGAGAGATGATGGTCCAGAGCAAACGACTTCACAAGACTCAAAGGGTAACAATTTATGCATTTAATATTTCAGGCCATCGAATATATTTCTTCCTGAATGAAACCTCTGGGAATTAAATACCTGAGTTCCTCTTTGGAACTGATTCCAAGGCATCCCAGCCTTTAAACACCTAAATTTCTCAGGCGCTTTTGTTGTGCCTCTCCCCAAACCACGCTCCCTGCCCGTGAAGAGTTTACATCCCAGTGATAAGACAAGAGCCAATAGTTTGATGCCAACAGATGGAAGCAATAAGCAAGTACAGCGACTGTAACAGAAATAATAAACAACCACACGTAGAACATTTTCTCCTAGGCTGGCCAAGGAAAGTCCATTAATTCTCATCTGGAAATCCCTGTAACATTTGCAGTGAGGATCTGCCATGGCTGTTCCTGCTGCTGCCCCACAGCACACATTTGCCTTGGTAATGTGGGCCATCACCCAGGAAATTCTGCTCTTTCCTCCTCCCAGCTCCTTTCCCAGTGCCCAGGGAATGCAGAATGCACTGACTGGTAAGAGCTGAGCCAGGTATGGGTGAGGACTGGGTAGGATGGGAGGGAAGGAGCCTCACACCTTGCAGAGGGGTTTTTCTCACCCTCTAAGCTGGGCTGCTGAAACACAGGGGCGAAGTGTCATATTTACAACACCAGGAATTACGTAGGAGATGATCCCCCAGCATAATTATTAATAAATGTTTAATTAATAGCTTATGAATGTGTTGATAAGTTCATTAAAATGATGCATGAGCACATGAATATTCCAGAGCAGGCAGGGAATCTGGGAAGTTACTGCTGGGGAAGTGTGTTAACAAGGTGATTACATGGTTTATGTGTGGAGTCTGCAAGTGCTCAGCTCACTCCTGTCAGATGAGCAGTTCCTGGCCCATTTGGGCTGCAGGATCTCACTGCCACCTCCTCTCTGCAGATCTCTCACTTTAATGTAAACAAATGGATGATGTTTCCCAGTTAATAGCATGGACCAAAGCAAATGAATTAATTGCTCTAAGAAGCTTTAGCTGCATTTCCATTCATTGGAATTATTGCTTCTGGAAAAACACAGCATTAAAAACCTCCAGCAACAATAAGCAAGGTACCCAAAGGGTCAACTCCAGAAACTGCTGGTGTGCAGCAGGGATATAAAAACACCCAAACCCTGACTGATTTTGTCTGCCTGGGATCTTCCCCTCTCTTTTTATCTCCAGAGAGCTAAAATTGAGCTCACAAGGGGTTGCCCATTACACCCCAGATCTAGAAAAGACCCTGTGCCACAGCCCTTGGTGACTGCTACATTCACCTTTCCTTCCTTTGTGGTCCTTTTTCATCTCAGAACAGACAGGCAGGCTGGGGTGGAGGCAGAGTTCTGGACAAATTCAAGTGCTGGTGGATTTTGAAGGCTGGAGGAAGCATGTTTTGGGTTTTGGCATTGTTGCACAAGCTGCTTTTGGCTGTGAGACTGAACAGGAAAGCCAGGGTAGCAGAAGAGCTGCTCTATCTAATCTCATCTTCTTCAACTAATAATCTCCCTAGCTGTTCATGCTTTTAGATCTGTTCTGTATTCAACTAATCTATTTTATCAGTGCCTTATCCATTCTGGATCCCTCCTCATCTGTTCTAATGATTTATAATCCATGTTGGATTCCGAGAACTAGTTTTAAAAGGCTCTTGTGAGCAGACTAAGCTTTGCTATAAGCTTCAGTCTGAGTTAGGTGCCTAGATGTGAGTCAAAAACATTGCACAAATGTCACTTTTTGACTACTGCACCCTGAGAATAGGTCCATTCTCACCAGATTTAGGTAACTTTTCAGCTAGGTGGCACCTGGTAGCTTTGCCTGGAGTGGCAGCAGCAGAGAATCGAGACACAGGATCATCAACAGTAGAGGGGAGGTGAAATACAGCATTTATGGCACTTGCAAAGACTACATTTGTGGCTTTTTAGTCCTTCCACACTAAAATAAAAGAGGGAGGCACAATTATGCCTCTCTTTTCAGGTGCCAAAAGCATCACAACTGCCTAAGAGGTATTTCCAAACTGCCCATGAGTGGAAACAAATCCCCAGCCTTCTCCTCATCCCGTGCTGCTCACTGGTGTGGATACCTCACTCATGGCTATCAAAAGTCACTGTGGAGTGAAGAATAATAAAGAAACCCATAGCTTTTCACCAAGACAGCTCTAATTATTTGGGGCATTGAGCAACCTGGTCTAGTGGAAGGTGTCACTGCCCATGGTGGGAGTGTTGGAACAAGATTTAGGATCCCTTCAAACCCAAAGCAGTCGGTGATTCTGTGATTCTTTTTAACAACCAGATCTTGAATAATTCCACTCCCATTACCCAGGACAGAGAGCTGGTGATGTTCTGTTCATGTGAGCTCCCAGAGACACCTGGATGTGCTGTGGGGTCTCCCCCACACCATCTGTTCAGTGCCAGACTCACCTCCCACACGGCAAGGCAGGAACACACTGAGCATCCTCAGGGGACTCCACAGCTTCCCAATCCCAAACTGCAGCCAGTCTGCCTTAATTTACCTGTCTTTTTACCTCCTGTGCTCCTGTATTTTTGCTGGCTGTGATCACAACTTCCCAGCACCTGAGTTAATGGCCCTGCCCAGTAAAACATGCTCTCACATCACCAACACACCCATCAGTTTAATTCTCACTTTGACTATGTGCCACCTTTCAGGTGTTTTGAATATGAAAAGCATCTCAGCACTGAGCACCTCTCCTCTTTATGTGATACATCTCATCCTGCAAAGGGTGCTTTGCTTCATATTTTGTGCAGACACAAGGGGGAAAAACAAGTCAGTGTCATTGTTAAATAAATAAAACTAGTGACTGACTTGGGAAAAGCCTCTAATGAGGTCATAAGGGGTGAAATGCCACCACTGCAACTGGTGACCTTTTCTCATCTCCAAAACAACATTTGCTAGATACAGACATATTCCACTGGTTGTTTATAAAGTGATTGAGGATTTTTGCTTACAGAGAGAGACGAATTTCTGACTTTTGCCACTGCTCACAACCTCATTCCAACAGTGCCTTGCAGATAATGACCCACAGCCTTGCAAGGAGTTTCACTGAAAGTTGGTGAGAAAGAAGTCTCTTCTGAAGGCAGAGAACTTGACAGGAGGTTGGAAACATTTCATTTGCTAACAGCAATCAGCAAGCAAGAAGGGTTTGCAGCTTGGTAAACAAGCAGTACAAAGCCCATGGCCAAACCTGCCTTGCCCAAAGAAAAGGGAGAGGGGCAGGAGGTGAAATATTGCTGAGGAGCAGCTCCAGACAGCGAGGACCAAATGACCCCAGACCTCCCACCACACCAGGCCCAGCCCCAGCACATGTCCAGCCCCACTGGGCACTGCAAACACAGATTGTGGCCTCCTTGCTCTGAGAGATGGACAGAAACAGCAGCCTTACTGGTATTTCAGTGCCAGCACTAATAACAACCCCAAATGACAAACAAACCCTCCTTGATAGGTCTGACCAGCTTCTTTTAAGAGCTGCTGCCCCTAAACTTGTATTTCTTCACTCGGCTTTCCCAGAGCATCAGCTCCACAGGTCGCTCCATGTGGGTGGGTGACTGTGGTGGTTTCGTGGCTGTCCCCTCGTGCCCCCACACCCACACTCGTGCCAGCAGCTCTCTGCTTCCCCCCTGGGTCACACTGTAAATGAGAAGGAGGTTGAGGCACCAGTCATCAGCCAAACAGCAACATCTTTCTCCTTGACGTTCAGGCGATTGAAAAGCTCCTTGTAGGGTCAAGCACAGCGACTTTTAAATAATGCATCATGTTTGTTAGTGTGCAGGCATTTAAATGCTGGCTGAGAGGGAAAAAGCAATTGGGGTCCCAGTGCTCTGTGTTCTTTCTAATGAGGCCACTGGAAGGCCTTGTGCAGACACCACACCTGTCCCTCCACTCACATGCCTCCTCTCCACATCCCACCATAGCCCATCACACCTCCCACAGGTGTTCTGGCTCCTCAGGCATGGTCATGGACATGCTTCCACCCTCACTTGCATATCCCATCCCTCTCTACATCCCCAAAACCTCTGACCCCACACCAACAACCCCCTCAGAGCTCATGTTGCAGGGCTGGGTGGCTGTGTGGATAACTAGACCTGGCCCTAAAATGTGCCTGGAAAGCAGCAGGAACCCAGTGGCTGTGATTACCTGGGTATCTCTCGTGCCCTGGAGATGGGGAGGAAGAGGTGGGTCTGTGCAACAAATCTGGGCTCTGACACAGCTCCTTTCAGCCCAAAGCTGTGTGCAGAGCCCACTGTGATGGACAGACCTTCCTCCCAACCCCATGGGCATGGCCATGTTCCCTGCTAGAGCAAGAGACACCACGGGATGTTGTGCTCTGTCCTTCCCCATCGCTGCTCTGTAGAAGAGGAGGGAGGGGCAGCAGCCAGAATCCACCTTGCTCACTCTCAGCTGAACATTTTGGAGGACCTGGGTTGAATTTTCAGGCTTGTGATGTGTTGCCAAGAGCTGTCACTTCTACTTGGATCAGTCATCTTGAGCGGTGTGTTAGCAGGTGGTGTCACACCTCTGCCTGGGATCACTGAGCAGAGATGGGGAAAGGAGCTGCAAACACACGTGACCTCCTGCCAGTGCCTCTCCTGCTGCTGTTTGTCACTGTGGAGCATTTTATTACTGAAGTCACCCTTCACTGCCTTGTTTTAAAGCTGCTGGAAGGCAAGGGCGAGTTGGGATGAAGTCAGGATCCCCCACCCTGGTGTGGGGTCAGCTCCCTTCCCGAGGCCCAGCACACCTGGAATTGCTGGGTCAGGGCTGTGGCCTTGCCCATTTTCCAGTGCTTTCTGAGGTACACAGTCAAATGCCTTTGGCATTGCTGCACAGTGTGTTTGTGGAGAGTCTGGGCTCTTTGAGAGCAGGTGGATTTTCCCAAGGGAGTGTGGTGACAGCAGGGCAGAGCCCAAAGCATTCTGTCCCCTGCTTCTCCCTGTCCACCAGCAGCTCTCACCTCCCAGTTCCCTGGGCTGGCACTTGTGGATGTTCTCTCTAAACATCCCAACTGCTGCCTCCCTCCTGCCCCACCTCTGTAAGAGAAACATTTCAATCTACAGGCTGCTTTGGTCTAGGCTAATGAAAAGCTAATTAAAAACTGCCCTTCTCTCTGACCCCGGGAACCACTCCTGTTCCAGCACTTAGGAGCTGATCAGTCTCTCTTCTTCCACCTCTGTTCCTGATCCTGCAGGGCAAAGAACTGGGGAAGAGAGGGGGAAAGGCAACAAGATGCTCAGGACTGCAGCTCTCACCACACGGTCTAGAGGCACCAGTCAAGACTGGTATGAGCCAGTCATGGGTTTTGCCCTTTGAGGATATGACCATCCCTTATTTATTTATCTTATTTATCCCTATTTATTTATTTTATTTATCCCAGTCCAGAAAGGGAGTCTTTGCCCTCCCCCCCCGACTAAACCCCTTTCTACCCCTGAGATCACTCTCAGCTTTTTCAACCCTGTTTGCACAAACCCAACCCTGTCCTTAAGTGCAGCATCACCAAAGGACTAAACAGCACAACTCAGGGGAGCAGGGAGAAAAGCAAACTGCTAAAAAACCAGGAGAGAAAACATGGAGGTGATTTTTCATCCTCACAACTGGACTGAAAGCCCTGTGAGCTGGGGCCATCTGTACCACAGACAGCCACTGCCAAGGGAGAGAAACACCAGTGATCCTGGGATGTTTCTTTGGAATTAAGAGTGTGCAGCAATAAATAGAGGCTGATTTTTGAGGAAACTGCTCATCTGCAACCCACGTTTACCTGCAAAGCCCCCCCTCAGCATGTTTGCCAGGGCTTTGCCATGTACAACAGGTAACAGTGTAAACATCAGGTGATCTGCTCCAGATTTACACCATGGCAAGAGGAGAATTTTTGCCCAGATCATTTGTGTGGGGTTTTTCTTTTCTTTTCTTCCCCCCTCCCCCAAGCAATTAATTAGCCTTGGTTTACAGCAGCTTCCCTTCCAGCAAAAGTCAGGCCTTGCTGCAATAGCAGCCCTAATTGCCATGTCAGATATTTCCTATATATGTTTCATTCCCCATTCAGCACCATCAGCTATTGTTATAAATTAATAAAGCCTGGACACATCCTGTATTTAAGAATGAAAGCACAGAGAGAGGGATGTGACAGAGCATTAAAGAGACAGGAGATCTGAGGGCTCCTGACAGGACCCCAAGACTCTGATCTCTTTGCCTGCTTTCCAAAAACAACAACAAAATGTGGGTCTGGAGGTGTTTCTAAACACAGCTGCCTAAAAACACATCCATTCAGAATTACAGGGTATTTTTAGACTGTAAAAGAGAGCAGATATAAATATGTCTTCATTCCTGCTGCAATCCCATTGGCTTAATCAGTTACATCACTGATAGGTTTGATCCATGATATCCAAACAGAGCATCTATTGCAGAGGGAGCACACAGAGCATGTACGTGTGTGGGCCTGGGGGATATGTATGTTTTTATATATTTGTACATACTGTATGTGTTTATATACAGGCAGGGACACATGTACCCCTCCCTTTTCTGTTTAAAAAAACCCCACTGCCTGGATCGTTTTCACAAATAAGACAAACCCCATATTTTGCTGGCAGAACAATTACGACTGTCAGGTCTGATGGACGCAGAGCCTGCCATGAATTATTCATAGAGGCTAATTATAAGCTGGCAGATTTCTGGCACAAATGGGCTGGAGATCCCAGTTATCTGTGACTGATCTGCTCCTCCCTGGTCCCTGAGGCACCAGAGCAGAGGGACAAACTGGTACCATTAACTGTTGCCCAAACTGACTGGCTCCATGTGAGATGGGTTAGGTGGGGACTCAGCCCTGCTCCTAAAGAAGTTCTGTGTGACCCCAAAAGTGACTCCCAAAGCCACCAAGGTTGTGTGCTCCAAACTGCCACCCCAGTCTCAGAGGATTTGAAGAGGGTAATTGTTATGTGAAACAACTACAAGGGGTCTGCCCTCTTCTCCTCAAATCTGCTGCCACAGCTCCAGCAGTGGGACACAGACGATGTCCAAGGAAAAGGCATAAAATAGGTGATAATGGTTCAAAGCCAGAGCCTCTTCTAATCAGCACTGCTTCCTGCATCTCTTGTGCCTTTCCCTGTTATGATTCCAAATAGCAAGAAATATTGTGGCTCCTCCCTTCCCCTCTGCTCGTGCCAGCACAGCCCCTGTGGCTGGTGATAAAGAGTCTCTAATGCAGAGCAGTGAAGACTGGATTTTTTAGAGAGTCGGCAGATGAGCTCAGGGGGTTTGAGAGGCCCTGACCCAGCCTTGCTAATCCACTGCTGCTTGGGAAGTCTCTGAGGCACTTGCTGAGCCTCTGCCAAAGGCCACGGGCACGAACAGGGCTGCAAACCCCGTGCTGAGGTGTGAAGGTGAGGAAGAGGAGAGCAGGGAAGGATGATGCAGCGACCAGTCACACTGGCCTGACTGGGAAGCAGAGGAACTGCACCAGTCCAAACTGGATGTGGTCAGACTGGATGTGGGAGATGCATTACCTGCTTCCAGGCAGTGTTTCAGGTGTCCCTCCCTCCCTCTGCTGCTCAGCACTTTCCTGAAAGCCCCCTGTGAGAGTTTGTAGCTCTGGTTTAAAGCTCCTTGATTTCTTTGAGGCTTTGGGCACTTTCCAGGACTTTTATTCACCCATCAGTCACTGGCTGGAGAACAAAGCTTCCCAGGCACAACCAAAGGTCAGGAGAAGTTCCCTGTTCAAAGTCTTCTCCTCAGCAGGAGTTAAATACGGCACCGAACTCCACTGCCAAGCACAATGCCCCTCCAAGGCTCTGTTTCCATGGCTGGAGCTCAACTCGGAGCACTCCAGAGGCCAAAACTCCCAGGGTTTGACTGGAGGTTTCAGACAAAGTGCCAGACTCTGCTCCACACCTGGAAACCTGGTCTAAGGATGGCAGATAGTGAAGATCAGGAAATCCATGACCACGAATTCCGTGTCTGAGGGAAAGAGCCGAGGCAGATTTCTCCAGGCTCCTCCAACCCATTAATCTTCTACTCAGCAATATAAGGCTTAATGCTGTTAGCACTGGACACCTAAAGGGAGAAATTCAAGGCTTATTGGTTCAAATAGTCCAGCTAGTTTCCATCTTCAGTGGCTGTTTCATTAGTGCCCAGTGGGGCCAGTTACTCACGGCGTCTTTAGGACTCGCCTAAAGAAAATGAAAAGTGTGAGCCCCTGCCTCACCCTGGCTCCCTGATAGCCCTAATTCCCCCTGGCATCAAAACTCCCCTGAGGGGCTGTCAGTACCTGAAACATAGCTGAGATTTCCCACTGGCTGTGGGGTCATCAGCCACCAGACTGGTGCACCAAGAGCAGGTCCCCAAACCCCGAGTGGGCTCAGAGCACCCGAGGCACAGCAAATAATCTCATCACACGTCTGTCCCTGTCCCAACTCCCTCCAAAATAAAAGGGCAGGTTATGAGCAAGAGAATGAATGTCCCTAATAAGGCCAGGGCTGGTAAATAACATCATGTTTGCTCTGAACCATTCATATCCTTCCAAGCAGAAAGGTAACAGGAGTTGTGCAGCACTGGCAGATCGTCAGCTGTTGGGAGCTTTCAAACTTTTTCTCTTCTCTCAGCTCATGCTATAAAAATTACCCCTCAGAGACTTCTCTTTCTTTTTCCTTTTCCTCTTGACATACTGTAGACATAAACTCTCCCTGCAAGGAAATTTCTTCTCCCATGCATTCCAAGCTCAGTGACATTCTTCACGGTGCCCCGGAGCGCAGGAGCCCTGTGTGTGTCTGTCTCTTTGGTGTGAACTTAAAGATCAGGAGTCACTCATTTACAAAAATAGTGAGGACACTTTTTTCCCCCCCTTCTTGCCTCAGTCTCTTCCTGAATCTCAAGGAAGGAGGAGCTTCCCAGATGCCAAGGGAAGGGAGCAGCAGGCCCAGGATGGGGACCTTGTGCACGTCAGGATAATTGTGATGCAGAGAAGACAGAGCAGGCTGATGATGTGCATAAATCCCCCTTGTCTCCACTCTGCCTTCCCCACCCTGCACCTCCTCTGCAGTTTTAATGTTTTGTTTCAAACCTTTGGATTGTATTGAAATATTAATGCCGACGTTTTATTATAATTTTATATTCCGTGGTTAATATTTTAATACAATAAAAGCCCAAATGAAATCTTTCAGCGTTATCGGGTGAAATGATTGTGCGCAATTGAAACGAAACAATCTGCTAGAGCCAGGAGGATGTTTTCCTGGAATTTTCTTTCCCTGGGTATTTTCCAAATGTCATTGTTCTGTTCTGGTGGAAGGACAGCCCTCCTCCCTTTCAAGATGTTAGGAATTCAACTGAATTGTGCATTGAAGTGCCTCAAATTGAACCAAACACCCCTAATGGGGCTCAAGCTTTGACTTCTTGCTGTGAGATCTGATGGACCTCTGAGGCCTGAGAGGAATGGGGATGGCCCTGAAGGTTCTAAGTGAAAACATGAGGGTGCCCAGCCCTGCTGCCTCCTGCCACGTGCCATCCCAGCCACACCATCCCGTGCTGCTGAATTTCCTATCCTGCTCCCCCAAGGGCCGTGGTGACGAAGTGAAGACCACCACATTGTTCTGCAACAACAGTGGAGGTGAGCAGGTGAATCCCTGGGAAATGTGGGCCTTGGCTACTGGATCTGAACACTCTGGGGATGCCCACTGGGTACCATGGGCCTGTGGTACCCCCTCTCTTTTATGGCACTAGGAAGCTGTCAACACTTGCAAACAATTTTTCAATTTGAGGCAGATTAAGGGCAAAATTCTAGTGGGACTAATAGTGTGTAATCTCCTTTCCAGTCCTCCTCCTGCATTATGGAGAACAGTTCACTGCAATGGCGTATTTCACACTCCGATGCTGATATTTTAATTTCCTGCTTAAGTTACAATAAAAACTGCCCACACTGCTGCTGCTCCCGTGAAGAATAATTTATGTTGATTGACGTTCTTTAATTCCCCTTGGATGCAGCTAATGATTAGGAGATGCCAGGAAATTTAAAAGCATGTCCTACCTGTGGACTCCTCTAAGCTCCTTTGGAAGGCTTTGAAAAGCTTCCAATTTCGAGCACAAAACACAGCTACCGATCTTTAAGCACGTTCCTTGCCTTCCCTCTCTTCCACCCCTACTTTTTCCCCACTTCATAGGATGACAGAACTAAACTCCTGAGCTCAGTCAAAGCCCAGGGTATTGAATTCATGGCAGCAGGGCAATGCTGGGAGACACCTTCCCAAAGCTCAGGGCAGGGCAGCTGGTTGCAGGTTACCCTGCCTGCATTCCTAAAGAAGTCTTTAGGACAGCTAACTGTTTGATGAAGCTGAAAACCCTGTGACTGGGGTTTGTATTGATTTTGGGGACTGCTGGGACAGATTTCAAGGCCCTGATGGGCACCTGCATTTTTGTGTATTGGACAACAGAGTGACAGCAATTCTGCAAAGATGTGCCCTGGAGTTGTCCCTCATGTCCCCAGTTCTGCCAGACAACCTTATCTACTGGGGAAAAACTGCTGTAGAGGAAATGATAGAGACTCAGGCTGCAAGCCTGCTCCAAAACCAGTCCCTGCAAGGACACTCTCAAGCCAGCTTTCCTGGCACCCTTCTGTTGATCAGACCTGAGAAAACATCTTCTTCCCCTCCCTCAACCCATACACACCTTCTGCCCCTCACACAGCTTTGCCCTTGCCATGAAGGAATCATTTATATTGTGTCCTTTTGCCAAGACAGTGTTTTCCTTGTATTAGGCAAAGGAACTGTCTTCAGGTTTTCTGTGGTCAGGAACTGTCTCTCCATGAGAAGGATTTGCCTGTATGGCAGGGATCTACTATTCCAATCAAAATACAGCTCCACAGACTGCTAATCCAGTGTATCTACAGCACAGTAATCCATCCAGCACAACCACATGAGGGAATTTCTCTGTGTGGACAAAATCTTGTAGGCCCTTTTCAGGCTGGTAAGTGAAGAGGAAAAGGGAATTGGTCCCTGGAGCTCCTCAGATTTCAGCAGATTCCCTCAGGTGGTGCAACACTGAAGGTACTGAAGCTCAGAGAGTTAAAAAGCAACCCCAAGCAAGCAAGGGAAGACTGAACATCATTTCAAAATGCTGAGAAATCTTCTCATCAAAATAATGTCAGAGCCTGTCACGGCAGAGGGAAAACAAACGCGAGATACACGACGGTTCTGCATGAAATGTAAAACGCTGTTTAGTTAAAACAAAACTCTTTCAAAGCACTCAGATGGGGAAGGGGAGGGAGGGAAGAGGTAAAGGCAAAAAGCACTTCACTTTGTAAGCTTAAAAAAGATATTTAAACGGAGGAACCTGTTGAGGCGTGCACAGCCCTGCCTGCGCTGCCAGCACGACATGGAGCGCAGCGAGCGGCAATTACTGTCACTCAGGGTGATGGAGCCCCCTCTCCCAGAGCTCATCAGGCTCCTGCTCACTTCAGAGCACCCTCTTCCTCTGCTGTAACCACCGTGGGATAATGGGAGTGGAGGGGAGAAACCTTTTTTAAATCCTGAGAAGAAGAAATTAAGAGGAGACGGTGTGAAGAACCGTGAAGAGCAGCTGACAATGAGGTGTTGGATCCCTGCAACTTTAATTCCTGCACTAAGATATTTCACTCCTTTCCACGGGCCTTGTTTCCCATGCCAGGAAGCAAAATGCTGTTCACAGGGATGCGCTGACATTGCTGCAGAAAGCTAGGGTTTGGAACATGGATTTCTGTGTGCCAAGGCACTGCTGTACCCTCGACACAACAGTGCTTCTTGCTCTCCACAAAACCTTTGGTAGAGAGTTCTACCAAATCCTTGGTTTGGGAGAACTGTCTCTGAATCCCTAGAGAATTTGACAAAATGGATGCAGGCAATGGGATTGAGGTCAGTAGAAGGGCTGTAACAATGTTTGGGACTCTTCAGTTCCTCCAGTTTGCTGCTGTGAAAGACAACAGGACTCCAGAATGTGTCTCTCACCCCACCTGTACAGTCAAATCAATTTAATCTCCCCCTTCCCTGCCTGCCCACAAAACAGACCCTTTTAACATGTAACAGTTAATAATAACAGCCAAAAAGGACACCAACTCAGAAGATGATGACAGAAACCACAGCAAAGGAAAGAAAAAAGCTCCGTTCCGAATTGTGGAAGATCAGCAAACCTGGAGAGAGAGAGACTTTCCTGGACATGTCTTTAATCTTTCCTGCTTCCAGCCCTTAATAGCAGAACCTGATTCGAAGACTTGGTGATTGATTTCCAGCCCCGACACAAAGTGACAGGCTCATTTTCGAGTATTGCACAGCTATAATTCCGTGTTTTATTTGTTATTATTGTAACCTGCTGATGGAGTGGGGCTGCATTCAAGGTAGCGGTAACAGCTCTGGCTCGAGGCATTATTTAGAGTTGGGTGTTTAATGCCAGAGCCTCGTGCCTCTCTCGATATTTATGAAGAAGATCCTGTAGCTGCAGTGCTCGTATCTTATTTGTTTGTTGTTCAAACAAAGGATCAGGAAATTGGATGCTGTTTCTGGCCAGCGATATGATCTCAACAGTTAAGGGAAGGCCACTGGTTTTTACACGTTTCTCCGGCACAGCAATGAGAGGAGCTGTCTCCAATTCAAGGTGAATGAGTCACCTTGGAAAGTGCTTTGTCTCTGTAAACAGGGAAAGGCCCTGCTCCATAAACCCATGGGACAGAGCAGAATCTCAACTAGGGCTGAGCAGCACCCTCGAGGTTGTGGGGCCCAACCCCACTGCCTGTCACTGAAGTTTCTCTTCTGATTTACTTTTCCCCCTGCTTTGTGACTAAATTTCTCCATCTTCTAATTTAAAATCAAACTAGGAAATCTTACCTTGGAGAACAGCACACAGCATTTTTCTCACTCAGAATAAGGTTGTTGGAAGAAAAAACCTTCCAGCCAGATTCAGCAAGAGCCTCCTCTCCACTGGGGACCGTTATGGAAAATCCTGCTGGGTCTGACAGGGATTTTGTGGGATTAGGGCACGTTTATGTAGCCAGAGCAAAGGGTCATGCTGGGTCCCCCCCTTGTCTAGGCCAGAGAATTGCTTTAGCCCCGACCTGGTAGGTCATAAGCTGCGCCTGGCTGGTTCAAACCTCAGCTAACTCCCCTTGCCTTGCAGCACGGCTGCACAAAGGAGATGGTGCACAACTTGCTGCACTCTATGAACTTACCTGTGAGCTCCTAAATCACTCTGGCAGCTTGGAAAAGTTCATTCAGCCTGAGAAGCTGAGCCTGCTGCAGCAGCAGAAGCCAAGGAAGGGACTTGATGCTCAAGCTCTGAAGTTTAACCTCTGCTGTGCTTCTGTGCAGGAGAGAGCAGTGGCATTTGTGCTCTCAACGTGGGAGCTCCAAGTGGAGATTTTTGGATCCTGTCTAGAAACCCCTGAAACACAATTTCTTCACAGACTGACAGTTTTTGCTGAGGTGTTGAATGTCTCTATGAAGTCTTTGGCATTGTTATTCCAGTTTCTCATTAATTGTGTAGAAGACCAAGTGCTGCCTGCTCACAAAAGGTTACGAGCTCTGTAGGGCTGTGCAGGGAGAACCAACAGACTTTGTCCCAGTGCATTAAGTGAAGGCATTTGAAGGTGATCCAGTGTTATCTGTTTCGTAAAGATCTCTCATTTTCTAGGCTTTTTCACTACACCCTGGTCAGCAAGGCACTTTTGTTCAAAAAACCAGTAGATACAGCACTCTGTGATATGGTTTAGTGGCCATGGTGGTATTAGGTCAGAGTTTGACCTTGATGATCCTGGAGGTCTTTTCCAACCTTAATGATTCTGTAAGTGTCTGCCAGGCCAGCAGCCCACACCAGTGTGATATAGAGATCCTGTCCCTGTCCCTGTGGCAGCTGGTGACTGGATGGACACACAGAGCACAGGACCACAGCCCCAGTCGTGTGCTGGGCACCCTGGTGGGACTCATAGCACCCACAGTGAGAGACAGGTAACTGCTCTGCACCTGCCAGTTTGCCAATCCAAGAAGGAGAGGGGATGGATTAAATATATCTCCCACTCATGAGGTGTTTCTCTTTTACCGGGGTGTTATTCACAAAAACAATCTCTGGTGCCCACTCTGGTTCCCAGCCAGGGCTGCAAACTAATCAAATTGCCTTTTGTACTGAGCATGTGAAGGAGCCTCCTCTGAGGGCAGGAGTGGGCCATACTCCTCACTGTCATCTTCCTGAGGGTGGTGGCAGCCAGGTCCTTATGGACCTGTCAACAAATGGGACATCAAAATGAGGGCAGAGCTAAAATTGCTGGAGCAGCTCTGAACCTTCCCCGAAGAGGAGACTGCAGCAGCGAGGGTGCTGAGGGAGCCAGCATCTCCCTGGGTGCCCTGCAGCCATTCAGCTGGCCTGCAGGGGTGGGAGCACAGGGGAGAAGCAGGGAATTAGCTGAGGGCTTAGGAGTTCTTAGGAAAAAGAGAGCAGTCCTTGGAGAACCATGTCTCCTGAGGTACATCAGGCCCAGCTTCGCCAGCTGGGCGAGGGAGGGGATTGTCCTGCTCTGCTCTGCACTGGTGAGGCCTCACCTGGAATATTGTGGCAGTTTTGGTCACCACAATATAAGAAAGATATGAAGCTCTTAGAAAGTGTCCAAAGGAGGGCAGCAAGGATGGGGAAGGGCCTTGATTTGAAGCCGTGTGAGGAGCCTGAGGGCACTTGGTCTTTTCAGTTGGAGAAGAGGAGACTGAGGGGAGACCTCACTGCAGTTACAAGTTCCTTGTGAGGGGCAGAGGAGGGGCAGGCCCTGAGCTCTGCTCTGTGGGGACCAGGGACAGCACCCAGGGAATGGCCTGGAGCTGTGTCAGGGCAGGGTCAGGTTGGATCTCAGGAAAAGGTTCTTCCCCCAGAGGGTGGTTGGGCACTGACCAGGCTCCCCAGGGCAGTGGGCACAGCACCAAGGCTGCCAGAGCTCCAGGAGTGTTTCGATCATCCTCCAGGGCACAGGGTGTGACTCTTGGGGATAGGCCTGTGCAGGGCCAGGAGCTGGACTCAGTAATCCTTGTGGGTCCCTCCCAGCTCAACTCGGTGTATTCTGTGAGTCTGTGGTTCTGCTCAAAGGGTTTCAGATTTATTTTATTCTCAGTGGGTTTTCTCCAGCTCTCAGCCCCACTCCTCAGCTGCACCACAGACATCTTACATTAACACAAGTGTTGAGTGAGTGAGTGTGGGGTGAAACTCTACTACCCCCTGTGATGCCCCTTCCCATTAGCACATACAGGGGAGTAGAGAGTGCTCCAGAAGGCCCATGGAATCAGATTTAACCCAACAGTTCACAGCAGTCACTGCTGTACCCACTAACCTCCTTCCCTGCTAACAGCAGGCGGAGATTTAACAGGGAGGAGAGGAGAGGGTGGCTGGGGCACCCGGGGCTGCTGCTCTCCTGGTGTGTTCCTGCTGATCCTGCTTGCACAGTGTGGAAGTGGCTGCACAGCTGCCTTCCTGCAGGGTGGCTGCAGCTGGCCCTGCTTCCAAAGCCCATCTGCCACCTTTTCCCAGCCTGCTGAACACCCCTGTACGTGTGAGCCAGAACCCTGATCCATCAGATATCCCAAGCCCAGACAACAAGAAGCAGAAATTTTCCTGGAAGAGAAAGGAAAATCCTCCCATGGCAGACTCAGGAGAGCTGAGGCACTTCAGTCCTGTTGTGGGCCGCTATCCCCAACTCAGCTGCTTAAAACCCACATGCTAAGGCTGATTTTGCGTCCTGTAGTGGATCAAAACTGCGACCTGCAAACTGCAGCTGAAGTCTGTGCTTCGGTTTGCCACTGTGGAGAAAGGAAATGACAGCCCTGAGTGCTGGGAGGGTAAGGATGTTAAATCCAAGAGGTGTTCATGTGTCTCAGTGGTGGGACTGACAGCAGCAGAACAGCAGAAGGGAAGCAGGAACTGATATTGATGTGCCTGGGATGCTGCTAATCATGAGTCAGGCACTGCATCCTACCCCAGCCCAACGATCTTGGAGCCACACACAACTAAAGTCGATGCTTCTTCCCCTCAGCTTCCCCCTTTTCCCTTCCCAGAGCTGCTGGCAGCCTTTTTTTTTTTCTTCTTTCCACCAAACGCGGCCCTCTTGTGTTCACAAGAGAAATAGGGAGAAATCAGTAACAACCACTCATGAATATGAGAGAATTATCAGAAAAGTGGCTTTTCCACACCTTAAACTCTGCTTGGATGGCTCAGGGAGCCAAGAGCAGCATCCTACAGGCTTCTGCCCAAATCCCACAAGAGCAAGCTTGAACATCAACGTGAGCATTACAGAGATTCCTGCCTTCCCTCCCACTCCCACCTCCCTCTGGTTTGGAAACAAGGATTCCTCAGGGGTTTGCAGATCTAAACACGCAGTGCTCGGAAGAAATAAACCCCAAGTGCTGTTACCTGAAGGGTGGAGAGGAAGAGCAGCAGGGGAGAGCACAGATCAGTGTGTGTGTGTGTGCACACGTGTGTGTTTGGCCCCACGCACACGCTGCAACACGGCTCCAAAACGAAAGGAGCAGTCGTTTATGTGGAGGTTTCCATAGAGACCAAGTTTTGAAAGAATTAAGGTGGAACGATTATGTATGTTCTGGAGGGCTCGAGATAAAAATAACCTTGCTAAGCGTTGCATGGACTAATTAGATGATGATCCTTGACTCGGAGCTCTCCTTGGTGTTACAGTCGCTGGGCTCCTGGGCTTGCCCACGTGTGCAATGGGGAGTGAAGCACTTCAGACAACAGCAGTGATCCACAGCCTCGATGCCTGTTTCCCTGGAAGGCTGTTCTGCTCTCCAAAGGCTCGTCTCTCGCTACCGCTCTGCCAGCTCAAGCAGAAACGACGTGTGCTCCAACCCTTCTGCTGTCAGACCTGCTGTCACCGACGCCCAGCGAAACCCTCGGGGTCACAACAGGGAAAGAAAGAGAGAAGAAGAAAGGCAAGGAGTGAGGAGCACTGGTGGGTTTCCACCAGCCATGGCAAGGAAAGTCTGCCCCAGAGGGAACCCAGTTCACTGACACCAGCCCCAAAGCATCCCCTCCATGGCAGTGTGTGCTCTCCAGCCTCAGACAAGGGTGTCTGAGCTCCTCTGATTTACAGGAGCTCCAGGGAGCACCAGGGCATGGAGGAAGGACAGTGGGGACATGGTTAGTTTGCTCCTTACTCTTTGAGAATGCCCTGACATCGGTCTAGCACTGCTTCCACACCCAGGTACAAACAAGAAAACAAAATACTAAAGGGAAGACCCTAAGCCAAAGGAATGGGAGGATCTCTGACAGCGTCTCCCACCCCGTGTTAGGATGGAACAATTGCTCAGTCTTGGCCAAACCTTTAATCCCTTTGAGGCTGGGTGGGTTTTTTGCCCTACTTACAGAAAAAAATGGACTTTAGGTGGCAGCTCAGCAAGAACTGCTCTTGCACTTAGGTCAAAATGGCGGTGTGGGAAAAATCCTCTTTTGAAGCAGCCAGAACAAAATCTTCTCAATGCTTCGCTTTGAAAAAAGGGCATTTTGTTTGGAACTGCAATAACAGGGTAAATGCATCCAAGAAAGCAGCAGAAACTTTTGCTTTGCTGTGGAACAGGCACAACTCTGTGAGGCCAATTACTTCTACTTTGGCAAGGGATAGCAGAAAAAACTTCTTTTCAGGTGTCCTCCCCCCCAAACACTTCACCCTCCACTTTCCTCCAGTTAAAGCCATGAAACAAATTAGAGATTTCTCACTCAGCTGCAGTCCTTAGCCAGAAGAGCAATTTCTGTGCTGCCCTCAGCCCAGCTGTCTCACAGTCTGGTATCTAACAAGCCACACTGACTCCCAGTATATTTTTCCTAAAGCAAATTCCTAATGATGGTTATGAAAACGTCCTTATGGTTTCCCAGCTGATGCAAAACTAACATACAGTAACAGGCCCTGATTCACACATGAACATTTCTAAAAGCAGCCTCTGATTTCTGGGCCCATGTGTGGGTCACAAAATCCTGGAATATCCTGGGTTGGAAGGGACCCACAAGGATCATCCAGTCCAACCCCTGGCCCTGCACAGACACCCCAACAATCCCACCCTGTCCCTCAGAGCGTTGTCCAAACCCTCCTGGAGCTCTGGCAGCCTTGGGGCCGTGCCCACTGCCCTGGGGAGCCTGGTCAGTGCCCCAGCACCCTGTGGGGGAAGAACCTTTCCCTGAGATCCATCCCAAGCCCCCTGACACAGCTCCAGCCCTTCCCTGGGTCCTGTCCCTGGTCCCAGAGCAGAGCTCAGTCCCTGCCCCTCTGCCTCCCCTCGGGAGGAGCTGCAGCCCCCAAGGAGTCTCCCCTCAGTCTCCTCTGCTCCAGCTGAACCAGCCAAGTGCCCTCAGCTGCTCCTCAGACCCTTCCCCAGCTCTGTGTCACACTCTCCCACAGCTTCAGATCCCTCTGACACTGTGGCCCCCAAACAGCCCCCAGGACTTGAGGTGAGGCCACCCCAGGTCAGAGCAGTGGGGGACAATCCCCTCCCTTGACTGTGACCCCAAGTGTTCTTTATGGACCAGGAAAGCAGGACCTTCAGCACTAAATTCCCTCCTTCACATGCCCTGCTTCACACCTGACCACTGCTTCAGGGCACACCAAAGCAAGTGTTTGCACCTTCTGTGTCACCAACTCTGCCTCGTTTGCTTTGTGATGGCTCTCACCCAAAGACTGTGTGGGGGAAAACAAAACCCTTTTCTCTTCAACTTCTGAAGCTTGACAGGCAGTGGCAAGTGATAATAAAGCTGAAAGGCCCCAGATCTGATATAGTTTAAGAAAAGAGGGAAACAGATAAAGACCTTTTTTGATTCATGGGATTGCTCCTCCAGGAACTCTTCGGGCAGGATGGAGATTTCTGCCTCCACATCCACCGTAAAAGCTCAGGAAGTGAGTTATTAGAGGAACAATTTCCCCCATGTGCAGAATAATCCCCTTCAATCTCTCCTCTCTGCCTAAAAGACCACAGTGTCTCCTTCAGAAGTGTCTTTAATACAGAGGCCAGTGACTGTTCTTGGCCATGGCAGTGTCAGCTTGGTGACAATGTCAGCTCTGCTGATTTCTGAGCGTGGCTCGTGCTTTCCTCAGGTGAAAATGATAAGACACTCCAGCATCTATTTCTGCCTCCCACGGCACCCCCCCTGTAAAGATCAATCCTGCCTGAGTGCAAGAGAGGGCTGCAAGGGCTTGAATTAATTCAGGCAGACAGCCTGCTCCTCTCTGTAAACAGTGCCACGGCTCTGGCATCTGCAAAGGTTCCATGTGACGCAGGAAACCTGAGTCAGGCCCACAGGGACATGATCGATGAGGGCAGGAATGGGGAGCAGGACATGTCTGCAGACAGCACAGCCCAGGAGTGTCCTGTGTTGCTCTCGTGCCAGCACGAGGAGGAGGGGATGTGATGAGGTTTGACATGAGCAGCAGCAGCATCACAACTTTCCTCCTTCCTAAAGCAGCAAGTTTCCAACTCGTCACCTGTTCTCAGTACGGCCAACAAATTACCAAATAGATTTCATTTCAGCCTGGTCTCCTATCAAAGCCAGGTTTAAGTAATCAGTGTGTGTGCTCACACATGTGTGTGCATTTATGTCCTTTCCCTTTTTCCTTATCCCCCTGGAATTCACAGAATCTCAGAATATGATGAGTTGGAAGGGGATCCACAAGGATCATTGAGTCCAACTGCTGGCCCTGTACAGGACACCCCAAAAGTCACACCATGTGCTTGAGAGATTCTGAACTCACTGGCCAATTCAAATCTAATCCAACAAAGACAGAGGTCTCAAAAAAGCTAAATCCCAAGAGAAATGGTAAAACTACATATTTGATCAGGGTTGGCAGACACTGTAATGAGGAGAATATCTGAAATGTCAGCTCAACCCTCACTACACACCAGAGATGCCACCCCAGAAGGGACTGAGCCAAGAGAGCCTTGCACCAGGCTTTCCCTCAACACAGGTGGACAAGATGCTTCAAGTTCTGGTTTGGATTTCCCTCCTGAGTTGCCTCTCCCCCAGAACCCTGCTGTCTCCAGAGCTGCCAGGGAAGACTGCTCATCAGGTGAGGTGATTATGGCCCCACCAATCTCCAAAAAGCATCTTTGACCTTGGGAGAAGCATGGCTTGTGCCAGTGTCTTTTTCAAAGATCCAGTGCTCCCTAACATGAATGTGCCCATTTATTGACACACCTGAATTTGGCTTGGTTTGTATCAATACCTGGGCCTCAGGTCATAAATCTGCAGTGGAATTAGGTCTGAGTTTCCAGTTGCTCTCAGCCTCACATTATCATCATCTTTTCACCCCTTACAGCGCCCTCGATCTGTGGGCAGTGTTGTCCCCCCCGTGCCAGGCACCAAACAAACACAACCATCACAGGCTGCCTCAGCTTGCTCAGACAACAACTCCAGCAGGAATTGGCCTGACCCTCCCCACTGTGCCAGGACTTGGCCTTTTCTCAGCAATTATCTCCTGCACGGGGAAAAGCAGCTCAGTGTTCAGCTGTCAATAGACATGAAAGTGCCTCGACCCCCCCTTTCCCTTCCCACTCCAGCTGCTGCAGGTGCTGCCAGGCTCCTGGGGAAAGAGGAGAACAAAAATCCTGTGCTGAAGGTCACCAGCCCCAAAGTACCACCCGAAAGAGGGGGCAGAGCTCACCAAAGATTAATGGCACTTCAAGGTTTAGATCTGTGTGTGCTGGGAGGGTCTGTGCAGACAGCCAATAAAGGCTAATATGATTTTACACACAAATGAATCATTTCAAGGAATGAATTGCCCCGAACAAGCCTGGACGTGGCCACGCTCCTGTCCTGAGGAGCAGGGGGAGGCATTCCCTGCTGATCCACAGAGAGCTCAATTAAGGAAGAGAAGTCCTGGTTTTTGCAGGCTGAGCCTGTGGGTTTGCAGCCCTTGGCTCAGGCAGTAAGGCCAATGTCAAGAGCCTGACTGGCCCCAGGCACAGTGCAAGGCTGGGTGGCCCAGGCTCTCTCACCCTTGCTCTGACACTGGAGGCTGTGTGGCCTTGGAGAATTTATGCTTCCTCTCAGTGCCCCTCTTAAAACAAGGATCCTGACACTGTGTTCCTTTGTAAAAATGCCCTCGGAGCTCACAAAGAGAAGTGCTGCATCACAGAGAGTTATTGCTCCATCTCATTCCTTCCCTGCCCTGCTCAGGTAATATCTGAGCATCTCCTAGACCTGCACCAGGCAATATGACTCATGTCTCTCATATGTGGCTCCTCTACGATCCCCAAAGGGGAAATGAGGTATGGGGAAGGTTGTTTTTGTTTTGGCAGGGTTGTTTCATGTCTGGGCTCCGTTTCTGGGTGAAGGACTCCCCGTGTGTGTTGGATTTTTAGCTCTGTGTCTGGGTGAGAGAAGGGAGGGCAATGAGCTGCTTGGAAACCAGGCAACAGGCAGCCATTTCACAGTTTGGGGTCATTCAGGGCTGACATTTAGAGGCAAAATATGCTTGGAAGAGGCAGTTTCACTGACCCCAGGGGCACCACACTGGGGAAAGCTTGGTTAGGGCTGAGCCTTGGTCCACTGAAATTCGCTGGGACTCTCATTTTTCCACCTAATTCTTAACTCCTGAGATTCAGGAGAGAAGGGGAAGAAACAAACATTGAAAACTTGCCTTTTCTCTGACCCTTTTCCCTCGTGGATGGGAACATGCCCACACAGTGGTCCCCTGGCAGGTGAGAGCAGGTAACAAGCTGGGTACCACCTCCTGCCAGAGGCTTCCTCTTTAATGCACTGGGCTTGAGAACACTCCTGATTCCTCCTGGGCACACAGCAGGAGCCGTGCTGAGCATCAGGAACTTTGATCTCTGTGAAGCTCTAAGGCAGGAGAAGGTCCATGTGCAGCTTCATTCCTCCAGATCCAGCTGTGGGAGGAGGCCCAGGAGTGGATGCACAGGTTATAGCCACTGTCTGGAGCGTGGTCAGCCCTGTGCCTCCTGGGCTTCCTGTTTGCAGAGGTGCAGGAGAAAAGGAGAAGGTGGGATATTCTCCTCAGAAAGTCCCTGGGACTTCTAAATTGTTTTCCCAAAGAAAGGTGGGTTTTTTTTTTTTTTTTTGTTTGTTTTGTTTTGTTTTGTTTTTAAATTTTCTTTGCAAAAAATCCCCTGAAAGGATAAGTTTTTTTATTTCAGGAACGTTTGATTTTAGGATCTTTCTGAAAGCCCCCCCCCAAAAGTTGAGTGTTCTGGACACAACTTTTCAATACTTTGAAATGAGAATTTCCCCCAACTTTCATTCTCCTTGTCATAAAAGTTCTATTTCATGGCCCATTTGGAAAATACTATCTTTTAGGTTTTTTTTTTTCCCCAGATTCAGAGTAAAACCCACCTTTCCACAACCTCAGTATTGCCTCTGCTGTGCTGAGACCTCCTTGTCTCCCTACAAGGCACCTACTCACCAGCACCAGGCATGGATGGAGCCTGCAGCACAACAGTTAACGTGGTAATTCTCCAAGGATTTTGTTTAGAGTTTTATAGCATTACACACCAGCCTTATTGGATTTAAATGGCTTAAATTAACTGGGTTATTTAATGGATTGTCCAGATTAGGGAGGAATCTGCAAAGGCTGTTACTTCAAGAAGAGCAGCTGAATGGGAAGAAAAGATCTCCAAGTAACATTAATATCCTGGAGGCTCACAAGTCCTGACAGGCCACTCCTGTCCTTTATTGACATTCTCTCATATGCATTTAGCCAGGTTTGTGTTTAGTTTAATAATCTCCTGAAAGTTTAATTGTTGCTTTATTCATCCATGACCTTTCCTTCTCATCTGGAGACATATTATTGCTAATCTACAAATTTCAAGAACCAGATTTATTTGCAAAACCCATTATTCTGCTATGCAAATCTCCTCTCTTCCTGCAGCCTGCCTGAACAGGGCTTTCTTACAGCCACCATAATATATAGGCACTATTCAAATATTTAAATGTAAAATTTATCTATATTTCTCTTTCAAGCATGCCCAGGTTCTATGTGGTGCGAAGTTAATTAAAATCTTTAGAATCAAAGGCAGGTTTGCTGACCTTGATCCAGACCTGGCAGTCTTTAACCTCCAAAGTCCTCACTTAACCACAGGGGAACTGGAACTACCAGGAAAGGGGAAATCACTTGGCTGACAGTAAATTTCTGATGGAGAAACACGTCCTCTCCATTAGTGTCAGACATGACAACAGCAGTGCAGCCCCAGAGGCACAGACACAGCTTTCCTGAGCTGTCTGCAGGTCCCTGACCTGAAGCAGGAGCAGAGAAATGCCCAGAACAAGAGTCTTTGCCACAGATCTTTCCCCCAAGTGTCCCCAGAGTGATGCCTCCCCAAAGCCTCAGGGACAGGGTGGGAGGCAGAACCTGTCAGAGAATCCAAGAATGGCTTGGGGTGAAAGGGACCTTAAATATCATCTTGTTCCAACTCCTCTGCCACGGGCAGGGACACCTTCCACTAGACCAGGTTGCTCAAAGCTCCATCCAGCCTGGCCTTGGATGCTTCCAGGGTCTGGGCAAACACTTCCAGGGATGGGGAAAACTTCATTTGATGTGGGGCTGCTCTGAACCTCTACAGATCCAGGGACTTGAGCCCTCTTCCCAAATAATCAGTGTCCCCAGTACTCAACATTAACTTCATCTGTCCCCTGCCTCAATTTCCCACCTCTGTCCATGGCCTGTTTGTGTTCACTCGGGTTCTGAAGTGCCAGCTGCTATAATCCTCCTTCCCAAAGCCACAGCCAGTGTCCCCTGGCTACGGAGCATCATTTCCACAAATACAGGCAACCAAGAAATCAACATTTTCTACTAAGCCTGATGTCATTGAAGGGCATTATCAGAGAAGCTCACACAATTAGACCATAATTCAGTGGATGGATGTCAAGGACTTTACTGATGAGCAAATTAAGGAAGCATTAGCCACGGGATTCGAGGGAGAGGCAACGTGGGTGCCAGCCAGAGAGCAGAGCCGTTGTGCTTGTGCTCCCAGAGCTTCCCTTGGCACTGTGCCTGCTCACCCAGCACCCCCTGGCTCCTCCACATCCCACCTCATGGATACAGGGGGATCTGGGCCAGGGCAGCCAGAGCTGATGGCTCAGCTTCATCAGGTGCCTGCAGAGAATCTGGGATCCACTGGTCCTCTCTTGGATAATTCAAAAGAGAAGGAAGCAGAAACCAAGAGGGAGAGGTTTTCAGTCAGATAGCACAGGATTATGTTTGCTGAGAAAGACAGTCTTTATTCTTGCCCCAAATATTTGCAGCCCTAGGCCTGGAAAAACCAGCACAAGCTCCAGATGGATCAGGAAGGCACCCCAGACTGCCAGGAGAGGCTCACTCTGCTACGTCCCCACTCGGACCTGACTGAGAAACAACAACTCCTGAGTGGTTTGCTCCAAGCTGATAAGACAGAAATAGTCCTGTATCTCACCAAGAAATCACCACTGTTGGACTGATGGACAGGGAACAACCCTGGTAGCCTTTCATTGAAATGGAGTTACTGGTGCACATGATGAAAAGCCTGGGAACACATCCTGTTGGAACAGCCACCTGCTGAAGTCCCACATGCTGAAGCAGGGAAGGAAGCAGGATGAGGATAGTTTGGTCCTGGAAATGTAATGGAGTGAGAGCTCTGCTTCAGACACACAACCACAGATGGGTCTTACACACTTGTGTGTGGAGCAGCCCCTTTTCCCTGGATAGCTGCAGAGTTC
Source organism: Pseudopipra pipra (assembly GCF_036250125.1). NCBI lineage: Eukaryota > Metazoa > Chordata > Aves > Passeriformes > Pipridae > Pseudopipra > Pseudopipra pipra. The sequence goes on from NC_087575.1 coordinate 3,004,606, forward strand.
AGAGGTGGGAACTGGCCATCTCCTGGCAGCCAAACCCACTGAAGCCAAGAACACCCCTGGCTTCAGTGAGCGCTGGCTCAAGCTTTCTATATTTCAGATATGAGTGGCTTTAAGCTGTTTTTCACAGTCTGTGTATTGTTTCTCTTGCTCAAATAATTTAGCTTTAACCTGAGGCTGTGGGCTCAATCCTTGCTGTCAAAGCCCAGTGTGTAGCTTTGCATGCAGCTCCTGAGGGGATGCGGGAGTACAGCATGAATCTCCTGGCTCCTTCAAAGTCTTGCAGAGCTGCTTTATGTGTGTAGAAACAGGCATAAATAAAAATAAATCTGACAGGCTTTAGTCTGTGTTTCTCCGATATATCCTTGTCTGCACTGGATTTACCCAGTTTATGTCTGACAGCATCACCAGGGCTGTGTTTACAGGGAGACAGACCCCAGTAAATACTAACAAATTCCCTCACAACATTCCCTCACCGATACTTCCAAGTGAGATAAGATACAGTGGGCAGACTATGGACATGGGTGAGAGTAGGGAACCACCAGAAATCCCAGGCTGGGTGTCCCAGCTCGATTCTGTGGCTGTGCACACATGGTCTGCTTGGGGCACCTCAGCCCCAGGTGCACAGCAAACCAGGCTGCTTTAATTACCACTCCAAATGGGGGTTTCAATGCAAATTGCTTTGTTTTCACTGCTATTTTAGCTTGAGTTAAGAGCTGCTTTTTGTTCTTCTTAGTAGAGGCAAACAAGACTCACAAAATGCTGCAACAAGTGTCCAAATTGTACTTGGAGCTGGACATCTTAGAGGTTCTAGTGAGAAAAGAGGCCACATTCCCCTGCTGCTGCCTGTGCTGTGGTGTGGGCATAAATGAAATGTGAATTACACCACTCTTACCAGTGCAAATGATTACAGAGGAGCTGCAATCCCAGGTGAAGCTGAGCCTTTAGTGGGTTTATTTTAAGCTCAGACACCATTAAATGTGACAGAAACATGAAAGAAACTTTCCCTCAGTGACATCTGGATGAAAACATGACTGATTCTAAATGATTCTAAATGATTCTATGATTTTCTGATGCCCTGCAGCTGGACTCTGGCACCTGAACTGGGCTGGCCACAGGCACCCAGTGCTGGTTTAAATGTCTCCATGAAGGTTTGCAATAACAGGCCATCCTCAGTTTGCCAGAGTTGTTTGATATTTTTAGTTTTTCATCCCAAGCTGACTCTCATCTTGTCTCACAAAGCTGCGAGTGAGGCACAACTGCACTGAAATCCAGCTTCTAATCTAAGTGCACGTCTCATCCATTAGCACTGAACCCACTGGAAGGAACCCACTTGTCTGATGAGTGTTCAGCCGAGTTCAAGGCAATGAGACAACCGGGCTGTGGCTTTGTTGGATGAAACCTTCCAGCCCCTTGTTCCCTCCATCCCTGTCCCTGTGTTATCCTGCACAGCCCCTGCCCTGTGCTGACCCATCCAGGCTGAGAATGGACTGGGAAAGTGGATCAGCTGAAAAGGAAAGCAAACTTTTTCAGTTTTTTTGGATGTTAAGCCAGGTAAGTTCCACAATCCAGTTTATTTACACACACAGTCAGTGCAGTGCCCAATGTGCCCTTGGGGATGAAGTGGATCAGGAAGGAGCAGGGACACCCTGAGCCTGTTCTTGTCATCAGGGACTTTGTTGCATGATGCCACGTGCTCCAGACCTGTCTTTCCAAAGTAGGTGTCAGCCCTCCTCACTTCCCAAAGCCACAACGAGCAATAGCAGCCTTTGAAATGACATCAGCCTTTGAAATGACATTTTGGCTCCCCTGCCAAAATCCTGGCACACAAGACCCTTTGTCTCCAGATGACACTCATCTTTTCCACTTCTTCAAATAAGATGAATCTTGCAATTTGTCACATAGCTGGTGGTTTCCAAACATCATTTACCCAGTGGAGGCTTGGGGGGTGGTGGGGTGGGTGAAAGTTATTCTTCAGGTCAATTTGTGAGTCATTTGGCTTGCCAGTCAACCAAGTCTCACTCACTTTGAGACAATATATCTGAGCTATAAAACCTCAGCCTTGAAACATAACTCACCAGATTTAGTGAGCAGCCTGTCATCACTGAGAGCAACGATCCTTAACCCCTTATCTAGCTCTGGGGAATCATTATCTGCAGCTGTTAATTTAAGCTTGTTTTAAGTAATAAAAAAAGTATTTCTTTCTGCTAAAAAATTCTAATTCTACCACTGCTTCATTATTCAGTTTCATGCTAAGGATTACTATTTTTATTGATTTCTGTTTGAATTTACATTCAAATAAATACCTGACATACTGGCCAATTACCACAGTTACTGGCCAAATTCCCAAGTATTTTTGCCTGCCAGGCAGAGGCTGCAGAAAGCTCTGAAAACAACAATGCAGAATTTAATCCCCCCTGGCTGAGCTGTGCAGAAAACAACTGTCATCCCCAGCCCTTGCAGAGGGTACCAGACAGGGGCTTCCAGGCTGCACAGAACACAGGTATGACTCTGGGATGGCCTCACATCATCTGTACTCATCTTCCTCTTTTTTTGGCACAGCCTCTCAAGCTTAATCCTTCAAATCCTCTTTGTGTTGCACCAATCTCTGCACATTTATGTACAAATTAAAGACTATCAGAAGCAATACTGCAGGGCCTAGAAGGCTCCAACTCCTTTTCAGGCTTCCATTCCTCACTGAAATGCAGTGAAGGTTGGGAGCAGGTCCTTACAATGAGTAATAGCAGCCAGGAAAGGGCCCCAAAAGTGCAACTAAACTCACAGGTAACAGTATTATTCCCTCACAGCTGGGGCCACAGAGAGATGAGAACAGTCAGGCTGGAGGCTGGACATCTGTCACCAATATTTAGAGTGGAAAAAGAAACATCCCAGCAACAACAAAAGCAAGCTGACCAGGCTGGGAGTATAATCATCCCCAAACTTCTGAGGTTGGCACAATGACCACAAACCCCTCGAGCAATCCATCTGTCAGCTGGGAAGGTGTAACTCAGACAGTGAATGGAGTCACACTAGTGGACAGCTCTATGGGAACCAATTTACTTGAAGAAGGAAGAGACTTTAATCAGCCAGGGTTCAAAAGGCATGTAACTCATGTCAGAGGAGAGCAAAACTGATTGTACACTCCTCACAGGTGAACAAAAGATCAGAGAAGACAAAACAATTACAAGGAGATAATGAACTGGGTAGTCAGCAGCACAGAGTCTCTAAAGAGCAAATCCAAGGTAACTGTGCTTGGAACAGCAGGGAGTGCAGGAGGAAGGAGAACCAGGGTCGAAGTGGGGATCAGGACTGGCCTCCATCCCCCTGTGTGCTGGAGTCCTCAGTCCAGATCTAACACTGCCCTGAAGACACTGTGGTTTGGGAGTTAGTGCCTTTCCAACCTCTCTCCTTTGTGGCTTGTGCCACAACCACCAAAATGCGGAGTAAACATTGAACTCTTTGCCATTTCCTCAGTTCCAGCTGCTTTAGGATGGCTGCTCCTGCCCTTCCTGCTCTGCTGGAGCCCTGACACTTGCTTTGCGGGGTGTGAGTGATTGTTCACCAAAACATCAGCTCGGAAGAAATAATTGCCCCGGGGAGCCCTGAGCTGTAGTCGTGGGGAGAGGCAGATGGGAGGAATCAGTCTCGTTTTCCACTGGAACAGCTGGGAATGTGCACACACTGTGGGTGACTGGCTCAGCTGAGACAGGTTATGAGCAGCTGATAGAAAGGAATGTCTCAGCAGCTCCATTGCCTGTGACTGCCCAGCTCTGTGTGCTGAGACACAGACAACCAGAAGGGTGTTTGCGCTGCTCTTCCAGCCCTTTGTGGAGCAGGGAAAAAGAAAAGGGGAGTGGAACATCCACCTTTACTCTGGGGCTGATGATGCCAAGTATCCTCCACACAAGGAGGGTGCCCTCCAACCCCCTGTGGTACTTGGGAGAGGAGGGACCAGTGGGGACCAGTGACAGGACCTGAAGTTGTGTCAGGGGAGGGGTAGGTTGGATATTAGGAAAAGGTTCTTCCCCCAGAGGGTGTTTGGGCACTGACCAGGCTCCCCAGGACAGTGGGCACAGCACCATGCCTGACAGAGCTCAAGGAGCATTTGGATGGTGCTCTCAGGCTCATGGTGTGACTCTTGGGGATGGTCCTGTGCAGGGCTAAGGGCTGGACTGGATGATCCTTGTCAGTCCCTTCCAACTCAGCATATTCTGGGATTCTGGGATTCTGTGACTGTGGAGCCAGAGGCTGCAGGGGCTGTGCAAGCTCCGATGGCCCAGGATTACACCCACTCACACCAAATGAGGAGATCCAGGCACCAATTCCCCCTGGGAGGACATCAGCAGGAGCTCCAGGGGCCTGTGGGCCGGGGGCCTGTGTGAGCAGAGCCCTTGCAGAGAGCAGGAGATAATTATCTCCTTGGAAGGAACCCTGACGGTTTCTTAGAGAACCATACTTATCTTTCCATCTCTCCTGATGATCCCTTATCATTACCCAATCCTCCTGGGCTTTGCAGACATTAGCTAATCTTGTGATAAGAGATTAAGAGAAAAAGCCAAGGCACATTCTTAGCCATTAATGGCAATTCCCCCCCAAAGCCTGGGTGTGTGACGCAGAGACCTGGGGATGCCTTACAGGCCTGGCTCTGTGTGAAACAGGCAGAAACCTGATTATTCCCAACTGACCTGCTGGGTACTTAGTCATGGTTGTTCGAGTTGTTTTAAGATGAGAAAAATATTATCATTAGGAGGAGCTGTGCTAGATGGTACAGCAGTGATAGCTTGTGCTTTGATGATGCCCGTGGAGAGGTAAACGTGCCAGAGGGTAACTCAGCATTCTGGGAACGTTTCTTGCATGCAAAGCAGAGCCATCTCTAACGGGAAGGTCAGGCTTTTGCTACAGATTGGGGTAAACACCACTGAAACTGGTGGTTTTAACTGTAATTCCTCGATAAAGTAACTGCAGTTAAGCACATGAACACACTGAAAACAGGAAGGAAATGCAGAGCTGCCCTGAGCATGGATACATTGAGGAGGACAATTCCTGGTTTGATTTGGAGAGGGAATGAAAAAAGGAGCAGCAAAGGGAAGTCAAACACAACCATGAGTGTTTTGTGGGGAGGCAGAGACACGGAACAAGTTTCTGAGCTGTGTTTATGTACAAAAGGTTTGGAGCTGCTGCTTTAGGCTGTGGGGTTTCCTCCCCTGCTCTGAAAACCAGACCTTTGTAGATCCATGTAAGGAAAATTGCCCCAAGGATTCTTGACTTCGGCATCAGCTTCCTCCTAACAAGAGCAGTCTGCAATATCTCCTAGTGTGGTCAAGAAGCCACATCACTGAGCAGCAAAATGTAGAATTCCCCACCCTGGGATGTCACCCGACTGATTTCCTGGAGGAATGTGACCAAGTTTCACAGCACTGCTGCCTGTTCTGGGAACCACCTTTGGGAAACTGCTCTACATCCAGACCTTGTTGCTCTGCACAGGCATAAACAGAGGATCCCAACAACAGCTGCATTTTCCAGCACTTCCAGTGCCGTGCACTTTTTCTGTGCACAAACAGCACGTTCCATTAGCCCAAATTACTTTTGCTTTCAGAAAGACACATACCACGGAAGAAAGAACAAAAATAACATCTCTTGCCCAGGACAACACAATGTATGTGTTTTCTGGCTCGCTTTCTGCAATGGCAACAGTTTTTGAAGACAAAAATATCCCTGAAATGGTCTAGCATGAACAGAGACCAGCATTTGATACAAGGACCACAAACCAGCTGATGCCTTTGCTGCAGGATCAGGGGGCATTAGTGAGAGCAACTTTCTGAGGCACATCCTGCTCCACTGACAGCAAAAATAGCAAAGAAAACCTCTCTCCTGGAATACATTTAATTCTGCATTAAACGTTACGGTTTCTGAGAGCTGCTCCCGTGCAAAACCAACACTGTTACTTATGAAACAATGCATCAAACCCACAGAGGGGAATTGGCTCTCCTGGCAGCACAGCCAAAAAAAAAAACAACCCCACTTTCTCTCTTTTCCCTCCTGTAACAAATGGCCTCTTTCCCCAGTCATCTGCGTAACATTTAAAGATTAATGTCTTATGTGGCACGACACAGAGTCTTTTGCTTCCTTTTAAGAAAGCTTAAAGCTCTTCAGAGACTTTCAGAGTTATCTGTCTGCAGAGCAAACACATTTCAGATGTTCAGCCAGTTTTCTTTAAAGAACAGGCTAAATGGAGGGTTACCAAAGATGATCTTAATGGACTTTTCTTGGTTTCTGATTGGCTTTCATCTGGTTTATTTTCTCTTCTTTACATTTGCAAATGGTTTGGACTGTTAAGCAGAGCCTTGGACAATGTGCAGGCAGCAAGGAGGGCTGTGCTGTTTAATGGACAAGGAACAGGCCTGGGACTTGGGAAGCCTGATGTTCATTGGAGCTCTACCACTCCTGAATCTGCTGCCTGTCACTTCTCTAGTTGCCTTACATCCCTAAAATGAGGGTAAAGATACAGTTCCCAGAAACCCCACATACCAAATCGCTTGGGATAAGTAGCATCAACCTTTTTCTTTAACCAAGTCCAGGAATCCACTTGCTCTCAGATCCCCAAACCACTATTCCCCCCCACAGCACAGGACATCTGTACTCTGGGAGTTTATATCTCTCACCTTTGTTTGTTGACAAGGAAAAACTGGACAAGCATTTTAGTTTAAAATTCTTTACTTTCAGCTCACTTCTGATTACCTTCAGCACCTGCCATTCCTTGGGCTCCCTTGTCTTTCCAATACACAGTTGCCAACAGCACAGGTAAAACACCTGTAGGAGCCCTGGGCAGAAGTTACTTCTGGGAAATATTAAGGATTACTCTGATTTTTCAGAATGACAGGATGGGCAGGGTGACAAAGTCAGGCCATGCATTGCCTGTTACAGTCGCTCTGTGGAGACCTGTGGTGAAGCAGAGCAAATGTACCAGCAAATTCCTTGGAGACTTCTGGATGTTAAACAAGAATGAAAAATAACGGAGGAGGCTGCCAGACTTGGGTTGGTTTTAAATGAAACAGTCTGATTGCTTCAAAACATTCTTCTGGTTGGGGCTGGTGTTTTCCCTTCCGTGGGATGTTTTGAAATTTATACCTTTGTTTGGAAAGAGACCCCTTGGGATTCCCCACAGAGTGGAGGCTCCCGCAGCAATCCGAGGCCTTGTGCCAGCCCTGTGTGAGCCCAGAGTTCTCCTGAGCGAGGGAAGCTGGCAGGGGACATTTTCCAATCCTTTCAAGACCTTTGTAGGCTGCCAGAGTGAGCCAGAGGGGCCTTGGTGTAATGGAAACCCTGTCCCCAGAGAGGAAATGTGAGCAGAATCCTGCCCTGTCTTGAGGCCCTGGGCTGCTGGGGGGGAAAGGTGACTTATTCTGTTTGTACAGTTGCAGTTGCAGAAACAGCTTAGCAAGAGAATAAAATAAAAAGCAAAGACACTTCCTCTTGCAGCTCCCTCTTTGTCTTGCAGGTCTTATTTGCTGACACAGAAGAGTTGTGCTGATGTTTGCACTGAGGAAGGGCTGCAGCTCCTGGCGGGGGAGAGGGGGGCTGATGTGTGTGATATGGGGACAGGGACACGCTGGGGGGGAGCCCAGCACAGCCCCTGCTCTGCACAGCCCAGAACCTGCCTGGCCTGATCCTCACTTACCCAGTGCTGTGTCTCCATCTAATTCCACTTGTTCCAGAGGGGTCCATGGTCAACATCAACAGTGTAACCCTTCCACCACAGCTTTGGCACTTTATAGAGCAGAGCCAGAATCAGGCCCTGAACAAGAGCAGAATTAGGACTTCTGAGGCTCTGTCTAGATGATTTGCCCTTTTTGCCACCACTTGGGCCAGTGGTGTAGCTTGCTTTGATTCCCCCTCTCCCCACTGCCTCTTGCCAGCTGGGAGAATAACACTTTGGCGAGTCAATGATAAAATGGTTTAATGCAATAAACATGAATCTGTCAGACTCAAGTGCCCTAAAATATTCCAGGCTGCAAATGCAGGACCAACAGTGAGCTTGTTGATACAGCCTCAAGCCAGAACTAATCAGACATAGACACCATTTGCTTTCAATAGAAATTATATTCAAGAGGGCTGTTTCCTGCTTGCAGGGAAAGATGGGAAGCAAAACAGAGCGATGTGGCACATCGAAAGGAAAGAGTTCTCCCCCATCAGGCTCAACATCAGGGGTTTCAATGTCTTGCAGGGAAGGAGGCTTGTTGTTTGACTTGAGATCCTGCTGACTCAGCTCGCTGCTGAAGATCTTCCCGGGAACCAAAAACATACAGATAAATAAAATAGACCTTTTTGTGTGCGGGGTTGTAAATAACAGGTAATGAAAGCAGAATCAGCAGCCAACAGGCTGGGGCTGTAAAACTGTACGTGTTGGTGCTGCATCAGGACAAGAAAACAGTCCTTTACCTCTTTGATCTGGCACAGAGATAACATTAATTAGCCTTTCAAGTGGCCCTCTGATGCCCAGGAGGGCCAGTGTCACTTGGTTCTGGAGTCTCTGCAGGGAGCCTTGGAAAAGAACTGGCAGGAATTCAGTGCAGATGCTTTCCAACCTCTCTTACACTGGGTGTAAATCCAACACAGCTCTGCTGACACGAGAGTGGTGATTTACACTGATGAAAATGAGAGCAAAATTCATTGGCATTAGTCCTGTGAGATAGTTTGATCTAATTATTAGGATGGTTAATTAGAAGCACGTGAGCCTGTAGCCCCCTCAACCCCCCCCAGTCCAAGAACTATCCCTGAGTTAAGCTCAACTCTAATTTTAGCTCACCATTTTCACAGCATTATTATTTCCCAGTTCTACTTTGCTGGGCTCCTTCCTTTCCTCCCTCTCCAAGCAACACACACATTTATGGCACTTTTCCTTTGAGGACTGTAGGTCCTGGGAGTATTAAACTCCAGGACCTGTTCTTACAAGATCAGCAGCTTTGCTTTGCAAACTCAAGGACTTCAGAAAACTTGGAGCAGATCCAGGTTCAAGGGAACTTAACACAGATGTGACAAGGGCTCCCTGGTGCTAGAGTGATAAATAATAATTAATAATAATTAATCACTTAATGACGAGGTTCCCTGATCAGTCATGATCACAATTTCATGGCTGATATCACCATGCTTTGAGGCAGATATGGTAGGCTTGACCTTTCCTCCTCACCAGCTTTATGCTGTTATAATTTTGTTAAGCCAAACCTTCAGCTTGTGTAAATCAGCACAGCCAGAGTGACTTCTGATTTATGCCAGTACAGGAAGGGAATCACATCCCCTACATATTTTACCAGCCTAACAACCTAACACATTGCAAGGCAGAGAGTCAGAGTAGGACTCTCTTTTCCTTAAACTGCTGTCTCTCACCTGCAGAGAGGAAAATAAAATCAGCTTTCAGGCTTCTAGGTGTGATTGCTTCAGGGTCACCAAGGGGAAACTCATTCTGTGTCCCCTCCCATGCAGTTGGTTTTCTCCTCCTTCAACATATCACATGGCAGCTGAATTAGTACTGCGCTGCCTAATTTCATTTGATCACCTCTGGAACGTCAGATTTCAGGCAGTGAAAGAGGGACTGCGTATTTGTAGCCGCATCCCAAATCCTACCTGACTTTCTAGGGGAAGAAGAATAGGAGAGAACCACTACTTCAACCCCCAGAAGAGCTTTTAACATTCCTTTCTTCCTCCTCCTGTGGCTCTTTTCGCTTTTCCAGAGGCTGCAGCAAACTGCCTCTCCGATTGAAGCGAACTCCCTCTTAAGGCTTTATCTCTTGAACAGACTCGAGATGTTCTGGCCCAGTGCTCTGCTGTGTGGGCACCCTCCCCACTCCTGATGTTCTTATTATCCTCATTGTCATTGGCCTGAGTCATCGTGGGCCCTTTTTGTTACGCTGCCTGGAACGGCCTGTGATAAAGACACTTCCACGTTATTATTGCTTTTGCAAAGTTGCCTTTATTTCTTCTACAGCTAAACAATAATCCAAGGAGCCATATTAGAGGTAACACATTAGGAAGTGCCTGCTTTATTATCAGCACAATATGGGCCTGTAATCTGATAATGATAAAAATCTGCCCCTTTGCTTTGGCTCTTATCATTTAATTGGAGCGAAGGAGCACATTCGTTTGTTAATAATTTTATAATTGGTGCTATCTGCTGAGACCCATCAAAGGAACTGTGTGCAACAACCGCTTCTAGTACACACCATCTCCCCGATAAAATGAGCTTTGTGGCATTTGAGTGCTCCTGTTATTGTTTGCAGTGCCCCTTTCAGGGCACACAGCCCACCCCCAGAACCTGCAAGTCGGTGCCAACCCCACCTTTGTGTGCTCCTCCAGCCTACACACGGACCCGTGTGCTGTTACCAGGGGAGCTGGTGGCTTCTGCAATCCCTTCTGTTCTGGTTTAACTAGACATCCCAATATTTTGACAATGCAAGGATGTGTCTCTTCACACTTGTGTCTCCCAGCCCGACTCACCTGAGGCATCTCCGCTCTCGCTCCGCCATCTGCTCCCGAGCAGAGACAGCTGGATCCGCACGGGGTGTGAAGGGAAGCACACGCCAAAGGGTTTGTTTCCCCCAGCAATGAAAACACTAAGGATGTGTCTACAATGACAGCCAAGTAAGAGCCAAGTCTGCTCCTAAATCCAGGCCCACGCTGCTCTCACTGGGGCTGGGCCCCGTGGCCGGGCTCTGTGGAGGTGACACGGCCCAGTCTGTCACCTCCGTGCCAGGAAAACACGGTGGATTAGCCCCGAGTTGCTACAGCTCAATCCACCAAGTGCTGGCCTACGCTTGGCAGCTCTTCCCCACAGCATGGGCACTTTGGCTGCAGCTATAAATACAGCAAAGCAAAACAAACAGGCCACAGATTGCTCTTTTGCCTGAGGGTAAATAGCATGGCTTGGCTAGTTGCCACATAGCTGAACTCTTCCTCTTTCTCCCCTGAAGTCCTCATTATTGCCACGGTCAGAGTGTCTTTTGGGATGAGGTGCCACGAGGTGTGATCCTGCCACTCTGCTCAGCCCTGAGGAGGCGCATCTTCAGTGCTGTGTCCAGTTCTGGGCTCCTCAGGACAAGAGAGACGTGGAGCTCCTGGAGCGGGTCCAGTGAGGGCTACAAAGATGATTAAAGGACTGGAACATCTCTCTTATTTGGACAGGCTGAGGCAGCTGAGGCTGTTCAGAGATGCTGAGAGAGGATCTCATCCATGTCTGTCAGTGTCTGCAGGGAGGGGGCAGAGGATCAACCAGGCTCTGCTCAGGGGTGCCCAGCAATGCAACAAGAGGACTGGTCAGAAACTGATGCCCAGGAAGTTCCACCTGAACATGAAGAAGAACCTCTTCCCTGTGCAGTGACCGAGCACTGGAACAGACTGGGCAGGGAGGGTGTGGAGTCTCCCTCACTGGAGATATTCCAGAACCATCTGGACATAATCCTGTGCCATGTGCTCTGGGATGACCCTGCTTGAGCAGGGAGGTGGGACTGAATGACCCTCTGTGGTCCTTCCAACCTCACCTATCCTGTGATTCTGTGAGTGTCTATTCCCTGCCCGAGTGCTACGTGGGACAGTGGTGTTCCCACTACCCAAAACTGAGCCAGGAGTGAGCTGGCAATGAAATACTCTGGGCACCCTGCAGTGGCCACAGCCAGGCCACTCCCCAAGCTCTCCAAGTGTCTGGAGCCATCTCAGCTGCAGTGTGGACTCTGCCCTGTTGGCACATGGTGGCCAACCTGCTGCTGATATCCCAAACAAGCTCTAATGAGCTGCTGCTCTTGCAGTGCTGTTTGCATTAAGGCAGAGAGAACAGGCATTTAACAATTCCATGTTTGGTTCAATATCCTCTGACATAACAGGAACCTTGAGAGCTGCTCCTGTCTTGAGCTGCCCTTGACCAGGCAGGGACCACCTGCCTCCCTCCTCGGGGTCTTGCACACCTCCTGGCAATGGGAATGGCCAGCAAAGCAAAAACAAGGGAAAGAACAAGCATCATAAAAAACTGAGGCTGATGCATTCACTTGACTCTGTATAAGTATTGAAGAAAACCAGCCAAACTCATCAAATACATGACAGGAATAAATCCTGCCTCAGCCTCACAAAGAGCAGCACAGGGCCCAGGTCTGCAGCAGAGCCAGCTCTGCTTGGAGATGGGTTCTGGAGCATCACACTAATTGTTTAAGACATCATCACTTCACCTCAAGTCTGGTTGCAGGTCCTGCCCACCCTGCTGTTCCACAAACATTTGTGAACCCTGGAGTTGTCCCTGTGACCAGATGACTAAGCAGAATGTCAGAGAATCCGTCATCCTCCCACACTGGAGCCTCACTTTACCAAGCAGAGGAACTGAGAAATCAGGGCTAATCCTTTTAAGAAGGGTTACCAACACCAGGCACCTGGATTTCTGCAGGGTCCCTTTTGGAAACACCCCACCTTCACCTCCCAAAAGAGGAGCAGCATGAGGCAGATGCAGAGCTGAGGGCAGGGTGTGCAAATCTTTGACAACGTGTTCTTTTCAGACCTATTTTGGGGCAAAATCTGATGCTGTGCTGTGGAAAATCTGTATGAATTTTCTGGTGATTTCCAGGAATTCCTGAATCTAAAAGCTCCTGAGGATTTCCCAGCTGGGAATTTTCCCAGGACCTCCCCTGAATTTTTATAAGAATTTCTTGATTAAGAAGAGTTCCATGCCCAGGATTTCCTGGAAAGCTCTGGAACCCCACAGTTCAGCAACCTGTCATTAAAATGATTTGGACAGAAGCTGAGAGAAAAAGTTATCACAGGCTCCCCCACTGCCAGCTTCTTCCCAACACTCTGAGCTGTTTATGCATCACCCAGGAATTAAAATAAAAAATTAACAAAGCTAATTAAATTTACATTTGACCTTCTCACATCTGGATGGGTCTATTCAGGCATCAATCAAAGGGAGAGCAAAAAAACCAACCCCTAGATCTTTAATAACCCTTTAGAACAGCTCTGTACCTGCCATCTGTGCGTGCCTGGATGGCAGCAGGAAGGGAAAAGAGGAGAAACCCCACCAGCTTTGTGTGCCAGATGCTGAGGGGCTGTGTCAGGGTCTGGAGGGGACATCAGGAGCCTCGTGCTGCCCTCGGCTGGGGCTGGATTGGGACCTGCCACACAGTTCTGGTTTCCAGGCCACGTCTGCCCCAGGCACTGAGATGTCCCCAACGCTGCTCTGCTCCCTGAGCTGCGGGTGCAAGTCCTCCCCTGGAGCTCCCTGCCCTGTTCTCCTGCCCCAGGTGAAACAGGGAGGGGAAACTCTGGGCCATCTGTGCTAGAAAGCTCCAAGCAAGTGCTTTGCAAGGGAAACCACAGCCCAGGAACCACTCGGACCCACATGGCTGTTCATCTCCCTCCTTCACATCCCTCAGCCCTGCCAGGAGACTCAGCCTTTTTATATCCCAGAATAAGCATGGGTTTGACATGAGCAATGATGATCGTTTGATATAGCAAGGGTGAGAGACTAATTAAAACCCAGAGCTTTATGATTTCATTCGACTCCTGCAAGATCTGGCTGTCTAAAGGTTTATTTATGTGAGTTTTAAGTGTTTTATGCAAATTCTAGTGCTTATGAAAGGCCCTGGATTGCCCAGCATGCAGAAGAAAGTGCTCTGTTTATTCACAGGGCTGCCACAGGCAGCAGAGGGTCTGGCCCAAGCCCTGGAGGGATTCTTGAGGGTTCAACTGGGCTCTTTAAGGTGCTGCTGTTTTGACATCTATTTCCATCCACATCATTCCACTGGGGCTACACACAGAGACCAAATGAGAACCCTGGAACTCACATGCTTTTAGCCAAAGCAGCTGAAAAACTTACTGTTCCCACCTGCAGGTCTGGGAGCTCTTTGCCAGGAATTCTCCAAGCTGGTAAAGCACACAACATGATGCCCTGCATGGGATTCACTGAGCTGTGCCTGCACCAAAGGTTTCCACTGGCTTTGCTGCATCAATCAAAAGCTTGATTGAAATTAAAACTAAGGTGCAGAGCTTGCTGTCTCAGTGATGTGACAAAAAATGGGATATAACACAGTGATGCCTGGAAAGAAGTGGAGGGGTTGTGCACGAGGGAACAGCTGTGGGGCAGAGAGGGTCTTTTCAGCTCTTCCAGGGGCACTGACCACACTGAGCTGGATTCCCTCGGCTCCAAACTTGGCTTTGATGCCTGAAGGGACAGCCCCAGTCCTGTCTTTAGTTGTCCAAGCACTGCAAAGAGCTTGGTCATGTATTAACAGCCTTCTCACTCTGCTGTGGCCCTGAACACACCCACAGTGACCTGCAATGTTGGCCAGAACCTGCATGTGTGGGGGACAGGCAACCTCCTGCCAGGGACATCTCTCATTTCTGACCCAGTAGCAGGGAATTCCTTAACAATTTCATAGGGACTTGTGATGAATCAGTCATTCTGCACCTCCTGGAGCAGAGCCCAAATGTGCAGCCACCCCTGTCTCCCAGTGCTAGGTGGAAAGCTGGGCCCTGCCCACCAAGCCTCCCAAAAGTTCAAGACAAATGGAGAAGCAGAAATAACCCAAAAGCTCCAAGAACCACCTAATCAATTACTGCCATCTCCATTCTTTAAAAATAGACACAGTATTTCCTTTCCTCTGTACTTCCCAGGGCAATTCAGAGGATTAATTAATATTGGATACACGTTTGGGTCTGACACACTTTATAAACAGTTAGTATTAATCAGATTGGGATTGATCAGCTCTGGCTCAGCACAGCCCTTGTCAGCCACTCTCACACCTCAGTGCTGATTGCCAGTGCTGGGAGACCTGACAGAGCTGTATCTGAGCCCAAGACCGTGTTCCTACCCTTCCACACCACAGGATATACATAAACCCATGGGAAGTCCATCCCTGAGATTGTCCATCCTAAGCAGAAAAAGGGAGGGAGGAGAATTTATGTGAAATATCCCATGTGAGGCAGCAGTGAATGTCCCTGTCACCAGCCCGTGTCCCCACCTGGCAGCCAGCACTGCCCTGTTGTCACTATTGTCTGCTTCCCATCTGTAGCACAGCCTGCAGCCTGCCCTTTGCTTTTCTGTTTCTGAGCTGTGCTTAAACCCTGGGATCAAGAGACAGGAGCACTGGATGGATCACAGACAAATTTGGAGGCTGCAGTCGAGCGCTGGCCAGAGCTGACCCCACTCTCAGCTGAGGGAAGTGTTGTCCTGGTGCTCCCCTCCTGCTCTTTGCTGTTTGACACCCGGTGTCCATCAGCCTTCAGCTGCATCCCCACAGTGTGGGCAGCAGGGTGAGGGACAGGGTTGTCCCCCTCTGCTCCACTCAGGTGAGGGATCCAGAGCTGGATCACTGCCTCCAGCTCTGGGGTCCCACACAGGAAAGACATGGAACCTTTGGAGAGAGTCCAGGGGAACCCCCCGAGCTGCTCAGGGGGATGGAGCAGCTCTGCTGTGAGGAAAGGCCGAGAGAATTGGGATTGTTCAGCCTGGAGGAGGGAAGGCTCTGGGGTGACCTAGTGCAGCCTTCCAGCACCTGAAGGCAGCCAGCTAGAAAGATTGAGAGAGATTATTTACAAGGGCCTGGAGTGACAAGACAAAGGGTAATGGCTTCAAACTGACAGAGAGTAGGTTTAAATTAGATGTTAGGAAGAAATTCTTTCCTGTGAGGGTGGGGGGGCCCTGGCACAGGTTGCCCAGAGAAGCTGTGGCTGCCCCATCCCTGGAAGTGTCCAAGGCCAGGCTGGAGTAACCTGGGATAGTGGAAGGTGTCCCTGCACATGGCAGGGGGTGGAACAAGATGAGTTTTAAGGTCCTCCCCAAGCCAAACCATGCTGTGATTCCATGATAAGTCAGATGTCAATAAAAGCTGCTTTTCTGATTGTGAGGCCTGTGCTAAGTGTGGCTTTTGGGATTGGCCCTGTTCACCAGGGCCTGCATGTCTTGTTTACCCCTCGGGTGATGTAACACAACGGGCTCCTCTGAGAGGCAGCTCTGCTCTACAACTGTTTCACATTTAGAGGAGGCACTGAAGAATCCCCCATTTGGGACACGGGAGTGTGATCTCATGTGCCACGTGTGTGAGCAGCGAGCACTCCAAGAGCAGCTCATTTTCCATCACATCAAGCATTTCACAGCAGTGCTCTGAACCGTGGCTGCCTCTGCAACCAAGGGGGGCAGGACCAGCCCCTCTGAGGGTGAATGAACTGCCCCAAGGTCAGGGTTTGGGGTGGAAAGACACTCACTGCCTGCTCTCCATGCACACTGGAGGCACCTCGATGGGATGCCTTGCTTGCAGAGGACTGATTCCATTTTATCCTGTTTTCTGTCAGGGATCAGTTAAAAAAATCTTTGCTTGGCAGTTCTGTTGTACAGTTCCTGTTGCTACAAGCTAGAAATAGGAAAAAGTAAAACTGTGTGAGGTGCCAGACTGGTGAGGGAGGAACTGGGACCTATTTACCCCACTTTCCCCTGCAATAAGACAGAACAAGCTGACTTTCCCTGGCTATAGATAGACCAAGGCATGTCCTATATCCTGCCTGCAGAGCCAAGTGATGCTGGCTCAGCATTAGCCTGGCCATCCTCCAAAATTGGATTTCCAATTAATAGCGTCGACTCATCACAGAGAAGAGGCAGCTCAGGTCTTAGTTGAAGGTCAAGGAACTTCAGGCAGCCCTGGGCAGATTTACACACCACCCAACTCCCAAATCACACAAGGGAGAGTCCAGGCCCAGTGCAGGAGCCTTTTGTCCAGGTGGACAGAGGTTTTTAGATGAGCTGAAAGTGGCTGATCCTAAATCCAGTGGCACTGCAGAGAGTGGGAGAGGGAGAAAGAGAGTTCTCCCCCACACTGGCAGCCATAGGAAGAGCATTTTCATCCTCAGGCAACAAAAGCACAAACCCCCCCTGGACTGGGGGTGAAAAGAGCCTTAGCAGTGTTTAGATAATCTTAAGGAGACTCAGGTTGCTCCATACCTTCCCTCCCTCCATGCTGAAGGATTAAGACCGGCCAGATGTCCCCAAGCTGTTCCCTGTATGGGATGAGCCCCTCGGAATCAGGGGCACAGCACAAACATCACCCTACAACCACTGCTTGCATTTGGAAGCAATTCCCATTCTCCTGCTTGGGCAAAGGCTCAAGATTTGAAGTTGGAGGGGAGAAGGGGGAGGAGAAGATATTTTATTTATAACTGCACATTCATTTGATTAAGAGCTGTTTCTGAAAGATTTGCCTGAAACAATACGGAGGGAAGGGGTGGGGCAGCGACAGAGAGAAATCCTGCACAGTTTAATCCAAGCAGTACTGCAGAGGGTTGGGAAAGGCTGGCAGAGGGTTGGGAAAGGCTGGCACTCTCCACACAGCCCCTTTGGAAGCAGTGGAGCAGAGCTCACTTCCAACTGAGGGAGACAGCAGTTCCTGGAAGACGCTTTCTCTCCACACGCTCTCGGAGTAAGGAGTCTGTTCTGGACAGATGGGATCCCTTAAATACCAATTTCATTCCAGGGATGGAGAAGGGTTAAATTCCCAAGGAAAGGACCAAAAATCCATCTGCTGAGGCTCATGGGACCACCTCCTCCCCTCCCTGAGGATGCTGTGGCCTGGCAGGACAGTATAATCACCTTATCAGTATTTCCCTGTCATATAAATTCACACACACAAAAATCAATTAACCACCAGTGTTGTTGATTATAAATCAACTATTTACATAATTAATTGCTATATCTTTAATAAATGGTATGCAGGAAAGGAAGCTGGCAAAATATAGCCATTCTTTTGGTGCCATCAATTATTTGGAAGGGAAGGCAATTACACTAAATCTTTCTTCCACCTAACTCTCTTGTCAAGGGAAATTCCACCCCCTCCTTCAGCCAATTCAGAGCCTGGAACTGGGCCTCCAACATCACATTACTAAATTGCTTAAGCAGCATATTAAATAACAAAAAGGGATATCATTTAATTTTTCTGAAACATGAAAATCAATAAGCTGTCCTTCAGCTTTCCTGAGTGATTGGCCAGGGCTGTCTCTCTCTGAGCTAATTCAATTTTCAGTCTTATTTGGAGCAACCAAGGTTTCAAAAGATAATCAGGTTGATCTTATGGACCCATCTGGGACTTCAATGAGGAATTCCTTTCATTGAATTAGGTATCCTGTCCTTTTGGAAAGGAGATGCGTTCCTGTCATTATTTGGAGACAGACCCTGATCAATAATCCTTCTTGATATTTATGGCTGCTCTATGGGTTGCAGTTCCTTGCATGTACATGTCCAGTTCACATGGGAATCAGCAGTGGAATGGGAATCATGGGTGGGAAGCCCATTGACTTGGGCATGGGTGAGGATCTCACCAAGGGTGGATGCCCCAAACGTGTCAATAGATGGTTTCTGCCTGGAAATTCTTGACCCCTGGGCACACGGGTGGGGAGAGTTCACAGTGCTGAGCACCTTTCATCGAGGGCAAGAGTCCAGCCAAGGGGCCTGGGGTCTTGCAAGCAAGGAAAGTTGGCCCTGGGTGGGAGCTGGGGCTGCATCCTGCTCTGCTGAAGGTGATTTCCAGCAGGATGCTTAGGTTGGAAAGTTGCCTTCTCCTTATTGCAGCTGTTTAGGTGAAGTCACCAACCACTGCCCATCTGCAGAGAGTTTCAGTGCCAGCAGAAGGGGCTGCCTGAGTCTCCCTCACACCAGAAAGCTCCTGTCACCTTGGCTGGCACGTCAGCAAAGGCACTGAGCTGTGAGCTGGGGCAGCACAGGCTCAGACAGACCCCCTCAGCAGCCTCCTTGGCTTTTGAGGGCAGACCTGCCACAGCCTCTTCCCTGTAAAACTGGTGTAGGTCTCGCTGCTCTCACAGCCTCTGAGCTGGTAGTTGCACCTCCCCTTTCTCTGTGAAGCACCTTGCACAGCTCTAAATGCCTCTGTGCTATCAAAGACTCATCCTCCCTCGTGAAAAACCCAAAGAACAAAGGAAAACACAGAAATCCCTCCGCTCTCCACGGCCACTAGATTTTAAGAGCAGGAATTCAGAGCGAGTGTCCTTCCAGCCGAGCAGCCCGTCTCCAAGAGTGGCCAGCAGAGGATGCTTAGGCAAAGAAGAAGAAACAAATGCAGCATGAATTTATACCTTCCCAGCAGTCAGTGAAATGAAGGCTGAGCCAGCCCTTGCATCTGGAACATCCTTTCTAACAGTTATGCTCCAGGAATTTTTCCGATGCAGAACTAGCGTCTTCCTCCTGCGTGAGGAGCGCATCTCCCTACCCCTGGGACTGGTGCAAGGGTCCAGGTGTGACAGGGATGGGGGTTTACAACAGAATCAGAGCAGGAAAGACAGAAAACAGGTAATTTCTGATAAGATTCGGTGGGAAATGATCACTCATTAGAGGTTTCACAGGAAAATGCAGCAGAAGTATAAATCTGCTCTGGAAATCTTGACGTCAGCTCCAGCATTAGGTCATCCAGCACAGAGGGAGATCCCTGTTCAATTCACTGAGATTATAGGCTCATTCATCAGAATCCTACCAGCTTCATCTCATTACAGCCATCCACCCCAGAGCATAAAAGATGCTGCAGCCATTACCTGGATGACTGGCCCTGCCCCATTTTACAGATAAACTGGGCTAGAGGAGAAAGTTAAGGTGACCTCCCCAAGGGCAGATCCTGAGAACAGAAGAGCAGTTTCTTTACCCACATAAAGATTTCTCCCTCCACACACACAAACACACACACACACACACACACATGCCTGTGTGTTTTCCAAAAAGTGTGTGTTTACACAGAGCCCAGTCACAACAGAGCAAATTTGAACATCCACCGACCCACCATAAACAACACTCGGTTTGAAACATTTTCTCCATCTTTCAAGATTATTGCAGCATCTGTTGATCACATTAAGTTGTAAGTGTGCTGTCTCCATGGAGACTGCAGAGTCTCCCTGGGTTTCCAGTTACTGGATGTGGTTTCATCTGCAAGCAGAGTCACCCAATGAGTCAATCGCTATTCCGTGGAAGGGAAGGGAAGGATGTCACTGGGCTGATTGTTGGATATGCTGGATAATGAAGCTGGATTTATCATCACACTTTCTTAAAGAGACATTGGCATAGAAGCGACACCTCAAATGGGGATTTGTGTAAGGTTTTGTTATAAGACACTCCTTAAAAGCAGTAGGCATCCTTCTTCCTTGAAGAGATCTCCACTCATCCATAGGGAAGCTCTCCCTGTGAATTTGCACAAAACCCATGAAATAACCAGTAACTCTCTTGTAGAACAAGCAGCCACAGATAAAAGCCACTCTTCAAGGGGAAAAAGATCACAATTAAAACCCATTTTGCTTTTAATCAGCTTGGGGGCCCCTTGCAAGGAAGGTAAGGAGAGTATTTTTGGTAATGGATCAGGGCTGAATTCAAGAGCATTTAGCCAGCACGCAAAGTGACACCAGTAATGAGGAAGCTCTGTTAATTTGGCTCACAGACTTCATTCTGTCAAATGATTGGAAGCCCTGGAATTCTGTCTTTTAACTGTGCATTTGCTTTTAGTTCTTGTAAAGGGAAAAAAAAAGGCATCATAACATCTGAGTTCAAATCCTACAGGAGGCAAATTAAACACCAAAGCAGGCAATGACAAGAAATGAACCACCTCTTATTGCAGATGTATTATGAATAAAAAAACCCAAAGAATCTCTTTTTTCCCCCCTGTTATTCCAAGCTCTGAAGGCAACAGAAGCCGAGCAGTCTTTGCACAGAGAGGCTTGATTCAAGAGGCTTCCTGCAGGAACAGGAGAATCTGTGCTGATGAAATAGGAATATTGTGTGCAGGACCCTGGTTCCTTCCTGTAATCATGTTTCCAGCCATCATCATTTCTCCCTTCTTTTCTCCATCTGTACAGACCTTTCTCTGCAACCTCCACCTGCAGCCCCTGCATGAATTGGACAATTCTCCTCTTGGAGCCACCTCTGTCGGAGAGAAACTCAAGCTCCAAGGGCACTCCCACCTGGCTGCTGCAGCATTCTCACACTTGGTGGTGTGGCATGGAGAGGTTGCAGAGGGCAGGAGCTGCTCAGGAACAACAGCAGGGGTGTTGGCAATCCTGCCTTGGAAAAATCCAGCTCTGTAAGCTGAAATCTCACACCCCACCATCCTCATTTCCATCCCTCCATATGGAAGCACGTGGCTTGAGCTTCCCTTTTCCAGAGACAGGGATGCTCCTCACTCCCCCTTCCTGTTTTCAAGACAGGGAAACCAAGGTACAGAGGTGCCTTGATTGGTGCCAGCAGATGTGACACTGCTCTGTGTGGTTTATTCTCATTTCCAGCAGAGCACAGCAGCTGTGGGACTCATCAGGCTGGGACATCCTGCCCTTGAACTCGTGTGAGCAACTGTCAAGTGCTGATCTGGAGCCACTCTCTCAGCCATACCAGTATTCCATGCTTTCCCCCTTCCTTATACCCATCTCTCTCCAAAACAACACCACAGCAAAACACTCAAGAGCATCAACCCCTTCGAGGGGCCCTGAGCTTCGTTGTGGTCACAGAGCAAAGCTCGGAGATGATGGAGCGTGGCATCCCAAAAGGAGGGGAGGGAACACAAACAAACTGCTCTGCTCTAAACGAAAGAGCTGCTGGATTTAATGTGACAGGGCCTGGGATGCTTCATTTGACACAGACTGGCAGCAGTCTGGTGATTGGCAAGAGCTCAGAATAATGGCTCTCTGGACTGTCATAACGGCGCAAGATCATCTGCAGAGCAGCCCAGCCAGCCCCGAGCTAAGTGTGGGATCTGCTGGGCTGTGCTTAAAAATGAAATCAGCTTGGTGGCTCGGGACTGTCCCTTGCCAGGACCTGGAAAGAGGCAACCTGCAGGGTCCAGGATCACACAGATCTCTCTGAGCTCTCTGGGTGTTTGTATCCGTGGAAAGAGCAGCTCCCAGGCCATTCAGAATGGCAGGTTTGTTGCTTCACGTGTTTATCCATGAACAGAAGACCCTGAAGGAGGCAAGAAGAAGAGTTTAACTGAACTGCCCTCAGTAGGGCACTGCAGAGCACTGACTCCTTTTGCATGTGTATTGGCAGCCCTGAAGTGCAGCTTTATTCCTACTCCAGGACCAGTCACCGCCAGCTGAGTGAACCTCCAGCCTGGTGCCCAACTGCACAGGAGGGTCCTGCAGCAAGGTGGAGGCTCCAACACTGCACACAGAGCCAGTCCAAGGTTTCTGAGTGCTGGAGGAAGGATTTGAATTTATTTTTAGGACAGGAGCAAGAGAAAGGAGCCGAGGGAATTCCCAAACATGGGCTGTCTTGGCCGCTGCTACCATCACACCGAAAAAGCTGTGCCTTTCAACAAAAGAGGAGGGCAGGAGCAAGGCAGAGACAAATCTTCCCCCAAACACCACTTTTCAAACCTAGCAATACCCCAATGATCTTATCAGACTTGGAGGCAGGCCAGAGATTTCTTTGGGAACAGCAGACTTGCCGCCTTCTGAAACGCTCCACTATCAGAAGGCTCCAAATAGCTTCAACTGCTATTAAAAATGCCACCCTTTTACAGACTTGTGGAGTGCAGAGCAATGCTGACACTGTTACGCCGAGGCTGCTGGGCTTCAAATGGGGTGTGCAAACCAAATGTGTCCATTGTAGCAGCAATAACATGGCCAGCAGGACCAGGGAAGGAATCATCTCCCTGTACTCGGCACTGGTGAGGCCCCACCTTGAGTCCTGGGTTTAGTTTTGGGCCCCTCACCCCAAGAAAGACATTGAGGGGCTGGAGCGTGTCCAGAGAAAGAATGGAGTTGGGAAAGGGGCTGGAGCACCAGGAGCAGCTGAGGGAGCTGGGGGGGGGGCTCAGCCTGGAGAAGAGGAGGCTCAGGGAGGACCTTCTTGCTCTCTGCAACTCCCTGACAGGAGGGGGGAGCCGGGTGGGGGGTCAGTCTTTTCTCACAGGTAACAAGCAATAGAACAGGAGAAAACGGCCTCAGGGAGGCCTTAGGGAACATTTTTTCACCAAAATGGTTGTCCAGCCCTGGCACAGGCTTCCCAGGGCAGTGGTGGTGGAGTCACCATCCCTGGGAGGATTTAAAAGACCTGTAAATGTGACATTTGGGGACGTGGCTTAGTGGTGGCCTTGGCGGTGCTGGGGGAATGGTTGGGCTTGATGATCTTGGAGGCCTTTTCCAACCTAAACAATTCTGTGATTCTATTGCTGAAACTCCCACTCTGCCTGTGTTCCAAATGCCTTTCCTTCTCCCCCTCAACTACACTGCATTTACCAAGCTGACTTTGGGGGGGCAGGGTGATGTTTTGAGCCTGGGTGCAGCCTCCTGCTCCAGTCCCGAAGCTCCAGCTCCTCTGGGCTGTTACTTTTCCTCTTGCTCTTGGCTGTGACAGCAGAGCAGCTGTTTGGGTGGAAAAGCACTGGTGTGTGAGCAGTGGTGGGGCTCAGTTGGTGCCCAAGCTGTATTTATGGTTTTCAAGGCTCGAAGCTGGCAGTGTCTGCCTGAACAGGCTGGTTCAGAAAGCTGTGTCTGGTTCCAGAACCACGTTCAGTTTGCAGTGGTGGAACAGGATATTTCAAAACAAGCCAGGCTTCCCTTCTAGGTTAATCCATGCAGCTCCTGCCTTGTGTGTTTTGGAATGTTAGCAATCCCCACAGCTGCAATGCAGTGCAGCAGCTGCAAATCCTTCCTGCTAAACACTGTGGTGCAAGAAAAAATAATCAGGCCCTTCTGCATTTTGGTAACCTGTGGTTACACCAGCCCTGCTCTTTGCTCAGATTTGAAGGAGAAAACCACACCACACTGAGGGCCAACATATCCAGCAGATGACTCAGTGGGCTGTTTCCTTTCTCTGGGAGATGCCATCATTTTCTCTGACCAAAGTCTTCCAAGTCAATGGGTGTTAAAAGTACCAGGAAAAGATGTTACTTAAAGATAAATATTTTTTTTTAAAGGGCAGCTGGTGGAACCTACAACCCCAGTTGCTAAAATCAGCATCATCTGTTATTTCCCATAACGTCGCAAAATGTTCCATTTTATCTGAGCTAAAAACAGCTTTTCTCTGCTGGAAACATGCAAATATCATTCCTTCATAAAGAAGCCACCAGATGGGAACTTAATAACTGTAGACTCTAATTCTCATTGCCTGGAGTTGCAAAAACCACCAAACTTTGAAAATTCTTGTTTATACCCTGCTTATTCAGTGGTTTAAATATGTTTCCATGCACAGGCATCTGGCCCAGAGCCAAGCTGTGTTAATACCAAGACTATTTCTCCATGCAGGACACAATTTGAAAGGGCTGGTGCTGGTTTTGGCTCTTCTTTCTGCAAAAAAGGGAGATTTACATGGTGTAATAGCTCTGAAGGTGAGTTGGTGGGAGGACGTCAGCTCTGCCAAAGCTGCCCTTTTTCTCTGTGCTTGTTATTTTACTCACTGTTCATTTTTTAAATATAAAGTCTGTTCCCCCCACATTGAAATGTCTGAGAAGTGAAGCAAACATTTTTCTGCTCTTGCAAAAGTTGTGGGAGAGAAAATTTTATGGGAGTTTTATGGATGCCTAAATGGCTTTGCTATAGGAGGGGAAGAAAAAGTGCACAGGAAGGAGATGGACAGCAAAACACAAAGCAAGAGTGATATCCCTCTGTGCTCTAAAACATAAGCAGAGGAATACAGAACCCAGAAACAGCAAAAGAAATAAATTCTTCATGGAGCCATTTATAACCAAAACAAGTGTTTGCAGTGCAGGGAATAAAAGCAGGCACTGAGAGGGCAGCTTTCACGTGATAACTCTCACCATCCTCCAGCACTCTTGCAGAGCATTTTGGTGCAGGCTGGGCTTGGATTTGGGTACAGGCAGCTTTCAACAGCTCCCTGTAAGGCCTGGTTTAACTTCTTCCCTGGTGCTTGGTCATGGAAGCATCATCTTTGTCCCACAGCACCTTTTGGGCAGGACAATCTCCTACAGGCACAGACACAATTCAGCACAGACCCCTGCAGAGGTGCATGACTAACTCTGGCTTTAGGCTGATCTATGTAAGGTGAGGTTTCCTCCTGCCTGGACTCCCCTGCCTTCACAGAGCAGTGAATATCCAAACCTACACTGGTTTATCAGCTGGCACCTGCACTGCACGGGCAAGGCCATGTTGGGATCTCAGCCTGCCACTGCTATCTCCTGATAAGGTATCTGGTATCTCCTAGATCTCAGAAGTCCTGATTTGTATCTTCAGGTGCAAATTTAAGGCTATAGGATGTTTGAGAGTCAGCTTACAGAAATAATATCTTATTTAAATTTAAATTAATCTAAATTTATCAGACTATATTTATCTTATATAATATCTTTACCTGAAACACCCATTTCTCCTACTCAGTGCCTTTGCAGGGTTCCATTGTGGCCAGAAGGGTTAAACACCTCCTTGTTCACACATTCACCTCTGCTCACCACCCTGCCTACTCTGACAACCAGAACAACCCCCAGTTGTCACCAGTTCAGCTCATTGCATTGGGGTGACCCCACTACTCTCTTTGCATTTCACACTGTGTGTCTGTGATCCAGTTCCTGTAGAAGGACAGGATCAGTTGAACATGTGCAGGAACCTCTTGGATTCAGTTCACACCAGAGGTTACAGCCTCTGGTTTAAGCATAAATTATAGATTTTGTCTAAAAGGCTTCATCATACGGGTGCATCTGTTCCTGAGTACATGGATGTGAAAGGCTGTTCCTGAAGACAGCCCACCAGTGAGGGCTGCTGAAGTACAGAAGAGCCTTCTTCCAGTTCAGATCCAGCCCAGACTGGGAATAGTTAAGAGATGAAACAAGACTGTGAGCTCGTCCTGCTTCCAAACGGGAAGCTTGTCATGAAGCAGAGCTGCCACCATTGCCACTTGCTGCCTGCACAGGAAGCCCAGCTGGGCAGGGCAGTGACCTCCCCTCCTGCTCTGGGGACAACACAACCTGCCAACACTGGTCCTGGCATTGGTGCCATCGAACAGGGGGTGAAATGGGGCCCCTGCTGTAGCTGGAAGCATCTGCATGGGAGAAAATCATTTCTGCAATTGCAAACACCGGGCTGAAAGCTGAGAGCTCCGGGCACGTGGCTCCTCTTTCCTCCCACCAGTAACACTCCTGCTGCAGCAACATTACTGTTGGATTCCTACATGGGGATCTTCAGATCTCTATGGATATTTTGCATCCTTGAAAGATAAGAACAGGGGAAGGAACAGGTAAATCCAGGCTCTCGATCCATAACCAAAGGCAAATCCAGCTACTAAAAAAGAGGCTCATCGTCCCTCCAACGCTGGAGTGGAAGCTCAGGAGGAATGAGAGAAAACCACAACTTCTGTTGGAAAATATGTGCCTCGACCACCCACTCACCTCAAGCAGGTAATGAGAAGTTAAGACCCGTTTTTTGGAGATTAACCCAGGAAGAGAGGCCTGAGACTTCACCCAGGCAGTAAATGGTAATTGAAACCTGCTAAATCTACCATCAGCTTTTTCTCTCTGGGTGTACAGAGAGGAAAGAAGGGAGAAGCAGGGAGGGAAGGAGGCATTTCATACTTGCATCTAACCTGTTTTCCAGATGAGTTTTTCAATGATCAGAATCAATCTACTGTAAAAACTTCCCAGGGAGAGAGAAACCCTCAGCGCATGAACCAAAAATGTAATGGCCTGGGAAATGTATTCCTCTTTAGGGGGAAGAAAACCAGTTTCACCTTTGTGCTCCCACTTTTATTGCTCACAAACTATGAAGATTTCTTTGCTACAGCAGGGAGAGGCACAGTGACAGAGCTGTGACACTAAGCCAGCTAAAGGCACGAGGAGATCAGGTCCTTGTCAAACATGCTGCCCCTTGGAGGGGCTGCCAGACTGCATCAGATCCAGTGTCTATCTGCTCATTCTCCTCCTCACATGAAGTACCATCCTGGACTCTGCCAGGAAGAGACTGGCTTAAATGTGTGGTTTAATAAACCTGCAGCAAAATTTATCATCATATTTTTACATATCTTTGCCATCTGTAGCAGTGCCCACCCCTTTGGTGGCTCTTGTTAAGTGCCTGGCCTCAGTGGCTTCCTGTGGCAATGAGTTTCACAGTAATTATGTAGTGTGTTAAAGAGCATTTTTATATCAGTTAATGCAGTTCTGGCTACATCTGTGCTTCCAACTTCTGCTAAAAGGTCTGGTCCCTAATCGATGCTGCTGTGCCACCAAGAATCCCCTGGTGACCATTAGCAGAGCACTTCCCTGGGGTCAGCAGGGCTCAGCTCTCAGCACAGAGGGAAATGGTGCCACTGGAGGTCTGTGCAAATACTCAGGGAACGAGATCTTCCACTGGATAACTGCAGGAGCTGCAGTGACTGGACTCACAAGTCAGAGGGCCTGATTTCCCAGGAGCTCCATGCCCTGGACCTCGGGCCTCTGCTCTGCTTAAACAAACAGAGTGTGAAATGCTACCAGCTCAGACCAGGAGGGTTTTACATGCACGTGGGCAGCCATGCAAGTTGAGGAGTAACAGAGAAAGAGGTCTGATAGCCCAGCCAGTCCCTGGGGTAACTGTTGGTGTTTAAAAACAAACCACATGGTTGTGTTTGTCAGTTTTAAACATCACTCAAAGAATGACTCCTTCAGAAATTACAACCAGGCATAGCAAGAACCTTTATAATCATGAGTGCAACATGATTTGAGGTGAGAAAAATTTATCAGACCAGGCAGAAGGGGCAGCTGAGGAGAACTGTCACACTCATTGCATTGAATGTTTTCTGCAGGACAGCACAGGGAGACAGGAAGGAACCTTCAGCCTCCCTCCTGAACATCTGAAAAGGGCAGGTAGGGAGGTGAGGGGTTTCTACATTACTCCCAGTGAAACCTAAACCTGATTCTGCACCTGCTGCTTCCTAGGCCCTGTTGCTCTTTGATTACCTGGTCCCAAAGGTGATGTTCGTCTCATCTCACACAGCGCTTGACGTCAAAGCAACCCAGCCCAGGACCACCTAAACACAACCAGGACTTATGGAGATCCTGTGCCATCCCAAGAGGGTGGCATGCCTGGAACTGGGGCTCCAGAGCTGAATCCCACTTTGCCTCAGTCCTCTCCTCAGGACAGAACTGACCCACTTCATAAAACGATGCTCTCTTCCTTCAGCATCCAAATGCCACTGTATCATTTAGCACTACCCATGGACTAATTTTCTCCCTCAGGGATGGTAGATTAGATCCCACAATTTCTCTCTCCCTCTGAGTTTTCAAAAGGTCTTTCAAGTGTAATAAACTCAGGTATTTATATATCAATCTGCGTTACCTGAGGCACATATTACAGAGGCCTGGGTCACAGCAACATCATTACTCTGAGTTTTAAAGAGAGCAATGGGAATAAGAGAGATAAATAATTCCCTCTCTGTGGTGCCCTTTCTATTTGTATGCTGAAGCTTAGAGCAGCTCCCTGCCTTGGACACACCTTCAGAAATACAGTATTTCACACCAGAGCTGAAAAAAAAAATCAAGGTAAGCAGCAACCAATCCTCCAGAGCCAAGCAAACAGCCTTTTCCCCTTTAAATTACAGGCACTTACACATCACCTTGGCTTCTGTCTTCTGCTGCTTCCTCCCACTTCTTAATCCCTTGAAGCTGTTGCACACCTGCAGTCACTGCCTTTCAGAGCATTTGTGCTGCATTTTTACACTGCCAGGGCTATTAGAATGTGAGAAAAAGAGGTCATGGCTTGGCTGCCTTGGGGAGCAGCACTGACCCCTCTCCGTGGCACTGTGGCAGCTCAGCTTCCAGCAACCTGTTCAGTCACAGACCCTAAGGCAGATTCTTCTATTTAAGCATTTGGTTAATATTTTGTGGGACTGGAGGCTTGAACTGAGCCAAAAAAAAAAAAAAAAAAAGGCCTCTGAACCCCTGCAGAACTCCTTGGTACAACACTTCTCTGATGTCAGTTTACCCAGTTCCTGGAGAACGTAGTACACATTTCTGACTGAGGAAAAAACCAAATCACATAAAAGGGCTGCAGGAGGGTTGTAAGAGCTCTTGCTTGCTCAGTGCCTGACACAAGCAGGTCAGATCACTCCAATAACAGCAGTTTATTGTTGTGTTCACAGGCCAAGTGAAAACCAGGTTCCTCTGGCACCAGGTGATGCACAGAACTGCTGCAAAAGGTTTATGACAGCTCGAGGATATGAAGAGAGGACAAACATCTGGAGCCACCCAGCACACACCACGGACTAAGGGCTCTGACCCCTGCTCCAGCTTTCCCAGGTGGACTGACCAGCCCTCCCCCCTGAATTCCTGCTCCCCATAGGTTTCCTTCTGGTTTATAAAGACATTTTAATGCATTGACTTGCCTCTGAGGGAGAAAGTGCCTGGTGCTTGTTTAAGTGTCTTTATTAGACCTGAAACAAATACTGCATCGTTTAACTTTGAGGCTTTTGTTGCTGGTATCAGTCGTGTTCTACAAATCACAGACTCAAGACTGCATCTAACCCCTAATAAGCAAGCAAACTGCTAGTCGTCCACCTCCCTGCTTTCCCCCAGCTGCTGTTATCTCTGTGTGAGACTGGGAATTGGAGGAAAGAATGACCCAGTGATTGTCTAAATCAGCCCAGCTCTAATTTACTGGAATATGGTTTGAGCAGCTAATGTAACACCTACTGTGAGCAAGATGGAGCTATCTCCAGGACTTCTGTAGGCTAGGAATATTCACTTAAATGGCATTGTCTGGCTGCACTCACTGGAGGGCTGCTGTACCACAGAGAGCAGTTAACCCTTGGAGTGTGAAATTAGGTCAAAAGAACCAAGCTTTCAACTGCAATCGGAAAAGTTAACTTTCCACAGAAAATTGGGTGTCCTGTTTGCCTCTGTCACTTCCTCAACTCCTCGTTGAGCAAATAGCTCGGGCAATTACAGTGCTCAGGTAAACAGACAGCTGGGAGGTGTCCTCAGGATGCCCCGGGTCTGGTAGGAGCTTTTCCCACCCCTCACTGGAGCAGTTTCCCGTGCCATGTTTCCCACAGCTGGATTAGGCAGCTGCTCTTCCCCAGATAGAAAGGCTGGAGTTTTTTTTATTCTTTAAAATACTGGACTGTGTCACACAGAAGTCTGTGCCTTCCCTGGCCCTGGTGCCAAAGCTGAGCTCCCCAGAAAATCACCTTTGCCTCTGTCCTTCAGCTCCTCACGATGAGGTGAAAGGAATAATTCCTCCTTTGCTTATTGTCTGTGAGCATTTTGAGGCAGACACTGAATTTTGGCCCGAGCATGTAAAGCACCAGGGACCCCACAACAGCAGAACCTGAGGGGGATAGGAAGATGCTCATCACATAAAACAGCTTCAGCTTCAACAGCAAGGTCATTTCAAGCTGTTATTAAGTCAACACTCACAAACAATTCCATGAGTATAAGACAGAAATCCTGTTTTAACCGGGTTTGGTAGAAAATATATTTAATTTAACCTTCTTTTCAAGTGGAAGAGTAGGTTTTCAGGAGGCAATGCTCCCCAGCCAGATGCTATGGCATTTTGCACAAGAGTGCACCTGTATCAAACTACTTATCCCCATTTTACAGAAGGGGAAACTGAGGCACGGGACAGTGGAGTGGTGGAGCAGATGGAATCAGCTGTGGATCCATTTGGTTCCTGAGCACAAGTGTCAGCCAACTGAGTTCCCCCCCAAGACACAGAGCCAAGAGTTCAGCCATGAAGAAGGAGGTTATCCCAACCCTCTGGAAGAGAGCTTCTCCCAAGGACCTCCAGCTGGTTCCCTTCAGCAGAAATTTTGTCAAGGGGTGACTTTGCCACCTTCCCTTGCATCAGATTTCCACTGCAGGAAACAGCAACTTCAGGTGACAAATTTCAGCCACGGGTGACACCCACGTTCCTTTCCACTGACAAAAGGCAGAATGGCAACACAAGGAATGCAACCTGAACTTCCATCCTCGTGGAATCACTGCAATTTAGTTGCTCACAGAGCCAGAGCTCCAGATTAAGGAGTGTTTAATCCCATTGCCTGCAGCTCCCTGGGTTGTGTGCAGGTAGAAAGGACTCTCCTGGTTTCAAACCTGCCTCCTGGGAAGCACAATTCCCATCAGTCTCTGCAGTCCAGGAGTGGATGAGCTCCCCCCAGCCTGAAAAGTTGGATCAGTAGAGAGCACCCTTGTGCTGCTCCCCTTCCTGTGCTGGGAGATGCTTCCCTCCCTTTACCACTCACAGCCTCTGTGGAGAGGGGGCCACTTCCAGGAGCTGATTCACTTGCCTCCCACAGAGGAGCCCACGGGGCTCAGCTACAGTTGCATGAGACACATCCTTGTGTTATCCACAACCCCACGGCTGAGGGAAGCAGCCTGGATGCAGATAATACCCTGCTTATGGCTCTCTCATCTTTCCCCATCTCTGCATTCCCAGGAAAATGACACTGGCTCGCTCTGGAGCGCTGAAATTAGTAGAGGATCCCCCAGCCAGCCTCAGATGAAGGTTCTGTTCTCCTTTTAGGTACAGCTGGGAACTATCCACCCAGCCCAGGGACATGGCATCTCCCTTCATTCTAGGGATGCCTTTCCCATAAGAAGTCAATCCTTCCACATCACCGGCCTGGAGACAAACAGCAACAGCTTTAAAAGCCACCTCTGAAGGAAGAACATTAATGAGTGTAGCACCATCTCTGGAAACAAGAAGAGAGGAAAGCAAGATTAAAGTACAGGAGCCAGATGTGAGGTCAGCTTAAAAAGAGACTGAGCCACTTCAGAGGGAAAGGACACGTCTGGCAGAGGTGTCTGGAGCACAGAGCCAGCCCTGCCCTCGCTGCCCCAGCTGTCCTGCAGCCAACACTGACCATCTCACACCATCACAGCACAGGCACCAGCAGCTGAACCCCCCTGCCCCTGCAAAGTCACCCCAAGGGACCACCAAACCTGGGTGAGCTGTCTCAGGACCTGCCCAGGGAGACTTTTCAGATGTACTCCCAGTCCCCTGGGTACCATCTCCCCCTTTTCTTGGATCACCTCCACAGCCCATCGGGTGGTGTGTCCTCCCCAAGCAGCTGTAGTGCATTAAGCTCAAGAATTGTAATAGTTGTGAGGGGTTAAAACATCCTCCACCCACCTTGTCTTGCTCTAAAACCTAATTTTTAGTTACCATAAAACAAACAAAAAACCACACAACCCCCCCCCCCAATGGGCTTTATCCTAATTCTCCCAGGAAATAATGACTTTCTGTTATTAAATAACGTAAAATGATTGAGGTGAGTCACAAAGCATTTGTATTAACACTAATGGATCCATGATTAATTTTTTCTTTATTTTATTATTATAAAACTTGTCTGTGTTTTTCCCCTCCCCCTCTCTCTGTCCTCCCCATCACATTTTGTTCTCAGGGGAGGTAATCAAGACTTCACTTGAATTCCTCATTACTTGAAAGGTTCCACATCACAATATGATAATGGGACAGTTTCATAATTACAATTAAAAAAAAAAAATCAGAGGAAGAGAAAATTGGAGAGGTTTTCAGATGCTTTTGTCTTTGTCACACAGAAATTAAAGGCTTGCTTTAAAACATATTTAAAAAACAAGAGGAGAGGGCAGATTCCACTTACTGTTATGCAAAAACCATTGTGCCTGAGCTTCATTTTGGAAAGTCCATCCTCCCTTTTCATTTCCTAAGTCTATCTTCCTCCTCCTATTTTTTCTTTTCTCTATTTCCTTTTGATAAAGTCCCAGGCAACATTAACTCCAGTGAGGCACAAAACTAGACTGGTAACTCTTTCATTTCACCACTAATTTCCTTAAAGGCAAATTATTCACTTTGTGCCCCAGTTTGCAGTGGAAGACACTGCAGGAGCTAAGGCTATTTTGTTATTTTTTTTTTTTCCAGAGTTCTACAGCCTTATCCAAAGTATTTCAAACCCTGCCTTTAGGAGCAGGGCGCAGGTGGCAGAGAGGAGCAGAATTAGCCCTGTGCTCTGCTAACAAGCTTTGAGATCCCACAGGATATAAGGTTGGATTAGATGTGACAAATAATAATGATTACTCTTATTATTCCTCCTAGAACTGGCCTAAGACATCATCAGCTGGAGACATGTCAGAGTGGCAAGACATTAGGGCTTGTGTGGGACTCTGAAAAAACTGGAATTTCTGTCTGAAAATTAGAGTCCTTTGCTGGGCAGAACCCCCCCTGTATTTTTTGCTGGGAGTGTTACTCCCTCAGGCCCCATTCCCTGCACAGCATGAGCAGTAATCCCAGTTCCTGAGGTCCCTTCTTGGACTGGTTTAGGACTCCCTTGTGTGACCAGAGGCACTTTGCACAGTGTGGTTACACCGTGCCTCAGTTTACCTGCTGTTTCCTCACCATGCTGAGGGTGAAGGTGCTCAGCAAAACTCTCAGCAGTGCATCCAGGGCTTGGAAAGGCTGGAGGAGGTGAGCATTCCCAACAGCCTGTTGCTCCATCCCACAGCAGGGACAGGGAGCATCGAGGTTCTCTCTCCTCTGCTCCACCCTCTGGACAAAGCCAAGCAGCTCCTCCCTGACCACAGCTCTGGCTCTGCAGGACAGGTTTTCTCCACTCCCCTGACACTGCTCAGGGACTCAGCCCCCACATTAAGGCTCTGAGGCCAAGCCAAGCCTGCAGCAGCCTCACCTCTGTGAGTGGCAGAGGAGCTGACACGGGGAAAAGGAGACTGGAAGAGCCTTTGCTCACTTCCATCTGGCAAAACCAGGTAACTCAGGCCAGCCCTTTCCATCTTACCTGCCTGACGTCAACCTGAGAGCTGCCAGCACCCAACACACCCGCCCCACACCCGGGGGCTGCCTGCCCAGCTGGCATTTACACCCTCCCCACGAGGGAGTGCTGGGTGGGATTGCTTGGGGTGATGGTGAGGGAGGTGCCTGTCCCACCTGGGGGCAGCCACATTCCTGGAACATGCAGCCACATTCCTGGAACATGCAGCCACATTCCTGGAACATGCAGCCACATTCCTGTCAGGGGTGGCCACGCAAAACCACAGGATATGCTGGGTTGGAACAAGGATCATCAACTCCAGCTTTTAGCCCTGCACAGGACCATGCCTAAGAATCACACCATGTGCCTGAAAGTGTTGTCCAAACGCTTCTTGAGCTCTGTCAGGCTTGGTGCTGTGACCATCACTGCCCATGGGGGTGGTGAGGGCTGGTTGAGAGTGAGCCCTGTGATGCATGTGCCAGTGCCCCATTGCCTCCATGGGGTTTTCCACGGGGGCAGATACATCATTTCTGTGCCTGATGTCACACAAATGCCCAGGAATCTCTCTTCCTTGCCCTTTCCAGAGGTAAGAGGGAGCCTGGCTCTGGGGCACAGCTCCTGGAGGCAGGACCAGCTCCCTGAGCATCGGCACAGCTCCAGGTTCTGGCCTCTGGCAGGGCCCCATTAGAGGCTCCTCTAAAGCAAATAATGCCAAATGCAAACAGCGGCAGCAGCAAATTCTTGATTAAATATGAACAAGCACAGAGAATTGCTTATGTCACTCACCCCACTCCTCTCTGTCCTCCATCTGTCTGCTTCCCTTCTCTTCCACCAGCTCTCCCCCAGCCATCTGTTCAGAGCTCTCCCTCCTTCCCTCCCTTCCCTGTCCCCACACCCCTTCCCTCCGCAGCTCTTTCACTCCCAGGGGTTCCCAGTTTGCTGCTGCTCTCCCGGGGTATCTCCCAGTACATTGCTGGTTTCAGGTCCATGGTGTGAGTCTGGGGGTCAGTGGGGATGTCGTGTCAGCCCTGGAAAGCTGAAGACAGATGGTTCCCACTCCTCTGCCTCCCCCGGTAATGTCTCCCTGGCATCCTGCTGGAAGGAGCTGCTGCTGGGGAGGGAATTGGAACATGGTTTTTAAACGGGGTGAGCAACACCAGTTGCCTGCTGGTACAAGGAGATATTTCATAGTTCTGAAGAGCCATCACATCAGAGTGGGCCCTGGGGCAAGAGAGTTTGATATCCCGTCCCTGTTAACCATGGGATGCCTGGTCCCAGAATTCTGTTTGGGGCAAGGGCAAAGTAAAACTAAAATGAAACTAAAATAAAACTACCATTCATGTAGGTAGTTAAAGTAGTCAGTGGTCATAATGGAAAAGATCAAACCCATCCCATGAGCCTGCTGGTCATCTTGCAACATCATTTACAGCAGAGCAGTGTTTGCACAAACTGCTTTGGAATCAGAATAATGGCCTTTTAGCCACCTTGATAGGATTTATTTGTTTTCCTCTGGAGTAAACAATGGCACAAGGCAAAGGCACTGGATCGATGGGCATTAAAATCTACAGAAAGGGCATAAACCTCCTGGCTCCAGCACATCACCTGCATTTTCCCAAGGTGGAAGGATGCCCTGCTGCCTGGCTGGGAGGCCACCAGAGCTCTGGCTGCAGGGCATTTGTGTGCTCCCATGGAAGCCAACAAAACTGGCTGCTGTCAGAGACAGAGGCTGGGTTTGATCCAGACTGGCAAATCCAGGGTTCCTATAAAACAGCTGAATAAGGGCCTCGTGCCTGACAAGAAGGAAATAAAACTATTGGATTGTTGGCTTTGATAAATCCTTTGCCTGACACATTCCTCAGACTTTGTTTCAGCAAAGGATAATGGGGGAGAAAGAGAGAGACATGGTGTCCTTTTTATTCTGATAGTTTAAATACAGTGAAACAACGACTTGATATCAACATGGAGCTGTTAGAGGAATTACCTGACTATGCACCTTTTTTTCTGGAGTCTCCGGAGTGGAATCAGTTTAGATTGATGCATGATAAAGGAACGAACCTGTTGCCTGAACGGGAGGGCTCTCAGTGCAATAGGCAGAGCTGTTATCAGACCTGTTAAACAAATAAAGCTGTGAAGTGCAGACATATTGTCTGAAGCACAAGCTCAGCTTCCCAGGCAGCCCAGATCTTCTTAAGGAATCCCTGATAAAGGAACGAGGCTGTTCAGGTTAATGGATATCCCCGGTGATGCTCAGAGAGGGGGCGTGAAGCAAATGGGGATCTTTGCTGTGGCTTCTGATGCACTTCCCTCCCCTGCACAAACACAGCAGGGAGTGCTGCCTTTGTGGAGCAAGAGGGAGGAGAAGGGGATGCTCTGCACACACGCAGGAAGGTGGTGGTGGATGAGCCAAGCCAAGGGGAGTAGCCCCAGCCCTGCTCAGTGGTGGCAGCAGAGGAGCTTTGGAGTTGTCGGGAGTGTTGGACCTCAGCTGGGCCTTTGGACAAGGACAGGTTTTCCTGGAAGAGCTCACGGAGCAAGGAAGAATGCAGAGGGGTCATGGCTCAGAGCTGCCTTGCCCAGGGTCCTACCTCCAGTGACAACACTGCTTGGAGAAGGGAGAGGAGGAGTTCACCCCCAGCACATGTCCTCCAGGTGAACATCTTTCAGGAACATCTTCAGTCCAAGGCTATCCAGACTGTCCCACTGAACAGCTCCTCCCTCAGCCCACATTGAATCCACAAAACAGGGCCCTGACCTTGAGATCTGAGAGCAAGAATCAGATGCCCAAGTTACCTTTCAAACCAGCTTCACTCCTCCTTCCTGTCACAACCATCTCTGGACTTTGTCCTGATTTGCCCCACCTTGAGTGAGAACAACACTGGGCTCCCTTCAACTGGACTTCTGGCAACAACAAGAGAACAGTAATTTCACTGCAATGTTCTTCCTAAGAAAAAAACCAAACAACCACAATTTGTTTGTCTGCCTGTGACAGGGAAAATTTTTCATGTTACCGTCAGCCCTGGAGTTCGTTCACCTATTGGAAAGATGTCCACAGCTTTGAAGGATATTTAATCTTATTTGAAAGGAGATAATTAGGAAAACACACACAAACACATGTGCCACACGCTCCCAGTCTCATTAGAGCCTGTTTTCTCCTTCAGCTGAGGAAAAGGGTTTGTTTTGACGGTGGGGATGAATGTTTTTGGTGCTTGGTGAAGGTGTGTGTGCATGTGTGTGTATCCATGTGAATATGTAGGTGCATATTTACGTTGCTGAAGGGGAGAGGTCCTTAACTTGTTGAAACCTGTGAAATTCCTCATCCTGGTTCCATTTTTGGAAGCAGATTTTGATGAGATCTCTCCTGTCACTGCGCAGAGAGCATCTAATCACGGCGTACAAAGACAGCCACAACTGACAATGCATCTCCCTCTTCTAGGAGAAAGGAAGAGGGGAACAAAATGAATAATTCAAATGATAATTAGCAGTGTAATTATTCCTGTTTTTAGAGTAACCTACAGGACAGAACATCAACGTATGACTCACTGGCAAAGTATAAACAGAAATAATTTGGAAGATGCTGTCCTGATGCTTTAGAAAGGGACTTGTCAGAGACTTTCTCTTTTGATCTCACACTGGCGTCAGGAGTCCCCTCCAACTGCTCCCTGTAAGGTCAAAGCTGGCATCAGTCACCCAGAACTCAACTAAGGGAGAGGGGAGCTTCAAAACCAGTGTCAGGCAGTGAGGGCACACAGGGAGAACAGAGCTGAGACCTGTCAGTGAACACTCAAAACATCAGGCAGCGGTTTGGGCTTGGTTTAGGCCAAGGAACAGTGTTTTTCTGTGTGTCTACACAGCCTGGGGTAGCAGATCCCACTTGTAGGTCTGGCTTTGATGTGCTCCAGTCCTGCAAATAACAATGCCCAGAGCTGAGATCCCCTGCGGGCACCAAGGGTTGAGACCTGCAGGGGCTGAAGCAGCGGGAAGGAAGGGGTGGTGGTGGTTATTTTAGGCTGAACTGGGAAGGGAGAAGGTAAAATCTCAGTCTGAAGGTGTCCCACATTGTGCTTGGGAAAAGCCAAGCCCTCTGTATAGGAGAGAGCTGCCACGTGCCTGGTGCTGCATTTATCCCGAGGGATTCGTGCAGTAAGTCTGGATTTCAGCTACAGTGCAGACCTCCAAACCATCAGCCTTTACAATCTGCCAAACTTACCATCACTTTTGCATTTTTTAAGACCTGGGGCATCTCTCTGTACCAGGAAAACATGAACCCTCCATGGCTGGAGCAGCTCCTGTCCAAGGAGACACTGAGGCAGCAGGAGCCGCCTGTAAAAGCGAACAGCAGGATGTCTCCTGGCACTGGAACACAGGAGGAAGAGAAGAAAGATGTCTTTAATTTGCCTGGTAATGATCAATATAGAATCAAATCCGACCTTGAATTTTAATGGCTCTGTACTAATGGGAAGCCACTCACAGATGGATGGAAGAGGACCAGAACAGCCTGGGGGAGGGAGGGCTGGGTGGTCCAAGGCACAGCAGGCTCAGCACCCTGTGTGGCCACCCCTTGCCACCATGGCTGTGCTTTTTGGGGGCTGGCAGAGGCAAAATCGCTCTGGGGTGGCAGTGGCTGGGGATGGGATGTTGTGGGCACGGGATCCAGAATGACCCGAGGCTTCCAGGGCTGCCCCTTGTTTCATCCAGCAATTTCCAAGCACTGTTTTAAAAGCAAAGGCATTTACAGATGGGAAAATTGAGTCAAGAAAGAGGTAAGGCCTTGGCCCAGGGTCACCTGGCAGCAGCCAGAGCTGCAGGTCTCCCAGGCCCTTCCCTGTGACATGGGGCCTCTTCGTTGCTCCCTGTCTTTGACATGTATCAGATGCTGAACAGCCAAGATGACTCAACTCCTGACCCAAGGCACTGACAGCATTTGCAATTGGCAGAGACTCCTTGAAAAGGGAGAGAAAAAAAAGATGCCTAATACATTCATATATATAAATAAATAGAGATTGACCAGTTGAAATTATATAGCAGCTGTTAACATTGGCATCTTTATTTGCTGCATCAATTGTATTTGGTTTAATCTTGTTCCCACAACGCTGAAAACATTTGACTCATCTGCTGGGGGTTTTTTTTTGTTGATATAGAATCATTTTGACAGTTATCCTGTTGGCTGTTAATAAATATCTGCACTTTCTATAATCAATCATAAAACAAATCCAATCGCCTTTTCGCTTTTCATTTGACCTTAATCCTAACAAATCTCCCGCTGTTTTATTGAATTTACTCATGAGCCAGCAGAAGAAGAAAGAAGGAGAGGGTATCTATTGATGCCTGTCCATCTGTCTAAGATGAAGATAGTCCACAGGATCTGAGATGGAACCAGGAGACATTTATTTGTAGTCTGAAACTATGTAGAACTACCCCAGTCAGATCCCTTTGCCTTTCCTGTCGTACTTCCCCTTCCAGAGGACAGAGGAAAACTGCAGGAGCTGAGCACCACATTTTTCTCTCCCCTCAGCCAAGGATTCACAGCTGCCTTCTATTGACCACACAAGGAAAGGGAGTTATTTTGCTTCTCCAGCAGCTGTGGGAAGGATTTCTCTTCCTTAGTGGTCTCATCTGAAGACTTTTTCGTGTTCACCACTCTGCAGGTTTCCCCCTCATGTTTTGGGGGGGAGCAGAGTGTTGGTACAGCTCTGTTGGGGGGATCTGGTTCCTGTAATGCAGCTGAAATGAAGCGGAGGGAGCTGGAGGGCAAAGGATGCTCCATCCAATGCCTCCCTCCCCACGTGGCCGTTCCTGCTTGTGTGACGTCTGTGTTTTCCCTTCTCTCCCCTCCCAGATTTCTGCCTGCAAAAAAACGATCCACTGAGCACTTCAAAACCACCAGTGAGATGAGATTTGCCTCTCAGCACAAATCCTGTGTCATGTGGAGGGGAGGAAGGATGCAACAGCCCTCTTCTGCTCTTAAATCAGGCCTGGATGTGCCCTCGCTTCCCACCACCCCAGGAGGCACGAGGCTGCTTTATGAGCAGTAAGAGTTTCTGCTCTGCAAACATTTCCCTTCCTCCACCTCTAACAGCAGAGGATGCAGAGTTTATATCTAAAAATAAATAAATAAAAACAATCCCGCAGTTAAGAAAGGGCGGGGAGGGGGGAAGGATAAAAGCAAGGGAAGGAGCTTCATCCTTTGGTGGCAGCAGCGTCAGGCCCCCGTGGTTGGAACCCCAACGAGAACCAAAGTATCTTCACCATTATCTTGCTGGAAATGGCAGCTGCTTCACCAGCCGCTGCTCGGGCGGGACAGTGGCTTTTATGGGAGCAGGAAGGGAACAGTGGGGCAGGGAATTAAAATATGGGCTACAAATTGGAAACGGCGGGGGGTGCCGGGGGACTCGGCTTAGCTGGCGGACGCCCAGCGTGCTCCCTATTTATGCTACGCCAATGACTTTGCTCTCAAGCAGCTTGCAGGAGAGAAAGGAAGAGAAAAAAAATAATATATATATATATATATATCTTGCAGCTTGCCTTGGCCCAGGAAATTCCTGCAGAAGCCAATGGCAGGAGGGACTGCAGTGCCGTAGGTCGGAGTGATGTAACCGCCCCTCTGCAGCCATGAATTACCTGCCCTTGTGCAGGTTGCTCTGTCTGGAGAATAATCTTATGGATGAGGAACTAGCTGGGGAGGAGGGGTAGATGCAGCAGTGGCTGCATCCCCTTACAGTGGTGCAAACCCCGTGAGGTTGAACCCAGGGTGAAGACAGAATTTGACCATTTGACCTCACCCCCGGCCTTATCTCACACTCAGAGAAGCCTGAAGTCAAATCTTTGCTCTAGTATGACCTTGGCACCTCTGAGTCTGTTTTTCTGCCTTTGAAATGGGAATCATTGCCCAACACTCAGAGCACCAACAGGCTGAACATGCAGAGGTGTGCAGAGCTCGGACAGGTCCGTGGTGGGGCCACGCAACCCTCCCTGGAGTTGTGGCCACTCTGCATCTGGGTGGCCCTTTCCAGCAGGACTCTGCCCTTGTCTCTGCTTCTGTAGCCCAATATCACCCCCAAGCTGAGCAAGAGGCCTGTCCTTGGCATGCAAAGGAGAAGGGAAATGGTGCCTGAGAGGTGCCTCCCTCGCACAGCGAGGCCTGAGAGCAACCAGAAATAGAAACGTGGGGCCATGAATTAAACACGCTGCAATCCCTCATCTGTCCCCAGAGGGGAGTTCAGCTCAGGGCAGAGCTCTCCTCTGCTTGGATGGACACGGGGGTTCTTCCCTGGAAAGGCAGGGCATGGGTCAGCAAGTGTCCTACTCTGCTGGTTTGAACAGGAGCAGCTCCTGTGAGTGTCCTCTTCTCCAGCCACCCTCACTTTCCTGGCACTACTGGGCTCTTTGGGACAATGTTGACCAGTCCTGGGCACTCCTTGGTACCTCTGAAGCATCCCCCAGAGAGATCTGCTGCCCAAGGGCCAGAGCCACTGGTTTCTCTACGTGTCCCAACTGGGACACCACCCCTGCAGAGATGGGGGTGCTGCAAAGGAGGACTGGGGAGGCACAAAGTGGTTGTGGCTCAGCTGGACACAGTGCCCAAGGCTTTGGCAGAGGGAGGCTGTCCCTGGGAACACCCTGCATGACCCAATCCGAGGTGTAATTACATGTCAGGCAGTTCAGTGGGAAAACAGCCAGAACTTCACTCTGCAGGTGTCTCCTATGGCAGAGGGCAGTGTCACCCTGGTGTTTATGGTGCTCCCAGTCTTGGAGAGGAGGACAGAGCTGCACTTAAAGTCTTAAATGGTTGTGATTATTGTGCCTGTGGACACAAATATCAGCTGGCTTCTCTGCCTGGGCATGATACACAGGCAGGGGCTCACCCTGCCAACAAACACCCCATTCCTGGAGGCACAGCAGCAGTGAACTGTGATCCTGCCAACTG
Organism: Pseudopipra pipra; assembly: GCF_036250125.1. Lineage (NCBI taxonomy): Eukaryota > Metazoa > Chordata > Aves > Passeriformes > Pipridae > Pseudopipra > Pseudopipra pipra. Next base: position 3,046,188 of record NC_087575.1, read on the forward strand.
CTGCTGGGTGTCAGGGTGGCACAGGCAGGAAGGAGGGCCCAGTCCTGGGGCTGGACCACCAGGCTCTGATCCTCCCACCAGGCTGCCTCCACCCTCTGCAATTGTCTCGATTCCCTTTGGTGGCACTGAGGGAGGCCCAGCCTTTCCCAGAGGCAGGGAGGCATCGGGGGAGCATCACTCGGGCAGTGGATGATGAGCTTTGCTGACAGCTGTCTGCAGTGGATGTGATGGATGATGCCTCACACTGCCCAAGTCTCTCCATGTCTCTGAAGTCCACCAGACAGCAGAGCTCTCAGAGGATTAGCCCTGTTCTTCCCTGCAGCCTCAGGGCTGGAGACAACTCCAGGAGTGATGGGGAAAATGAAGGAAGTAATTTAGAGCCTAACAAGGGGAAGTCCACAAAGGCCTGGCTCAGCCTGAAAGCCAGTTGCTCGAGAAGGAGCTCGATTTCCTTCTGGCTTTGCAGATGCTCTGAGCACATTTTCCTGCCTCACAAAGGGAAATGCGTTGGGATTTGATATTGGGATGGCTTCTCCCTCTTTGCTTCATTACCTGACCTCGCAGAACATGCACAGCATTTTCAGTTCACAGATAAAACCTGTTTCTACATGGGCAGATGGAAGGGGGACACAGTCAGTGGTGTGGGTTGGCCACAAACTCAGCCTGCACACAAGGAGCTGTGTGAGCCCTGCACACGCCCCAGAGCATGTCCCTCGGTCCTCAGGGATGACCCCACTCCTGTTCCCTGCTCCTCTGCTCCTTTTGCTGCCTGCAGGCACCATGTGTGTCCCCTTCATGTGCACCCAGGTCACCTGAGATGCTTGTGGAGACGCTGCCAGGCCCGTCACACGTGAGCACGTCCAAAATGTGAGCACAGACACTGATACCCCACTGATCCCACACACACAGCCGTGTTTGTATGTGGGTCAAGCAGCCATGGGATCTCTGGTCTGGGAATGGCAGCTGGGGTATGCACATGCATCTTAGGGAGGGGCCAGAGCTTGGATAACCAGGAATAGGAAACCTAAGGACAGGAATATCCCATGCTGCTGCCTGTAGGGGTATCTGAGATAAAGAATCCTATAAACAACCAGTCCAGACAAAGGAGGGGTTTGGGGACCCTGGAACTCTCTGTATCTCTGTATCTCTGTCTGCTCCTCTCTCTCTCTAAAAAAGGCCTTGCCTGCCCCTGCAGAAGCCCTGTCTGATCCATCTCCCTCTTTTTTATCGGGTTAATTGGCCGCTGCCTTACCGGGGAGAGCTCAGCCTGGCTGTCAGCCCCGAGCTGAGCTTAGCAGGCACCACAGGCTCCCGGGAAGGAGCTGACACAGGGAAGGGGTTTTAACCTGTCATAGAGGCAGCTGGGGAAGGGAGCAGGACTTGGCTGCCTCTAATTGCTCTTTGCGCAGAGGTGCCTTGTTTATTCGATTAATTTGGAGCCGTCACATGTCAGAGCTCAACAAGCAGCTGCTGAGTGGGGGGAATTTTGCCTCTCCAGAAGGGTGGGGTGTGCAAAGCCCTTCTTTCCTTTAAATAACAACAAAACTCCTTCATAAAAACCTCCATCTCTTGGTCCTTAACACTCGTTATGCCCTTAGAGGGAGCCGTGTTGAAATGTGTCTGTGATACCTTTTTCCCCCCCCAAAGTCACGCACAGGGGAAGTGTCAGAACAGGATGGAAAATGCTGGTCCAGAGCAAGGAGTTAAATCCTTGAGGCTGTTGTGCCATTTGGCCAAAGAAAAAGCCTATTTCCATCGATAAATGAACAGCTATTTTACAAAGCAACAGATATTCCCCCTTCCCGTAGGCTGCAGATCCCAGACCCAAGTTGTCCTCCTTGTTAGCAAACAAAATCCCTCTCACCCCTGATCTCCCAGTGTCGTGTACCAGCCCTAGGAAACACACAGCAACCAGCACAGGCTGGAAGGGGGTGGAAGGACTCCTTGCTCCCAGACATAAAACTGTAAATCAGAGCAGAATGTATTTCCTCTGCCTGGGTTTCACAGCTCTCTGTATGGTAATTTGGCCGGTTGCACTCTCTGCGTGTGTCGTGCTGGGAGCCCCTTTCAGCAAGGTCCAGGATTTAGCTACTTAGAGAAATAAAATAAAAATAATACATAAAATCTTGTTGCAGCTTGCCCGCTCACAATCAAATCTTCCCAAGCATGGGCAGCAGCCTTAGGAGCCATTTCTGTTTGATAGCTCGGGCTTTATTCACGTAGATAATGAGTTTGGCAGGAGGTTAATAAGTGTCAACTGAAAGATAATTTAAGAGTTGTAAAGATAAATTTGTTGTGGGCTCTTTTTCTGTGTGTGTGGCTGATATCTCAGTGCCCATACACATGCACAGTGCACAGGCTGGTTTCCAAGCCCATAATCCATATGGTTTTCTTTATTCCTTGAGGTATTGTAAATATCTAAAAGTCCCAGTGAAAATCCTTCTGCATGTAAATTCCCATCTGCCTTTTTTCCCCCCTGACTTCCCCGTGCAAGGCGATTAGATTAAGGGGGGGAAAGAGGAGAAAAAGGAAAAGAAAAGGAATAGAGCTTTAGAAAAGTGGCTTTTCCTCTCTGACACAATGCTCAAGCTGAGAATTTCCTCGTGGGCTGAATAGAGATGTGGTCCTTATGCAGCATTTTGAGATAGAAAGGGAATATTTGGCAAGGTTCCTCTGGGATTAGGCAGTTGGGGGGTTTTTCTGCCCTCTCTCTCTTTTTTTTTTAATCTTTGAAATAGATTTTTTTCCTTAAAAATACCCTGAGATTTGCCCTGCTGTAGCCAAACTGATGCATGTATCTAGTGCAGATGGTGCTTGGCTGGAGGCTGGTGCAAACCAGCTCAGGGTACTTGTGCCCAGGGACAGCAGGAGTCAAAATCTCTGGAGGTGAATCCCTGGAAGTTCCCCATCCCTGGAAGTGTCCAAGGCCAGGATGGACGGGGCTTGGAGCAACCTGGTCTAGTGGAAAGTGTCTCTGCCCATGGCAGGGGGTGAAATGAGATGAGCTTTAAGGTCTCTTCCAACCCAAACCATTATAAAATCCTGTGATTCCATGAAATCCCCCTCGGAGCAGCATGAAGGTCTGGCATGTCCCCCCTAAGCAGGCTCAGGCTACTTGGAAGTGATTTTCTCTGCTAACTGATGTTTCCTGCCTCTCTGAAATCTCTGTTAGAGCTTGAGCCTCAACATATTAAAATCAGGATCCATGTAATACTTACCCAAGGAGCACTCCCTGCACCTCGGACAGGGACAAAACACCCAGGACAAATAAGTTCAATGGGACTTCCCTGCCCCAGACACCACAAAGGGCCCTTCCCAGCTCAGCAGAAATTTGGGCTGCGCCCCACGAGCAGCTAATCAGCACCAAAACATGACACTGGGCCTCCCTGTCCCCCTCTGCTCCACTCCATCCTTCCCTCTTCCTGATCCCCTTAAAAGCAGAACGGTTGAAGAGGGGTTGGGTGGTGGATGCTGTGCTGCAGGGACAGGAGAGAGGACAGGAGGTCTCTGTCACAGGTATCAATATGATCCCATTCCCTATAAACCCCACGAATTTAAAGATTATTTACATTTCAGATGCGGGTAACAACCATAATCTATTTGATTAGGCGAGGCTTGAATTAAGCACCAAATTCCTCTCTTTACATTGTCAAACTTAATAGTAGTTTAAAGATAAACCTCATTGAAACTCTGCCTTCCCTGCTGGGCTAATTAACACCCATTTAAGCTCTTAAACCTTTGATGGGTGTTTCTGTTCCAACTCTTTGGTAATAGGGGAAGCTACGTTAATAAATCAGGGGAAAATCTTGGGCAAGCAGCACAGACCAAAGGCTCTGCCCAGGTGTGATGGGTTTCCAATGCAGCAAGGGAGATAAAAGCACTTTCTTGATTAAATACTGCCACCAGGTTGAACTCTGGAGTTCTGTGGTGCTGCTACTGATACCTCTGCTAATGTGTGCTGAGGGTTTTATTTCAGGGTTGGTCCTGTGAAATGGGCCAGATTGATGGAGGGACTCAGCCAAGGTGTGCTGAGCTCAGTGGGTCCTGCCTCTGAGTTTGATGGCTTTGGATTTGGGTCCACAGAAAATCACAATGACTTCAGACTCTCCTTGATGGGAAGATACTCTGGTAAAGCAGGGCCTAAATTAAGGGGAAATGGAAATTCAGTGTGCTGGTGCAAAGAAATCCCAAGTGAGCTGTGACTGCTGGAGTCACGTTGAACTCTGCAATGGGATTGACCCCAATTCTGCCCTGTGAGAACCAGGACTGCTGGATCCAGCTGGGGGGAACAGCCATGAGCTTCTCCCACATCCCTTTGACCCTGTATTTGGCTTTTAGAAGAAATGCCCAGTTACTATTTTGAGTGGCTCAGTTTGGATTCCTCTGAGATAGGAAAGAAATCTGCTCCTGGCTCCTCCAAACCTCACGTGGGCTTAACCCCATCCAATTCCTGGTGCCCCAACCCCTCCTCAAGCAGCAGGTGTGTGAGAGCACCCATGGGGATGTTTGCCCTGGGCTGCAGCTACAACCTCAGCAAACTGGAGCCAGAGAGAGACAGCAGGGAGCTGCCTGAACCCCAAAACACTTTGGGGTGCTGCAGCACCCCCAGGCAGTGGGCTGGGGCTGAGGTGGCTCCTTGCTGTCGCCCAGGGAGAGCAGCTCCTGGAGCCCCAGGGTGCTGTGAGGAGCCAGAACAGGGCAAGGAGAGACGGTGCCACATCTAATTAGCTCTCAGCAAACCCAGATTATTCTTAACGTTAAACTAATCTTCAAAAAAGGGAACCCTTTAAATGAAAAGAAAAAGTGCAAGGCTAGGAAACCATTAATTGATTCCTTATTCATTAACCTTTGCAAACCACTCAAAAGAGCTGAAAAACGACTTCCTTTGCAGCGAGGGCTTAGGCAGGGGCTGGAAGGAGCCTCTCATAACCTACAATGCAGAGGGCAAGAGAAGGGCTGGTCCCAAACGGCTCCTTGTTTTGCTAATCAGGGAGCAATTCCTCACTCCAAGTCCCTGCTGTAAACACCCCTGATCTTGAGCACGCTCGTTTAAAACCACCCTGAAGCCACGACAGCTTCTCTGATATTTAATCTGCAAACCTCAACCTTCTCACGCTCATCCCTGAGCCCAGCAGCTCAAATCTCATGATAGTTATTTTTCCCTTTTTTTTTTTTTTTTCAATCCAGAGCTTCTGGAGTCCAGGGATTTGCATTGGAGAAAAAAGTCCTCGCTGGACAAGATTGTGAAAAGCAGTTTGCAAAGGGCTTTTGGGTTTAAAAAACCCAATCGCCCAGAGCCAAACGAAGCTGACAACAGATACTAAAATCCAGATATAAAATCTCCAGTTTAGCCACTAAAATTAATCAAATGGGAAAGGAAGATGAGCTGAGCACCAGCACTGTGGGCACTCAGGCTCAGATCATGGAATCACAGAGTGGTTTGGGTTGGAAGAGGCCTTAAAGATCAGCTCATTCCAACCCCCTGCCATGGGCTGGGACACTTTCCACTAGATAGATCACCTGTTTTTGGTCACCCAGAGCATCAGCAGGAAGACAGAGCAATTCCCACCCACCCACTGTCCCCATAGGGGTCTGTCCTGCTCCCCTGCCTGGCCACCCTCGTGCCCTTGAAGGCCAAGGGCTGGTGTTGGATTAGTTTGCTGAGTGGAGTCCATTTTCCTGGGGAGCTCCACATTCCCACTTTCCCTGGGAAGGAGGACAAACAGTGCAGTTTCCATAGCCACTGGGGAGGAGAAGAAAGAAAAGCCTGCCAAATCACCTTTTGTTTGTGCCTGGCAGCACTTGGGTTTGCCCTGATCTGAAATGACACTTTTCTCCCTTTCTGGGGTCTTGTTTTCTGGGTATTTGATTCTTGTGCCAGGTCTTGGACAGAAACCAATGGTTAAAAGCTTCCTCCTATAAACTCTGGAATTAACAACTTTCTTTCCCTGACCTCATCAGCACAGTGGGGTAAAAAACCACGCATTTTCTCTTCTCACACTTCTGAGACAGAGGGGAACCAAACCCTCCATGGGAATGCCTGATCCAGCTTCTTTCAGAGGGCATAGACTTAACCTGGAGCCTGGAGATATGGTACCTGCAAAACTGAGAAGCAGTTTTGATGTTCCCATCAGGGGTAACTATCGAATAATGGAATGGTTTGGGATGGAAGGGACCTTAAATCCCATTTTGTTCCACCCTCCTGCCATGGGCAGGGACACCTTCCACTAAACCAGGTTGCTCCAAGTCTCATCCAACCTGGTCTTGGGCACTTCCATGGATGTGGCAGCCACAGCTTCCCTGGGCAACACATCTCTGAAGCTGGAAGCATGAAAAGCTTTGTGGCCTCCCTGAACAGCACACAGCCTGTACTGCTCTGGGATGAATTGCAGCCTTGTGCAGCAAAAACAAAATCATCTTTTCCAAACATCCTCCTGGCAGAGATCAGATGCCTGGAAAGTCACAGGCCCTGATCTTAAACAAAATCCCCACAAACCACCTCCTCCTGAGCATCCCCTGTGCAGCACAAGGGCCATTTCACTGCTCCACATCCTCCCTCTGCTCCAGGGCTCTGTCTGGAGCTCTCCTGATTCCTCCTGCTCAGCTCAGTGTTTGAAGCTGGGTGCTCTTTAAAACAGTCTCTAATGATCCTCCATTGATCTCAATTATCCAGAGACAACTCTCAGTTATCCTGAGGCCGATTAAGCAGGTTGCAGATTAATCATGCCCTGCTAAGTGCCCCCTTCATCCCCCTCAACTTGTTCCTTACATCTTGATTTTTGTTCTCTGGAAGAAAACACACAAGACACAAATCCTAATGGTGCCTCTGCTGTACCTGCCTTCTTCCACCTGCTCAGTAACCTGGACAGGTAAGACTCACCTGGTATTTTTGTTGCTGTTTCTTCTCTCCATCCCTGAGAGCTGTGCACCCAGGAAAGCAGAAAAAAAAAAAGGCCTCAAAGAGATGCTTTTCTCCAAATTCAGCAACTTTTTCTCTGCTGAAATGGAAATCTCTCATCAAAGAGCCCTGGGGAATGTTTCTCCTGTGTTTCAATGTTCAGATCTGGCTCATCCCAAACTTGCACAGCTGGTGGTGCCCAGGAGGAAACCTCAGAACTTGACTAAAGGACTGAGATGGTTTGAGACGCTCCTGTAGGGAGAAGTTTGGAAGGGACAGGAGCTTTCTGGGCACCTGGGAAGCTCAAAGTGTGAGGATTTTTCCTCCACACCAGCTCAGAGGTAGCTCAGATCAACCCCAGGCTGAGGGCACAGTCCTGGCAATGAACTTGAACCACAGGGTGGTAACTCCACCATCGTCCTGGGCAACCCTTCCAGTGAAGAAATTTCCCCTAAAATCCAATCTAAACCTCCTCTGGTGTAGCTTGAGGCTAAATCCTCTTGTTACCTGAGAGATGAGAGAGAAACCCCCACCTGGCTGCAGCCAGGAGGTCCCATCAGGGCCAGGCTGGGCTGCTCAGGGACGAGCACAGGGCTGGGTGGTCTCTGCATCTCCATCCCATCACCCTCCTGCTGCCAGCCTGTGATGCCCCTGGGGCACTGCTGCACAAGGGATTTGCTCTCTCCCCTCTTCTTCTCGATCATTTTGACTTTCTCCTGGAGTTTACAGCTTTCCAAGGTGCTTTTATCCCACAAATTTTAGCTTTCCTAATTCCCCAGAATTAAGAACATTAGGGCAAAACACACTGAAAGAAAGGAGGAAAAAATGTTATCGGTAGCAAGCTGTCCTTGAAAACCTCGGTGTTTTTCCACATTTTCTTTTCTTCTTTAAGCTCTTGGCTCCAGTTTATCCAAAAGGAAGAAGGGCACAAATAAAGGTGGCACTGCTGCCCTGCTTGGGCCGCCTGGCAGAGCCTGGGTGAGGGGCCGTGGAGGTCCTTGTGCTCTCCAGATTAAGCACAAGTGCTTTGTGTAGATAAATAAATTGAAAACCCTCCAGCCCTGGAACACAGACTTGTATAGCAGCTCTGTCAAGTTAGAGAGGGGGAGAGGGAGCAGCTGCCTATGGAAAAAGAGATAAAAAGCTGAGAGAGAGAGGGAGACTGGTGTGCCTTTATGTCTTGAACTGTGAGCCAGAGATGGCTTTGAGATGGGAAAATGCAGCACTCTGAAACATATGTATTTATTTCTGTATTATACACCCACACATAAGAGCTCCACGTATCTCAAATACAATTCTCAGGCGTGCACACAAATATAAATGTACACAGACACACGTGCTGGGGGCATCCTACACCCCAGATGCTCCCTGTGGTGCATTCCCAAGTGCCAGCCTGAGCTGGATCAGGCCAGGACACACCACCAGGATCAGACCACAGGGGTACAGCAGTCATGGCATGAACGTGCCCACAGCTGCTCCTTCCAATTTGGTGGCAGCAGCAAAAAGCCAGGGAGGAGTTGGAGCCCGGGGCAAGTTGGCATCAAGCTGGGGATGAGCTGGAGGGCAGCAAACTGGGCAGGGGGAGCACCCTCCAGTACCCCCAGCTGGCCCAGCTGCCTGCAGCAAGGACACCCTGCTCCTCCACTGACTAATTTAACTAATTTTCCTTCCCAATTAGCTCCTTTACTTCCCTCCTTTCCCATTTAGCAGGTGAAGTCCCCAAGCCCTCTTCAGCATCCCTTGGCAGGGAGCGGGAGGGGAGGGTGGTGGGGACGGGGACAGCAGGACCAGCTTCCAGGCACATCTGCTGGATTGGTTGGGAGGAAGGGGAGGGGATGACTTCTGGCTGTGTTTCTGCTTTGGGAGCTGAATCATGACAGGGAAAGGCTAACAGAGAAATGAAATTCTCTCCCCTCCTCCCGAGCCTGACTCGCTCACTCACACCCACCCACAATCCAGCCCGTGATCTTGAAGCAAAACTGGCTTTTATCATTACTTGTTCAATCTAGTCAATCAAAATTTCAATTAATGGCAGGGAATTATCATTCCATTCAGAACAAAGAGGGTTTTGTTGTGGAATTTTTTTTTTTATCTCTTACAAAGTGGCTGTCATGTTGCACTGGGCATCCTCCAGCAGCACCCTGCTATCAGCAGTGCCAGGGGTGTTCCCGGCCTCCCTGGCTCCACAGGTCAAACCCACTGCTGCTTTTTATAGGCAGAGAGCCCCAACCCTGCTGATAATTCCTATTTTTCCCCCTTCCTTAATTTCCCTGTGTGGGATTTCTCTGTGTGTGTGCCCTGGACAAAGGGGAGCAGCTCACCCTGCGACAGTGAGGGAGGGGAGGATGAGCACGGGAGGGAAGGATGGAGGGAGAGGGGGGTTAGAGGAAGAATCCATTTGTAGTTACTGAAATAAACACGAGTCGAGGAGAAATGCAAATGCCTCGTGTTGTGAATTGCTTGACAGAAGAACTGACAGCTTTTTATTAGGGTGATAACAGCAAGGAGTTTTAAAATAGAATAATCGGTGCAACAAAAGCAATTTTCATTCTGAATTTTCATTTTAAATGGATGATCTCGTTTTAATCAAGCGAGTCATCACAAAATGCTTTTAATTATCAAAAGTCAAGAGCTATATTGTAATTTTAATGTCTACTTTCAGGCTGATGATTAGATTTATATAAAATGAGGGGGAGGGAAGGTTGTTGCCCCATTCCTGCTTTCTGTCATCTCCCCCGCAAGTGAACACAAGATCTGAATTTACTATTCAAAAATCTAAAAGGCTTTTTGGAAAGTGCACTCACCTTGCCAACAAATCCAGAACGGGCTTGAAGCAGAAGATATTTGTTAAAATCTGGGTTTGTTTATTTTCTTCCCCTATCTCCTTCTGTGTTATTTGAAGCAGCTGAGCTGCCAACACACCAAGTTTGACTTTTTGTGCTTTTAAAGGCATTCTGGGATGCTGGGATGAGCCGGGAGGTTGGACCACTGCCCGCAGACTCCCAGAAAGATCCGCATCGACCATCTACCACCACGCCAGTGAAAAGGCTAATTTCAGGCTCCACTCCAAGCACAAATCCCACCTCTTTGGAATAAAAATGGCTGAGGCTCTGTGCTTTGTGATTAGAGCTGGGACTACACAGCCAGGTCCTTGCTGGCTTGCTGAGGGACTCCTCAATATCTTCTCAGGTGAGATTCTAGGGAGTCATTTATACCATGTAAAATGGGTGCAAATCAGGAAGGAAGGGAAGAAGTTCTTGTTGTCCTTTTTTTTTTTCCTCCCCCTAGTGCATCCTGCTGAGGTACCTTCTTCATGTGTAGATATGGAAGGGTTAAGATGGAAGAGGGTTCATTTGAATGAGCATGGCTGCAAAAGATGGAAGTAGTCCTGGCCAGCCCCTGGGGGATGTCCCTGAAGTGGCCATGCCTGGGGGGCTCACTCAGTGCCTGGGTGACACAGAATCACAGAATGCTTTGGGTTGGAATGGGCCTCTAAGACCATCTTGTTCCAACCCCCTGCCAAGGTCAGGGACACCTTCCACCAGACCAGGTTGCTCCACTCCCTGTCCAGCTTGGTCTTCTTGTTCTTGGGGAGCTCAGCTGAGATTTCCTGGACCCACTGGACAAATCCCTGGCTCTGTTTAAAGCTGACCTGGCCTGCACAACATCCAATGATGGGAATGGCTCCAGACCTGTGAGGAAGAGGAAGATGCAGCGTTGTGACCAGCACGTCCTACCCAGCTCCAGACTTCCCTGTCCTGGCCAAAGTGGGGAGAAGGAGGGATGAGCCTAAGCTGCAGCTGGGGTGGACACCACCATGGAATGCTGCTTTTCAGTGCAGTGAGAAGGAAACTCAGCAGCTTTCATCTGTAAGTAGCACTCAGCAAGAACAGAGAGAGCTTTTGCTGAATTCATGCTCTGAAACCTTCCCCTGTCAAGTCCTGCCCTAAAGGCAGAGGGAAATGGTGTTGGCTTCTGTAGAAGGAACTGTTCACTCACCCCAAGATCCCACCAGAGATGATCTCCTCAGTTCAGAAGATGGCTTGAACTTCAGGAGCAGCCCAAGGTCTGGAGAACATGCCCAGCTCTGCCACTGACTTCCCAGATCTCCCCTTCAAGTCCTTTCAAACTCCAGATATACTGCACCAGCCCTGAAAGAAGGAAAGCTACTCAGAACACCTTTTTAAAAAACAACAACAACAAAAAAAGAAAAATACCTGTAAGACTTGGAGGCCCTGGCTTTGAAAAGGTCCCCTCATCCTTTGGCTTTGTTTGTCTTTCCCTCCTGTGCTGCAGGAGTTGCTCCTTTCATGCTGCTGTTCAGGCCCAGCGCGGTGACAGGGGACTAAAGCCATTTGCAAATATGTTCTCAGAAGAAAATCTGCTTTTTCCCGCACCCCCACCCCCCTTTAAAAAGCAATTCTTTCTGTTGCTGCACATTGTGTGTGTAGAGGGATTAAAAACACTTGAAAGCCCAAACCAGAAACGAGACGTCGCGTTTCAAAATTCTCCACGAAGGCGTGAACGGAGACACAATACAGAGCCAGTGCTGACATGCACAAAACAGCTCATTATATGGGAGAAAAACCAGCACCTTTCACCTCAGACAAGCTGGAAAAGAGAAAATCCCTGCCAGATAACCTGAGCAAAAGCCTCCTGGGAGAGGTGTGAGCGTGCTGGGAGCTAATTGGGAGAGCCTTCACCGTCCCCGAGCAGGAGAGAAAACACATCCCTTTGCAGCTGGATAAATAAAATATGCCAGCATTAGGCTCCTTCCCTGTCCTCCCTAATTCCTGTGTCCCAAACTGAGCTGAAACTGTGCCCTCACTTGGCATCTCAGCGCATGGCTGAGCAGATCTTGCTTTTAGCAGAGTTGTCAGGCTCGTGCCCATCCCATCCCTTTGGAAATTTGGGACAGAGGCTTTGGTTACTTAGGTTCGGAGAGGATGAGCTTCAGAACTGTGTTACCCAATCCTGCTCAGGATCCACGTCGTCGACAGCTTCCTTGGTCACCTCCAGAATTAAAATGACCCATGTTTTTAAGCAGATCCTCTGTCACACCTGAGTGGCTGGTTTATTTTCCAGGCAGGAATGGCCCAGAAGAGATCCCCTTCCCCACATCCTGCTGCCACCCGTGTTTGTTGCCCGAGAGCTGAGACCATCTTGATGTGTCTACTTATTTTTTAAAGAATTTAATGAAGACACTGAAATATTCAAACAATGCAAGCATCCAGCATGGAAATGAGCTGAGCCTTCAGAGGCCAACTTTCTCCCTTCATTAATATCAATAACAACCGTGGAGCTTAATTGAGGCACTTTGGAAGTTCCCTTTGGAAAGCACAGGCAGAGAGAGAAAACCAGGCTATCCATCACCATAAGGCTTGGAGCAGCCAGGTCTAGTGGAAGGTGTCCCTGCCCATGGCAGAGGAGTGGAACAAAATGGTCTTTAAAGTCCCTTCCAACCCAAAACACTCTGTGGTTCCACAATCACATCTCTTGTGCCTCCTCCTGAGAGCTCATCCCTGAAATCTGCTGGCTCAGAGCTACAGGAGACCTGGGGAAAATAGGGAAAAGCTTCCCAGCCTGGGGGGAAGCAGAAAGACGGGTGAGATGTGAGAGAAATGGATCCTTTGCAAATCCTCTGGAATCATTTCCACCATGAGAACCAGACCTGCTCATCCTGGGAAGGGGGGAGGGAAGGGGTGGGAGGTGGGTGCTGCATCCCTGCCTGGAATTTAAAAGCTCTGTGTATTTATCTGTGGCTCTGTTCAAATTACCAGCTGGGCTGTGCTCTTCTGGTCTCTTGGGGAGCAGACACTACCTGGCTTTTTGATCGAAGCAATCTCTTCTGTCGAGGGATTTTTTTTCTTTGCACAGGGTAAAAAAAAAAAAAAGCTGATTTTTTTTCATCTCTTCCCCCCCCCTTTCTTATTTTTGCCAAAGAGCATCAACGTGAGGTGAAATATTTCCCAGTGCTGACAAAAGCTTTGATATTGTAATGCCAAACCCATCAAGCCAAAGCTTTTAACTCTGCATTGTTCTTTTTTTAAAATATTGGATTTGTGACGTTTTTTCTCCTTCCTCTTGCCCACGATTGATCCGCCTGTCCTGTTTATCTCCTCCATCTCACTGGGCCGTGGCCTTGAGCCCACTGGAGACTTTCCATTGATTGCCTGGGATTTTTGATGAAGCCAGCCAGTTATTTTCCCTTCCCCTCTTCACCTCTGTTACCTGTTGTTTACCCTCTAACCAGGCCTGGGAGGGGTTATTTTCTGTGTCCAATTGACCAAAAAATGCAAGTTGCATAAAAATAATTTTAAACACATAAAAGCTCTTTCATGAGCCAGAATTCTTCCTTGGCATTTCCAAACCCAGCATTTCCAAACCCAACATTTCCAACGTGAAAACACGAAAAGTTTCATCTAGAAATTCAACACATCCACTTGTGAAGTGGCTTCAAAAGAGGATGGAAATTCTCACACGTGCAGAGCAAATCTCCATTTTGTTTTTCTCCAACTCACCAAAACAATATCTCTCAGGTGTGTTTTAAATGATGTTTTCCTGCACGCTGGTGCAACCTACACGTTGGTTGGGGAATATCAGCATCTATTTTTTGTTCTGACTCTGATCTGAAGGCTCAGCCTGTCCCTTTACACCTGCAACCACCACCCCAGGCATTACCCCAAAGCTCTCCCAGCGTTGACTCTTCGGCGTTCCTAAATTAACGATTTATTTTCACTGCTTTTTCCCTTCGCTAAACAGAGACAAACCATCTTCTCCAGAAAACAGTTGCAAATGCTGGAGCCAAACTCGCTGTGACAGATTAAAACAGGCTTTGTTTGGAGAAGGGAGGGAAAATGCCGCTGTGAAGGTGGTGGCTGCAGCGTTTGGCTCGGAGCAAATCCAATCAGCCAGGCAGGATGGCAGCTCTGTAGCTCCAAGTGGGAGACTGGCAGCATCATGGATGTAAAGAGTTTGTGTAGAGGATTAAACTTTAATGAGGGCTTTTAGCATTGGAGGGATTGAAAACACAGTGAGAAAGAAAAGGGAAAGGTCTCGGGGTCCTTTTGCCCCGTTCACACACACACAGAGCGTCTCTCGTCGAGGTGTTTGCACCCAGCAGCTCTTGAGGGTCATTTCGAGCAGAATAATTACACACTGGAAATGTTGTTTTCCAGCCATGAGTCCCTGAACGTGCTTTGATGCTGCCACAGGGCAGATTTCCCCTTACAGAGCATTTTGTCCTCTGCCACTGGGACCGGGTCGTGCAGCCAGAGCCATTTGAGGGCTGTAACTCACGAGTTTTTGCCCTCCAACCCTCCCCCAGGATTTCAGAAAAACCCTGACACCCCCCCCAGACAAACAGGAAAAAACTCATTCAATCATTTCAGACAGGGAGAAACAGCAATGAAGTTTCCCCAAGCTGGTGATTCTGGATTGCAGGGGCTGTAGGGAGGAACAACTCCAAACTCCAAACTCGGTCCTTACAAAATGCTGCAAAACCTTCCCCTGAAAATCCTTTAAAGTCAGGAAGCAAAGAACTCACAACACTGACTGAGAAGCCTGTGATATAAGTCTCCCTTACCTCCATTCTGCCTACTTGAAGACTTAATTAGTATTAAAGACTCCAGGAAGTCGGAAGGTTATTTATGGAGAACGAAGCAGTAGAGATGGCCTAAGGAAAAAAGGAGGTAAGGCTGAACCACAGAGCCTGTCCAGGGGACTAAATCTACATTTTTACTGCTTCATTCCTTAATTTAGGTGCAAATTGGGTTTTTTTTTTTCCTCCCCTCTCCTGCCTAAAATGTCAGGGTATTGCAAATCTTTTCAAGCCTGGAATTGGGACAAAGAAAAAAAAAAAAGGTCAAAGCTCTCAAAACAATTTAGAGAAATATTGGCCAAGATGTTTCATTTTTACTCTGGCAGGTTTTTTTATTAACTTGCACAATCAGTTAAAGAAAAAATTGATCTGCTAAGAGACACCAATAACCATTAGCCCAGTGCAGGGACAGGCTTACACAGTTTGGTGTCCCCAGCTCTAAAGGCCCTTTGGTGATTGCTGGCATTAATTAATTCAGAATATCTTAGTAATTAAGAAAGAATAATAATTAATTCTTAGTAATTAAGACTAAGATTTTTCTTCATAATTAATACAACTATAGGACTGAGATTTTCCTTTGTAATTTTCTTTGTAATTAACATAAAGTCACCGATTCCCAACCCTTTCCAGATCAAAAGATTAACGTGGTGGGGGTGCTTTCTGGTAATTTCCCTAAAGTAAAAGTGGGAGACAAGGATGAATATTTACAGAATCAAGAAAATAAATAATAATATTGCCCTCTGCTCCCTGCTGGGCTGGAATGTGCCTGTTCACACCTCCAAAGCCACCCCAGACTCAGTGCACCCCCAACAAGGAGGTTCCTCAGCCCTGTGGGCAGGATGTGGTCCTGGGCTGAGCCATCCCTCACTCCCCCCCTCGGCAGCCAATGCCATGGATTTTGCCTTAGGTGATCCCTTCTAAAACACACCCCTGGGATTTGCATTATCATTTTGGTTTGACCTTTGAAGAAAAGCTCTAATCGACAACCAATTCCTGCCTCACTCTGTGACAGCTTGTTTTGTCCTGTCAATCACAGGCAGGTTGTTAAGGAGACAGTCAGGTGGACAAGCCTCCCCCTCCCAGAGTGGTGACAAAGAACAGCCTCTAATGACACCAGGAATTCCTCTAATCGCTCTTTCCAGCTGCTGCAAATGCCACAAAGGGTTTTCATCCAGAGGAAACTTCCCTGTGGATCTGTGTCTCATTGGGACGCAGGAGAAAATCCACGGGGAGCTGGTGCTTCCCAACGTGCTGTTAGAGGTGGATTCTGCCTGAGTCCCCCAAACACAGCTGGGATGGACCCCGTGGATGGGGTGGATCCAGCAACAGGAGGTGGTTGAATGTTGCAGAATCACAGAATCACAAAAGTTGGAAAAGACCTCTGAGACCATCAAGTCCAACCATTAACCAGGTGTGGGTAATGTGGAGACTCCTGTCTGGGAAATGGTACAAAATGGGACAGAGGAGGGAGGAGGTGGAGAAGTTCACTTGAAAGAGCACAGAACTTTGGGGAATCATGTTGGGATGCTTTGAGAGGTGGGAGAGAAATATTTGGTTACCATTTGACCCCTTTTGGTCACTGTTTTGGCTTGCAGAGCCACAGTCCTGCTCAGGAGGCTTCTCCCCAAGTTGATGCATCCCTCATGTCTGGACAACACATGGAAATTTCTATCCATAGAAATTATAGGATCTGGGGACTGGCTCAGCTCTGGGCAGACACTGAGGTACAATAACACATCACCCCTCTGCCTCTGAGTCCATTTTTGGCCCCAAAGTGAAGCTGTGCCAAAGCTGAAGTGAAATTTGCTCCCGGATTCCCCTCCCCAGGGAGCTGCTTCACACTCACTACTAATCTCCCAATTAGTACCCACGCTATGCTTGGCTCTAATTAATTGCTTTTCATGTCCAAAAAGCACAGGCGTGGGAGCCACAGGGCCCCATGTCCAGGCAGGGCAAGGAACAGAGGCTCTTGGAGAAGCAGCCATATCATCTGAGGCTCGAGGTGGTCCACAAGAGGCCACAGAGCTCCTGTCCCCCCCCAGCACTGAGGGATTTCCCCATGGCAGGGCCAGCACCCTGTGTCTGCTGGGTGTTTTTTGGAAACAGCAGCTCAATGCCCCTTCACTGCCAGGTACAGGCTGGTGTTTCACTCAGTGAAGATCATCAAACATGAAAACAGGTTATGATCAGATAAAGCCTTGGGAAGGCTGAAACAGGCTCCTAATTAGCTGGAGTTCACAGGTACTTAGCAGGTGTTGGATCTGGGGCTGAGCCTTGTCTCTGTGCTGGGCCACCCTGACTTCCAGAGGGTGATGCAGGAGGGCCACCCTGGTCCCTGTGTCATCTCTGACTGCCAGGGGTGATGTAGGAGGGTCACCCTGGTCCCTGTGTCATCACTGCCTGCCAGGAGTGATGCAGGAGGGCCACCCTGGTCCCTGTGTCATCTCTGACTTCCAGGGGTGATGCAAGAGGTTCACCCTGGTCCCTGTGTCATCTCTGACTTCCAGGGGTGATGCAGGAGGGCCACCCTGGTCCCTGTGTCATCTCTGACTTCCAGGGGTGATGCAGGAGGGCTGTCCAGGGCTCAGCCAGGAGACTGCTTTGCTTACAATGTTGTACAGGCAGCTGAAAACACGAGGTTTGTGTCACCCCAAGCTCAGGCAAGCGGCAGCAAAGGCATCTGTCACTCTTCCCCCCTCCAGAACCGGGAAGCTTAAACAGTATGCATCATTTATGCACCTCGAGAAGCAGAGAAAATCAGAATGGAAAACAGACTGGTGCCTCTGTCTGCATGTGTCTGCATGAAATATTCAGCACAAAGCCCAAGTCCTGCTGTGTGTCAGGGCTCGGCAGTGTCTCCTCGCTCCGCAGTCGGAAACCATGGCAGCTCCCAGGAAAAGCAACAGCTGCACCATGCCACAGACACCATCTCAGGTCAACTGCCAGGATGAAGAGGTGTTTCAAAGCCTCTTCAATATTTAAACCAAGAATGAGACACATAAAGACCCAGTTGTTAATGGCTTCTTGCCTTGTGCTGCGACAGTAACACCAGGAAATTGGATGGGATCGCTGGAGAGAGTCAGGAAAAGCGAGGAGAGAAGCGCTCTCTGTCGTAATTGCTGGGTGTCCAAGGCTGCTCTGCCTGGGATTGCAGCCAGGCATGAACAAGGAGGAAGATGTAGGCAGATTCCTGAGCAACCCAGGCAGCAAATGAGCCCTACCTGGCTGGACCAGATCCTCCTTCAGGAGCTGCTTGTGAAGTCCTGTCTCCCCGGATAACAGTGAGCAAGATCCAGCCTCTCAAACACAGACATGACAAGTCAAATCCTCAAACCCTCTCCCTGGCTGCTTAAGAAAGCTTTGAGGCTTCCCTTGGTGCCTCACCAGGGATCTGCTGCTGGCACAAAGCCATCACAGGCAGCTTTGCAAAACCTCCTCCTGCAGCACCATGGGTCGGGATGTTCCTGCCTGGCAGGGCTGAACACGGGTCCCTTCTGAGGGTGGCACTGATGGATATAACACCAAGCATCTCCCAGCATTTTTCCATCGTTGAGAGGCTGATTTAGCTGCTAACTCACCCTAGGAAAAACCTGATGAACGCCTTCTGATTTCCAGTTTCCAGCAGCAGACGGACGCTAAAATGGACAGAAAAATCACTGGCACACAGGGCTCCTCTTGAATTCCAGTGACCCAAATAGGGGCCAAACATCTGCCCTCCAGTGCTGGCCTGGCCTCTGGTGTTCACAGATCACAAAATAGCTGGGAGCAGTGAGCAAGTGAAACATCCTGAGCACAAACTGCCCCAGCACAAACCATCCCTGCTGGCACGTGCAGCCCCTGCTACAACCGTGGTTGAAATGTCTGTTTGAATCATCAGTTGTTGAGCATCCCCTGCCTGTGAGCTGCTTCCCACCCCACCAGTGCTCCCAGTCAGAGATAAACAAGGGCCAGATCTCCTCTGCAGCAAGGGATGGGAGGTAGCTTCCCAAGGGCAACTGCAATTAGGTTTGGGGTTGAAATTTGTGGTTCTTTTCTTTTAATCCCCTCTTCATTAGCTCTATATCCCTTCCCTGGGACTCTGAGCATGGTTTGCATTGCCCTTGTCTCCTCTCTGTGTTTGGAGTCCTTCAGAGCAGACAGAAGCACTAAAAATAAAATCACCTGTCAGGTTCCCTAGTTATTACAAACAAAATGTCCTTTGCAAAAATGCAACAAGTAAAACCTTCATATTGTGTGTGCTTATTCACATAAAATATTTAGAAAGCTCCTAATGTTTTTATGGCTGTAATTAATCTTGTGTCGTGTTGGGGAAGAACAGCACATAAAAAATTTCTCTGGCACCAGGCAGAAGCTTGGGCTTCCCAAGACAAACCTGTGTGTCTTTGTTTCCAAGGATTAAAGGGACCCATTTGTGGGGTCTTGGGGCTCCCTGCCCTGCCAGAAGAGCCTGATGGGGATGGAGGGGAGCTGAGCCATGTCCCAGTTATATTATGTTTCTTTTGGGACACAGATGCTTCCACCATCTCTGGAAGTTTTGTGGTCATATGAGAGGAAGGGGAGACATCATGATTTACACCAGCTCTTCTCCCTGTGCTTGGCCAGGACTGGGGCTCCATGTGTGCCTTCCTCTGGGGAAATCTGATCCCACAAGTGCTCTTTTGAATGTCTAAAATCACGGGAATTTTAAGAAAAACCTCCCTGCACGTCCACTGCAACTGTCTGGAGGACTCTGACTGTCACAGGAGCCTGAACACAAATAAACTGTCACCAAGCAGAGTCTCCTGGCCCAGCTTACCTTGCCAATAAACTCTTTGATGGGAATATTCCCAGAAATATGACGCTTTAAAAATCAGGTCCAGCCCTTGCTATCTATAGCTTCTCAAAGACGAAATTTTGGCCAAGATGCAAGAGAACAGTTTCCTGCAGCTCCCTGTGCCATGGATGGAGAATAACTATCCATGGGGGGAAAACCAGGTGGCTGCTGGCTGAGGCACTGATGCTGTGGGAAGACAGCTCAGCCTTGGCTGAAATAGGTGCAGATCCAACATTTTTAGTAAATGAAAATGTTTTGTTTTAAAAACATGTAAGAACCTGACCCACTGCACCAGGGCTGGGTATAAAGGAGTTCACAATCAACACCTGAGCTGAGAGACAGGTTGGCCTCAGTGGAGTAAAGCATTTAACCAGGGTAACAATGAAAGATGTATTTGACATTTTAATCTGGATTCTTGCACTTCTAAATTGCCCTTCAGAGGAGGAAGATAATGTGTGAAGTGCAGGGTTGCTCCTGGGGACCCACCAGCCCATGAAATACTGGCATCCTGATGATGCCAAGTGCCACAGATCTTGTACAGCTCAGGGATTTGGATCACCCAAAGGAGACACTGGGCTGATGGAAGACCTGGGCCAGCCATGGAGCTGAGCAGAATTATCTTGTTTTGCTCCTTTGGGGGGAACAGGGTGTTTATCCAGGCTGGGAACTAAGATCCAACAAGGTCCATCCCTGTCACTCACCCCACTTACTTGGGGCACTGTGGAAGGGGAAGATGGTGGCACATTGGTGACATGCCCTGCCAAGCACTGCTCTGTGTTTGTAGGTACCCCAAGCACCGTGTGGATTTATAGCCCTGTTTGTTATTCAAAGTCACCTGGGCTTTAACCTCACTCCAGCACAGAGCAAAGAGGGTTCAGGCAGCAGCACACATCCCAGATGCAAAGCTGTTACATCCAGAGGGACAGATGGACAACAAGGAGAACAGAAAGGCTGAAGGAAGAGGAGGTGATGCATGACACGGCCCAGCACATGGCTGGGCTGTGACTGCAGGGGGATGGACAGGCAGTGGGGTTCAGCTGAACCCCTAAATCCACCAGTCCCCTCCTCAGCTGCCGTGTGTTCCTGCACAAGCCTTTTTTAGTTATCTTTACTTTTTTTAGTTGAGCTGACTTTCAAAGTCGCTGAGCTGCCAAAGCTGCCCATTTTGCCTGCAGATGCTCTGCATTGGCGGTCTCTAAACCCCTTTAAACAGCCCCAGCTCAATCACAGCTCTGTCAGGCGATGCTCTATTTAACAGGAGCTGCCCAGGAATCTCCTCCCGAGTCCATTTTCTCAGTGAGTGGCAGCAATAAATAAAATCCAGCCAGTTGGTCCTTGAAACGCTACCATGGCTTGATTACTTCTGCCCAGGATTTTGCCAACTGTGCTGCAACCTCCTGCAGATGCTGCTTCCCTCTGCCCGCCACCTCCCTGGGCTGGATGAGGGAAGAGGCAGCGATGGGATCTCACATGGAATGGGATCTGAGTGCAGGTGCAGGGTAGTAAAGGAGCCTGGAGGAGGCATTCCCAGAGGGATGTCCAAGCCTCTTGCCCTTGAGCAGTGCAGCAGGAGCAAGGTCCTGCCCTGGAAAGCTCCTGGGCTGTTTCTCGCAGGAGCAGGGAATGCTGCCCCTGCCTTGGCCAGGGTCCAGGGTAGTTAATTGCATTCTGCCTGCCCAACATTAATTAATTTGGTGTCGTGCAGAGACCGCTGCGCTGGGTGCATCCGGGAAAAAAGAGAAAAATCCACCACCTCCCACACCCAATAAATGAAAGAGGGGGAGGGAGCCGGGCTGGCAGTTGGCTCTGAAGCTCAGTGGCCGGGACATGGGGTCCCATTCCCAGTGGGAAGCCTTTTGTCAGGATTCAGACATCTCCTGCATAGCTGGACCTGGCTCGGGGGCTCTGACACCAATTTGCTTTCACCTACAAGTGAACAGATCCAAGTCACACACAGAGGTCACCTCCAGTTTGCTCCCTGCATCCGTTCCCAGGGCAGAGGATGCTGGTGTTGGCCAGGAAAAGTGCTTCAAAGACCAAATGGTGGACAGAGAGAGGCGGGTACCAAGCAGCCACCTTGGCAATGCCACACTGGGCTCACAAGAAAGTCCATGGGATTCAGTGTGGCTGCAGGACTTGTACAGGTCTGAGGGTGCCTTGGGCTTCCTGAGCTGCTGAAGGGAACTCATCCCATCCAGACAGCACAGCCATGAGGGATGAGGCATCCCAAGGGAGTGAACCCCGAGCACACACCTCCCTGCAAGGCTGTTTTTGGGAGGCAGAGCCCCTGCTCACACAAAGAACAGATGCCAGTTATTTCAAACCCTACTGTTAACTCATTAAAGCAGCTGCCTGCTGTCCCCCGAAGACAGGCACATTAAGATTCAGCTCAACCAAGAGCACAACACACACACAAAATATGTGACCACACAAAACACTCACAAGGCTGGTCCCACCACAGCCTTGGTGGGAGCACACACTGGGGGGCTGGGGGAAGGGGTGAAAGGAGGCAGCAGATTCATTTCTCACCATCAAGTTAGAGCCCAGTCCAGCTGCTTCCCCAAACAAGCCAAAGTCATGAGCTGTGTCTAGTTTGATATTTATTTATTTATTTTTAATTCTTGCAGCAATGATATTTCAGATTCAGGGCTGGGATCCCAGTTGCTGGAGAGCCAGTGATGCGAAGAGCCGGGTGTCCCCTCCTGCAAGTTAATTCCCTGACCTGCCACTCCCTCCCTGATTGGGATGATCAGGGAGGAGGGAAGATCCTTACCCATACTCAGGGTGCACAACCAGACCCAGCAGTCCTGGCCATGACATGTGGCTGTGCCAGAGATGTGCGTGGCAGACACACCATGGGTCCAACACGCAGCACACGTGTTGTCCCCACGCAATGATGGGATGTTGGAGTGCACAGCCAGAGCCTTCAGGATCCCACAGCAATATTCCAGCACCTGAAGAGCTCTTGAGTCCCTTTGCAAACCTTGATGTGAACCCTGTGAGAGTCTCAGCCTTGATGCCAGCAAGGGGAGCAGCCCTGGGAGATGCAGCACAGCAAAACCTGCCTCGCTCAGATTCTCAGGTGACCAAACCATCATTCCCTCGGTAGCCAGAGGCAGCAGCACCAACACAGCCTCTTCCCGTGGCTGGAATTGCATCTTATTCAGGCTCAGTTAATAGTTAAAGGATCCAGGTGATTATTTCCAACCTCCTGTGAGTGACAGCAGACGCTTTGGAGCCATTTGTAATCTAACAGAGACATTAACCTTTTAAAACATCTCCGGGTGTCCCCGGGGCTGTCCAGGGACACTCTATTGTGCCACGGAACAAAGAGCCCTGGTTATTACTCAGGAGTGAACGGCAGGGATGAGCTTTACATAAAAGAGATCGATAAAAATATATCAACAGCCCACGCAGGGCGTTGGGAAGAGGTGGAGGAGAGAGGGCTGGGAGGAAATGCAGCACAACTGGCCAGGTCATGGAGTCATGATGGTTATCGAGGAGCAGATGAAAAGGTGCTGATTGGGCTTTTAATCTCTGCTCAACACACAGGTCCCCAGGGCTGAACACACTTGATTTTGCTGCTGGTGGGCAGGGGCTGCTGCCCTGCTCCAGATGGGCTTCTCCAGCCCCATCCCTTCCCCGTGGCATGGCTGGGACACTGAACATTGCCACAACAGCTTCGGCAGCACGTGGACTGCAGCCTCATCCCACACAGCCCTGCATCCCACACAGCCCTGCACCCCAGGACAAGGGGTCACAACTCTACTGCTCACACATGCAACGAGTTTGGCAGGGCTCAGGTTTGCTCCCATGAGTGCTGGTATCTCACAAACCCAGCCTGATGAGCTTCACAAAAAGAACAGAGGGGAAAAAAACCCCTGAATTTCTTCAGGGATCCTCCCAGCGCTCTGGGATTGACTCTCTCTGTATTGATGAGGCGGCCTTGAGCGCAGGGAGCCTCAGGGAAAAGCTGTTCTATTTCTGGCCAGGACTTTCCCATCAGGGAAACATGTAGCACCAAATGCAATGCAGCAAGCCTAGAAAGCAGATGGTCTGTGGAGGTGAGTCCCAGTGTGGTTGCACAGCAAGTCTGACACCCTGGGGGAGAAATCCCACAGACAGGCGAGGTCCCCAAAATCTTCCCCGGCAAAGCTTCTGACTGGGGGGAGCAAGGCATGTTCAAAAAAGCCCAGATTCACCCTAGCAAAGGCATGGAGCAACCAGGATCAGGATGGTGCCACCAGCCCTTGGAGCAGCAGTGGGCAATGTGTGACTTTGCCCACACAAAATAGATGCATTTACTGGATGCATCCAGGGAGCGTTAACGGTCTGTTGCTATAACCAGCCTCCTGCCAGCCCTGGTCTCTCTTTCCCTACACAGAGCATTGAAAAAACACCTTGAAGAGGCTCGGAGCCAACCTCTCCTGCCTCAGAACACGGGGGAGAGGAGGATCTGGCTCTCTCTCTCCACTGGCAGCCGAGCTCCGAGTGCCGCCGGCTGTTGGGGAGCGGGCGAATCCCCGCACGAGGCACAGCTCCTCACACTGAGTGGGGTTATTACCTAAATCAGATTAGAGATGTGAGAAAGCCACAGCAGCAGGTACAGCAAACAGAGGAGCTGCCAGACTGCAGCGGGAGGTGATAACGGCCGGGGCTCTACGAGGGGAGGAACGTTCCCTCCAGTCTTTCTGCGGAGCGTCCTCCTCCAGCCGAGCCTGGATGTTGTTTCCCAACGGACTCTCTTCCCTGTCGGCTCTCCTACAGAGCAGGAGCAGGGCTTGGAAGCAGATTTCCAATCCTTTGGGATTCCCCCAAGTAGCCAGTAGCCTTTGCTGCTCCACAACCAGCTCCTGTGGGAGCCTGGCAAGAGCCACCTCACACCTCTCGCCCCCAAGGCTCTGTGCTGGCAACTGTGAGCAGCTGGGAACTGTTCCAGTCCCATCTCTTTGACTTAGAAGAGAAATGTTGACCTAAGCAGCAGGTTTCCTGCAGATGAGGTCCACTAGGCTTTGCCCAGGCCAGGATCAAGTGACAATCCAGGGATGGAGCTGAGGCTGCTCCAGTTTCTGTGTTGGTGTGTGAAGGGAGACCCGGCAGGAGGGGAGGGGAGAGCTGAGCTCCCCAGGATGTTTGGTGCTGGCTGCACCAAACCTCAGCAGCAAAACCAAAGGGTTTTTTATTACTGGGCTTTGCTGAGCAGAAAGTGGCATCTTGCTTTCTGGGGAGGGTGCAGAAGATGACACCATGGGAAAAAGCCTCCTTGGAAATTTGATCCAAGAACATCACAAATGTGACATCTGCCTTTGGCCCTCGACCATCAGAGCAGCTCCAGGGAGTGAGGCTGGTTCCCAGAACCTCTCACCATTGCAATATTTGTTTCCTTCTGCAGACCAAAACCTCTTAAAAGCTCCTGTGACGCAGGATTATATTAAAACATCCATCTTGGGCTCAGCCCCTCAGGCTTTTCAGTGGGGGCGCCCCCACCTCGTAGTCATGAGGTGAAAAAAAAGCCACCAAAACACTACAGTGAACTCCAGAAAAGAAAAACATCTTTGGAAGATCCCCCTCCGTGTTTGGTTAATGATCAACATTAACCAGCAGGCATTGTCCCTGCTCATTGCAGGGATGGTTTTTGGAAGTCCCTTCCAACCCAAACTCTTCTGGGATTTATGAAAACAGATGCTTTGGTGCAGCAAAAACCCACCTCTAACAAAATTTCCCCCTTGGCAGAAAAATCCCAACCAGCCACAAAGAGGGGAACAACCATTCATGACTCCTTTACAAGGCAAATATCACTTTCTTTCCCAATGTCCTTCCATAAATTCCCACTCAGAGCAGCCCTTACCTAAACCAGGCTGCAAAAGTCATGATTAACAAGCAGATTGCACCCTCCTCACTATCACTACAAGGCTAATCACACCAATAATACCTCCAAAATCAGCACAGCCCTTCCAGAAACCTGATTTTTGTACAAGCTGTTACAATCTCGTGGAGTAAAATTAATTTCATTCAAACACCTGCGAAACATGGGAGGTAATGGCTGAAATCTTGGTTCCTGCCTGACCCTTAGAGCAGGAAAATACTCAGTTATTATCTCAGACCTCCCACCAGACCACGTGCTGCTGGGGCTCCTATGCCTCATCTTATATAATGAAAAATACGAAGTATAATTCAAAGAAAGAAATATATTTTAAAACATGGCATGAAAGAGCTTCTTTACTGACAGATCCTTAGTGTACTTTGATTTGCTTTTCCTTCCGAGCTCTCTCTCAACTATTATTTTCTTTCCCAGTGGTGTCATTCTAATTTTCAAACTCAAGCAAAGAAATAGCTCATTCCTCACCTCTGGTCAGCAGCCATCTCAGGAGGGTTTCTTCCAACTTCTCAACAAACACCAGCTCAACCAGTGCCTGCAAACTTCTCCCAGACCTGTGGAGCTGTAGCCCCTGAGCAGATGTTACCAGTCAGCACCAACAACTCATGTGCACCATAACAAAGCAACTTGGCTTTGTTGGAGACTTTCCCCTCCCCTCCCCTGATGTATTGAAGGGTTTCCAGAGGTATCAACTTGTAGGAGAATGGGGAAAATACAATAATTATGGGTATTTCCCTCCAGATGTGAAGTCTGGTTGGTGGCAATGGCCAAGGGGGATTGGCTGCCTCAGGATGGAGCCTCGTGAGCTCCTCAGCGTCCTGACCACATCCAAAACAGGCCATTCCCATCTCTCTGATGCCTTCTCTCTTCAAGGGAATGACATCAGCCTTTTGGGGCTTTTCTGACTCTTTTTCCCATTTCCTTTCTTGCTCATCACCCTAAAAATTTTGAGAGGATCTGCCATTTCCAAACCATCACGTGGTGCACAGATCATGCTGAGATGTGATGTGACTGGAGCCATAAAGTACTTTTTTTTGTGGCTGTCACTGCAGATAAGAGCCCACAGAAGAAGGATTTATGTTTATTTTCTGTCCTCTCTTACCCCACCACCCTCTCCAAGCTCCAGTTGCTCAAACCAGAGCTTTGACTTCATTACACCTGCTGAGCAAAGAACACCTTGGTTTGGAAACCAAGCACGAAGGGATGTGTTTAGGGACTCTGCTGGCATTAAGAGAGGAAAGGGACTTCCCAGGAGGAAGAGAGGGTGAAGTGGTGGCCCTCAGTTCTCCTTTGGACACCTTGGAGTGGTGGAGAGCTGCTGAGACCCGTGAGGCTTTTTAAGGAATCACCCCAACAACAGATGTTTGGCTTTAAGATTTAAAGCCTTCTGTGCCCTCCCTGTCACGGGGAGCTTCAGCATCTCCCAAAGACATTGGGGTCCTAATTGAGGACATCACACCAGGGAAGTTCGTCCTCCAGCTCTGAGGAACACGTGTGGTGGATTGTGAGCCACCATAGCTGACCTTCAGGGCTTGCTCCTGTTCCTTAATCAATGCTGTATATGTATATAATATAGTTGGGGAACAAGTACAACACCAGCTACAACTTCCCATCAGGCAGTTTAGACACTCAGCTCTTTATAGTCACAGTGGGATGAGACCTTTGCTCACCTCCTTCAGCTCCCTCTCCATGGGTGTGGACAGGGCTTGGGGTGTGTGCTGAGCCCTTCAAGGCCTTCCAGGAAAGAGTGGAAACCTCACAGCCCTGTGAAACCAAGGTGGGGAAACTGAGGGCAGGCAATGACCTCCTCCCACAGCCCCAGAAGGATGAGTTGCTAAAGGTGAACTTTCAGCCTCAAAATGCAGTTGGCTCCCTGCACTCCCGTGGTGGTGCTGCCCCTTCTCCTCCTCTGTGTGAATCTGCCCAGCAGGATTGTGGTCTCTGGTGTCACTGCTGGAGAACATCCCTTCTGCACAGCAGGTGGGAATAATCTCACAAGTATTTCCAGACCAGAGCAAGCTGCTCCCCAGCAGGGATGTCAACAGGGAGAGGTTAATCCTCCCAGGCCCAGTGCTGGATGATCTGGTGACACCCAGTTTTACAGGCGTGTGCCCATCTATACCAAGCACTGGCAGGCTGGAAGCTGCCAGGAGACCCTGCACTGCTCTCCTTGCCCCCTGATTAACCCCCAGGGACTCTTTTCAAGGCATCTTGTTCCTTTGTGCTTCCATTTCCCCCCCTGCAATACAACTTGCTGCTGTAAAGCAAAGAGAGACTTAAAAATACCAAGTTGGTGAAATATTTTTGTTTATTTCCCTGCTGCTGAGATCTGGTTACCAGCCAAGATCCTAACTGGACCAATTCAGGCTTCCAGGGGAAGCAAGCTCTGGTTAAAGGAGATCTTTGAAATATCTCACAAGCAGAAGATATGAAGAGGTGTAATCCAACCCAATCCAGCCTGCCAAAGCCATCTCCTACTTACACTGATTTAATAGAGTTCAAGGCCAGAAGGGTCCGTTATAATCTTCTAAAGCTGTGTTTCTGCACGCAGAGAGGAAGGGAGGGAGGGAGGGAAGGAGGGAGGGAAGGTGGCCGAGGGTCCTCCAGGCTGGAAGAGCTGTGGGAGAACAAGCAGACACAAAGACAAAGGCAGCGCGGAGGGTGACGTGGGGGATTTGGAAATGGTGAGGAGATGGGGAGGTCTAGCCAAGCCCCAACCTCTTCATTGGGTTCTACCACACACCAGCCCGTTTTCCCCAACAACTGGTCCCAGTTGTCTGTACAAACTGGGACCAAACATCACCGTGGCTGGACCATATGGCAGCACCTCCAAACCAGCCCACGCACGCGCCCGAGGCTCCGCGTCAGCACAAGGCATCCTTCAACCTCTCCTCTCCTATAAATATAAAGGGTGTTTACATCTTCTGCCACCCAAATTTTACTTCCTTTTCCCCTGCAAAGGCTGAATCTGAAGACGTCACTCGGTGTCCCACGCTGAGCCCGGTGCCAGGCGCAGGTTTGCTTTACGTCTGCTCTGACGAAGCTGCACAAAAACAAGCTTGGGAGACTTTTAATTTTCCAAGCTTTAGATGAAAAGGATTCATTTAAAGCCCTTAAAAGATTTAGCCCACTTCACAGATCCTTCCAGAGATCGGTGTTGTGCTCTTTAAATAGGAGACATGTTTTAAAGCTCCTGCCATCATTTATTAAATTAGCCTCAGACTTGCAAATGCAGCTCCCTCTTATTGAATCTTGTAATATTTATTTGCCAAGTTGTGATATTTGAAGCTGTGCACGTTACACACATGGGGGGAAGATGGAGGTGATGGGGAAGGCGTGAGGGGATGGGGGAAGGAAACCACTTCTACTGTAAATTGTGTAAATACATTTGTGCGTCCCAAGAGGGGTAGGGAAAAGGCATTGTAATTAAAATGACTGCCAGGGTATTTTAAACAAGGGAGAATAAATAGACTTTTCTGTGCATGGCACAGGCTCCTTTAACTTGGAAACTTCGTGACAGAAGATGATTAAAAATATCTTATGGCGTGTCTGAAATCTGCAAGCTTTGATGAGAAAAATGTTCTTGGGAATGAAAGGAGATCAAGTGAAGGAGGAACAGTCTCCTACACAGTGTTTTATAGGCCCAATTCATGACTGCAGATGTCACACAAAATAATAATAAAAAAGTCTCTTTCTTTTTTTTGCTTCTGAACAGAAGAGGAGAAAAACACCAAGCAGGGCTCCCGTAGTGAGAAGATCCCTTTTCTCCGGCTCTGGGAGCAGCACAAGAGGATGCTCCAGGAAACCATGGCAATGGTTGAGGAGCTGCTGAGCTCTCGCCTAGAGATGTCACCCCCGAGTCAGAGAGGACACAGGGCTGGCCCTGCTGCCTCCTGTCCCACCCCGGCGGCCTTGGCAGGCCCAGGGGCAGAGGACAGGCAGCTCCTGTGCCCTGCCTGCTAAACTAAAGCTCTTTTATCTCTGCCAGGCTCAGCCCTGGGGGCTGCTTTGCCCCTCACAGAGCCCTGAGCTGCTCCTGTGTGCTGGCAGAAGCAGCAGCGACTCCTTCAAGGGCTCTTTGAGGAGGGGCCAATCTCTGGAAGTGAAGGGGCTGCAGCTTCTCCCCCTGCCCAGGCAGCTCCTCAGCCCAGAGACTGGGCTTTAGCAGAGCTGAGGGGTCTAAACCCACCCCACATGAAATCACAGAATGGTTTGGATTGGAAGGGACCTTAAACCCATCCAGTCTCACCCCCTGCCGTGAGCAGGGACACCTTCCACTATCCCAAGTTGCTCCAACACGGCCTTTGACACTTCCAAGGATCCTGGGGCAGCCACAGCTGCTCTGGGCAACCTGTGCCAGAGCCTCCCCACCCTGACAGGGAAGAATTTCTTCCCAATATCCCATCTAACACTGCCCTCCCAGTGGGAAGCCATTCCCCCTTGTCCTGTCACTCCATGTCCTTGTGAAAGTCCCACTCTGGATTTCACTGGCCTCCCCCCAAAATCCCCCCCGAAACCCTCTCATCTGTGTGGGAGTAAGAACTCCCCCTCCTCCCCCTGTGCCATGAAGATGAGGGAGAGGAGGAAGATGGCCAAGCACAACCTCCTGCATCCTCTCCCTC
Organism: Pseudopipra pipra; assembly: GCF_036250125.1. Taxonomy (NCBI): domain Eukaryota; kingdom Metazoa; phylum Chordata; class Aves; order Passeriformes; family Pipridae; genus Pseudopipra; species Pseudopipra pipra. Next base: position 3,075,999 of record NC_087575.1, read on the forward strand.
CCAAGATGATGGAATTGGGGCCCACAGGGAGGGGGTTTGGGGTTTGCTGCAGTTTGGAGGTTCAGACAGGGAATTTTGAGAAGCTGTGCAAGGGACTCCCTTGGAGGATAAAACTGCTCCTGCAAGGGAGAGAGCTGGGATGGAGGGATCCCAATGTGCCTGGGAATCCAGGGACTATTCCAGGAGGTAAATCTGTGCTGTGGGCTGGGTTAATCAGACACCACTACCCAGGTCCCACTGCACTAGCCCTGGCTCCTCTGGGCAGGCTGGAAATGCTGCAGGAACAATTTTGTTCTTTTTGTTTCAGTTTTGCCAATTTTCCTTAAGAAGTCGATTGTAAGAATCATTAAGGTCGGAAAAGACCTTTGACTGATAAAATGAAAAAAAAGATAAAATGAATAAAAAAGAATAAAAAAATTAAATACTAAAAAATTAAAAAATTATGGAAAAAAAAGAATATAAAAAGAAGAAAAAAAAGAGATTGAGCCTTGCCCTTGATCAGAAACCCTGCCCTGAGTTGGCAACACCATCCCAACGACAGTGCTGGATGAAATTCCCTGTAACTTTGGCCTTGCTCCAAGGGGCACTGGGATAACACCTCAGCAATACGTTTTTCTGATAATATTAAATTTGGGACTGCCCAATTTGCAAAATGAGCTATTTCAGATCGTTTTGATCTGCCCTTTTTTTTTTTTTTCCCCCCCTCTTATAATGATTCTAATTTTTCTACTGCTCAGAGCCCTGGACCTGGTAACCACGGAAACTCAGCTTCCCAGGCAGAGGGATACAGAGGGATACACCAAATACAGAATCTAATCATCCCCCTTAACTGTGACATTAAAACAGCCATGTGATGATGCATGGCTGAAAGAGAGGGTTTTGTTAGTGTTCACTTCATAAAACACTCTCCCTTGGTTTCAGGTGTGCTGTGGTTGGGGTCCCCCGTGCAGGTTACAGTCCCCATCTGAGAGGGTTGATGAGTCCATCAGGACATGGCAAACCTGGAGGAAGGACAGGAAGGTCGTGACAAGGCATGTGGGAAAAAGCATGCCTAGAATTCCCTGACATGCTCCTCCTGCTCAAGCAAGGTGGGAAAGAGGAAAAATCAGGGAAGAAACAGCATCGGAGCAAGTTCTTCTTGGCAAACGCTGAATGAAGAGCCTGTGCCTCAGTTTCCCCATTTGCACTAATTATCTAAAAGGCAGCAAAGAGCAGTTCTCCCTTGCTGGGAGGCACAAGCTGTTGCAAGGCTCTTCCAGAGGGCCCAGAGCTACGACCACATCACTGTGGGCTGTGGGCAGCTGAGGAATTCCAACAGGCAGCATCTGGCCTTGCTGACTGCTGGCACAGTTGCCCGTTGCTCCTCAGTTTCAAAGACCCGAGGGTAAAGCTCCCTCCTGGCCAGCACGGCTGTTAACCCCTGGTTTGCTCCAGCAAGTTAATCCATGTGTTCCCAGCATCTGAGGGGGTCAGAGCCTCAGTCACTACCTCTGGGCTCACTGGAGTGTGAGGTGCTCACAGAGTATTGCAAATAGAGAGGTTCTGTCAAACCTCCGCCCCCGGGAAATCAATTCCTGCCTCCCAGTTTAATTATGAGGAGCTGGTGATCTCCCCAGCGAGCAAAAAGCCTCGTGGCTCGGTTGGGTTCCTGCCCTCTGCACACACAGCTGGCCAAGGCAAACTGAAGAGCCCCAGGGGGAAGAGGAGGCAGGAGAGGGATGTGCAGGGAGTGAGGGTGAGGCTGTGTGGCCAGAGGGACTGGGGCCCAGGTGCTGCCCTGCTGCCCATTCCGCCTGGCACACGCTGGCACTGCTCTAATGAAGACAGCCTTGGCACAGGAGCTGGCCAAGTTCTCTCACAGGCCAGTGGATCCTGTTCCTTATCCAATTCCTACACATGCTCCTCCTGGCCCCGGCTCAGCTCTGCTAATGGCTCCAGAGCTGGAGAAGAGGAGAGAAAGCAAAGATAAAGGGACAGAGAGCAGCAGGGAGAGAAGGCAGGGAATGCTCTCCAGCAGGACAGGAGAGGGGGGGGCCTTCGGTGGGCTGCCGTGAGCGGCAGGACTGGGCAGGAGGAAGGAAGGAGGTGACTTCATCTCATACCAGAGAGCTGACAGCCAGGAGAGGATAAAAGCCTGGGAATCCCTCGGCTCCAGCGAGGAGACCTCTCAGCTGCCAAGAGCAGGGAGGGAGATGGGGAGCCAGGGTTTGAATTGCAAGCTCAGCTCCTGCCCGTGGTCTTTCCCACGCCAGTGAAAAAAAAAAAAGAAAAAAAATCCAGAGAGTGGCCCAAGTGACAGGCGGAATGCCTGGGAAGGAGCCGGCTGGCTCCCTCCTCGGCGGCTGCCGGGAGGCTGCGGGGCTCTGGGGAGGAGCACGGGGGGAACATCTGCGGCTGCCGAACCGCCCCATCCATCCCACGCGGCTCCTGCCGGAGGCAGCGCCGGGGACACCTCTGAGCCTCCACACCTCTGCCTGCACCTCTGCCTGCGCCCTGCCTGCCCTTCTCAGCTTGTCAAAGAATCGCTGAGGTTGGAAAAGCCCTCTAAGATCATGGAGCCTGAGTGTTCCCCCCGCACTGCCAAGGCCACCACTAAACCATGTCCCCAGGCGTCATATCTACACGGCTGTGAAATTCTTCCAGGGGTGGTGACTCCTTCACTGCCCTGGGCAGCTGTGCCAGCACTTGACGACCCTTTGGGTGAAGAAATTTTCCATAACATCCAACCTAAACCTCCCCTGGTGCAAACTGAAGCCATTTCCTCTGGTCCTGTCGCCTTGTTACTTGGGAGAAGAGACAACCCCCCCCCGGCTCCCCCCTCCTGTCAGAGAGTTGGGGAGTGAGAAGGTCCCCCCTGAGCCTCCTTTTCTCCAGGCTGAACCCCCCTCCAGCTCCCTCAGCTGCTCCTCATCAGTCTTGTGCTGCAGACCCTTCCCCAGCTCCATTGCCCTCCTTTTGTCCACACGTTCCCTCTGCCTTCATTGTGTCTGAACGAAGCAGCTCATGGGTACTATCATAGAATAGTTTGGGTTGGAAGGGACCTTCAAAGGTCATCTAGTCCAAACCCCCAAGTTTTGCTCTGCCAGGTTTAAACTCCTAAAATAAACTTCACCTTTTCCCCCATCTCTCTTTTTTTTTTTAGCTGCTACTCCCAACCTCAGGTCCAACCTCCAGCTGCCATTTGGAAAAAAACCCACAAACGTAATCAAAGTAATTACCACCTCCACTTCAAACATTACATTATCAAGCCAACCAGCTTCCCATTGAAGACAATTAATCTGCACACAGGCACCAAAAGAAACTGTCAGCAATTAGAAGTGGAAGCACAACTTTGTAGTTAATTGGGAATATTGCACCTCTGTTACATGTTTAATTAGTTGATGGAGTGTGTCCCTTCTCAGGCATTTTTCTTTTTAAATTATACCTGAAATTTATTCCTCATCCCCCTCCACTTTTTTTTTCCCCGGTGCAAAAAATTAAATACAATAAATAAAGCCTGAGTAATTTTTTGAAACCTGATTCTGGCTCTCCCTTAGTTTGCAGCTCGTAGTGTGCACACAGGAGTTTATGGACCTCCAAGAGATAAGGAGGAAAAGTTCTTTCTTTTCTTTCACAGCTTCTTTTTTTTTTTTTCTTTTTTTCATTGTTAATCTGATTTTAAGACCTTGCCTCTGCATTTTCACACTTCTCCCATAAATCTCATTTTCGTCCTGTTTCCCTTGGGATTATCAGGTGAACGAGCAGGAGGGCCCAGAGCTGAGCAGAGCCAGGCACACGCTGCCATACATTCATTTCAACACTTATTTTACAAAGGTTCTAAATTTTATCTTTGCATAATGATGCTGCTTTGCATATCTATAGCTGCTTTCATCCCATGATCTCGGTGCATTCTGCAGACTGTTAATTAAGTCTCAAAACACCCCGGTGAAGTCAATAGGAGGGTTTTATTGGGGCGGGATTTGCCTGATTTGTGGGAGAAAAGAGTAAACTGAGGCAGGGGGAGAGTGAAGAGGTGTTTACAGGTGTGGGACAGCAAGATAAAGTGAGTTATAGGAGCTCTGTCTTTGTAAACCCTACAGACAGAGACACATCACAGTCAACACATCGCTTGGTTCAACAACTGCACATCCCTGGAAGTGTCCAGGACCAGGTTGGAGCAACCTGGTCTAGTGGAAGGTGTAAATGAGGGTGGTGTAAATGAGTGATCTTTAAGCTCCCTTCCAACCCAAACCTTTCTATGATTCTCTGATCTCTGGGTACCAAATCAGCACAATTTAGCCTCGGTGAGGTGTTACAGGGGCTGCACCCCAACCCACACAGTTGTGCTCAGGTTTGCTGGCACCCAGAGCTCCTCTGGCCCTTGTTTCTCCATGTTTCATGCCAACACACCGCTCTCAGCACAGCCCAGGTCTCAAACGCTCTGGAGATGGCACTGGAGGCTCCTTTCCTTGGGGTGGGTATTTGCTTTTGTCATCTTTGGCGCCGCTTTCCAAACACTCTAAAATGAAAATATTTTTATACCCAGAAGGGTCTATTTTTCATCACCTCAGAGCAGCATAGACCAGGAATAACTTGCTGAGAGCTAACAAATCCACACGCTGGCTCAAGGCAAGAGGCAGCTCAATGAGATACTGCTGTTGCCATGAGCAGAAAAACATCTCAGGGCCCGTCCCTAACGCCGGCCCTGATGAATATCTCTCCCACACCACAGAAACTACAGCATGGGTGGCACACGTGGTCCTATGTGCCAACTCCAGCGAGCCTTGCTCCCGCTCCAAGAGAAAACTCTGCCAAAATCCCATCACTTCAAGCCGAAAGATCCAGCCTGCAGGAGTTCAACGTGCCTGGAGGACTGCCGGGAGAAACCGCAACAACAAACCCGCAGAGAACTGAGCGGGCAAGGCCAAGAACACCAACGTGGCTGCCGTCCTTCCCACTGCCCTCTGGAAAAGTCTTTTCCATGTTATCAAACGTCATCGCCTCGTCGAGAGCATCGTTGCAAGAAGCGACGTCCTGGTTGCAAATCAGCTTCTTCATTTTGTTGTTTGCCGGAGCAAAAGCATCCAAGTTGCGACTCAAGGTTTGGAAAAGGGAGGAAACATTTGCAAGGGTTGAGTTGGTGGGAAAAAAATAAAAATAAAATCGCTTTTCAAGTTGCCTGAGAACAGCTGCAAGACTTTAAAGGGCAGGAATTTGCGTGGGTGAGTCTGCGTCGCTCTCCGTCCTTGGGCAGGAGGAATTTCAGCGGCTCAGGAGGACCCTGGTGGGGTTATGTCTGTGTTTGTCTCTTCTCCCATCTCCAGGTAGCAGGTACAGCTCACCAACCATCTTGTGGGGATGGAAGGAGATGAGACAGCTCACAGAAACTACCGGTACCATGAGGTCATCACAATTCCAGGCTGGCAGCAGCACAAGCTGTTCCGTGCAGCAGCAAAACCGCTTTGTACTGTCGGCCGAGAGGCAAATGGAGTTGAAGTCAAAGGGAATTTATCCACCAGGCTTTGGATCAGCCTGCAAAGCACATGGAGCGTGTGGGTGCTTTCTTTTTTTTGCCAGGGACAATCCAAGCAAAACTCAACCTCCTTCTTCCTCCAGCCGAAAGAAAGCATCAACAGAAGACAGAGATTTTGGCCTGAAAGGGAGCCAAGTGCTGCTGAATGCTGGCCCGTGGTCCTTGCACGGAGGATAATGAGAATTACTGAAGTGCTTTTGAAAAGTGCCTTGAGATTGTGCCATTTTGTGTCCCGCTGGAACACAGGGGTGCAGGAACAGCCAGGCTGAGCGGGGCAGGTCTCCCAAGCTGACCACGAGGTTGCAGTCCTGTCCTCCCCCCTGGCTGGGCATTTTGGGCCGTTGCAATGCAGCCTTGGGATTTTTCCTCACCTTGAAGCCCCCCTGGCAGATGGGGGCAGCCAGGCTACTCTGGGAATGTGCTGGGATAGGGAGCAGAGAGATGCAGCAGTGGGAGGGAGAGGGGTTCCCCCCATCTGATAAAAAGCATCCTCAAAATGACCCGTGCTATTTATATTGTATCCTCAGCTGGACCCTGACACACCATCCCTGATCAATGAATCACTTCCTCCTCCTCTGTCCTCCCCACACATGGCCCTTCTGTGGAGCAAAAAGCAGGTATTTGAGACCTTGATTGGCTGGTCCATCTCCAACAGTCCATGGTATGAGCTGTTAGAGGCAAAGATGCAAATCCTCTCCTATCAAATCAAATGCCTTTTTGAAAGTTATAACATAATCTTCTCAAAAGAAAATTTCCATCTTGTCCCCTCCTTTAGAGCTGAGCTTGTGCCCTAAAGCAGGAGGACTTCACCTCAATTCCAACACTCAGAGATGCTTTTAAATCCTTGCTTTGTAGCTCTGGCCACTCTAGTAACTCCCTATGATAAAGGGAAATCTCTTTGCTGGGGAACTGTGCAAAACAGCTTGCCTGAAAGGCAGCCACACGCTCACACGCTTGACCTGCTTTTCTCACAACCTGAAAAGACCCTCCCCAGCAGCAAACTCAGCACCATCAGCACTGTGCTGGGCACTCACCAGCCCCTGCCTCGGCACAGTTCAACTGTGGAGAGATGATGGAGAGAGAGCACGCTGTGCCAGGGGGGCACAGGGGGAGAAAAAGGAAAAGAAGCCCAACTTTTGCTGTTCTGCTCCCAGTTTTGTTTTCCTGGCTGGATGGCACCTCTCCCCAGCCCACCCACGGCAGGCGGCTCGACCCCGCCGTGTGCTGTTTTCAGGCAAACAGCTGGGCAGGTTTTGTGTACCAGCAGAGTTGGGGGGTTGCCAGGCACTGACTGCATCCTTGTTTCCCCCTCTTAGAAGGGGGGAGGTTTCCACAGCACAGAAGGGAGAGCAAGGAGAGCAGATGCTCAGGGACATCCTGGAAGGCTCCGGGGCCAGGTTTCACTTGTTGCTTCAGGCACCTGTTGCATAGGGTGAGCATTTTTGGGTGCAGGGTGCTGAGGGATGTTGCCTGGGGGTGCTGAGCACTTTTAAAACCTAAAGTGTGTGGCCCATGCAGCCTGAGGAAATGAAGGTGGGGACAAGAGTAGATCCCTCTGTCCCTGCTGATCCATGAACGCTGCAGGGGGGGCAGGTGATAAAAGGCATTGCCTGGATGTGAATGAACACAAAGGCATCCCTACCTCAGAGCAAGTCCAAGTGCTCTGGACCAGGATCCCCATGGGAATAAACTGGGACCAAAATCTGAAGTCCTGTAGGATGGAGTGTGGTATCTGACAGGGGATTATGAAACTGGAAGGCCCTGACCACAGGGGCTGTGCTGGATAACTCAGTCTCTTCCATCCTGCATCATCAGCCAGGAGCATCTGTTTGTGTCCTGCAGCCTCAGTAAAGAATTCTCTTTTTTAAATATTAGCAGAGCCATGTCCTGCCTTAAACACCAGCACTGGCATGGCCACAAGGCAGGAAGCTGGTGTGGTGATCCCATTACAGCAACCCTCTGTCAGCTCCCCTGGGCTGTGCTTCCCTGATGCCAATGGAGTCAGTGACTCCTTGTCCCATCAAACAGAATCCCAGACTGATTTGAGTTGGAAGGGACCTCAAAGCTCATCTTGTTCCACAGGGACACCTTCCACTAGCCCAGGTTGCTCCAAGCCCCATCCAACCTGGCCTTGGACACTTCCAGGGATGGGGCAGTCACAGCTTCTCTGGACAACCTGTGCCAGGACCTGCCCACCCTCACAGGCATCAACTTCTTCCCAATATCCCATCTAACCCTGATCTCTGACAGTGGGAAGCTCCTTGTCCTATCACTACAGGCCCTTGTAAATAGTTCCTCTCCCATCTTTCTTGTAGGCACTTCAGGTACTGAAAGGCCACAGTTAGGTCACCCCAAAGCCTCCTCTTCTCCAGGCTGAACAATCCCAATTCTCTCAGCCTTTCCTCATAGCAGAGGGGTTCCATCCCTCTAATCATCTTCATGGATTCCTCTGGACTGGCTCCAACAGTGAGCTGAGATCTTCCCAGGACAATTTTCAACAACCTCCTGTCTCTCTTGGTCTGGGCACATGCAGAGAACTGTCAAGGGACAGAGTGGAGAGACATGACACTGCTTATGGGGGTGTGCCAAAGTGGTAGAGAAAGGGGGACCACCCAAAGCCTGAAGGGTTTGTTGCTCTGGATGTGCCCAGGATCTCTTTGCTCCATGGTGATGTTTCTCACGTGGACATACCTTCTCAGCAATGGTGTTGCTGAGCTCTGCTGAGCCCAGTAGCTCCTCTGTGCTCTGAAATACCACAGTGGGACCTCTCCCACCACGTTGTGGGGACGAGAGAGCTGAGAAAAGGCCTGTCCCGTGTGCTGGGGAAGCGCCGGCTCGGCCCCATCTGAAAGGAATTACCAGAAGAGCTGTTTGTCAGCTGCTCCCACACAGAGGAAGGGCTGGGATTTTACACCACGAGCCTCCTCCAGAATAAAAACCAGACAGGCAAGGAGATTTATTACACACAAACCTCAGGGGATCACAACTGCCCCATGGAAGGAGACCTGCCTGAGAGAGGGTTTTTTAACTGGCATGTGAGAACAGGGCAGGCTCGCCAAAATTACCTTGGAGCATGGAAAATGGAGCAGATCCTTGGCTGGATTAAACAATGACATCAGCAAATGCCTGGTTTGAGAAAGGAGGGGGAAAGCGGAGATGAGGGCTCTGACTTAGGGACCACCCAGGAGATGAAAGAGGCTTGAACTGCTGCTGAGCCCTGCAGCCTCAGCTGGTGTCTGCATCACATTCGGAGGCTGTGATGATCCCCCAGCCTGATCTAGTTGCAAATGATTTCAGTGGGATTTGAGAACCCAGAGAGTGGGATCTGGTCTCATTCCTCCCTTCGCCAAAGATGCATTTGCATGTGAGAAACCATCCCTAGGGATGACCGTATATAGGGTTTTCATGGATTTTTTAATACATCTTGTTTACCTGTTTCCGAATTGCAGGAGTCGTTTTTATTTCTTTGCTGCTACATTTTCCACAAAAGGCATTGCTAAAAATCAAAACTGTCTTTGAAACAGATATTGAGCATGTTTTGTTTCCTGACAACCACACGTAGAGATTCAATTTGTATACGCTTCGTGGTGGATATGTCATACTGTGATTGCTCACACATTAAGTGACACAGCAGAGCTGGGTGGGAGATGTTTTATCTATTCCACAAGAATTTCAGGGGCTGATAAAAAACACCAATGGATTTTAAAAGAGACCTTGATGTTTCGTAATGTGTAAGACAAAAGGGTTTCCTATTTAATTAGCCGAAAACGTTAGATCAAAAAGGATTCTTTAGATTTTTGAAACGAGTCAGTGTGGAAACTTATAACTATTTTCTTCTTCTTCCAAATTAAAAGGATTCCAAACTGGGAAAACGAAAAGAAAAATTTGGGGAGAATGAATTTTTGTCTCGTGAATGAGTAGTACCAAATTGGACATTTTCTGTTGGAGCCCAAATCAGAAGCTGTGACCCTGAAGCAGCTCTTGAAAACAACATCACTCCAAGAAATGTTCTCCCGACAAAACTGGCTCATTTCCTCTAGAAAAACACAGATAACAACCAACTTCCACACACCGTGTACAGACAGAGAGTAAACTTGTGCTGCTTATTATCCTACATGTAAGGACATAACTCTCCCCTTGATCTCCATTCAAGAGAGAAGGGAAATTCCAACATTTCAGGGGCTTTGTTGTTACCTTGAGTACTATAGCAGCAACCAGGGAGAGCATCCAGCAAGACAAGACAGAGGATGGTTTTTGGAGACAGGGCTCAGCAGCTCAGACATGCATTAGGTCTGTGAAGCTGAGCTGGAGAAGTCCCAGCAGCCAACCTTTCATCTGCCCATCAGCATTCCCGCAGTGGGAATTGCAGAGTCAGAAAAACCAACGGAAAAGGAAAAGAAGAAAAAAAAATAATAATCAACCCCCACATTCCTTTTCATGGCATAAACACAAGACTTGCCCTGAATGCAGATCTGTGAGCAGCTATTTGCACAGTGAGTCAAATTTGCTCCAGCTGCACCATGTGCTGCTCCGTGGTGGAGCGGACAGGGTGTCTTATCCCTGCCCTTGCTGCACCTCTTCCCCTCTCCTATTTACACACCAACACCCCCACTCCTTGAATTTTACACTTATCAGACCCTACTCACCCAGGCATGACTGTTATCCCCCCTTAGACCCGCCTGAGCCCCAGTGCACACACATTTGATGTGCATCACACCGCCCCTGACGCACCGAGAGTGCTCCCTCCTGCACTCCCTGCCACTGCTCACACTCACATCTGCAGTTCTCAGCCACATTTCGGGCTCTGCTCTGGTGCTTTCTGTCAGCACTGAAACCTTTCTGCTCCTCGCACTCATCTGCCTGATCTCACTCCCATCACCGCTGGGCAACACGCACACGAGCAAAGCCCAGATGCTCCCCGGCGTCCCTCTGCAGCCACAAAATCCAGGGATACCGATGGCTGGAGGTGGCAGGCAGGTGTGGGGAGAGAGGGGAAAAGAGGGAAATGCATGTTTTTGAAGTGAAGCTGAGCTGTGGGGTTAACTGGATGATGAATGATGGCAGGTGGGTGCTTAACCACGTCCCGCTCGCCTCTCTGCCCGTTGCAGTGCTGGCGTGGCGGCTCCGTCGCAGGGAAGGCTGTTCCAAGGTTACTTAAGCGATAAATTATGTTATGTGCTTAACAGCCCCAGCAATAACGCCCACCCATGGCTTGCTCATCCTCCCCATTTATTTTCCCCTTGCAGGTGCATGGCTGGAAAGCTGCTCCAGCTTTCACCTCGTTATGGGGAAGGAGGGGCCGCCTCTGTTCAAGGGGCTGCAGAACCAGCTACAGATCAGTAATGAAAATAACAGGGGCCAGATCCGCCCCCAGCACCACCTCTGTGTGCTCCAACAGAGTTCTGGGTGCTGTGTTGATTTATACCAGGCATGGATCTACTTTTGCAGCACAGAATCATGAAGGTTGGAAAAGATCTCTAAGGTCATCAAGTCCAAACTGTTAACCCAGCACTGCCGTGTTCACCACTGACCCATGCACCCAAGTGCCACATCCACACCCTTCTGAACACTTCCATGGATGGTGACTTCACCCCTTCCCTGGGCAGCCTGTTCCAATGACTGATCACCCTTTCAGTGAAGAAATTTTTCCTGATATTCAACCTAGACCGCCCCATGGGCAACTTGAGGTCATTTCTTCCGGTCTTGTCACATGTTACCTGAGAGAAGAGAGCAGCCTCTTCTGGCTCCAACATCCTTTCAGGTAGTTGCAGAGAGCAAAATGTCTCCCCTGACCCTCCTTTTCTCCAGGCTATCACAAAACCACCAGGGAAAAATGTCTGTATTGGGTTCAGGCATGAGATAAAATCCACAAGGGACAGTGGCAGAGCTGCTGAAGGGGTAGAGTGATGCCCCATCTGCAAGTTGCAGATGAAAAGGAAAAGAAACTCAGAGGGTCTGACTCTCCTTTCAGTTTTAACTGCACATCAAGAGGACCAATCTCAGAGGGCTCAATCACCCCTTTCCCCTGATTCCAGGTGTAAACAGTAAGTTTTAGCCCTGGAGATATCTTTTCATGCCCAGAGGTGGACACTTCCTTTTTTGCACTGAGACAAAGAGCTGACCCAGTCTCTTCATACCTCACAGACTGCACCCAGCTATCCTTGGTTAGATCTAAAAGGGTAATCTATCTATTCCTGGCATGGAGCATCCCTGGGGAGAGCAGCACAGAGGGCTGGTGTGTCCATCCCTCCTCGTGGTGCCATTTAGCCCCGTCAGCAGCAGTGCCCGACACGCTCTGTGGCAGCCCTTGGCGCGCCCGACGCCTTCGCAGGCAGCTGCACGTGGGATTAAGAGCAACGTGTCCAAACCATGTACAGTTATGTGCAACTGTTTCTCCACTGCAAATAGCTGGAGCAGCAACGGAGCAGCAGTTCCGGTCTCGCATTCCTGGTTTCCAAAGGCCAGTTGTGTGGGTTCTGCCCCTCACAGCCAGGGCAAACGAGGATGAATGAAGGTGAGTTTGGATGCTCCATGTGCCTCTGTTTGTGTGCTGCAGTGAGGCCTGAATGATGGCAAACATCACAAGGGGCAAACAGTTACGATTTCTTCCCGAATCCCAGAAAATGGTGTGTTTTAGCTGCAGATCTGAAAAGATTGAGTCACCTGAGACTTGAGTCTTGCCTTGTTCTGCCTTGCTGTGCTGCAATGGATCTCAGAGCACTTATCAACCACCACTGCCACGTGGGAGAGGAGCAGGGGCACTGCCACACTGCAGGGGAACGACCAAAAAAAAGCCATGATGGAAAAAGAAAGAATCTGGGAAGACAATTAGGATCTTTCTCTAAGGAACAGAGCACAACCAGGTCCCAGCAACTTCACTGGTACAGGGGGATGAGGACAGAACATGGAGCTGCTAAACATCTACCTCCTCGTCTCAAATAAAATCCCAGAGTCAAGAAGTAAAACAGATTTTGTGGACACACATGGAAATTTGGCCTGAATTTCAAGGTCATGTGGTAAATGAGCAAGAGGAGGACCCAAATGTCCTGAGCATGATCCCTTCCTACCCTACTCAGCATGGCCTCCCACAACCATTTGTGCAGTTACCTTATTTCACAGAGTGACTTAGAGATGCTATTGTAAGCAGGTCCAGTCAATATATTTATTTTCCTTTTGATATACAGCCACAATAGGAAGCCATGCATGAAGTTTATTAAACCTGGCTAATTTTCTATCAGTTCTGCAAAATATCGATTCTATGCATTCAGTTATCTGGCTCAGTTTCAACCTGGAAAGAGAATCATTTAAAAACAACAAAAAAAAGCATCCAATTCCTCTGAAACAACACTAATCTGAGCCTGCAAAGTGTCCCTGTCCTCATGGGCAGAGCCCTTTGATCGACTGAGCCAAAGACAACTGTATTATTTAGGAGCCATTTGCAAGCTGGCAAATTAAACAAGGCTTTTTTTTTTTTTTTCCTAAAGGGCCAGTGGGGAAGAAGTAACAGCTTTACAGTAGCAGTAAAACATGCAAATGATTTCTTTTTTCCTCTGACAGAGCCAGATTCTGCAGGTTACAGGGGTAGTAAAGCAGCACAGAGGGATCTGCTGTTCTCCAGCCCCCCATGGCCACTGTGGGGGCTGAACTCCTTTGCTGAACCAAGATTTTGGTGCCTTAGTGAGTCAAGGGTGGATCTGGACTCTGTAAGAGTGCAGGGCAGGATCCTGACACATAGAGAAAGCACGGAGGAGGTACTCCAGGGATGCATCAGCAGGGTTCAAGCCTCATATGTGTGCGAGCATCCTCCTCAGACAGTATCTTGCACTGTCTGTCCTGGCCAGACAATACTTCTGAAACCAGTTCTGGCAGGTGTCTGGTTCTGAAGAGCACAAGTCCTCTCCAGCAGGCAAGTCTCAACCTTAATCCCTGCCTCTCCATCTTTCTCAGAGCATTGAAATTCATAGAATGGTTTGGTTTGGAAGAGCCCTTAAAGATCATGTAGTTCCAACCCCCTGCCATGTGCAGGGAAATTTCCCATTTGCATAGCAAAACCCAAGGCAGGGAGTTTTCCACCTTTAAATCTTCGAGCTTAACTGATATTCTGCACAAGCAAACTGTTATTGTGCCTGTATTATGATGGAAACCAGCAATAAATATAAAGATGCTATCTAAGCCAATATGGCACCGTGTTTTACCACATCAATCTCGGGGTGCCTACCCTCGCATCCACACGTCAGGCCAGATTTCAGCGACTTCCTTTTGGTTTAAACTTAACCTGCTGCTTCCCCTGTGCCGTAGGCTGCTCGGGACCAGCTGTGAAGCATCATTGTACAAGACAGAACATATGCACGAGTAAACAAATTAAGGCCATCTCCAAAACAACAGGCCCCTGGCTTCCTGGAAGAGCTGCAAAGAGAAACTTAATCAACAGCAGCGGGTGAAACGGTGAAGGGGAGGAGATGGACCTCTGCTAATGAAGGCGATGCTTTCAGCCTGCAAACGCTGGCTCGCAGCACGCGAGGAGGCGACGGCGGGGTCAGCGCCAGCTCAGGAGAAGCTCACGGAGCCACAGCCCCGCTGGCTCCAAGGCAAGCTCGGAGCAGCCGGTCGGAGCTGGTGCAGAAGGAAAAACAAGGAGCTGAGCCGTGCCCGGCGTGTTCGGGCTCAGCTGGGGAGGCTGGAGCAGGGCTGGTTCCACAGCCTCGCTGAGCCTCCCCGGCTCCGTCCCCAGGGGCTCATTACCAGGGTGAACTTGCAGCAGTGGAATCAGCTGAATGCCAAGGCAGGTAAATCTCTGACACCTCTGCGCAGATGCTCCGGCGGTTTAAGCCTCCTGCCACCAGACCTCGGGTCTTTACAGGAGGGAGTGATGATGTGGGAGTGAAAAGGAAATTGCAGAAACCTTTCCCTTTGCTTCCCAACTGCAGGCAGGGCCCTCTCCAGCTTCATTGTGGAGCTGAGGAACCTTCCCTAATAAAAACCTTGACCCTACAGTCCCAGAGTGCAGTTGCTTACAGCAGTTCCTCTTGGGAGCTCATGACCAGCAAAATTAAACCAAACAAAATCTTATTGCAAAATGTGATAATTTAGCATTAAAGAAAATCTATATTTTTAATAAACCCATGTGCAAGCACCTGGTTGTTTGGTCCTCTCTAACCTTGTGTTGTCATGACCAGCTGAAGCTCCCTGGTTTTCCTTTTGCCCCAAAAGTGCAAGATGCTCAGCATATGTTCTCTTAGCAACCGTGGAAGCCCTCTGAGACTTCCCAGAGTCTCTCAGGTCAGTCCTTGCAGCCTGGCTCCTCACTTGGCACACCAGACTCACCTCCCTTTGCCATAGCAAGCTGCTGGAGAGACAACTGGGAGCCTCAGCTCCTCCTTACCTCAGGCCCCAGTCTCACAGCAGAGTCTGGCACTGAAGTCTAACACAAATCCCCTGGTGTGATAACAGGCAGTCAGGGCATCTGACAGCTAACAGGGAAGTATTTAAAATAACTGGCTGATTTAAGACAAGTGTCTCCTTAATCCTAAGCAGTTAGAGGTTGTTTTATGCCCTAGATGACAAAGGTTTGTATAGCTAGTTTATCATATGTTTAAAGCTGCCTTAATGTAACAGCAGAGGATCTGCTATTCATCTTAGGCAGAGCAGGGGGAAAGCTGGACTCACACTTCGGGGGGAAGAAATAAGAAAGATGTAATAACCTAGAGCTTCTTACTCCACTACCTAAAATCCTCCAGAAGCATGTGAGAAGAAATCAGCGTCTTCACAACTGTAAAGCTGTTGGAAGTTCATTGCTTTGTCTTTTTGCTGCAAGGGCCCACATCTGGGATGAAAACATGGAGAAATCTGACTCTGCACAAAGGACCAGCACCATCATTTATAAACAAGCAGCACAACTCTGATCATCTTGTTCTCTGCAAACCAGGAAACTTGCAATTCTTTATTTCTGAGTGACTTCAGCACACACAGGGACACACCTGGCCCAGCAAACATGGAATCCAAAGCCACAGGGGAGCCCAGTCAGCCTGTGCCTGTGCTGGGCTGGATGGGTTCCCAATTCATCACATTTTCAGGGACACCAAAACCAATGATCAGCACTGTCACGAATAATTCAGGGAAATTATTCCTCAGTGACTGTTTCTGGGTGGCATTATCTGTGCTGATCCCTTCCCTCTCTAAGCACCTCTTTCCTTCTGCCTTTGAACCATCTCATTTATAACTTCCCCATTGAAAATCCCAACTCTTTCCTGAAGTACCAAGTTCTCCAGTCCTAGAAAGGACCTCTTTGGGCCATTCCCATCTCACCAAGAAGGGAAATGCCAGCTCGTGCTGTGTTGCAGGAAGCCCACAATACCTACAGCATTTCTGCTGGCCCCTGGAGTCTAAATGAGCTGTGTCCTACTGTGTTTCCAACTCATGGCACTTTTCCAAGTCCTCTTCCAAGACAAACTGGCATCGAGGATAAACAAGGCAGCTTGAGCTGTACAGGCTCTCACAGCACCTGCAAAAGGAACTTTATATCACTTAACTATTAAATCCTGACACAGGGATGTGCTGGCTGTGGTCCTGCACGTAGCTCCAACACTGGTGAGAAGCTCCATCCACAGCTCCTCCAGCAGCCTGGGAACTCCTTGACTGCCCTGGTGGGATTGTTGCAGGAGGCTGTCAGTACCTGTGGTGTAGCTGTCACAAAAAAAGAGGGTACCCAGAGGGGTGTGCTGGCTCTAGTCACACCTGAGCAGTGTGAAATGTCAGGATCCTCTCCACAACTACCAGGAAAAGAGCTGCACGTGTATAAAACTGCCTTCACAAGGCAGATCTGGCACATCACCGTGCAAAGCTGAGATCCAGGTCTGATTTTGGATCCTGCTGCGCAGCCCCATCTCGTTCCCCAAATCCAGTAATTTCCAAATCTGGGCTTTTGCTCAGGTCTCATCACTCATCAGCAGTGGATTGCAGGAGTTAAACTCCTTGTTGCAAAGCAGTGATTCCATTTTCCTCTGGTCTTAAGCAGCTTCAATCCATCTTAGTGCATTACAGAGCTCGCGCTGATTGCTCTGCTGTAGTGAGTAATAACAACTTGTACTCTGCAGATTACCCCAGGGACCCTGGCTCCTGGTTCTGCTGTTCCACTGGCTCTGCAGGGCGGGCACACATCTGCCCCAGCACCCCCAGAGAGAGGGATGGGGCTGCAGGAACGACACACAAAGAAATTTGGGTGGGAAGATGTCAAGAGTGAAGGGCACCAGAGTGTGGCTGATAGGAAAACTGGGGTTCCCAGTCCTGTGAGGGGT
Source organism: Pseudopipra pipra (assembly GCF_036250125.1). Lineage (NCBI taxonomy): Eukaryota > Metazoa > Chordata > Aves > Passeriformes > Pipridae > Pseudopipra > Pseudopipra pipra. The sequence continues at coordinate 3,092,805 of NC_087575.1, forward strand.
GAATATCCCAGGTGAACATCACAGGATGCAGGACAGGGAGAGATTAGTGGGGAGGCAAAGTGATGGAAAAATGGGACAAAAGGGAGAGAAGATCAGGAAGAGCTGGAAGAGCACTCACTTGTACCATTGTGGTGTAACCTCATTTGGAGAGTGGGATGAAAAGCTGCTGTGACTTCACTGACACAGTATAAAGGAAGGGCAAAGGGCACGAGACAGGGGCAGAAGTTGTTTTTACCCAAATCTCCTCCTTTTTCACACACCCAAATTCCCCACAGCCCTCTGAAGGGAGGAAAACACCGGGCCCTGTGAAACAACCCCCTCAGAGCAACAGCCACTCGCTTCAAGGGCCTGTCAGGGCTGCCGTGGGAGGGGAGAAATGAAGATGGGAAGGAAATGGGTATGAAGGAGAGAAGCTGGAGAGCTGTAGAAGAGGTGTGTGAGGGGAAGGCAGAGGTGACTGGTGAGGCAGCAGCTCTTCTGGAGAAGCTTCTGGAAGGCAGCGGCCGCGGCTGCCTCAGGAGCCTGCCAAGAGCCTCCCCTTGGGGTCGAGACCCTTTAGCACCCTGTCTCTGGCATGTGGCACCCACTCCTGTCCCCTTCCTGCGTGGTCACTGCATTCCTGGGCCTCCAGCTGGCCTCCAGCAGCCATGCCAGTGCCTCTGGGCCGGGTGGCCTGGCTCTGGCCACGTGCCTGGGGCTGCTCCCCGCTGAGGGCGATCTGGCAGGGGGACATTCCCACACAGCTCCCACGGCCCTCAGCTCCCAGCGCCGCAGGGCCACAGCCCCTCCTGCTCAGCGAGGGGGGCACAGGATCGCCACCAACTCATCGGGCTTTGGGGACCTGCCACCAGGGGATGGGGAGGTCGAAGGAGGGCCTGTGGTGGCCTTCACCATGGAGGAGAACATGAGGCTTAGGAAAGGGACCTGCCAGGCTAAGCAAGGGAACACGATGCTCCTGGATGAGCACTGCTTCTGGAAGGACACTGTGTGGAGCTTCAGCCACCATGGCTGCAGGCATCTCACCCACCCTCTCGACCTCCTTTACTACAGTCTAATCCTGCCCCTCTGCAAGGCCGTGAGCGTCCTGGTCACCGTGATAACAGGCATCCAGCTTCTTGCAAGATGCTGGAAGAGTTACCAGAGCCAGAGGGAGAGCATGGGAGGGTGGTCAAAGTCTCCCCACAGCGTGGTTTGGGGGGCTGCTGACTACCCTGAGTGTGCCATCTGCCTGCAGGCCTGTGAGCCCAGCTGGGCACTGAAGTTGTTGTCCTGTTCCCATGCCTACCATGGAAAGTGCATTGACCGGTGGCATCGGGCTCAGCCTGGCAGCAAAACCTGCCCTCTCTGCCTGTGTGGTGTGACCACTGTGGTGCTGATCCACCACCCCAGGGCACACGACAAGCAGGAGTAACCTGGGAAAGCTCACCCAAACACCTGGAAAAATCCAGACCCTGCCATAACAGCTCCCACCAGCTCTCTCCTCCGCTCTCCTACGAATTCAAGCTCCAGTCAACGCCTCTTGGGAAGTGTGACACAGCATAGGATTAAAAAAGCATGTGGAAAATATAAGACTAGGGAATACAGACTGGAAGGACAAATGGAATACTGAGGATACATCCTTGGGTCTGCTCAGTTTGGGCAGCTGATCACATACAGGTCTGCTTCACACTATAAGATTTGAGGACCACAATCACAGAAAAGAAGCAGCAACCAGCTCTTGCCAAGCCCCTGGACATCTCATCCTGAGGTTCCTCATCTTCCTCTGCTTCTTAAGTTCTCCCTGCCAAAAGCAGCACAGACAATTTTATTCCAACCTGGGCCAGTTACCACAGTTATCAGCTCATTTTTACCACAAAACCTGTGTTCATGAAACAAACACCATTCTCATTTTTTACATGTAGGTAGTTAAAAAAGAACAAAAAGTTACTAAATAGGGTTGGCTTTGCTTTATGCCTAAGCTTTTCAGGGTGTTTTGCCAAAACTAGAAAAGATATTATTTCCAGCATCCATATTTAATAAAGATGTCTTCTTCCTTTGCAAGGCCAACAGCTGGAACCCATTTCCAGACATGGGCACTAACTTGCAATGGCCCAGATTTGCTCAACTGCCTTTTTTAATTGTGGGCATTAGCAGATTATGGGTACTTTTGTAGCAGGTCCATAAAACACCGCTTTGTAATCTTTTGTGTGCATTAGGGTCCAGATTATTGTGCTTGTACTTGATAATAACAGAGGAGAGATTGCCTGGACCCCTGGGAAATCCAGGAGAGACACCTGGCAGAGCACAGGAGCACGTGATGCCGAGACACGTGTAGGGAATGGTGACACAGCAGGGCTTGCAGAGAGCCCACAAACCTGCTCCTCATCCCTCTCCCATGGTGGCAAAGAGTGAGGCACAAACCTCTCCATTTCTCATCTGCCCAGCTCACATTTTGAGTGGTGGCTCTGACTGTTTCAGCTCTCTATTCTGTAAGGACATGGGTTATCCTTCCCTTTCATCCTAGATGAAAGGAGGTGGTTACATGCACCAGTTTCTAAATCAGCTCCTAGCAAAAAAAATCATTAAGAGGGTGCAGGTCTGCCTTCCAGCTGGCTCGCTGCAGAGCTGGGGACTTGCTCAGTCAGCAGCAGGGAGGAAACGTGTCCCACATATCTTCCAAGAGCAACTGGGAGCACTGGAAGCCCAGAGTTTTCACTGGAAGGTCACTAGATGGCCCCAGATCTTCCTCCACAGCAACCACCAGTGTTTTGGTTCCAGGAGCCTTGTCTTCACTCATCCTACAGCCTGACCCCAAAGGAGCAGCATGTCCTGATAAGAAGGGCACCAAGTTAGAACCAGGGATGCTTTGCTAAGATGTCTTGAGCAAAGCATTTAACCCCCCTGATGGCTTTTTCTGCTCCTGGCCTTTGGCTGTCGAGGGCAGCAGAGCCTGTTGTGTATCTGAGCAATGGCAGGGCCTGCAGACCTGAGACACCAACCTAACACAGATAAAGGACAAGAAGCCTGATTATGTACAAACTCACATCATGCCAATGTCAGGCTGCTGCAAAAAGCCATCTACACTTATTACTCAAGTTAAATCACTGCTGGATCTGGGGCCTGTAATGTGTATTTTGTTGGAGCTGTAATAGTGTCCACACAGGTCAGGCTCCTGTGCGTCTCTGTTACAATTTAAGCTGTTTGGGCAGGACTAGAATTAGATTCTGTGAGCAGTTATGTGGGCCTAAATCACCATTAAATTCCTCTGGATTGAGCAGATGCTTCTGTGGAGAACAAGCCAAAGGAAGAGCTGAGTTTATATCTCAGTGGTGGCCCCAAAGAAGAGGTACAAAGGGACAAAGGGACACAAAGGGGACAAAGGGAGCCATGGGGTAAGTGATCAGTTAATAGAGGCAAATGATCTTTTCCTTTCTCCCAGCTTGGATCTTTGTTCAAGTGGTGAAATGGGACCCGTTCCCTGTAATTGCTCTGCTCTTGCACACAACTGCTGTCTCCCATGTGTGCCTTGTTGACATTTAAATAAATTGCAATTATTCCGACAAAGTAGATTGCAGGGACTCCAGAGAAAATGGGTCAAAAATACGTCCAGGAGCATGTGCAATGTATTTAACACATGAATATAACAGGGCAGGATGACAAGGAACATTGAGCTGGAGACAGCCTGGCACAGCCCCTCACCATGGTGGGATCCTTGGCTTAACCTCAGCCAGCAGGAGCCAAAGCCTCCAGGAGGATGATGGAGAGGGAAACAAATGGATGATGCAAATGGAAAGCACAGAGGGAACTGGAACAACCAGGGCTCCTCTTTGACTCTTTGAGTGAAGACCATCCTGGCCAAAGTCTTCAGCTCTCCTTCCTTCTTTCTGCAAGAGCATTCATGGATTTCAGAGGAGGCCAAGAGCCGGGGCTTCCTATCTTACACTGCCTGGGGGTGGGAGATGAGTACCCTGTTGTCCATCCAGACTCCAGCTTTTCCTCTTTCCTCACTCCCTGCAGCCTTCTCTGCACCCCATTCCCCTCTTCCTTGCCCTTCAATCTTTCTTGGAGAGGATTTGTCCCTTTACCTGCATCTCTTTGGGTTACTGAGAGCCAGGCTGGAGACTGCAAACACTTGATTTCTCCTTTTACCCAAGGGAGCAGTCCAGGCTGGCTGTTCCCTCCTGCCTTACTGATTCGAGGATATGAGAGGTGGTGTTGGAACAGCCAGAAGACAAGAAGTTCCTTGATCCCACATCTGTTACAACTCACACAGCTACTTGTCCAACCCCAAAGGCAGATCTACCCCTCATGTAGGTCACTGACAGTACAGAAAGCTTTGATCTGAGGCAGAAATAGAGCACTGAGTGCAGGTAAAGAGGCAAAGATTTTAGAGAACACTAAGAGAATGGATGCCATCACAAGAAGCATAAGAACAAGCCAAAATTGCACCTTCAAAAGGTCTCCCAGTGTACCCCCATTTTCTTCTTTACCTCTCATTCTACTAGAAAGCCTTTGCCTTCTCCCCTCTCCCCAAACCTTCTCCTAGTTTTGTTTCCCAATACATCAAAATGTCTCCGTGTAAGTGTAAAACTCTTTAGATGAGGGGAAAATAAAATCGATTTGAAACCACAGCTGCTGGGAGTCTCTGGCACACACACACACTGTCTGCTGACATTTTCTGTAGCTCTTTTCCCAGTGAAATCTGTCTCAAGCAGAGCCCAAGGGGGCCAGTAGCAAATCAGTTGCCTGCTACACAAGTGATTTTTTTTTTAACTACAGGTCCAACACAACCGCACTGGAAAACACAGGGTTAGCCTCAAGTGGATCGTTAAACAAAAAGGGCTGTTTGTTAAAAGGTACAGGTTTTTAGGGATTTGTGGTTCTGAACCAAGGTGGGTTCATTGCATATTCAATCCTGGTTTGTTCTGACAACCAGGAGAGCGTTCCCATCAGCTTGGCATTCCTCTGGGCACTGAGCAGTCACCATCTGAGTTGGGAATTGCCTGAAAGATGGGAGCTTCTGCTGTCAAACACTCTGTGAGGGAGGGACAACACTTGTGCCTTATGCTTTCCACTCCTTTTTCAGCTTTTTTCACCATTACCAGAATTTTAAAATCACTTTTTATAGCTAGAAGCAAAAGACTCTTTTAGCCATTTGATTTCCAGCAGCTGAGGTTTCTAAGTGAGGTGAAAAGCTCCAATTCAAAAGTTGCAGTCCCTCCCAAGGTCATCTACCACCCACTCTTCCTGTGGTGGGATAGGAATCCAACAAGCTCAGCCCAGCAAGACCCAACGTATCACCCCCTCCAGCCAACTGAGCTGCTCACTCAGGGGCCTTGGAGGTGGATCTGCTCCCTCAGGAGTTTGGGCAATGGCAGAGGGAGGCCACACAGGCAAAGAGAGACTTTCAGCTCCTGCCATCTTGAGTGGCAGTTACCAACTGACTTATTTCAAATGACAGAAGCCACAAGGAGATGAAATGAGAAGCTACACACACGGAGCAGACCAAAGGGGAAGGGGAGAAGAAGTTTAGGCAGGTTGGCAGTAATGTTACATGACCCAGCCTTGGGCCACAGTCACTGGGGGATGCCACAGGTCTGCAGAGATAAGGTAAGAGTGTTTCTTAGGAGCTGGAGGCAACAAAAAGGACAAGTTTGTTCTATCCTGGAAACCTCCAGACATGGAGAAGCCTCTAGGGCAGAAACAGGTTCTGATCTCCATCCTGCTGTGGCTCCAAATCATGGCATGGTGATAATACCAAGGTGATAATACCATGGCTGCTATACCCTTCCTTTAGGACCAGCCTGGAAATCTGGATTCAGAGCTACCCAACTGCTCTCAGCAGGAACCTTCAGCTCGAGCTTGCAAAGGACTTTGCAATGTGAGAGGGACAGACGTCAGACTTCTGCCACACAGACATGGAGTTCTTGTTAAGACAATGCTCAAGTGCTGCAGGAAACTTCCATCACACCAGATTTCAGGGACATATTTGACATCATTATTGCCACAGCCTTAATGATGGTTGGGTTAAGCTGGTACAAGAGGGCTTGCAAGACAAAGCTGCACATGTACGAGCAGAGAGACAAGTACAGGACTCGTGATCTGCCTGGCAGAGCACAGGAAAGGGATCCACCTGAGGATCCTGCTGTGTTCCCATGATTCCCACAATCCTGCATTGACACCTGGTCCCACATCCAGCCCAGGAAGAAGACACACCCCTTCTGCAAGCAGCTGGTGAACATCTCTGGGCAAAGTCACCTCCCGAGGATGGAACTGAGGAGGAACAGCACCATGAAGGCACAGCACTCAGAAAAGGGCACGAAGAGGCATCATCTGCCTCTTCTTCAACATATTCAAGCACAGCTGAAGGGTTCAATTCACTGGAGGGCAGTACCTTTGGAGCTGTGATGAGTTATCGTTAACCAAGGGAAATCTCTACTGTGCTTCTTTCAGCCCTTGCTCCAGGCCAGCTTTTATTGGGAAGCAATTAACAGTTTTGGCTCCCCTCCCCTGGTCCCTACAATGAAAGAAGAGCACAACATCTCAGCTGGCAAGATCAAGAACTCCTTGAGCCAGAGCAACAGGGGGGAAGCAAAAAGGAGGAGGGAAGCAGGGGTTTAAAAACGCTTGGTATAGGAACAGGTTTACATCTGCTAGAATGCTTCCTTAATTCCTTCTCCAATGTGTGTGTGTGGACACACAGGCACCCACAAAGACACTGAACCTTGCTTTTTTGTTCTACCTGAGGGCAGTGGCCCAAAATCCCAGGTGAGGCCTCTCTCCTGGGTGTTGCAGCCAGCAGGAACCATTTCCCAGCCTGACAAGTGGAGGGTGGTGGGGGGGAAATAAGGGGTGTGAAAGAGTAAAGCTGGAGCAACTCCCTGCTCTCATCAGCAGTGAGAACAGACCCCACAAGCCCCCAGGGCACTGACACAGATTGTCCCCAAGCTCAGGGAGCTCAGCACAGTCCCCTGCAAAGGACAGCAGAGCTTTTAACTACACCGGCAGAAAAACCACGCTGCAAATATTGAGGGCACTTTGCACACCGTCTCCTCAGACAGGAGGTGATGCCAGCGGGAGGCAGAGGTCTCTGCAGCAGGATTCACTTTGTGGAGCTGGGGAGCTGGAAAAAAAAGAGACTGAAATGCTTCTGAGCGTGGCGTAATTGGCTGCCTGTGCCTGCTGGCTGGCAAATCTCCCCCGCTCCCAGAGGCTGCCGTGACAGGTACATGTAACCTCCTGCCACCCAGGTTGTTCCAGGTCATTATCCAAATATGCCTAAGCACCTTAAGGGGAGCTGGATTTATGTACTAACACGATGCAAACAGATCTTCATCTCTTCTCCAGACACACCAGGTACAGGCGTGTTATTTGGGCAGCCTCTGAATTCATTTCCAATCCTGCTTAAAGCAGCAGCACGAGCTGAAATAAGCACTGGCTCCCCAGGCTGGGACGTGTGGCTCCAACACCCACTGGGGATGGGGCAGCCAGCCAAGTCCCAGACTGCATATGGGGATACAGAGCTGGAAACACTAACAAAACCACTATTAGCATTTAATCTCATAGAAAAGGAAGGCGTAAACCCTCTTTAGTAAATGCCAAAAATTAAGAAAATGAGCAGCTCTAATGTACTTTGACCAAGACATCAAACCTGCACAGCTGTACCAAGGCTGAACTGCCAAATCAAAGGCTCTTCTCAAAACATAAACCATCCTATTTCTTCTGGGCAGTATCCAAGGAGTGGGAAGTCATCAGATTGCTGTTTGGACCAAGCAACAGGATGACACAAGTGGCCAGCAAGTAAGAGTCTTGCCTGGGAGTATTTTCTTTTTTAGTTAAGACTCAAAAGGCCAGGATTTCAGAAAAATATTGTCTGAAAACATCATGCTGCAGAATGGAGAAGCAAGATCTTTGCAACACAGAAACCTTGGTGACTTCTGAAAATAACAGCACTTAGGAATATTTTAAAGGTACCTGAGTAACCTGTCTTAGAAAGGGCTGGGAAAAGATACATGAATACATGTGCTAGCCATCGACAAAGTGGACCTGAATCCATCACTCCTGCCCCAAGGCAATCCAGACAGCTTCAGGTGGGAGGAAGAGAAGAAAATGTAGTTTCGGGTATTTTTTTTTGGCAGTGGAGAAGTTTCAAAGCAATTTCTCCTGGAATGAAACATGACAGCATTTCCAAGGGCTTGATGGAAACAAGTCTTTCTGCGAGTCCTCAGACTGAGCTGTTTCATTCCGTTTGTGGAACAAATGGGGAAAAATGATTTTTAAGTCAGTTCACAAGAAAACCGCCTTTCTCTGCAGGGTGTGCAGCCTCCTGGGAGCCATGAATCACTTCCATTGCAGCACAAGGCTCCTTGGAGCACCTGAGAAGGCAGAGGCAGCTGTCTCCCTCTGAGGAAGGAGACAGGTCCTTTGGATGGTGATTAGTGGCAAGAAGGTCATTTAGTACTTTTAATTGCCTTCTGGAGGTAACTCTGCTGTCAGCAGCTTAGAAGCAGACAGGACTGGCTTAGCTAGGCTGCACAAACATCATCTTCAACCACTGCTGAGCATCTGGAGCTGACCCAGAAGCTCCCCTGTGTCCATGACCCCACATCCTCAAAGGGAAGGAAGAAAAGCAAGGTGCTGGTAGCACTCCCAGCTATCTCAGCACTCTCTCACTGCCTCATTCTCCCTCACCCAAGGTCTGAGAAAGCACAGATGCTGCAAACACACGGAGCAGGCTGAAGAGCCAGTGTTTTCTCTGTGCTGGTGGCATGAGGGGCCAAAGCAGCAGCTGCCTCCCACAGCAAGTGTCTCACATCCTACCGATGAAGGGGAAATGATTGAACAAGACCCCTGAGCCAGACCTTGAGATGGTTCTGGATAATCACACAAAAAGCCACAGTGTCATCCAACTGCAGAGTGCTGGGCTCGGGAGGAGAGTCCTGGGGGGAATTCTCCAGGCTGTGTTATGCATGAGGTGAGATGAGCTGATCACAGTGTCCTTAATATCTGTGAATTTCTTCCCATCTTCACAAGCAGCATATGCTCTAGATGGGCTGAATTTCTGCTGAAATGGGTCAGTAGAAAAATAGATCCTTCTTACAACGCAACACTGCTTTGCCTTAATTTAAAAAGGAGAGACAAAAAAAAAGGGAACAGAATCTGGGTAAGAGAGAAGCTCTTCACTCCATTTAATGTTATCAAAGCCTATCGCTCTGAAATCTGAAATGTGTGCCACAGTGAACCTGACCTCCAGCCCTCCAGCTGTCAGATCCACAGCCCTCCATCAGCATTAATGGCACTCCCAGCACAGTGAGGTTGCCTTATTGCCAGGGTGGGACACAGCCCTGGCAGCCTCAATGAGGATTATTAACTTCTCCAGAGGTAGTGCTGTCCCAGTGTTTAAAATAAACCACAGCAGACAATACAGGAGAGGGGAAAAGGAGAGTGAGGGGTCTGGGTCCTGCTGGGGTAGAGCTGTTGATGTGAGGACAGTGTGGAACTGTATATCCTAAATCCTATATATCCTACAGCAGCTCAGGGATGTGGCTGTCCCAGTTCAACAGTGCTGCACTTTGGTTGGGAACCAGGAGAAGTTGAGGGAAGTTAAGGGAGGTTAAGGAGTAGATGAGGTCTGGGAAAGGCCATGCTGGGAGGTGGTGCAGGCAAATCTTCCAGGAGGATTTGTGGCTTCTGCAGAGATGCTGTAATGGCAGTGAATTTGTCACCAAATCACACAGAAAAGCAAGGGATGAGAAGGCAGCAGCTACTGGGAAAGGAGCCCTGATTTCTCTATGTCCCAGAGCTCGAGCAGAAGGGAAATGGTATATGCAGAGCTTCAAATTTATGCCAGCAAAATGATAACTTGAAATATTTGATACAAACACTGTGCAGAACAAGATTAACTGGGGGTGAGGGAGAAGGCAAATGCAGTCTCATGGGTCCAGCCAGTTTGGAGCAGCCAAAGCCCTAATGAACCCATGAAAACCATAATAAGGAAAGAGCCAAGAATGATCCACATGTACACTTTTGATCAGCACACCAGTACAACCCATGTGGAGCCTCCACTGACCCCTCTGCCCTGGGGGAGCACCCAAACATTGCACTTAACTGAGCTGCCAGGAGCCCTCCCCTCCCTTTGGCAAGTTCCTGCCCCATAAACCAAGCTCCACTGCACCTATTAAGCAATAATCAGGTTCCAGCACGGCCTCAAAGGATGACTTACAGACCTCATTTATCAGGAGGTTCTTTGCAGTCTCTTGCACATTTTCTTGCAGGCTTTTCCTGCACAAACATTGCTGGGAAAGTCACCAGACTGTGACCCAGAGGGAGGCAGCTGGTGATCCAGCACTGAAAACTATTGACTTCACCACCAGAACATCAAGGTGAATTTAATTGTCACCTTATTTAATTTATAGCCCACCAGGAACAATTAGAGTGGCCGATTACCCCATGTGCAACCTACAGACAACCATCCACTGAAGACATTTTCCTCCTTGCAGAGAGCCAGCACTGAGCCTTGACAACAACACATAAAAAGTACTTTGAGGGTTTAAGTGAGATTTGAGTGATCTATAGATCCTGTGCAGGCCAAAGGTAGGAATTCCAACCTTGAACACTCAAGTTTAATTCCGACTGTAATTAAAAGGAGAGAGCCAACTTCCCTGGGGCACAACCCGCCTGACATCAAGAGCATTACAGCAGCAGAGAGCCTTACCTTTGATCTCCAAAATCCACCTGGGATGGAGATGAAGGACAGAACATGCCTGCCCACAGGGCCAGAAATCTCTGCTACCCAAAGGCTGCGACATCCATGGAAACCTTCCTTCCTTGGGCCGTCCTGCCCACCTCCCACACCACCGTACTGCAGGATGGGGTTTTCTTGCAGGCATCACTCAGAGCCTCCACTTCACCTAAGGGACCTTCCTTACAGATATCCATGCCCACCAGTGGTGTAGAGACCCCCTGTCCCACTCACAGCAGGTCTGTCTCTGGCAGCTCCATCCCACTCTCAGGGCTCCTGCACTGGCCTTCAGGGAGCTTTAGGCACCAGCAGCTTCACTCCCTGTTCTTCTCCAAACATCTTGAGGACACCAGAACATAGAGTTGGCCCTTTATAAGTCTTAGACCTTGTTGGTCCTTCCTTCACCCAGTCTGTTCTCAGCCTCCTCCTTTTCCAGGTCAGCTTTTCCCACTCCAGTTCCAATGCCCAGTTTTCCCTCTCACCAACCCATCTCCTTACACTCTTCTGCTTCTTGCCACTTCCCCCATGCTCCCCTTTCACTCCTGCTCATGGAAAGCTTCACATGTGCCTTAACAAATCCAGTTATCCCACGGAATCCTTGCACACAGGAAGGCTGGTACAGCTCAGCCAGGAATGCAGCTCTCCGGGGTAATCTGTGGAGTAGGGCTGGTTATTAGTGACTACAGTAGAACAATCAACACAGTTCTGTAATGCACTAAGATGGATTGAAGCTACTTAAGAATACAAGGAAATGGGATCAGTGCTTTGAAAAAAAGTAGCTTTGAGTCTCCAAATCCTCTCTACTGCAGCAGCCCTGAGCTCAGGCCCAAGCCTTTGATGCACACCCTGACACACAGATGTTCACAGCTGGCAACCCTGGGGCTGAGCAGCCTGTGGTCAAACACACACTGGGAGCACCAACACCTTACCCTGATGGAAATAAATGGTGTTCCCATGCTGAGGTAACAAGGAACAAGATACAGCCATGCTGTGTTGCTTTATTCCTTTTGTGTTATCAGCACAGATCACACTCTCGCTCCATGTATGTTGTTGCACCAGAACAATTCTGCTCTTTAGTACTTTTCCCTTTCAAACATTCCTGGAAAATAAAGACCCAGCTCTTCCCATTGCCTCTGCACCAAGACCTGAGCAGACTGCAAAGTCCCAGAGGCTTCAAGCTCCCTGCTCTCTCACTTAATCACAAAGATTGATTCCACACCTCCCTTAAAGAGATGAGGTGTGAGCAGGTACAAGACTCCTTCTCTGACCCAAAAAACATTCTTTCTTCACAAATCTCTCCACTTCTTTCTTGAAATAGCAGAGATGTTACACCAAAAATTTAAGAAATTATATATCAACAGGGTAAAAAGTCTCTCCAGTGCCACATCCCACTTGTAGCACTGAGAAGGAACTGGGAGGGCAGCCAGCCCCACTGCCAGCATGGAGTCTGGCCAACACAGGGAGGGAAGAAAGGGACCAGAAACTTGGAAAAACATGTCTGATTCAATTTATTTCTGTTAATGAAACCCAGAAGTCTCCTGAGACAAAAGGCAGGGGGATATGGATGGGAAATCATCACTTTATAGGTAAGGAACAGAGGTGCTTGGGGAATGGGGCACATCCAAGACTCCCTATTTATCCATTCCAAAAAGCATCTCCTAATTACTCCTGTTTATTGACTAAGTGTAAACTACTGTAGTAATCCAAGGATGGAGATCTGAGCAGATTTTTTTCCTTCTGACCCTTGTGCCCCTCTACCACAAGGCTGGGGGAAAGAGGGAAAAACTGACTTGGTCCCAGCTGCCCTAATTAACTGGAGTCCTGATTGATTTTGGGAAGTAGCTCTGGCCTCATTCATCAGCACATTTACCCAGAAAAGGAGAGGAGCAGTGCATCAGCCCAGGGCACCCTGAGCAGCACAAAGCTGGTCTAACAGGAACTGTGTCTTTAATACATCTCTTCACATGATGAGAGCTCCTCATCCTTCCCATTCTCCCCCCTCAACTCTTTAGACCTTCTAAGGAAAATCATTCACCCTCTTCAGGAGCACAGTAAAGATTATCCCTAAGGGCTCAACCTTGTTAAACTTCAAATTTGGGGCTGTGGGAAGCCCTGGCTCCACCAGTGATTACAGGGGCCAGAGGCTCTCAGCCCACCTACATTACAGGACTGGGTGTGCAGTTCCCGTAAGGAGACACTCCACAGGCCAGCAGGGAGCTAAATGGAAGGTCAGGAGGTAGAAATCAAACAGGGAGACTGGAGACAGGCTAAAACAAGGCTTAAGATGGAGATTTTGATTAAGAGAAGGAAGGGGGAAGAGCCTCATCAGAGCCCTGCAGTCCAAAGGAAGAGGCTCCAAGCATTTTACCCGCTGGATTTTGAAACCCTTTCCGCTGTCAGTTTGATTTTGCTCTCCTTCAAGTGTGTGCTGGAGAGAGAAAATGAATGCAAGAAAAGAGATACTGTTGATTTAATTGGCCATATTTGTCACTGGAGCAAGAAAAATAACCCCAGCAATAGCCCTGGCTGAGTGACAAGCAGTTAATTAGTATTTGAGATGCATTTGCTTTGGTCAATGAAATATATATGTATAAATATTCAACTTCACCTGACCTTTCCAGGAAAGCTTTGGTCTAACCAGCACTGCCCAGTGCTGCTGTGACAGCTGGGTGCCCCCTGACACCCCAATCAGGCCCAGAGTAGCCACTCTGCCCCACCACAGCCCCCCTGCTCACCTCTGCTCTGCCCCACCTCAGAGCTGTGTCTTGTTTTGCACTGTTTTCTGCATCCACTTACCTCCTGGCACCTTCACACAGCTTTCCCCAGGCTTGTCCCACGGAGACACTGCAACCAGCAGCACTGAGCAGCCCAGCCAGGGCTGAGCATCCTCAGCTCCTGGGGAAATCACTAATTTTCCTCCTGGAAAACTCCCTGCCTGGTGATGAGCAGGATACCAGGACACAGGACCGTGTGGAAGGTAACAAAACCAGCCTTGACTCTGCTGGTCAGAGGTTTCCAGCCACACTGTTCTACTGAACCTTCCCCAAATCCTTCCTGGTGTGGATTATTTAGGACAGAGTACTGGGACCACTTGGCCTTGAGCAAAGACAGAACCAGACAGATTTGGTGGGGTCCAGTGTCTGTGCCCACAGTTCAGATTCCCACTGCAGGAGTAAGTGCTCCCTGAAGCAAATTCCACGGAATTAGAGCAGAGACATGGTGCTCAAAGTGCTATTTGTACAAATATTTACTCAACTCTTTAAAAAAGCCTTTGCAAGAGGCAAAGCAAACGGTGCCTCTGTAGCCACGGCTGGTCCTCCCAGCCAGGGGGGAACAGCAGCATGACAAAACCATCCATCAGCACCTGAGCTCACCCTCTGCCACCAGGCACACATTTTCCATGCCTCTTTGGGGCAGGATTTGTGAGGCTTTGATGACAGCGCGTTCCTTTGCAGCACAAGGTCAAGCTGAGCCATTTCCTCCTTCCCAAGGCCTCAGATTTGCCCTGTCGGAACTCCCTCAACTTCACCAGGCAGGTTTTGGCACCATGGCCTCTCTCTTTTTTCTTTTTTTCCAGTTCCTTGCTGCAGCACGAGGAGACACCTGGCAGAACCGTTCCGCCTGGAAATCCATCCTGGGGTTGTTTTATCTCTATTAGTCCTCGCGAGCAGATGACAGGGGAGCATGAACACAGACAGCGTAGGATGAGACATTCACCCAGCTGCTAGTTCAAAGGCATGTCAGCATTTATAACACTCCCAGCTATTCCAACTCTACCTACTCCTTTCTCAGCTAAAAGAAAGAGAAAGCAAGCCATTTCTAGCTCTGGATATTCAGCGTTCAGGGAGATGCTGTTTGTTTTGGTGCCTTTGCTCTCAGGGTAGCAGAGTTTCCCCAGCTCCACGGGGCACTGCTCTTCCAGAGCAGCACTGCCACGTCGTGCTGTAACCCCTCAGCATCCCACCAGTGTGACAGTGCAGGAGCAACCAGCAAAGGAAAAGGTGGAGAGAAGAGGAACCTCTTTGGGGAGCAGCTTGGCCCTGCCTGCACCCTGCACGTCCTGTCTGGGAGCTGTGCAGCCCCGCCGAGCTCCACATGTGGGTCCCTGTCATTGACAAGTGAGGCTCTGCTTCCCTGCACTGGGAAAGAGTTCAAAAACGATACTGAATCAATCTGCTAAAAGGCTTTTCTCTCCACTGGGCTGGCATTCCCACAGAGCCAGCCCACGCACACCTCTCTGAGATGAGAAACCCCCCTATGTCCAAGCCTTGGCCAGCCCAGGGGCTCTGCAGAATCTGGGAGCCACAGTACAATCTCCATCAGTGTCACAGCCTGCAGGTGACATCCAACCTGAGCCTCCCTTGGGCCCCACAGAAACAACTCCACCACCCCCAGGTTTAAGCCAGACTCCCCACGAGCATCTGCAGCAAGAGCCCAGCCCAGAGCAGGTCAGGGAAGAATTGAAAGTGGTGCCTTCAGATTTCCCATCCGAGCCCCTGCAGTGATCCTGGTGGGTCTGTACAGCCTGGGAAACCTGGCCAGGACTCCTGGCCTTGCTGCAGCCCCCACCAGCAAATGCAGAGTACTCAAAGGAGCTCCCATTGCTGTCCCAAGGCACCTGTCCTGCTCTGGAAAAGGGAGTTCAGACCAGTCCCCCTCTGCAAATAACTCGGGCGTGTTTCCAGCCCATCACTAGAACGACGTGGAACCGACTTATCCCCAGAGACTGCAAATGGTCTGATCCAAATTCCACTGAAGTCCACGGCAAGGCTCATTACCTCCGTCTGGAATTAGCTCTGGCTCTTTGCTCACGATAGCTCTGGGCAGGAGCTCCCTCTCCAAGGAGCCCCAGCACCGGGGAACGGTTGTTTCCATCCCAAAGCTGGGGAAAAGCCCCGGACCCTTCCCCACCCCCCGTGGGCACATCAGTACCGTCCCAGCCGTTCAGGCTGGGCCCAATAGAGGGCAACAATATCACACGAACCGCTTCATTAGGCTAATTGCGAGCACCCAAGGTGAGAACCACTGCCCGCCCTCCTCCAGGATGGATTTATCCCTCCCCTTTTCACTGGGAGGTGAGCTGATACACTGGCAGCCCGAGGCTTTGGATGGTGGCATGGTCAGGATGGACAGCTCCAAGATGTTTGAGTCGTGATTTTGCCCTTAATGTGGGACCTGCAGTTCTACTGAACCCCCCATCCTCTCCCAGGTCCCACGAGTCCCCACTCAGAGCTCATCCCTCACCCCACCAGGCTCTGCCTCTTCCTCCCTATCTCCATCTTATGGCACCAACAACAAGATGCTCTCTATGTAGCACCACGACCTTCTGCAAGGCTGTTTTGCATAAAGACACCTTATACACCAGCAAACATTTGTTTAATTAACACTCCTGCTTGCCAGGGGTCTGCCCACAACCCTATCCCTGCACAGGGAGGGGGATTTCCCCCACTGCAATCCAGTTCTGACCCCTCCAAACAGGGAAATTCTTGGGAGCAAAGCTGGAGATGCACCATCCCCTTCACCCCTGGGAATCACCCTCCAGTGTCCTTGCTGCAGTTTCCCCAGCTCTGCATCCAGGCACGTCATCCTAAGGAATCTGTGTAATCCTATTGCTCACAGGGAGCACATTCCAGGCTGGCACGTAAGGAGTGCCCACGGGATGCTGGCAGCAGCCATCAGTGTGGGATGGCTCAGCTAGCTGGGCTGCATGGTAGGGAGGTCTGGATGCAGTGGGCCTGGCAAAACCGAGATTTTTTGGGGGAAAGCAGCACAAAAATCAGAGCTCTGAGTTGTCTCTCATCAGCTGAGCTGCAGGAATCACCAGTGCACTTGTATGGGAAATGGATGAGGGTAATGACTGTTGTGGCAGGGTAAGCAATATTTTACTCTGCATCCAGAGCAGGCAGGGAGCTCACAGCAGATGGGCACAGAACTGCCATCCTGGGCTAACCTGACTGGGTGCAACCAGGATTTCAGCTCCTATGACAAGAAGGTGGAAGTAGAGCTGTAGACAGCTTCTAGGAGGTGGGATTTCACCCTCACTCCCACCTGGGAGTCCAGAGAGGATTCCCACTGACATCAGCAGAGTCAAGGCTTCCCCCTTTCCCCTCCCCAGGGTTAGCTCAGCCCTCTCTGCATTTGGTTACAGTGTGGGTGGCAGCCACGCCTGTCCACGTCTGTCAGGGTATCACACAAACCATGCCCAAGGAACGTGGTGGAAGCAGCAGAGCTGAAGAAGCTGGGATTTCACTTGGGTGGGCAGCAGAACCTCAGCCCCAGCATCTCCCGTGGGTTCCACTGGAGCAGGCTCAGACAGGCAGCTCAGTCAGAGCAGGGACAAAAGCCTGAATGGCCCAAATTCCAGGCTCCTGACATATCCCAAGCCATCCTCCTACCCACAGCACACCAGCTCCCTGCCAAAACCTACTCCCCAGCTTTGAAGATCCTTATGAGGGGCCACCAGAGAGGCTCCATCCCAGCACCAAGCAAAACCCATTCCATCCACGAGCCAGCACAAAGGTAGGACTCAAGAGCTTGGGGGAGAAGAGGCTGGACCCAAACCACAGTGTTGAGCTGAGAGCCCAAGTTATCTCCACATTTGGGGACTGGGAGGAAAGGCTCTGTTTGACCCTGAAACCAGCAGCTGAGCCAAGCTGGGAGCTGCAGCTTGACCAAAGCAATTCCTCCCACCAACAGCTGCCGAGCCCTGTTCAAAGTCCTGAATCCAAAGACTTGGCCGAGAGCCTGGAGGACAAGCTCGTCTCTCACTGGAGATGTATTTGTTTTCATCTAGATTTACACGACGAGATCAAAGCAGCTGCACTGAGGTTGGATGGGATTTACTGAGGGCAGAGCTCTGGGGCATTTGGTTGCAGAGTTTTGCCCCATCTCTCTCTCACCCGGGAGGTTCTGAGCTGTCTGAAGGATGAGCTGGGCTGATTTGCTGTAGCCCACTGCAACCTGAGTGCATCCAGTGCTCAGTGCCACTCACCTCCCAGCACTAAATCTGCCTCCAGACAGCAGCCTCTGGCAGAATATGCCAGAAGAATCTCCCAGTGCTTGTTTTTTGCTGGCTACATGCTAAGGCCACTCATGTCTGCTCAGGGGATGGACAGACTGAAGCCAGGAACAACTGCAAACTCACCCTGTGGGACACAGCTGGGGACCTGGGCACTTGTATGCACACACTTGAGCTCTCTTTCCAGGCTGGAGAAGTTGCCAGCTTTGATTTCCAGAAGGGAGGGTGCTGGTGGACCTGTCCCACAGCAGGACAGTGATGGCTGCTTTGGGGCCTTCCTCCCAGCCCTCAGATCTCACATGGCCACACATTCCTCCACACAGCAGACACAAAATCCTCCCACACAGGGCCACTGGCATGTGCTGCTGGACCCAAATGACCAACCCTCCCTCTACAGCAAGGTAAGAGCTGACCCTCCACTTAAATGGAGGGTCCACAGGAGCACGTGGGCTCCAAAACCACATCCTCCAAAGCTGATCCCTGTGCAGGAACAAGGCTGGAAGCTGTGATTCAGCCTGCAGTGCTCAGTGCTCCATCACCATCGGTGGGTGACACCCTCCCACGGCGGCTGCGGTTACACCGGGTCCACCAGAGCAACCTCCTTGACACCAAAATTATTAGGGCTGAAATTTGGGGGAGGAGGTTTTAAAGAACAGATGGTCGTGCTTTAGTATCGCAACACACTGCCAGTTAATTAATGCTAGCTGTAATTAAACTTTACACAAATTAGCTGTCAGCTATGCTAAGGGGAATCATTTCTCTCAAATGCCACCTTGAATCGCTGAGTTGTGAGACTTTTCTACAACGTAATTAAAAGCAGGAGGCTGGCATGGAAGGGGGCGGGAATAACCAGGAGATGGAAGCTGCAGGCTGGGAAGCAGCTGGAGATCCCCACCCTGCACGAGCAGCTCCTCTTCCTTTGGTCCAGGGGACCTCAGGGACTCCAGTAGGTTTTTATATCCCTCCAGCAAGGAAGAAGGTTCCTCCCAATGAGTCAAAGTTTTAGCTTGAAGCTGAATTCTTGGCTCTTGGAAGGAGAAACTTCTGAGCTCAAGAAGAGGTGGTAGGACCTTGGCAAGATAAGGAAAAAGCTGGGTCAGGAGTTGCTGCAGCAAAGCCCTTCTTCCATTTGGGAAAGCAGAAAATAAGATATGTTCAGAGGGAGAGGGCTGGTTTTGACAAGTCTTCTGCTCAGAAGAAAAAAAGTCTGTCAAAACAGCCATGGTGACATTTTCCAACAAGTCACATTTTATTCTGAGTGATGACTTGGAAATTTTAGCTCATTCCTTGCTTTATGTGTTTGCCAGTGCTCACTGAGCTGGGAGATGACTAACACAAGAGCACCATGACCATGCAGGCAAGTGCTGGCTTGGGCTGGGAGAAACTGGGAATATTAAGGCTAATTTATCCCAAATTAGCACAGATTTTGGCTGGAAATAAATCGAGGAAACAGACAACTCTCTTGGCATCAGCTGGTGACCAGGAGAGGTTTTCAAACACAGCCTTGTTTGCACACAAACATACAGGACACATCGTGGGTACCTGAGCATGGTGACAGCCACCTCTGTAGGAAGCTCCAGGGTCTGGACAGGGAGGAGATGAGGCTGGAAACAAGGCAGCAGAAAGCACACAGAGAAAGGAAAGCTGGAGGGCAAGGAACTCCAACCACAACCTGGCCTGGCCTTAAATAGCACTGCTGGGTGAGTGAGTGGGGTCCCAGGTGAGGCTGCTTAGTGCAATTAAAGCCAATTAGTGCACTCAGGATCCATTAAGTAAAAACACAATCTTAAGGAAGAACCCAGTAACCCCAGTTAGACTCAATGACTTCAGTCCTCTGGATTATTTCCCTGCTTTCCAGTCCTGTGAACCACCTGCAACCCTGTGCAGGTGCTGTGGGTGGTGCATCACCACCCCAGCCCCACGTGGGATGGGGTGATGGGTCCCAAAGTCAGCTCAGGGGCTGTGCAGGGGCCCTGGGGATGTGTCTCAGGCAGCCTGAGGCGTTCCTGATGCTCTGTCTCATTGCAGTCACGGGTAATTGATATGCCCAGATGTTTCCCACTCCGTGACACAGAGGAAGGCAAAAATCTCCGTGGTTCCTGCCAGACTGGCATGTGGAAAATTCCTTCCCGATCCCAAACCTGCTAATCAGATCAAGCACTTCAGGGAGACTTGGCAGGCGAGTGTGTGTCTTGGGGAGGAGTCCCTGCACCCCCATGGCCACGATTGCTGCCCATCCAACGCGCCGCCTCCCAGCCCGCCGCCGCTCGGAGCACCTGGGAGCACAGCTGGCCAGATGTGCCCTGGGAAATCATCTCTCCTCGACTCCTGCAGGCAACTGGATGAGGCTCAGGATAAGTTATAGCCACAGCCTTGCTGCAGAGCTCCAAGTGTTACGAACATCTTGAGGGCAGAGTGGGACGGCCTTGTCTCCGAGGGCAGGAGCGGGAGGGATTTATGAATGAAGGTCAGGAAGGGCCACCGTGCCTCTCTCTCCTGCTCCTCCCAAATGCATACAGCGCAGCTATTTCTCTCCTCCAGCAGCTGAATTAAAGCCTCTGGTTTGTAGCAATATCAAATCTCATTTTGTAGGCTCTGAGCAACAGTAAATCCCTGGTCCCTCGCTCCCCGTCAGCCCTCGCTGCCCCGCAGCGTGTCCTCCTCCAAGGTTGCCTTCAGCTTCCAGCAATTAGGGCTTCTCCTGCATTTTGCTTGACAGGCTGGAGGCTCCATTTCCAGCCTGATACACACAGAGGAGTTCAATTCCTCTGCACCAGCGCTCTCCAACCTCTCCTAGGGGACCCCCAGCCTCCCGCCCCCATGGAAACCCCTCTGCCCTCCGGGCTGGCTGATGTGCTGAGCCGTGCTGGCCCGAGTGGCTGGGCAGATTAGCTCCATCATATTGCCCTGCACACTGAGCAGACTCAAGAGCACTTCTCAGCTTTTCTTTTCTTTCCTTTCCTTTTTTTTTTTCTTTTAAAAGCTCAATCAAGGATCACATCAACTTCTCTTTCTCCTGCAGCTCTGCGCTGGGAGCTCATGATGAGGGAGTTATACACCCGTGACCCCTAAATCCTTTTCTGAGTCACTGCTGCTGCAAGCTCTGCTCTCCCATTCTGGAGGCAAACAATCCAGCTCCTTTGTTCCCACCTCAGCTACAGTGGCCTCATACAAAGCAACAAAGTCACTGGTATTGTACACTTTGGGAGTGCTTTTTTATCCCCCAAAGTGGCACAAACCAGTCGTAGTACCTGGAGTCCCCAGTGCAGACCACAGGGGATCGAGCTGTGGGCTCTGTTTTACTAAGGTAGGAATGGAAAGGCTGGAGATGGGTGTTGATGTGAGCCTGGACCAAAATGTTTGTCCTTTCTGGATTTCCAAGCTCCTCAGCCTGCTGGCAAGAGGAGCCAGGTTCCCACCAAGCTGCTCTATCCCTCCCCTCCTCAGCAGGACGGGGATGGAGGAGAGAAAATAAGATGCAAAAAACTCATGGATCAGCATAAAGGCAGTGTATTAAAAGCAAAAGCAAAGGCTGGGCATGGAAGCAAAGGAAAACAAAAGATATATTCTCTACTTCCCATCAGCAGGAGATGCCCAGCCACTTCCCAAGAAGTAGAGCTTCAGTATGTGTAGCAGTTGTTCTGGAAGACAAACAGTAGCAGTTGCTCTGAACCCCAAAGAGTGGGAACATGCTCAAGTCTTTTCTCAGCCAAAAGGGACCCAGAGTTTTCACACGAGGCTTCTCTGCCCCCAAGTCCGTATTCCAGGGAAGCCCCAGTCCCGTGTGTGGCAGTTTGCCCAGCCTGGATCTGCCTTCTCCTCAGTCCAGGATCAATTCAGCCCAACACAAACATCATTGCACAAATTCAGCCCAACATAAACCTCCCTTTCTGAGGCTGGGACGTGCAGAGTTTACCTGCAGTGCTGTGTGTGGCTGTGGAGCTCTGCTGGGCTCAGAGAATGGCTGATCCTGTCCCACTGTCAGGAGGAAGGGATGGAGCTGCAGTGTCCAAGGTCTGGCACACACCTCACCCTGCTGCCAGCAGCACCCACAGGAACTCAGTCATGCCTTGAAGAGTCACCCAAGTTCACCCTGTGCTGGACCCAGGACATACAACCATTCCTTGCTCCTCAATGCAAAACCACTGGGATTCAGTTTAAAGGAGGAATTGGAGCACACTTGGGGAGCAGTGGATGGGAGAACACTGTGCATGCAGTGCAGGGGCTGCTTTTTTGCTCTTTTTCTGGTTATTTCCTCTGCCCAAGGAGGCCAAATTCCACAACACACAGCCCCAAAGTGCCTTCCCCAAGTGGAGGGAGGCAGAGAGCTCCATCCTGGTGCTGCTGCACCGAGAGCTGCAGGAGCTATTGCTGCCCTCCCCCCTCCTCCACCGCAATTAAGGAACAACATGTTTTCCTCCTTCATCCTTTAATCTCTGTCTCCTTCTCGTGCTGCTGCTCTGCCTCTCCCTTGGTGTGACAGCAGCATTGTGGTACCAGCTCATGGCCCTGGCAGCACAACTCCAGCTCACAGCCTGCAGGGACACACACAGCATGGCTGTCACATACATGTGTGTGCATGTTCATGCCTCTGTGGGAGGTTGGAACCAAATGATCTCTAAGGACCCTTCCAACCCAGGCCATTCTATGATTCTCTGATTATCCCCCCCTCTCAGCAGCTCTGACACCGGGGAGTCACTTTTCCTGGCTGCCTCTTCTTGGGGGGTTTAAGGGTAAAAAAGGGGGTTTTGTAGCAGGAGAGAAGTGGGTGCTTGGTAAAGGATGTCTCATATCCAGGTGCTGAGCTGTGCCTGCCCAGGCACCGCAGCAAACACCCGGCAGTGCCCCACTTGTAGGATGCTCCTCTGCTCTCTGTGCCCTAATGCAGCTGCTGAGCTGGGGAGAGGTGAAACACAGCCCTGGGGAAAGGTCTGAGAACAAGAGGGCTGGTGTGGGGCTGTGGGGAGGAAGGACAGTGGGCACAGTGGGTGCTGGTTAGGATGGGTGTGCATTTCCTCCTCCTGGAATCACCGTTTCCATCTCGCTGGAGATTTGAGGGCTCAGCTTCCCGGCTGCGGTGTGTGCCCACCTTCCCATGGGGAAGGGAGCTCTCCTGGAGGAAAGCCCAAACAACTCCCCCCTCCCAGATCTCCCATACCTAGGTACAAGGTGTCAGCTGTCACTGCTGCAGGGATATGGCCCCAGACAATTTGTAGATGTCACAGGTAAAGTTGCAGCGTTGACAGGGAACAACTTGAGGACATCACCTGCAGGGAGACCCCACCAGAGCTACAGGCATTGGCTGCACTGAAGTTCAATAAATTCCTGGTTTTAAGGCCAGGAGGGAGAGTTCAATCATCCTGTCTGACCTCATCCATCATAATTCCCACCTTTTGCTGGGAATTGTGGAGATGGGGGTTATTAGAGAAGTCTCAGTGTGGTACCTGGGGGTGATGTGGACAGGAACTCACGGCTCCGCTCCGCCGCCCGCCCACCTGAAATCATCTCCCTGCCTGAGTCAGCTCCTGTCTCACACATCTCTCACTAAATCAAAGGTCCCTCATCCTCCTGGAGGGTAAAGCTGCGCTGTCATCTCAGCAGGGAGCTCTTTCCAGCACTCACGCTCAGGGTTTTTCTCCTCGTGGTTCCTTTGCTGTGCCAGCCCCAGGGATGAGCCTGGCTCTGGGGAGGTGCAGGGAGATCTCATCCCACCAAATTCCCCATCCAGGTGGCAAAGGTCTAGATGGAACACATCCCCCTGGGCACAGCTGGGGTGAGACAGGTACCCTGGGGGAGACAGGACTGCTTACACCGAATTACAACTGCAGCTTCTGCCCCACTGCCTGCTGTGATCCCATGAGCCAGGAGCAAGGGACAGATCCTGGGGCACATGTGGGTCTGGTCCTGCTTGCAGTGACTCCATGGGGTCCCCCTGAGTGATGCCAGCTCGGGAGGAGAATCAGGCCCACATATCACTTGAAGGGACTGATGGATTTGTTTCTCAGGGAAATAACTGGGGGTAGGGTCACAGAGATGATTAGAAGGGTGGAACATCTCTGCTATGGGGACTGACTGAGAGAGCTGGGGCTGTTCAGCCTGTAGAAGAGAAGGCTTCAGGAAGACCTTCAGGAAGACCTTCAGGAAGAGAGCTGGAGAGGGACTTTGGACAAGGACCTGGAGTGACAGGGCAAGGGGGAATGGCTTCCCACTGCCAGAGGGATAGATGGGATACTGGGAAGAAATTCTTCCCTGTGGGGGTGGTGAGGCCCTGGCACAGGTTACCCAGAGAAGCTGTGGCTGCCCCATCCCTGGAAGTGCTCACAAAACCCCCTCCTTAAACCAGACAGTGACTTGACGACTCTGTGCTCTGCAATATTTGCTTTTGCTTTCTGTTGCTCTCAGGGGGCCGGGGATGCCAAGGACACAAGTTATTATCATACACTCCTGCATGTGTGAGCCTGCACACCGTCTCAGGTGGCTGTGGGTCGGAATAAATTACAGGGAGCTGGTGAGAGGAAATGCTGTGCTTCATTAAAGCCCTGCTTTCCATTTGCACTGGGAGTTTCTCCGGTTAGAAGTCAAACTGCACAGCCGCCACTTGCTAATTGCGCTTCTTCAGAATCAAAGGCTTTAGCCAAAGGGATAAATATATAAAATTGTCGGGAAGGAAGCGTTTTCTTCTTGAATTCCAAGTGAAAACTGAACTAATATGGGCTTCTTTTGATAATAAAAAGCAGGAGAAACAGATATCTGATCTCTGCGGCTGAAGGCAGCTTGAAACAGAAGTAAAAAGATTCGCTTATCAGGCCAGGAGGACTGTTCTGAGCGACTGAAATTACATTAGGAAAATCATGTCCTTGTTTTTCTTCTGTAATTGTCTTTTGTTGTTTCAGCCTCTTTTCCAGGTAACTCTGTCACTGAGATATTTGTTCAATCTCTGCTTTTTTCCCCTACTTGTTAGATCATCTTGCCAAAGGGACCGGCAAAGAGCATCGCTGAGACAACAGCGTTTGAGCATCTCAAACATTTGCATTTTGGGGGGATTTGTAGCATGCCCTCTCCTACCCCAGACACCCACCTCCTTGATTTCCCTGGATTTCCCTTTATATCCTTCTTTTCCCAGGCAGGCAGTGACCATTCTTCACTCCTCAGACCTCTGAACAGGGAGATGGAGGACGGAGTCATGCGTTGTTAACCCCCACTTTCCTGTGGCTGCTGGTGATTTATTGTGAGCAACGAGGCATGAGGACAGCAAGGCAGGGCCAGGAGCATCGTGGCTCCATCCCAGCTCAGGGCTGGTTAATAACCCGTTATAAAGGGAAGGGGGGGTGGGGGCAGCACTTACTGGCTGAAAAAGTAGAGGACGTGGAGTTTTATTTATTTCATGCCTTGGTTCTTAAAGAGGAAAAATGTCTCCATTTCAGATGGAGCAGCTCAAAAGCACAACATCTGCAACACGCCAGGAGTGTTCAGCCTTGAGCAGAGAGGCCACATCCTGCTCTTGGTTGCAGTTTCAGGTGCTTGGGTGGATTTTGGAGTGAGGCAGCATCTTCCACCAGAGCCTAACAAAGGCAAAACCCCCCCAACATGCCCTGTATTTATGTATTCTCACCTGGTTTCTGGTTCAGCTTTCATCATCTGATTTGCTTTTTGCCCTAAGAATTAAGTGTAGTTCCCTGATTAAAAAAAAAAAAAAAAAAAGTGATTACTAATTAAATAAATAAATAACAAGGATAAAAAAAAACCCTCGACTGGAAACTGCAGCTTTTTGCAAAACCGACTGTGAAATTTATGGAACGACAGCTAAATTGAGTGAAATTAGGAAGAAAAGGGCCTGTCTATTTATGTGAAGAGTTTTCAGAGTTATCATAATTAATTATAACAAACATTTTGCAGTGCACATTTAATCTCAGGCTCCGAGGCTTGGGCTGGTTCCTGACACTCCAGTCTGGGATGAGGGGCTGAGCTGCCCGAGGCATCCTCGCCTCTTCCTCACCAGCAGGACCACAGGAGGTGTAACGTGGAGCAGAGTGTGACTCTGCTCCTCCACCTGAGCACTGAAATGAAGTAAAAAAATGCAGTTTAAACCCTCATATTGCTTTAGAATTTATTAGGCAGGGTTTGGTTCAAGGAGCCAAACGTGCTCCGTGCATCCCATCAGCTCCGTTGCAGCAGGATGTGACCCAGGTGTCCTTGTGGAAATGCCTCAGCCAGGTGGGAAGTAAAACCAGGGCTCAGTCCAAAATGCCTCACACAGAGTTGGGGGATTTAAGGAGTTAATAGTGGGCTCAGCTTTGCCTCTTTGGTCCCTTCCCACAGGTCCCAGTGCCCGGCTGGATGGGATGGATGGGCACTAAAGATTCCAGTGCCACTTGTTCAGGTTTGGTTAGGGACTGGTGGCTGTGGATCCCCATCCAGTCCCACCTGTGGCTCTTGGCTCTGCACAAATGTTAACCCTGGCCAAGAGCCCCTGACTCTCCCTCCTGGATGCCCAGACTGGAAATGGGTTGGGAAAGAATGTCAGGGGAGCAACATACAGGCAGGAAAACTGGGGGAAACAGGGTGATGGGGTTGTTTGAGGATTCCCACAAGGATAGAGGCTCCTTGGAGCTGAAAGATCCCAATGATCCCTCCTGTATCTGTGGGCAGAGGCAAGGTTTGAGGTAAATGATCTCAGTTTGAGGCAAATGACCCTGATTTGAGCAGTGTCCCTCCCCTAGCCCTGTGAGCAGCTGGCTCCCTCCTGGCCTGTCCACGAGGACTGATGACATTCCCCTTAGACCCTCCCTGAGTTTTTAAGATATATGGCTTGGGGGGTTATATCTTTCATGATTAGAAGTTTCAAAGCCCATAAGAACACCCAGACTGGGATATCCACTCTGGTGCAGGGACCCTGATCCCAAACACCCTCTTGGGACCAGCCCTGCTCAGCACCACTGCCCATCCCACTGCAGGCACCTGGCTCACACCAGCAGTCTGTGTTCCCGTTGAGCTTTTCCAGCCCAAAAGATTCAGGAGAATAAATCCAATGGGAGCCCACAACCCTTTCCCAGGTACAACTCTCCTGCTCTACCCAAAGCATGAGGGTCTCCTCCAGCAGCTCTCAGCCCAGTCCTACAAGCTGGGGGGTAGCTCAGCACCACGATGTCTGGGGTCATTTGGGGTCCCAGATGGAGCAGTACTGATCCTGCCCCATAACATGGACACAGCAGTGTCCTCAGACTGACTGGCAGCTCAGCATGCTCCTCACTGCTTCCTGGCATTCCCCAAATCCCCTTGAATATTTGGCCCAGCAACAGCAAGAAATGGTGGTTTGGGCTTATCCTGGTGCTGAGTGGAGAAGTTTCATTATTCCAGCCCCGTGCTGGTCCCCAGCCCCTGCTGTGGGTTGCTGTTACCCCCCATGCACAACCAAAACAGATGCAGGGATGTGATCACAGCTTCCAAAAGAGGGATGTTGGGGACCCTGTGGTGCTTTGGTCCCCCCAGAGTCACCCACTGGAGACAGAGCCCCTGGGCACAGCATCCTGCATCCATGGCCCTGCTCCAAATGGACTCTTGTCCCACTGCTGATTTGTGGCTGCCTGAGGGCCTCGACCTGCTGCGTCAGGAGGTAAATCATAACAAGTTTTTGTGCTTTCAGCAAAAATGAGAAAGGAGAGGAAGCTGGAATAATAATAAAAAATCTTCCTGCCCCCCAGCAAGTAATAAACTGCTGTGGAGCCACGACTGCTGCCAAACTGCTGCTCCAGGAGGGATGCAAAGGGTTATGGATGAACTGAGAGCAGGGTGAGACCTGTGGGGTGGGATGTGGGTCCTCCCTGGGTAGGATATGGGATCTCCCTGGTGCCACCCCACCACCCTCAAACACAGGGCCAGAAAACCTGAAAGCATCCTGAATTTCAGTGCAATGGGCAGGGAGAAGGTTGAGGTGTTCCCTGCATTCCCTGGCCTTTGGTGAAGTGGAGTAATTTTATTTCCACAGCACTAAGTGATTCAGGTTTGGCTTCCAGTTCTAAAATAAATATTTTAATTTAATATGCATAACAGGCTAAATATGATAATACACAGAGCTTGCCCAAACACTCTGCTTTAACCATTTGGGGAAAACTATTGTGCAGAGCAGGAAAATCCCAAAACTCCAGCTTTGTGCTCCAATAATGACCACTGGCAAAAACACTCATAAAGTCTACTGTTGATTTTTTAGCCCCTTCTTTGAAACCCAGGGGACAAAAGGACAAACTGGGACAGACAGACAAGGGCCAGGATGGCCCAGGGCTGGACAAGTTGCCCAGAGAAGCCGTGGCTGCCTCATCCCTGGAAATATCCAAGGCCAGGCTGGAGCAACCTGGGCCAGTGGAAGGTGTCCCTGCCCATGGCAGGGGGTGGAACTGGATGAGCTTTAAGGTCCCTTCCAACCCAAACCAGCCTGGGATTCTGTGATTCTCTGATATTTTGGGGATGTTTTTCCATTCCCAGAGTCTCCCCGAGCTGCAGCGGTGAAATGAGCGGCTCGTCGGCACCGGAGGCACCCGTGAAAGGAGCAGAGTTATTCCTCCTACGTGTTCCATATTATTCCTGATGCTGGACCAAGTCCCAGGATTGCAGATTCGAGGGGGTTTGGATTAAAAAAGCTTGTTTTGGTGCAAGGATTTGGTTTGAAAGCAATTTATGAATTCAGCTGCCAGCCAAGGGTGCCCAGCTGGGACCCACAGGAAAAAAGAAAAGGCAAGAAATATGGAGTTAGATCCCTCCCCAGACCAGAAACTACCTCAATATTTAAGTTTAAAAAAAAGCCAAGTTATGCCAACGCAACTCCACTGAAAATTTTTACTTAATCTGCTGCCATGATTGAGCCAGATGGATAAAATTAAACCTACTGGGGAAGAGCCACACGTGCTTTTCTTCATTTGCAACCAATATATCAACTCAGCCTTCCTGCATGGATTATGAAACACAAATCTTCCTGCTTTCAGAGCCCAGAAATAAAGCAATAATGGCATAGAATTAATATAAATATTGGGGGAAATCATGTTTCCTGTCATTTAAAGAAGAAATCTTTATACAACAGAAAAGCTGGCAGGTCCATCACAGTGCTGCCGGGTAGAAAAAATAAAATATCATTAGACAGGACCCAGGAATCATGAGACTGATGTAAAATCATTACATTTTTAAAAACAGAGATTAAATTGCACCCTTTGATACACGTCCCACACTCCCACACAATGTGTCAGAGCAGCAGCAACGGGGTCCATGGGGATTATTGGAGGGTAAATCCAAGGCTAGTGCTTCTGTCTGAAAAGCTGTGGGTTTGCTTTGTCATTTCAAATGCTGGGTTAAATATGTATTTTGTATATGCATGTGTATATAGATATATGTGTATATAATCTCTCTGCCAGGCCTTCCCCTCCATCCCATCCTTGTGGGGTTCAGGGAGGTTAATAGAGACATCCCAGCCTCCCCCTTCCAGGCAACAAATCCATTATGTAGATGGAGCTGCCTTTGACTCATCAGCCTGTACCTTTTATGCATTTTGGCAGAGAAACATCATTGACTCACATCATAAATCAAGTGTTTCTCCCCACAAAGCTCCGGCCAAGCTGTGAACACTTTCATTAGGGTTTGGGGACACCCTGTCCCGCCCGGGCTCAGACCCAAATCCTTCCCTCCCAGTTGCATAAGCAGAGGGGAAAGTGGTGGGGGCTCGAGTCAGCCCTTGGGATGGGTGAGTTGGGGACAGGGCTGTCCCCTTCCAAAGTGACCTCTGCTGCAGCACTGTGGGGACCAGGGAGCTTTACAAGGGCCTGGAGGCACAGGACAAGGGGGAATGGCTTCCCACTGCCAGAGGGCAGGGTTAGGTGGGATACTGGGAAGGAATTCTTGGCTGTGAGGGTGGGGAGGCCCTGGCACAGGTTGCCCAGAGCAGCTGTGGCTGCCCCTGGATCCTTGGAAGTGTCCAAGGCCAGGTTGGAGCAGCCTGGGATGGTGGAAGGTGTCCTTGCCCATGGCAGTGGGGGGTGGAACTGGATGGGCTTTAAGGTCCCTTCCAACACAAACCATTCCATGAATATGGAATGGTGGGATCTGCAGGTGAGAGGACCCCAGAGCCCCCCAGATTTCTGCACAGACTCCTGGGTGCAGAGCCCATGGTCTTTCTGTGGTGGCTCTGACCAACTTATTTGGTCACCCTCTGCCTTATTTCCCTCCTTTCTGAAACACCTCTGCTGCTGTTAATATTGATAATGGATTTGGAGGCGCTTAGATGAGAAATAAAAGTTAAAAGAAGAGTCAAGTGCAGGAAATCATTGCAGGAGAAAAGTCAGGAGGACTCTGCCACCCTGGCCAGCCCCTCCCAGCCCACCTCCCCTTTCTGTCTGCAACAATCACTATCCCTCATCCATCACTGACTCTACCACAGCCTTCTCCAGCTTCCACCTCCTCCTGGGAAGGCTGATGTGCATCTTGGGCTTAAACCTGCAGCTGTCAGGGAGGTTTTCTCACAGGCTGCTTTTTGGGAGGATTAATTCTTCCTGGAAAACTGCCCCCCAGCTCATTTCCCTGGTCCGAAACGATCCAAAGTGGACAGTATGGAAGAAATTCTCCAGCGTGCCTTGGACATCAGGCAGGGAGCAATCCCCAGAGTGGGACTGTGCCAGAATGGGGCTGGGGACTTCCCTGACCCAGTCTGGGTGATCACCCCTGTCTGGAAGACCATTATCACCTGTGATTGTAGCAGCAGACCCCAGATGTTTGCCCTTCTCCCACTCCTGCTGAAGCTGGAGTGACCAAGCCCATCCCATCAATGTCCCCAGAACTGAGCCCACAGGTCCCTTCTGAAGCCCTGGAGCCAAAGGGAGCCTCTGCCAGGACCAGGCAACCACCATTAGGGACTCCTCTAGGAAAATTCCAGCCCAAGGCTCTAAAAGCAAGTTAGGGACAGGGGAAAAAAAAAAAAGGCAAATTAATTTAATAAGAGCTTAATTGGATTCTCCACAGCAGAGAAAGCTGCTGCTTCCCAGCAAATGTCCCCTGCTGCAGCTGATGAGGCCACCAGCTCCCCCAGTTACTCCAGGGCTGTGGGATTCCAAGTCTCCCTTTGCATGTCCTCAGTCCAGGGCATGTCCTTGTATCCCTGTCGAGCCTAGCCCAGATAAAATCCATGGGATGATGAACAGGTGGAGGCTGCAATAGGAGCATCACACAATGAGTGTGGGGAGGCCCTGGCACAGGTTGCCCAGAGAAGCTATGGCTGCCCCATCCCTGGAAGTGTCCAAGGCCAGGTTGGACAGGGCTTGGAGCAACCTGGGATAGTGGAAGGTGTCCCTGCCCATGGCAGGGGGTGGACAAAAGGGCCTTTAAAGGTCCCTTCCAACCCAAACCATGCCATGATTCTATGACCTTGTGAGCACCAGCCAGGCAGTCTCGGGGAGATCCCCTGCGAGGAGCAAGAAAACGTCTGAAAATGATGGGAAATAAAATAAAAAGGGGGTGAGTTTGTCCTTGAATCCTTCACACAGCCCCAAGCAGTAGCTGCTAATTGTACCCAGGGTCCTCCACAGCAGATGTGACCCCTCAGATGAGCAGGGGGTCCCCACGGGTAGAGACCGAGCGCTGAGCCCCTCTGAAGTGTCCCTGCAGACGGGATTGACTGTCACACATGGGGCTGAGGGTGCCACCAGACCTCATCCCTGGGGCTCCTGGCCACCTGTAACCCCTTCCATCCCTGCCCCACACTCAGCCACGTCTCCAACCCACCTCTCCCAGCCGGGATGGCTTTGCTGCCTCGTGTTTCCCCCGACCGACCCTCACCGGCCGCAAATAAAAAACCCACGGAGCAAAGCTGCATTAAATCAATGAGCCAACGTGCCTGCTGCTCGGATAAGCACATCTACCAGGGTCTCTCGCTCTGTCTTCAGTGCTGTAGGATTCTCAGAGCCAGAAAACCCGGGGAGACTCATTAGGAGAAGCGGCATTTCTGGCTGGATTTGCTGAGAGTCTCTCTCCAGCCTCCGCACGCCCTTTTTCGCGGCAGGAAGCCCTGCCCTTGCTCTGATCTGGTGGGCAGCCCACAAGGCTTTCAAGAATAAAATGCTGTTAAAATAGTTTTAATCAGGGTTCCTCCAGCCAAGACACAGCAGCCAGAGAACCTGCTGTCTTTGGCACGAAGGAGCGTGGGGAAATTAAGTGATGATGGGAAGGAGCAATTTCAAAAAGCCCGACTCTGTCTCGCTCCATCGAGATGGACCTGGAGTTTTTCGTGAGGTTTGGACCCAGGAGGAGAAACTCAGCCTCACTCTAAGAACAAATTTAAATGAAGAGGTGAAGATCCAGCCACAGTTCCTGCTTTCTGATGAAGTTTTTCTCACGGAAATTTCTCCCTGCCTCGACTTCCCCAGCAATCAAATAAGCTTTTGCTTCTCTTTTCTCCTCTCCTGCCTCCCTCTTCGGAGCTGAGGTTGTCTCAGGGTGTTTGCAGAGCTGCATTTTGATCTCAGTTCTGCCATTATAGTGAAAACAAGGAGGAGAAATAAGTTTGCAGGCAGGGAGATGGCAGGAGCCCTTCAGAAACAAATCCTGGAGGCAACATTTTAAGGAGAAATCCACGTGTTTGTGAATTCCAACTCCTCTTTGACACCTGAGGAACTCAGCAGGATCAAGACTCAACTTGTGGTTGGTGTCCAAGAGCAGTGGATTCTTCAAAGCCCTTTTTCACCCAATATGTGGCAACAGCTTCCCACACAACAAGACAAGGGGCTTGGCTTCTTTTGGAGTCTCCCTTTACAAAGATGCTTTTGGCAAGACCAGCCTCCAGTGGATGGACTTTGGGATCAATCCTGGACCAAAGCGTGGCCACTGGTGGTTTCTCACTGGAGAACAGGGGTCTGTGTGGGTTATTTTTTTGTCCAAAACCCAGTTTTGCTTCTTGTGGTCTGCAAATCTACCTGTCTTGAGGAAAAATTGGAGCTGTGACATCCCTGTCCCCACCAGTAGGACAGCCCTGACTCAGGTCTCTTCCAGCAGCACCACGGGATGTGTTCACCAGCCAACAGAGGCTCCCAGAGCTGCCCCAGGTTTGTGGTGGATTTGACTCCTGTGTGAGAAGCTGAAAGCCCCATCTGGAGGTTTTGTTGCAGCCTTGGTGATTTCTTCTTAATATATTTGTTTTAAAGTCTCACCTGTGTCAAGGATGGATCCTCCAGAGTCTTGTGAGGTCACTGAGCTCAGCTGTGGAACCACTGCATGTCCCAGGGGGAAATGGCCTGTCCAGAGGAGCTGGTACAAACCTTCAGCTGCAGCAACGAAGATTTTCATGCTCTTCAGGCTCCCCCAGCCCTTCAGGAACAGAAAAATGAGTGTTAATTGAGATCAGAGCCACTGACAGACGCCCCATGGTGAAGCACAGCAGAGATCCCCAGACCCCAGGGAATTTCCGGGGCATTTCAGGGGCATTTTTTAAATTACATTTAAAAAGTTAATTTTAATTTTATTTTTTTTTTTAACTACCCTCTGGCTGAGAGTAGTTAATTTGCTAGAGCGTGCTGAGATCTGATTTTATTAGGGCAGGTATTAACCTTCTGGCCACAGGAGCCAAAGCCACCATACACAGAGCAACCCATCCGTGGTGGCCACGGACAGATGGCAGGAGGGGGGGTGAGGGGTCCCCCAAAAACCATTCCAATCCCTGGAGAAATATTTGGGAGCGGAGACTTGGATTGCCTGGCAGCCCGAGCACGAGTGTGTTCACTTCAAAAAGAAAGCAGATGGTTTATAGCCCAGAGAAACAGGCAAACAATGAATGGATGTGTTGGGAAAAGCCAACAAAAGCCAGACGTTTAGGATTGCTTGAATAACCTTAAAATACACTTCTTTTTTTTTAATTCATAAATTCCTATGAATTGGGTTTTTATTCCTCCATTTCCAGCAATCCTGAGGCGCGTGAAAGCTTTGCCTGTTCCTATCCCAAATGGAGGAGTGGATCTATCCCACTAATCCCACCATCTTTTCCATGCTTTGCAGGGAAAAAATTGGGGTTCAGCTCTTATTTTCCTGCAAAAACTCCCTTCCCCACACAGACCTCAAGGCTGCCACAGCCCAGTCCTCCCAGTTGCCATCCCCAAGCCCCCCAGTGCCAACTGGTGGGACATCATCTCCAGGAGGTCCTTGTCCATGGAAACGTATTGTGACGGCCCCAGATTTAATTAAAATAAAAATATCCCACACCAACAGGAGCCTCGTTGTCTTTCAGGCTCGTTGTCTCGATAATTATAAAATAAATTGCATTTCTAGTGGGCCTTTCATCCTTGGATCTCCAAGTGTTTTACAAGCGTTAATTAATTTAGCTTTCAAATAGCCTCCCCCTCGGATGCCACATAAAACTTTAATAAACAGGTAGTGGGAGAGGCAGGGACCTGCTCTGGAGCATGTGGTGGGTCAGTGGCCCAAATCCCAGAGCTTGTAAGGATTGAGGGTGTCAAAAAAGAGGGAAAAAGCTGTAAATTAGGGATCTGAAACCCAGAGATCCCCCCCACAGCTGTGTGCCAGGGTAGGGAAAAACCCAGGATGGGAGTGTCAGGAGCTGTTAAAGCACATGACATATTGAGGGAATTAAAGCACATTTAGGGAAATCTCCAAATAGGTTTTTCCTTTTTCTTTTTTTTTTCCCCTCTTTTCCCCCTATTTTTTTTTTTTTAAGCTTTAAAGAATAACACTGACTGTCTCAAGCTGTGGTAATGTATTCAGGCAACACAACTGAGTCAGAGCTAATTGAATTTAAAAGCAGGTATTACATCTGTGCCTTCAGAGTGAGTACATCCTGAAAATCACTTCAGTGATGAAGTGTTTTACCCAACTACTACTTAATCTTTTTACATAGAAAGCAGAATTAACCCCGCTGCGCTGCCTTCATTAAGGAAACCAAATGAAGTTACCTGGTGAGATTCAAATGTGCTCCAAGTGGTAAAACTTCAGCTGAAGTTTCTGAAATCCAGAGGGATTTTTCTTTTTTTTTTTTTTTTTTTTTGTTGTTAAATCCTGCAAAGTGGTTCAAACCAGGTCAGTTATCTGGGTCCTGTTTTACTTTTCCTTCGTTAAATCCGAGAGGAAATAAGCACACCTGGCCCTGTGCATGAATACATATGTGACTCAAGAAATAGGTCAGCTCCCCTCTCCCTGGGATCATCTGTACCTGCTGCTCTCTTTTCCCTGTCCCATCCCATTTTCTCTTTCACTCCAGACTGTCTCACTCTCTTCAGGAGGATGAAATAAAATGCAGGAGAAAACAAGCCTTGAAGAAAACTCCCCAAATAATCTAAACCCCTCTGCAGCAGCACTGAGCATCATCCAGAGCCCCCCAGTAAATCCCAGGGCAGGGCAGCAGCCCTAAAGCAACAAGACATGAACCTTCAGAGTTAAAAGAGTAAAAGCCCATAGATCTTGATATATATTTATTTTTTTTATATATAGTAAAAGCCCTAAAAAGGGTTTAGGCTGGAAAGATCTTAAAGATCATCTAGTTCCAGCCCCCGATATATATATACTTATATATATATGAATATATTTATATATCTATATATACTTTTATATATATATATACTTATATATCTATAAAATTATATATATACTTTAATATATATATACTTATATATATACTTATATATATAAAATTATATATATACTTATATATATACTTATATTTATATACTTTTATATATATATACACACACACTTATATAGATATTTTTACTTTATATTCTATAACTTTTTATACTTAGTATATTACTTTATATATTTTTATATATATATATATCACACATATATATTTCTTTTTATACTGGTCTCTTACTCTATACCAAGCAAAAGGCCAAAGCAATTAACTGAGCACCAGAGCTCACTGCACCCCACCATCCCTCCCATCCTTGGGCTGCTGCAGGATCCTGGGGGAGGCGACAGATCCTCCTTTTCTGGGCCGGGAAAAACACCCCAAAGAGCCAATTGTAAAAAAAACTCTTCCAGCAAATCAACGTTTTTGGCTGGCTGTGTTTATCCATCAGTTCCCAAGGCAGCCACGAGGGAGCTGGGGAAGCTGTGGGGGATCCCCTCAACGCTTCATGAATTTCAAGCGCAGACAATTGATTTACATCGCCAGAAATTTGCATGGGGAGAGAGAGGAAAAGAAAAAAAAACACCACAAAAAAACCAACCCTAAAAAATGAGCTCTTCACCATTCATTAATTTTCTCTAAAATTCATTCATCCAATTAGGCAGCTGAAATGGTGTGTTGTAATTTAGATACCCCGTGACACACCGTGACTATTGATGGTTCCTGATTCGAAGGCAACAGGAATGGAATAAATCTCAGGCTACGGGCTCTTCAAAACCTAATTTCCTTCTAGTTATGAACCAGGAAATCATCCGGAGAAATCAGGAGAGGTTCAGACAAATTTAGATTGGGCATCGAGGAACGGAGCAGGTTCTTTGCTGGCTGGGAGCTCTCAGCTGTGAATTTGGGGGAATTCTTCCTTCACAAAACACCTCAGCACTTGTCAGTGATGGATCTGAAATAGGGGCAACCCACCCTTGTGTGTCCACCCCAGAGAGCATCTTGGACAGCATCACCAGCCTTCCTAACTGGAATTTCCTTTTCAAGCTCAGCATCTTTATCAGCTGGGAGAGGTTTTTGGGAAGACAACTGCCAAAGCCAGGACACCAGGTTTGTGCTGCAGAGGACAGGGTTTAACTATAATAAAGAGAGTGATTTTATGTTGCCTCTTTGCCATTAAGAGCCTCTGCAATTTGCTGGCTGAGGTGGAACTGGATGTTATTGGGGTGATAAAGCAGCGACCCGGGGGCCCTCTGGATGTTCCCAGCCAGGTCTTCCCACTCCATGTGGTTTGACCCATTTTGCAGAGGAAGGAAGCAAAGCACAGAGTACTTTCAAGCTTCTCAAGGTAATTTTCAAGTTGAATGAAGTTGCAACCCTAGAAAAAAGTCTCACCGAGGTACTAAAATATGTGGAAATGAAGCTTTCCTCAGTTTCTCTTGCTGACCTCACTGGGAGAAGGGACACTCCATCCACTTGTCTGCAAGATGCATTGAAGTGTCCCCATTTAACACAGCTGAAAAGGGAAATCTGGGGCCAGGCTAAGTCATTTGGAGGCTTCCACAAGTCAGTCACGGGCTGTGGAAGAGAACTGAGGACTTCCCATTCCCCTAAGGATCACAAAATCCCCTGGCTGGGCTCAGGGTCCTGCTCCCCCACAGGGCTGCAGGAACACACAGCATCAATAACCCAGCAATAAATATTCCAGTCAGCTGTTTTCATCCTGTAAGTGAACATGGAGATATATATAGAGACATATTTAGAGAGTTATAGGCAACTCATCATCATAACATGTGAGCACTTATTGAGTTTCCCAGGATTTAGGGTGAGATCCAGAGATGCACTTTAGGTGCTGTAACTTAGGTAATGTGATGGCTAAAACAGGGGATGGGATGCTCAAGGACACGGTTTCCAGGGGTGTTTGATGCAGAGACCAGTGCTTTCCATGAGGAAAGACTCTTTTCCTTGGCTGCATCAAAAGACTTTCCTGATGGTCCACTGAAATCATGGGGCATCACCAGGGTTTAAATACAGGTGTCTTCAGCTCCAGCCCAACACCTTGGCTCCCAAGCACACAGAGTGCAAAAAAACCTGATATAAACCCATGATTTGGGGATTCACAGAGACTTTTTTTCCCTGTTACACTTTTAGAATCATGGAATGGTTTGGTTTGGGTCAGAAGGGACCTTAAATCCCATCCAGTCCCACCCCCTGCCATGGACAGGGACACCTTCCACTATCCCAAGTTGCTCCATCCTGGCCTTGGACACTTCCAAGGATGGGGCAGTCACAGCTTCTCTGGGCAACCTGTCTCACCCTCATGGATACATTTCTTCCCTGACCCTCATGATCCATCCTTACAAGGAGGAGAACCACCCAAAACCTCTTCCTGGGGAGGTGTTGGGAGGAACATACCTCAAAAAAACCCCTCCAGAAACAAAGAGTTAAGATCCTGAGGCAAAAAGGCAATTCCTGGTGCCAGGTCCCCATCAGCACTGGGGGAAAAAAAAAGGTCCCCATTCCCCAAAAGCCTCCCAGAAAAAAAAGAGAGAAGTAAATAAATTTCACTGAGCCTTTTGAAATGGTTTAATTGCCTTTGTGCTCTAATTGCTCCTGGTTTTACAGCCTCATTTCTTGTCATAAAATTAGTCCCACTTTTTATGCTTTTTTCCTTTGCTACTGGTCTGTGATTATTATTTTTTAATTGCTTTGGTATGTTGATCTCTCCCACGTCTCCCTGGGGAAGGGGGAGAGGGACCTAATTCTGCGTGGAGGATGTTGTGGCTGCTGCAAGGAGATGGATGCTCAAATTTTGGGGTGATTATTAGCATTAATCTCCCCAAAATTGTCACAAGTACCCAAGAGCAGGGTATATCCAAGCAGAGCTACAAGTGGAGGAAACAGTTATTGGGAACGCAGCAATTCCTTGCAGGACTTTCTGGGGAAAGAAGAATTCCCCAGACAAACCACAACCATCAGGAACACAATAAAAGCACAGAAAGAAACCAAACTTCCTGAAAAAGATAAAAGCTGCGTCATCTGTAACCCTTTTAATAACCATCTTATTTCAAAGAGCACCAGAGCAGCATCTCTATTTGTTTGGGGTTGATATACAGCTGCAATAGGAAGCCATGCGTGAAGTTTATTAAGCCTGGGTAATTTCTATCAGTTCTGTGTGCTATTGATTCCATCTATACTGTTATCTTGCTCTGTCTGGACCAAAAAAGTGATTTTTTTTTTTAAAAAAGCAAAAAAAAAAGCATATAATTCTTTAAGAAATGCAAGTATTATGGGATGTGGGATGTTGCCATTTTGGATGCATTAACAACACGCTGAAAGGGAATGTGCCAGAGATACAAATCTTGTTAAGGGGACTTTGATGATGCTGAGACTAAAACAGAGGGAGCACTTTGAGCTGAACCAAAACACGGAGCCGAATCTGAACTTAGCTCTGAGAATTTCTGTCTCAGGGGTGGAAGGAAAATTGGATTTGCTTTGGCTTTCAGCCAGCCTTGCTTCATCCTGAACTAGCTCTCCACTGTCCAACCTCTCCCACGTCCTTGGAGTTACTCCCAGTTTATGGCATAAGTAAGAGTGAGCTCAGAGCGAGCAGCTCTACCCACAGTGCTGGCGACGCTCAGAGCTGGCTCAGATCCACCCCGGGCTTGCAAGTCCTGCACAGTGTCAGAAATGCAGATCCTCAATGCAGAAAAACAAACCTTGAAGCCTCCTCAAGGGGGTTGCAAAGATCTCCAGCCCAACCCGGGGCTTTCCTCGTGCTCCTCCATGAAATGAGGCCACGGGATGGTCCCACACACATCCCAGCCCCAGCCCCAGGAGCAGCATTCCCAAAGGAGCAAAGCTTTTTCTCACAGCTGGATCGTCAGCCTCGTGTTCTGGGCTCCACAAACCACACAGACAACGGTGACAGAGCAAGTTAGACACAAATCCCAGCCAAACCCAAACCTTCCCGGAGCTGTGGGGTGCCAGGATTTGGGTCAGGCCCATCTGTGCTCAATTCAGGGGCTCTCTCAGCTCACTGGCACAAACCACCCTGCAGTGACATTTAAAATATATCAATTAAGAAATCAAAATGTAGTCAGCTCATTAAAGCCTGTTCTCCAAGCACAGCTCCTTGTCAGCCACAGGCACTGGCACAACCTGCCCGTGTCCAGCCTCAGACCCTCAATCTCTGCAGCTCTTCCTGCCCTGCCATAACCAGAAATGTTCTTCTCTCTCCCCATTTTCCGTGGTTTTAGGTCACCTTCATTTCCTTACCAGTCAGACCAGTGCAATGCAGGGACATCAACCACCCCAGACCCACAGCACAAGGAGATTCTGTCCTGGCTGGACTGGGAAAAATAAAGAAAGCCAAGTACAGCTGAAGGCTGCAAGATGAGTTGCGGGAATGAGAGTGCTTTGTGGGATATCATCCAATTCCTGCTGGACAAAATCCATCATCCCCTTGGTACTTACCTGCCTCTGCACAAAGAGACACCAAAGATAGCCAGGAGCTTCAGAGACCTCCAAAACTTCATCCTACCAACTCAGGGTGCAACACTTTGGGGGGGACAGGGAAGGGAAACCCCAAATGAGGTTGGTAGAGCTTGGGAACAGCTGGAAAAACTGGTGGGAAGCAGTAGGACTGTTCCCTGTGACTGCAGCCTGTAACCTTGAGCCTGTCCCAGGTATTTTCCAAACTTTCCTGGAGAACATCTCTGCAGCACAATATTCCACCTTGCAGACAGCCCGGGGGAAAGAGGAGAAGAATGAGCTCAGGCTCAGATCTCCTCTGCAATCCAGCACCTGTGGGCAATTCTGGGAAGGGGTAGTAGATGCCTTTATCACCTCCCAGCCCCTCATCTCAGGGAGATATCAAGGCAACTGCTTGTGTCATTTTTTTTTAGTGCAATTTATTCACAGAATCCCAGAATTCTGGGTTTGGGTTGGAAGGGACCTTAAAGCTCATCTCGTTCCACCCTCTGCCATGGGCAGGGACACCTTCCACTAGGCCAGGTTGCTCCAACCTGGCTTTGAACACTCAGTATGGTGGGAGAAGAGGTGGGCAGAGGGGAGGAAATGACAAACTCCATCCATAAAGCTCCATCAGCAGCAGCTGAAGGCAGGCAGGCACCTCCCAAGGAGCCCAGGAGCAGCCCCACGGCTGTGACATTTGCAATGCATTAAGTTTAAACATTTTCAATAAAGAAAAACAATCCATTCAGACTTGCTTTATGATTCATAGTAATTGCAAATAGAAGCAGTTAATATAATTGTCCAGCTGAGACCAGCAGGCTGGGAACATGTAGCAGTGAGATGTACAATCAGGGAAGGTTGGGAGGGAATTTAAGTGCAGGTTAAGCAAATGCATTACTTTAATAACACACAGAGACAGCCCTTGTAGTTATAAAGAGGATAAAATAAATATTGTACCAGAAATCTACAGAATGGGAGGTTTTATCACCAAGAACTGCCCGTTTGCTATTTACTTTCAATTTAGTTTTTACAAAAGCTGCACTTGCCATGTTTTTTATATATGGAAGACAATGACTTGAACTGACAAATAACCTTATTTCTCCATAAGTTTTACAAAGCAGCCTCAGTTTCTCAAAGAAAAATGATCACCTCCCAGCAGTCATCCTGGAGAGAGAAAGAGGCTCTTTTTTCCCTTTTAATTATTTTTTTTTTTTTAAAGGAAAGACTATAATTCAAAGAGGAGATGGTGCTCTTGCTTCTCTCTGCCTTGGAGGTGGGCCAACCTCTTTGACTTCTCCAAATCCAAAGGGAAGGGACCTGCTTCCCTGCAGAGGTTTTGTGCCTGAATTTCAGCCCTTTCTTTATTCCACCTCGTGGTGGTGGGTCACGGCCTGGGAAGCAAGTCCAGCTTTGAGGCAGGGCTCTGACATTGTTCATGATCCTACTTTAGCTTTCCTAATCTTGAAAATTAGGGGTTTCCCCCTTTCAAATAATTAACTTGAGCTGGTTCAGTGTGAAGTCTGTACAGAGAAGGGAGGGGGAAGAAGAACCTATTGCAAGACATCATCATCATCATTTATCGAGCTTAACCAAATGCTGGCTCTCCAGAGAAGAGCTATTGTGCTTTATTAAAAGATATTTCTGAGGGCAACACATTAAATTAAAGTATCTTGTTCACAGACTTAACGACACATAAACAGCCAAACAAAACAGAGCATCAGCTCATTACAGCTGTTTATAAAATATTAAGGGTCTTAAAAGTTAACTATTCACAAGCACCTTTTGCTTGGTGATGAGGGAGGATGAGGGTCCCCAGACTTGAGAGGGCCACCTGCACTACAGGAATATTGTTGTAAAACTCCCTCTGCCTGGTGTCCTCTGTTATTTTGGGGCTGATGGATTGATGCAGTGGGTTAATTTTGGGGTGGCAGCGCCTGGGGTTATCACCTCTGCGACTGATGGAACATTCCAGCATCCCCCCTCCAGGTGATGGGTTAAAAAATGCAGGATGAGAAATGTAAAAAAACCATCAATCCCCTCCAAAAAAGCCCCAACCCAAACCCAACTGAATATCAGCTCCTTCAGGTCCCCCCCAGGAGCATCCATGACACCCCATGGTTGCAGGTAAACATGCCTCTATCCAGAGGGATTCATCCTGGGAGAAGGAGACAGGGGACGTAATTTTAAAGTCACAGGATTTAGCACAAGAAGGTAATGGGATTGCAGTGGCTTTCCAGTAAATGTCATTGCTGTAATTAGGAGAACAATTATTGTCAACCGGCAGAATTGTCCCCTATCTGTCATTTCAGCAGGAACAGCCAGAGCCACAATTAAGACCTGCTCAGGTGGGTCACCCGGTTCAAACCCCACTAAATGGGATTGATGAGGGCAGAGCAGCACCTGCTGCTGGCTGGAGGGGCTGGGGACAGGGATTTTGGGGGTCCTTCCCCACCAGTCCCACCCCTCAGTCACACCAGCACAAAGCAGTCCTACACCTCTCATCTGGATGAGGCTGTTTATCATAGAATTGTGGAACCATGGAATATCCTGAGTGGGAAGGGACCCCCAAGGATCATCCAGTCCAACTCCTGGCTCTGCACAGGACACCCCACCAATCCCCCCCTGTCCCTCAGAGCGTTGTCCAAACCCTCCTGGAGCTCTGGCAGCCTTGGGGCCGTGCCCACTGCCCTGGGGAGCCTGGTCAGTGCCCAACCACCCTCTGGGGGAAGAACCTTTTCCTGAGATCCATCCCAACCCCCCTGGCACAGCTCCAGCCATTCCCTCAAGTCCTATCCCTTGTCACAGAGAGCAGAGGTTGGTGCTGCCCCTCTGCCTCCCCTTATAAGGAAGTTGTAGACAGAAATTTTATTTATTACAGCACCAGCCTGATGCTCTGGGCTTGTACAGGGAAGTCTTTAAGCAACTGTTTAACTCAGAAAAAAATTAAATGCTGAACTGATTTACAAATTTAAGACCTTGGAGGACAAACCTTCCTCCTCCTACAGCAGTAGGAAGCTGGAGCAGCTCCAGGGAGGAGGAGGAAGATGCCCCAGAGATGAAGCCAGACCAGGAACACACATGTTATCTCCAGCTTCACCCCCATCTACTTATTTTCTGGGCAAGCAGGTTGCTCTGAGTGCAGCTGACAGCACATCTGAACTCTGGGGCACTGAGGAGCAAAAAAGAAGTTCCTCTGAGGTTTGAGAAGGTGGAGGCTGCTGCCTGTTATTAACAGCATCCCCATCCCCAAGGATGGCTGATCTGCAGCTCGAGCCCTGCCTTTCCCGGGACACGGCTCCGTGCTCCCGAATCCCCCTGCCCTGCTGCACACCCCATGTGCAAGTGCTGCTGCTGCTGTTGAGCTGCAACCAAACGGGGGCTCAGCGGGGCACAGCCCTTCCCCAACTCCACCGGGGTCTCACCACCAGCCAAGCCAACATCAAAAAAAGCCAGCAGCATCCTGAATCCAAATTTCCCAACCTGGGGGTAGCGAATTCTGCTGAAAAGGAAAGGGGGATGCAGTGGAGCGAAGGAACAGGGGGGGCAATTATTCCACTGAAAGCATTTGCAGCATCCTTGCAGCTCGCTATGATTAACCGTGGCCAGAGTGCTATTAGCAGCCTGGGATGATGATTAACAAGCTCTCCTAATAGCTGTTTTTAAACCTGCTTTAACAAAAAAAAAAAAAAAGCTGGAGCAGAGCGGGAAGGGGGGGGTGGGGAGACCCTGTGGTATCTCCAAGGAAACCAGAAACAAAATGGGCTTTGGCACATCGCGGAACCGGGCGGGTAATCAAAGATTACAACCAGTTTTAATTTAAGGTTAATTATTGTTTACTCTCCGGAGGCCGCCCCCATCGGAAGGCAGCAGTCGGTCTGACCTTCAGCAGCTCGTGGCGGGGCCTCCGGTTCATCCCCCCTGGAAAGGATCGGCGGCATCTCCCGGTGGGAGCGCGGATGGGGCAGGAGCTGCGAGAGGGAGGGATCGATGGAGGGGGCTGGCGAAAGGAAGCATCCGACGGGAGGGAGGCACCCGACGGGTGGATCCTGCCCCAGCTGCCGGCTGGGAGCTTCATTCAGCTTTATTTAACCGGTTGCCCCCACTGCAGACACGGTTAATTAATTTTGGACTCCTATTGATTTCCCATTCGGTGGAATCACAGTGGCATTTTCACTCCAAACCAGCCCCGTTTTTGTCAATGAAAATGCAGTGTGGAGGCACCTTCCCCCGGTGAGGTTTTCTGCCCCCAAAGAGGAGGAGATGGAAGATTTACCATGGCCAGGGATGGGGCATCCTGGGTAGGGATGGGGCAGGATGGGTGTGAGGATTTGGGGAGCTCCTCTTCCCAAGGACCAGAACTGAAGGGCACAGGACAGCCCCCCAACTCCTCTCAGAGCTTAAGGTGGAAAAGTTTGGCTCCTTCCCCAGACCAGACATGATGCCCATAGATAGAGGTGGCTCAGCAACCCACAGTCACACATCCCCATCCCTTTCCCTCCTCCTTACCCCCCGAAGATGCCCACAAATCCAACACAACCAGTAGAACT
The DNA here is from genome assembly GCF_036250125.1 of Pseudopipra pipra. Taxonomy (NCBI): domain Eukaryota; kingdom Metazoa; phylum Chordata; class Aves; order Passeriformes; family Pipridae; genus Pseudopipra; species Pseudopipra pipra. The sequence goes on from NC_087575.1 coordinate 3,137,165, forward strand.
CCAGCTCTACAAAATACTCCTCCTGCCCTAATTCCACCCTGCACTGGATCCAGCCTGCTTTTGAACACCAAGGCAGACTGCAAAGACACGGGACACTTCTCAAAGTCTATCCTGAAAGACACTTTTTACCCCAAACCCCCATTTTGCCACTGCCCTGACAGCGCTGCTGAGGAATGGCAGCTGAGATTAAGGATGGTGACAACTCCCCCAAGCTCTCCCACCTTTGCTTGGAGACAGACATATTTAATTATGATAGAAAGGCAATCCTGGTGCGTGCTGGAAATACTTAAGGTGATTTGAAGCGTGAAGCTGCATAAGGTTTGTGAGATTTGAGTTTCCCAATCCGTTTGGGCTTGTTTAGACAGTTTCTGCTGTTTATTCCCTCCACGTTTTTATATGTTCTTTAGCACGTGGGGACTTCAGAAAGACAGGTCTGGAAAAATCAGCGTGGAAAGGTTTCAGTAACTCCATTTTCCATTTGATGCCATCACTGGCAGTGATGGGAGTGTGGGGTTGGATGAGGAGATGGGTACCAGAGGAAGCATCACTTCTCTCCAGGAGAAGTTTCAGTCCCTCTCTTCGGGATTCCTCTTGTGCTCATCATTTTGCTGATCCCTTTGCTTTGGCCTCGTAGGGATTTGCAAAGGTCTTCCTAATCAGATGTGCAGAGAGAGGAAAAGGAGAGGGCTTCCCCCCAGTGCTGATCTCTTGGAGTGAAACCCACGTGTTATCCTCCCCTGGTACAAAATTTGGGGTAGATGCCGTGGAAAAAACAGCTCTTGGAAGACAACATGGACCTTGGCCAACTTTATGTCCCCCAGCCCAACTGGTTGGCATCTGGATATTGGAAATCTAGTTGGTTTGGGATCTTCATGAGCTGAGGGTGAGATGTGAAGACCCAGCAGAAAAGCAGCCTTGGAAATCAATATGGGCTTTGGTTGATCTGCTGTCCTATAACCCAACCAGTTCACATGTGGATCCTGGAGATCATGGGCTGGTTTGGGATCTCCTTGAGGGACCAGCCAATGTCATGCCCATTTGCTTTTGATCCCAGCAGGATCTGACCAACAGCAGATCCCAGACCACGATAAGCACAGGTTTAAATCCTGCCCGGTTGGAAACACCGCAGGTATTCAGAGAAAACAAAACAAATGGCTTTCCAGTGTTAATATTTACCTGGAAGATCAAATGATTAAGCCACAATCTGCTCAGGACTTTTCTTTTAAGTTGACTTTGAAAATATTTATCACATTTTCCCACTGCAGCATTGTTATCCCTGCAGCAACCCCGATGCCCTCCCACCCCAACAAGAGACCTTCCAGTGCCACCAGAGAACCTCAAACTAAGAAAACAAAGTATCCCCACACTGCCCCATTTGCCCCCAAAAGTGAGGTCTCTCTCTTTGCTGTCAAAGGATGCTCTGGAACAGCCCATTTCACCCCAAGGGGGGTGGAGAAATCACCCTCCCACTGTCAAAATGGAGATGGGATGACTTTAGGTGGCCTCATGGAGGCCTTTCCCTAAAAGCTGCCCAAATACTGCAGAGTCCTTCAGCCACAAAACATTTCCCTTCCAGACTGATGGATGCTCTGGCTCCAGCACTCGCTTTGTCACTGTTCCTCCTCCCTTCCCAAAGCTGCACTCAATTAAAGGCAAACTCCATGTTCACTTTGCCCAACCAGGTTTTAAGGGGCTCAGAAGTACGTAATTAGATCCTCCTGATCCTCCAGCACTTGTGCACATTCATTTCCTGCAGGAGACATGCTGCTGTTCCCTGCAGGATCATTTCTATGGACACCCATTGTTTTTTGTCCCCATTCAATATTACAAGTGTCTCTTAGGATTTCTCTCACAGGCACTCGCTGTGATTCCCAGCAGAGGAACTTATATTAGTTTAAGCTCTCTTGCTCCAGCTCCCAGTGCAGCCCTGGAGCCTCCTACCATCAGGTTTTGCTGGGAGATCTGACCCAGGCTGGTGAGCTGACAGCAGCCACATAGCCTGGCTTTACCTGAGCTGGGGGCTTTGACCCAGCCAGTGAGTACTGGTGAAGGTGAAAAGGTGAAATATTTCCCTTTGTGGAAAATAAATCTCAATTTTCAGGCAAACAAGAAGTCACCATGTGTATAAACCCTAGATTTGGGCCAGACCAAACACCTAAAACCCATGGCATGTAACTGTCACATGCTGCATGATGTCCCCAGGTGCATCCCTGCCCTGAACTCCTCCTGTGTGCAGGATTGAAGGATCCTGCAGGTATGAACGTGCACTGACACTCTCTTGAGTGACACTCAGGGGTATCCTGAAGCCCTCAAAAGGGGCTCATGGATGGAATATTGTACCCTGCAATGGGGACATGGACAGGGAAGGCTCAGTCTGGGTGTATGTGGCCATTTCACACCTTTCTTGGGCTTATTTTCCACCTCTCAAGCTCTCAAAGCAAGGACACCCTAAACCATAGCGGCTCAGGGGTCAGATTGGTTACCACCTCTGCACTAAGGAAGGTGCAAAACGTGGAGGAAAAAAGAAGCCATTTTGATAAATATACTCCCAACAGTATCTGCTTGAGATGCAGCCTGGAAGATGGACATGAGGGGAACACGAGATGCCACAGGGATTCACAGGGATTCACACCTCTGGTGTGAGGGTGTCACCGGGCAGCACCTCAGCAGGCCCCAAGAGGCAAAAAAGGAGGCTGTGGGGAACAAGGGGAGAAGGATGCTTTGGGTTTCGTGGTGTGGAGGATTTGTTTGTTTTGGGTTTTGAGCAGCAATTTTGCATCCCTGGTTGCCATGGCAGCGCAGACGGACTGTGCTGCACGGCCACCACGGCTCGGCACCGCCCCGGGCAGGGCCAGCGCTGGCCAAGAACAGACAGGGCCCAACCAGGTGCCAAAGCAGCCCAGAAACTGTAGTGAGGCTCAGAGTGGGGCAAGGAGCAAACCTGGGGCCCTGGCACAGGGCTCGGAGCCTGCCTGCAAACAGGGACACACACTGTCCCCTGCCCAGGAGCTGCTTGACCACTGCTTTCCATGAGCCCCTTGGCCACCGCTTTCCAGGAGCCCCTTGGCCACCACTTTCCAGGAGCCCCTTGGCCAACACTTTCCAGGAGCCCCTTGGCCAACACTTTCCAGGAGCCCCTTGGCCACCACTTTCCAGGAGCCCCTTGGCCAACACTTTCCAGGAGCTCCTTGGCCACCACTTTCCAGGAGCTCCTTGGCCAACACTTTCCAGGAGCCCCTTGGCCAACACTTTCCAGGAGCCCCTTGGCCAACACTTTCCAGGAGCTCCTTGGCCACCACTTTCCAGGAGCTCCTTGGCCACCACTTTCCAGGAGCTCCTTGGCCACCACTTTCCAGGAGCTCCTTGGCCACCACTTTCCAGGAGCTCCTTGGCCAACACTTTCCAGGAGCTCCTTGCTCACTGCCTTCCATGAGCCCCTTGGCCACCACTTTCCAGGAGCTCCTTGGCCAACCCTTTCCAGGAGCTCCTTGGTCATTGCCTTCCATGAACTCCTTGGCCACCACTTCCCACGAGATCCCTGGGCGCTGCTTACCTGGAAGTCCTTGGCTGCCGCTTTCCAGGAGGTCCTTGGCCATCGCTTTCCGTAGGCACTTTGACCACTGCCTTCCATGAGCTCCTCGACCACCTCTTTCCAAAAGGTCCTCGACCACCACTTTCCATGAGCTCCTTGACCACCTCTTTCTAAAAGGTCCTCGACCACCTCTTTCCATGAGCTCCTTGGCCAGTGCTTTCCAGGACCCCTCTGCTCACTGCTCTTCAGAAGCTCCTTGGCCACCCCTTCCCAGGATCTCCTTGGCCACCCCTTCCCAGGATCTCCTTGGCCACCCCTTCCCAGGATCTCCTTGGCCACCACTTTCTGCAGGACTCAGCTGCCTCCCCTGTGCTGCTGCCCCACCCTGCCAACACCCTTCCCCCTCCCCAGCCAACCACAGCACTTTTAACCCCAATGAACAGCAGCAGCTGTAGAAAATCCACATTTTCCCATTCCCACCTGGCTGACACACGGTGAGGGGGTGACCCCAGTGCCACCTTCTCCTCGATCTCATCTTTGCCACAGCACTAAGGGGCCATTCCCATCGCTGCCCATGCCTGGCAGAGGGATGTGGGAGCCCAGGCTTTACACCTTTAGCACATTTCCCAGCTGCTGTTTCCCTCACCATGGCTCCCAGTGTCTCCATTCCCATCCCAAATCCATGCTGTCCTTCTCCCTGTTACGTTGAGTGCTTCTCTTTATTGTCCTGTTTGTCTCCTCTCCACAGTGTGTTTTATCCTGTTAGAGCGATGCTGGGCAGTATTTACTTTGTTTTACTTCTGTGGTGCTTTTAATTCTAAATTGTCTTCATCTGGGCAGCATTTTATCAGCCCTGGGAAGCTGAAGGAAGCTATCTTTCATCCTTATCGAAATTCCTCTCCTTTCATTATCTCCAGTGCTGCTACAAAGCATCAAAAGGGCATCTTTGTTCTTGCAATCTAATATAATTTCGAATATAGCAATTCAAGCCTTTTGAGACAATTTTGGATGCAAACCCACTTCCATTACCACCCCCAGCTCCCCCCCCAGCAATGCTCCCACAGGACCCCCACGGATGTTTCGGGGCTGCCTGGTTTTAAGGGGTGCAGGGTGGAGGAAAAGGACATATTTAGGGGCTGAAGATGAAGGAATGGGGATGAGTCAGTGTAGATCTTGAGCATCTCTGGTCTCGATGCCATCCCGTGGGTGTGAGGATGTCCCTGGGGCCGGTGGGGATGGTGGGATATGTCTCCAGTCAGGAGATGGCAGTGGGCAGTGTTTCCCACTGCTGATGTGCTCAGCTGGAGGTGCTGCTCTGTGCCAGATGCCAGGGAGGTTGTCCAGATGTTTCCTCCTGGCTCCATCTGTGGCAGAGCCATCTGCAGCCATGGATCTCATTGTCCTGCCCTGTGAGGAGCAGAGAGAGGTCCAGGCTGGGCTGGGGAGGTGTCAGCAGTGATGGATGATGCTGCTGCTCACGGGGAGCCCAGCTGGGCACAGCAGAGGTGACAGATCTTCCATTGCCAGATGGGACATGGATGGAGTGAGTGGCCAAGAGGAGAGGGGGAAGAAAAGTCATGGGGATCTTCTGCCTGGGAGCATTTCCTGGCTGAAGGAACTCAGTGAAGATGTTTGAGGCGGGGTCTGCCTTGAAATCCTCCTTGCTGGGGCAGCCAGGAGCCCTGTCCCTCATGGTCTCGCTCTCCCCTAGTCTCAGTCAAGAAGAAAACACAAATTTTACTCAGCCATCAAACACTGAGAGCCAAACAAAGGGGTTTTACCACAGCTCAAAATCCTACAGGTCTTCCTAAGCACCTTCAGTAAAACCAGCCCTGTGGTTCCCCCAGCCCAGACCTGATCTCCAGCTCCTTTTCTCTCCCCATGCTCATCCCAGTAGACACCTGGAGGCCTGAATACCTTCATGTCACAGCCTGGGGGGGGGACAGGCACCCATCTTCCCCCTCCACACCCCTTCAGACCCTCTGTCCCCATCACCACTCCAGCCTGACCCCTCTCCCCAGCTCACCCACATTTCACAGATAACCAGGTGTGAAGGTGGAAAAGCTTTTTAAAGCTCCTGGAATTAAGGAACATGAGGGGGCTTCGATAGGTTTTGGAATAAATTGCCCATGAAAGTGCTGAGGAAAACCTATCTAGGGGAAAAAAAAGAGAGAAAGAGGGTGAGATAATGATATATCTTGGAAGAAGGGAAGGGGAGAGATCGGGAAGCTACTGGCTGATTGTTCCATAAGCACCTCTTAAAAGCAAACACAATAGACATGAGCAGTTTTTAAAATGACAGACAATACAATGGGAGATAATATATTTAAAACCCATATCAGTTGTTAACAGACCATAAAAACGCCGGTACATTAATCTGTGCTGTCTGTCATAGACTCATGAAGCAGCTGTGTTATTTTATAGTATCATTCCTGCGGGCTTCTCTGACACTTCCACAAATACATCTCAATTTATTTGGATAAGAACAAATAGAAATATTGAATTCTTCTTACTCTGCTTCTGCTGCTTTTTCATTTCCCCCCCCCCCAGCCCTGACAACTCGTGGAAGACACTTGGTACAGCTTTTCCAGGGAATTTTATCTGCCAAAATGATTGGTTTAGGGGAAATGCTCCATGGAGAGGAGTGCCTTGGCCCTCACTTTGGACTTTGAGCTTCTTTTGTGCCTTCACAGGGAGGAAGATGAAGGCTGGGCTCCTGCAGCACCCTTGGGTGCCCATCCTGGCAGTGGGGGTGGTGGACAGATCAACTCTCTCCACCCCATATCCCTTTGGGACCATCAGCCACACGGTTCTTAAATGCCAAAGTGGGATGTGATTTCTGCCTTAGTGGAAGTCTTTCTTTCACCTTTGCTTGTATCTGTCCCCATCTCCACCTTCTCCCTCCTAGCCTGAGGAGGGACCATGATTCCCTAAATCTCATCTGAAACCCCATTGCCTTTACTCCCTGGTTCTGAAGAGGACAGAGAAGAGAAAAGACCTGTTCCTTTGCTGCTGGTAAACACAAAGCACAGATGAGGTGTTTGCTCAAAGCCATACTTTTGTTTTCCCTCTAAATTTGCGCTCAACTTTGTTTTAAGCATCAATTTTGTGATCATAAATACACACACCCATGACACTGTCAGTGGCAGGGCCAGTGGCTACTCCCAGCCTGCAGCTTCCCATGTGCCAGATGTTCCCATGCAGCTCTTTTCCAGGGATTCAGGACCCATTGTACCCCCATCCCATTAACCCACGAGCAGCACTGCTCCCCAGGGGCTCTGCACACCCATGGACACCCCACAGACCCGCTGGAGATGCTCCCACCTCCTTCCCCACTCCCTGGCACATCCCAGGAGCCAGGGGAGCTCTGCTCCCTGCACCACCACGAGCGAGTGTTTAACATGAATTATTCCAGGCGACAACACGTGGTAGGTTCAAAGCTCGGATCCAGGCTTTGGTGTGGGCCCTTCAAAGAAGAGGCATTTCTGGTTTGGATCCCATGGGATGCTGGTGGGGAAAAGCTAGAGAAGCTGCAAAGCACTCGGCGTGTGCCTAATGAGGGTGGAAGGAGGCAGGAGTCTGTCTGGGGAAAAGCAGGAAGGGGCTGCAAAGGGCTTGTGGAGGGGGAGTTGGGGTGGTTCTTTTTAATGCTGAACCCAGAGCCTTGTTTGTCCTTAAGAGGTCTGATGCCACCTGCAAGGGGAGCATCCCTGTGTCCCCTCCCTGCTCAGCTTGTACCCCAAAACAGTGCCGATGGCACTGGCAGCATGTGGTGCTCCTGGGATATTTGTGGGCCACTTCCAGCAGAAGCAGAAGGAGGACAAACCTCCCTGCACTGGCAGAGAGGGAAGGCACCCACTTACCAGCTCCCACGAGCGAGCAGGCATCTGGGAACTCCTCACCACCCCTATTGGGAGATCACTGGTCAGATCTCCATCACCGCCCCGGGAGAGGAAAAATCATCTACAAACAAATCAGTTGTACAGAGATGAGAAAGAACCCACCTTTATTATCATCATCATCATCATCATCATCTTTCTTCTGCAGCCTCTTACCTGAAGCAGAGCTGGACTCCAACCCTTTCTCTGTATCCTGCCCCAAAGGAGCAGGAACACACGTGGAAAACGATTGCCATTCACCCTGCCAAGCCAACACAATAACTTCCCTTCGATCACAAAAATATACAAATAAACATTTGTCATCCCCACATAACCTTTTGGGTTGTCATCTGAAATAGTGCTGCTGTCTCTGTATGTTTGATTCCCAGCCCAACCCAGTCCCTGCTGTCTCCAGCTCTCGGGGCTGTCACTCAGCTGCAATTTCCCACTCTGGAAGCTGCGAATCCTCTGGCACTGTCAGGATATCATTAACCTTTGCTTCGGATTTAAATGGTCTCTTCCTGTCAGTTCAGAGCTGTGCAGTCATTTACTTCCAGCCTTTTTCCATCCTGCAGGTTTTGGGCTTGGTCTCAGCACAACCTGGAGCTCAGACATCCACTCACACCCAGCACGAGTCTGGCCCTGCCCCACCACTCTCCTCTCCATCTCCAAGGAGGATGCTCATGGCAGAACCAGCACATCCACCCAGGAAACTCCACCCTGTCACTCCTTCCCTTGTCACAGGTCTCTCTCCAGATCTTTAGGCACTGGAAGGGGCTCTAAGGTCTCGTTGGATCCTTCTCTTCTCTGGGTGAACACCCCCAGCTCTCCCAGCCTGGCTCCAGAGCAGAGGGGCTCCAGCCCTCAGGAGCATCTCCAGGGGCTCCTCTGGACTCTCTCAGCAGCTCCACGTCCTTCTGATGTTGGGAGATCCATTGTTCAGAACGTTTGACAAGGGCCTGGGGGGACAGGACAAGGGGGAATGGCTTCCCACTGCCAGAGGGCAGAGTTAGATGGGAGATTGGGAATGAATTCTTCCCTATGGGAGTGGGGAGGCCCTGGCACAGGTTGCCCAGAGAAGCTGTGGCTGCCCCTGGATCCCTGGAAGTGTCCAAGGCCAGGCTGGACAGGGCTTGGAGCAACCTGGGATAGTGGAAGGTGTCCCTGCCCATGGCAGGGGGTAGAAATGGGTGGGCTTTAAGGTCCCTTCTAATCCAAACCCACTTGAGATTCTCTGATAGTGTTGGATTAATTGCAGACACTGTCAGACTCCTGGACAGACTTCACCCTTCTATAAAAAAAATTCAAATAAGGAAGAAGAAAATAAATAAAACCTAGAAAAGCAGAACACAGCTGAGATCAGATCATGGGGAAGCAGCACAGATCAAATCTCACTCTGGAGGGCTGAGGGCAATGAGATCTCCACAGATGATGGAAGGGACATGGCCGAGTTGGCCCAGATCACCTTTGCCATGGTCAGGAGAAGCCAACCATGTTTTGGGGCAGAAATTGGCCTTTTGGGGATGGAGCTGCAGATCCCTGCACTGCCAAGGCTCTGCTCTCCACTGAGACCCAGCAGCACATGAATGTTAAATGATCTTCAAATATACAAATATAATGAGGAGTGGGGAAGGACTGGGGGGAGCAGAGCCATCAGATCTGGGACGGGAGCCAGGCCCTTCCCATCGGTCCCGGGAGGCAGCGACAGCTCCCTGAGCTCCCACAGCAGGCACAGAGACTCAGGGCTTGCTTTTGAGCAAGGAAACAAGATTTTCTTCTTCTCTATTCACTTTTTTTTCCCCTCTCAGCAAGGAAATTTTCTTCACATTCCAGGCCAGAGCTCCACATTTAACACAAATGAATGGGAAATGGAGGTTCTGCAAAGGTTTGGGAGCCAGGAGAGGGGAAAGGGCAGTGTTGGCTGAGGATTTCTGTAACATCAGGTGTTTCCATCATTTTGATATGGTTCCTGTCTTTCATCCATTTGCACACGGGTTTGTTCCCAACTCACACTGGAAGACCAGGGGACTTTTTCTTTCTAAGCACCAGAAAGGAAGTATTGATCATTTCAGGGTAGTTTTGTCCATCCAAACCAAAGATGCAAATCAGGAAGCACGTGAAAATCAGGTCTATCCAGTGGAAATTTGGATTTTTAACTTGAAAAAACACTTCTGCAAATGAAAAAAAAATAGTTACAAGTCCTTTCCAGTGATGTGATTCCAGGAGCATCCACTCCCCCTGGGGCTTGTGGCAGATGAGCTGGACCCAGTCCTTTGTCCTGGACAGGCACAGAGAGGTGGGGTGGGGATGCAGAGCCTTTAGCCCATTTTGGCTCTATTTTGGCCCAATTTTGGCTTTATTTTGACCCTATTTCAGCTCTATTTTAGCCCTATTTTGGCCCTATTTTATCTGTATTTTAGCCCTATTTTAGTCCTATTTGGCTCTATTTTTGCCTCTATTTTGGCCCTCTTTTGGCTGTATTTTTAGCCCTATTTTGGCCCCAGTTTTGGCTCTATTTTGGCCCTCTTTGGCCTCATTTTGACCCCATTTTGGCCCTGAGCAGAGGTAGGATGCTCAGGGGGTGCTGATGTTGCTCAACAATGTGCCCCAACCCGCCCACCCGCATGTGCAGGACAAGTCTCCACACGGTGCCATCCTCCCAGATCGTTAGAAGAAAACAATTACTATGCAAATCTTAATGAATCAAGGCCTTAACCCACAACTGGGAACATAAATATCAAAGTGCAGGCTCCGATTGAAGGCAGAGGGAGAACTGTAATTAATTCCATCACGAACCGTCGCTCTGCTCCAACCAAGAGCCAGGCTGAGACTCACCACGGGGAGGGCAGGCATGGATGTGCCCATGCACAGTCTGGGATGGGGGTGCCAGACACCATCCCATTTGGACAGTGCCCCTCCAGAGGACACAGCTCCCTGTATCTGGATCTTGGCTCCCAGCTCGGAATTAAAAGGTTATTTGAGACTTTGCCAATTGCTTTTAATCTGGTGATGAAAGACGATGATAAATCTTAAAGAGACCCAAATTAATAGAGAGGAAATTGATTTTGTAACGTGTGGACTTGTTTTATTAGACTCCTGCAGGCTGGATGAGATTGGGAAGGCAGTGGTGTTCAGCTGGGGAATGGCACCGACTCAGCTGCGCCGGCCCTGTTTGTCCAGGCAGCATCACATCCCACACAGACACCATCCCTCACCCACCTTCACAAAGATCCAGGCAAAATAAACTAAATAAACTAAAATCTCCTACTCTTGCCCCCACAACAGCCCCCTCTCTCAGCCTTGCCATGGGCTGATGGGGTGGTGGTGGTGGTGAGCAGGCAGGTGCCCAGATCCTTCCCCAACGCTGCCTCATTCCATTTTCTTATTCAAAGGCTGCAGATCCTGCTTCCTCTCCCCCCGCCCCAAATTACCCCCCAAACCTGGAGTGTGACCTTCCTGCTGTGAGGATCTCAACTGCTGCAGCGACAGCCTTGCAATTAAGGGAGGCAGCAGCCAAAGGACCGGGCGCCCGCATCTGTTTATTAATTATAATGACTTGGTAGCGTTCATTAGGGGCTGGAATGTATTTATCAGGCGAGAGGTGGAGTGCCATGCAGCATTAGGGCTCGATTTTGTTTGGGGAGATGGCAGAGGAGCCCAGGAATTAGGAATGACTCTGTGCATTGGGCAGGAAAGAGATGTAGGGATCAAGCTAAGGACATGAGAGGGAGCAGAATTGAGATACATGGCGCATGCCCGGGGAGTAAATGGACGTACATATTATCATTGCAATATAATTTGAGCAAAGTATTTTCCCGGGATCTAGAGCATTTGCTATAGTTAATTGAGATCCTGAAGTTCAGTGCCTTTCATTATAGCAGAGCTCTGGAGCGGAATGCTCTCAGCTAATGATCAGAGCGAGCTGGAAAAGGGCATTTACCGGAGCTGCAGAATGCGGCTCGGAGGTGGGAGGGTGTCAACAAGCACACTCTGATCCCTGTGCATGGCACTGTGCACCTGGAAGGGAGCTGGGGAAACCTCCCTGGGGTGCAAATAAAGATGGAGCTTGGCTGTGTGGGGAGAAGCTGGCGGGGAGAAATGTTGCGTGTGGGAATTCACAGGTGGGCTCGGCACCACAGCCTCGCAAACAAGGGGTTTGCTCTCCAGGTCTGTGTTTCAGGATGCTGTCTCCCTGTCCACCTTCCTGGAAGGAATGGGGCTGTGCCCTCCAGAGGCCTTGCAGAGGCTCAGGGTATGGCAGGACTTTGCCTGCCTTCTCCTCGAGCTGCCCTTTCCAACCCATAACCACGTAGTTTTCCAAGCAACAGCTTCTCTCTGCCTTTCTTCATCCCAATCTAATCTAAACTAGCCACAGGAGCAGTTATCCTAATAACCTCCACCCTGCTGGAGAAATAATTGCTGCAAGTCCAGAAATAAATGTTAAAAAAGTAATAACAGAGCTCAGTAACTGACTGAACTCACAGGATGGGAGCCCAGTGAATGTGTCAGCAGCAGCTTCAGTTCTGTGTGTCCCCCACAAAAACCCCACCAGGGACAAGCTGGACATTCTGATACACTGAATCGCTGGTTTGGGTTCTATCTTGTTCCACTCCCTGCCATGGGCAGGGACACCTTCCACTGGTTGCTCCAACCTGGCCTTGGACACTTCCAGGGATGGGGCAGCCACAGCTGCTCTGGGCAACCTGTGCCAGGGCCCCCCCACCCTCCCAGGGAAGAATTCCTTCCCAGTATGCCATCTAACCCTGCCCTCTGGCAGTGGGAAGCCATTCCCACTTGCCCTGTCACTCCGGGCCCTTATCCAGAGTCCCTCTCCAGCTCTCTTGGAGCCCTTTTAGGGGCACTAAGGTCTCCCTGGTCCTTCTCTTCTCCAGGTGAACCCCCCCAGCTCTCCCAGTCTGTCTCCAGAGCAGAGGGGCTCCAGCCCTCAGAGCCTCTCCATGACCTCCTCTGGACTCATTCCAGCAGCTCCACGTCCTCCCTGTGTTGGGGATCCCAGAACTGGACACAGCACTCCTTGCATCGAGGAGGAAAGCCCACCTTGGACCCCCCTGGGGTGGCAGCCAGGTCCTGCACCCATCAGGACACACCAAGAACCGGCTCTTGGGTCACTCTTATGCATCTGGCACATTTTTTACCCCAATTCCCATATTTTTGCCTGTTCACCCCCCGTTTCATGAACCAACCCCACACTTGGGGGATCAGCAAAGCACAAACCAAAGGCTTGACTGGCACCACTGGAGCGACACCACCTGCCACAACCCCTCCAAACACAGAGGTGACATTTCATCACCAGCCAGGCTGCAAAGCCACAGAACTCCAAGGGTTCAGGGGGCAGGGAGGGGGCTCCCCCACCCCCCAAAAAAACTCTCCCCTGGGAAATCTGAGCCCTCAATCATTTTGACGCGTGCACCTCGGCGCCTGTCATCCGTCCCACTCCACCTGTGCACAGCAGGCTCTGCTTTTCATTAGAAATAAAAATAACCCTTGTCAGAAGGTGTTGGGGGGGGTTTTTTCCGCGGTTGAACGCGGAGACGGCAGATGAGTGTCGGCTGAGCCGGGGCCCCCTGGCAAGGCTGGAAGCCGGAGAATTTCTCTGGAGTTTTTCTGGGTTTAGCGAGGCGGAAAATAGACAAGGAGAACACAAAAGCAAAGGCCGTCACTCAGGGTAACTTTATCTCAAATTAATCCTGCCAAAACGTGGCAGCGAGGGAAAGGCTGGGAGGGGAAGGGAAACATAAAATCAAATGTAATACAGGGGGAGTTCTAATAGAAAGGTGTTTTCTTCCCATGGCCAGGGCAGCTCCAGCCCTCTGACACAGCTCCCTGGGTGCTGGATTTTGGATTTTTTCACACCTACTGAGGTGGGTGAAGAGCATGAGGCCTGGGGTGCTGCCAGGCACATCACAGCACCCATGGGTGAGGGATCCACCAGAACAGGCAAATTCAAGGCTTTCACCAGCAAGAAGCCAATTCCAGCTTCTTTTTAGAACCAAAAGTTGGGTAGGGAAGAGGAACAGCCCCAAAAATATGGGTGTTGTGCAAGACTGGATGGTGCTGGGAGATGAAGAGTCATGGCACTCACCATTTGGGAGGGAAAGTGGGGTGGGAAAGATCCTGTGAACACATAGAGCTGGGAATTTAGGTGGGAATTTGGGAGCATGCAGAGGTCCTGGTCTTACTTCTTCTCCCCTTTCACCAGAGGCTCTTTGGGAATTCAATGTAAAAGCTGCACAAGAGAAATACCTCTGACACCAGGTTCCACTCTGGGGATCTGCAGGTCGTCTCCTCCTTTTACCATCACTCTGTTTTCCACCAATGCTTTTATTTTATTTATTTTCCCTCTCAGCTGCTTCCAAACACTTTCACCCGGTTGCTATAGCACCTCCTGTGCCAGAAATGTCCTCCTTGCCCACAAATCTGACTGATTTCAACCCAAAAGAGGCTGGGACGGGCTGCAGGCTTTGCCTGTCCCTCCGTCAGGGCAGCCAGAGTCCACTGAGCCACTGGCTTTGGGGTGCAGTTTGTAGCTCTAGTGCCATCACCCCCCTCTCCCTGGTCCCTATTTCTAGCTAAATAGTTTCTCACTGGGGAAAAAAAACAACCTCCTGATTGCTGGAAAAGAAAACCTGCACATCTGTCTGGGGCTAGCAAGGTGTTATTTTAAGCCAGATCTATTTTAAGGTGGTGCTGGGAGAAGTGAAGCAGATTACGGGTGTTTACACGGGGAGCTGGGGGGAACTGTGCCATTGAGCCTTGTCTGGCAGAAATGCTTTGTTTCCAGCCCCTTCTCTCTCCTGGATTTTTTTATCCCTGACACCCCACAACAGTGTGGGGAGCAGGGCTGAGAGCTCTCCCTTCTCCCTCCCCATGGGCAAACTGGGACCAGTGTGAGAATTGTGCTCTCACAGTGTGAGAGTTGTGCTGCAAAAAAACCCCCAACCAAATAAAAAAAGAACACCAAAACCCCTTCCCATTCGAATTTCCTTCTTTCTTAACCCAATTTTTCAGGACATTTGCCTGTCCCAGGGTGAGGGGGTGATGGTGGGTGCAAGGGTCAGCACCTGCACGTCCCCTCTGTCGGGGTGCACCTGGTAAGACAGAGAAGAGTAAAGGGTGCAGGGACACCTCTGGCAGACCTGGGTCTGCTCAGCCCTAACACATCTGGACAGATGAGCTTTGCCTGTCAGAGCTCATCGGGCAGGGAGCAGGCAGGGGCTCTGCAGCATTAACCCCACAGGTGCTGCGAGGAGAAGCTCAGCTGGGGAAAGGTCAGCAAATCCCAGGGAGGGCTCTGCTCCAGCTTCCCATTCCCAACCTGGCTGGGTGACCCCAGAGAGGAGCTGGGATGTGCATCCACCTGCCTGAGCACCCTACACCTTTGGCAGTGGGCTATAATCACCCCCCCAGTAAATACTGAAAAGCCATCCAGGTGGAAAAAGCCATCCATATGGACAAATGGCCAATGCACCTTCGGAGCTGCTCCAAGAGTGTTTGGCACGTCCGTAGGAAAATCAGCCAAGCCATTTGGGGAGCAGCCAGGTGGCAACCTGAAGCTGGAAAGGGGCTTAAAACTCCAAAGATTTACAGCCGTCCTGGGCTCTGAAACCCATTTACGTGATTAGAGAGATGGCCACGGGCCGTGTGTCAGGGTGGAACGGGACTGTTTGTACCCAGTGTGCAGCCACAGAGCATCTGAGAGCCATTCCAGAGGAAGGGAAAAACAGACTGAAACCTCTCTATACAGACTGAAGCCTCCTATAGGTGTCTGGAGGCCAGTGAGAGCATCCTACATGCCTATGATGGCATCCCGGTGTATTGGTGTGACGGGTACCCAGATGGATTCCAGGAGCACAGGGGGGGCATCCC
This sequence comes from Pseudopipra pipra, assembly GCF_036250125.1. Taxonomy (NCBI): domain Eukaryota; kingdom Metazoa; phylum Chordata; class Aves; order Passeriformes; family Pipridae; genus Pseudopipra; species Pseudopipra pipra. The sequence goes on from NC_087575.1 coordinate 3,152,462, forward strand.
TGTGTCAGGGAGTACATGTGAGTCACTGTAACTGGTGCCTGGATGGATGCTGGGAGCACACAGAGGACATCCCCATGTCAGGGAGTACCCCATGTGTCAGTGTAATGGGTACCCAGATGGATGCCAGGAGCACAGGGAGGGCATCCCCAAGTCAGGGGTTGTCCATGTGTTGGTGTGGCTGGTACCTGGATGGATGCTGGGAGCACAGGGAGGGCATCCCCATGTCAGGGAGTACCCCATGTGGTGGTGTGGCTGGTACCTGGATGGATGCTGGGAGCACAGGGAGGGCATCCCCAAGTCAGGGGACACCTGTGTGTTGGTGTGATGGGTACATGAATGGATTCCAGGGGCATAGAGGGAACATCCCTGTGTCAGGGCTACCCTTGTGTTGGTGTGAGTGATACCCAGATAAATGCCAGGATCACATGTATCAGTGTGACTGGTTCCCAGATGGCTACTGGGAGCACAGGGAGTGCATCATGTGTCAGGGAGTACCTGTGTGTCATTGTGACTGATACATGGATGGATGCTGGGAGCACAGGGAGTGCATCCCCATGCCAGGGGGTGTCCACGTGTCAGTGTAAGTTATTCCCAGATAGATACTGGGAGCACACGAAGTGCATCTCGTGTCAGGGTGTACTTGTGTGCCAGTGTGTACCTGGATGGATGTCAGGAGCACAGGGAGTGCATCCCCACATCAGGGGGTGCCCTCTGTGTCAGTGTGACTGGTTCCCAGATGGATACTGGGAGCACACCCAGCCCATCCCCACGTCAGGGCTGCACTGGGGTGCTGTGGGTGGTGCTGTGCTGTGGCATCACCTGTACAAGCCCATGTCATGCACAGAGTGCCCGAGGGTCAGGGCTGGCATGTTCCAGCAATCCCACAGAGATGTTTCCTCCGAGGTTATCCATAGGTCACTTCCCAGTGCTAGCAGAGAAGAAAGACCATTTTTTTTCCTGCCCAGTGACCAGGCTGAACTTCCCAAGCTGTTCGAGCGCCTGTGAGTGAAAACTTCAGCTCATTAATTAAGCCCAGAAAATTAGAAACCGGCCTAAATATAGCTGCCCAATGAGACTGGGAAACGAAAGGAAAACATCCTTCCAGCCGCCTCTCCCGCCCACCCGCCCGCGCTGGCAGGGAAATAAAAGCCAGAAATTCCCTTTCAAACTCCGCTTCCCCCGTGCACGAGCGAAGCGTCGGGGACCCGCGCGGGGGAGAAATTCCATCAGAAACAGAGCTGTTTGCAGAGAGGTTGGCCCCGTCCCCCTTCCCGCAGGTCCCTGGGACGCGGGAGCTTCCTGCAGGACGGGGAAACCTTCGCTTTGCTGCGAGGTGGGAGAGTGGGGAGCCGGTTCCCGGGACCGTGCTGGGAGCAACTGGGACCAGCCAGAGCTCTGGGGGGTCCTTGGGCTGACACGGAGCCAAATCTGCTGCAGCTTCTTCTCAGCTTCTCATCTGGGAGAGGACAACAGGAAAAGGGAGGGAGGGAAGGAAGGAAGGAAGGAAGGAAGGAAAGAAGGAAGGAAGGAGAGAGGGAAGGAGGGAATATAAATTTCTCCCTTCCTCTTTGAGACCAGCAGAGCATTAAGACCTCATTTGCTTGGCACAGGGATCACCGAGTCCCATATGGCACATCTCATCCAGCCTTAGTAGACTGTTTCCTATTTTATAGTCTGGATAATTTAACCCACTTCAAAAAAAAGCTTCTCTCCCCGCCCCAAGCACAGCAATTCCCCACAACACTCACACTCCAACGGGGCATAGACCTGCAAAGAGCCACCCTGGGGGACAGATCTGGGATTTTTTACCCATGGGATCATGTCGAGGATCATTCCCCTGTTAGATCCTACAGGACTTGTGCACACACACGTTTCCTCTGGATGGACTTTTCCCTAACAAGGCAGTGGCTTCATCAGGGAACTTTGCTGGACCACAAGCACTGGAGATGGTGCTGGTGAAGCATCACTTGCTCATGCCCATAGACAGTCTCAGCCAGCTGCCACCTCCTGGGAGGTGACACTACTCTGGCCTCAGTGCCTTAGCCTGGCCTTGTGCACGAGCTCCTCTGGTGAAGGGAGAGCCAGAAGAGCAGCCAGGATGGAGAGCTGCAGGCGGGCTCCCTCCTCCTGGGATACAGGCTGCCATGGTAATGAGGGCTGGATAAATATCAGGCATCAGTCGGCCATAATCCCCCTGCTGAGGAAAGCAGGGTGGTGGGTTAATGACAGCCCTCAGGGCTGGATCTTCAGCTGCTCCAGGAGGAGAGCAGAGAGGGATCCCCTCTCCTCCCTGTCGTTCCTCCAGCTCAGCAGCCCCGGGCTGTGTCTTGCCACACCACGATGTTCTGCCGTGGCCCATTGGAATTTATGAGCCCATTTCCCTTCTGCCTCCCTCTCTTCCAGCTTCCAGGGCCTATGAGGACAAACCCAAAAGTGGTGACGGGCTGAGTGACACCCACAAACGTGGCATGGAGGGTCCGAACGCCAGGTCCGGAGTGACTCAGCTTCCCAGGGACAGCAATACCTGAGTGTCTCAATTAGCAGCAGCTCCAAAGGAGGTGAAATGACTAATGACTAATCTCCCCACGCTGTTCCAACCAGTTTTGTTCTCATTTCCTTCAGACAAAAAGCCTCTGCTCCCTGCTCTGGCCGGGGAGGAGCAAGTATAGTGATGGCAATGGCAGGAATGGGGGTGGTTCCTGCTCATGCTGAGCTGCCCAAAAGGGCATTTTGGTGGCAGGTCCTTGGGGTGACCAGGCTGGATGGGACCTGAAGCACCCTGGTCTAGTGGACAGTGTCTCTGCCCATGGGAGGGGGTTGGAACGAGACGATCTCTAGGGTCACTTCCAACCCAAACCATTCTGTGATTCTATAACCCTGAGTACAGGGGAGGTAGGATGGGGCCACTGGAGCTGAAAGGGACTTTGGGATGCGGCAGGGAAAGGGATTTAGGACTGATTTGGCTTAGTCCTGCAGGGATCCTTCTGTGTTGAGCAAGGCACAGGAGCAAGCCAAAGGCAAGCAAGAAGGTGAGGATGAAACCTCCCTCGTTGCTCCCACAGGGTCCAGCTGGTGTTTGGGAAGTCACCCTGGGAGGTCCCCCACTGTGGTGTGGCTTCTCATCAGCTTTGGCTCATGGTGGGGAAAGCCAAACCCCAGCGTGGGCGTGAGTTTGGACCTTCCATACGGAGTGGGTTACATCTGCGGCGAGGCTGTTCGCAGCATCCCACTCAGCTTTTCCTTATTTAGCCCAGTCCATATTTATCCCAGAGGCTCCTCTCCCCACAACAAAACCTGTCTCAACCCAGCTATCCTGGCTCTCAGGGTGAACTCCAGCCCCACTGAGCAGCTGGGCTGGGAACATCCCTCCTGGAAATGGAGCTAGAGGAGAATCATCTCCTGGGTTATTTCCTCATGAAGAGATTTCTGTGTGTAACAAACTGTACCAGCACCAGGCATGAGGATGCTGCTGCCTTGATCCACAGTACCTGCCTTTGCACCCAGTCAGGCTGGAGCACAAAGAGCCATTTTTAGGCTTGGAAGCTCGAAAGATTCATCAAGATTTTATAGCTTTTGCTCTGCAGTTATGAAACAGTGACCACAAGCCAAATACCTCTGTCCTTTACCTTCCCACAGCACCGGTGACTTTGGTGCAATAGAGAGCGAACCTCAGCCTGTCATTTTTCACTGCAAAGACAGAATTCAGCCCGTAATGTTCTTGATAAAGCAGAGTACCGATGACACAGCTGAAAAACATCAGCGGAGCAAAGAGCGGAGAAAACTTCCCTGGGCTTCCATATGGCACCGCTCCATCTTGGACCGTGTTGTTATTATATTTCATCCAGCTTTAGCTGCTTTCTGTGTTATCTGACGCGGGGAAAATGTTGATGGGAGGACTCCGGTGCAGGCACTCGGATTTCTCTCCCGCCACATTTGTATTCTCCCCAGGACTGCGCCGTTTTCAAAATGTTTTGTTAAGTTAATTTGTATCCGCAGCCACTTGTGAATTTTTCAGATTATTTGATCTGTAACTGAACTAACATGAAGAGTAACTATTGTTCTGCAGGAGCAGGCGGTGCCACAGCGTCTTACGTGTTTGACGTGTGCCCGTCTTCTAATCCCAAATGAGGTCCCCAGGCACCAGCAATGCTGCTGGAAACCAGTCTGGGGATGGCACTGGGAGCATCCCTGCACTGCTCCACCCCTCAGACCCCAGGCAACACCACCCCCAAAAAACCCCTCTCTGGGAGGCATCTGACTCCACTGCAAATTACCCCCGGTGGCAAATGGTGCCTCAAAGGTGCTCCTGGCAGACCAGGGAGCTTCTTCGTGTCTCTCATGATGTGTGATTTTTGGGGAGCACCTGAGAAGGGCAGGTTTGCTGCAGCAAAGACTGGGTTGGACAGGGGTTGGAGCAACTTGGTCTAACAGAAGGTGTCCCTGCCCATGGCCGGGGATTGGAACAAGAGGAGCTTTAAGGTCCCTTCCAACCCAAACCGTTCTATGATTCTTTGAGCCTCGGTGGGTGCTGAGCTTTGTGGCCCACCCCCTGCCTCTGTTTGCTTAACACCAGGGAGGGGTTTTGATTTTCTGTATCAAACTTGGCAACTCTGTTGCATTTGGGCCCAGAGGCCAAGACTTGTGCTGGTGGGCAGCCCTGAGCCGGCCGGACTCACATGAGCTCCCCCCATCACCCCATCAATGGGAGAATTCATTCCTCACTGCTTTTCTATGGAAAACAACATGTTAAGGGCTTGGAAGCAAAGAGAAAGCACAAAGGTGGAGTGAAATCTGATGGTGAGCTCAGTTTTACCCCTTCCTGCTGCTCCATCAGCCTCCTTCTCTTGTCACTGCTGCTGTGTGGGAGCCAGGATCCAGTGGGATGACAGCAACAGAGAAGCTGTCTTTAAATTCCATTAGGAGATGAATTTCTGTCTCAGAAAGACCCTGGGATGAGGCTTTTTGAGTGATTTCTCAGCAGCTGCTGAGACCTTCCCTGGGAGGTTATGGCAGGCTCTGGAAGTCGGGGTTTGGTCGCTCCCCCACAACTGACCTGCCAAAACGTTCCAGTGAGTTGGAAGGAAATGGGAATTAAACAGGTACGGCCCCATTTGGCCTCTGGGAGAAGCAGAAGCAGCAATTACCATCTTTGGCCCCGGGTCACGGCGCAGGCTCCAGGTTTATGGATCAGCACCTGCCCGTTCAACCGGCAACGACCCGGCATCGATCGTGCGCCGCGCTTGTTCTTCGACGTGTTGTTTTGCCAGCGTTAATTTAAGAACTGAATTCAAATGCCATCAAGGGGGAGATCAATAGCTTTTTTCATGACCCACCAGTGACCGTGTCTGGGCACAGCGGCTGCAGCTCAGACTCTCTCTTCACGCAGCTTTTAGGTGGAGTGAAACCCTGCAGAAATAAAAAAGCTCGGAAAAGAAGTTGGGAGCAAAGTTGGCTCCGGCACAAACCCCAAGTGTTAAGGTCAAGGCCAAACCATTGATTGCCTTAAGTGATGGGAGGTGAGTGTGGGGTCTCCAGGATAGGGTTGCTAAAAATTCTTGTTACACTTAGGAGGACTCACAATATGTGTCCGCATGGGCTGGACCACATCATCGTGGTGCTACATGGCTCTGAGCAACCTGGGATAGTGGGAGGTGTCCCTGCCCACGGCAGGGGGTTGGAACTGGATGAGCTTTAAGGTCTCTTCCACCCCAAACCATTCTGTGATTCTCTGATTCTAGGAAGATGGTGACATGATGGTGTTAAGATGTGATCAGCCTTCCAGGGCCTAAAGGGGCTCCAAGGGAGCTGGAGAGGACTTTGGACAAGGACATGGAGTGACATGACAAGGGGGAATGGCTTCTCACTGCCAGAGGGCAGGGTTAGATGGGAGATTGGGAAGAAATTCCTCCCTGGGAGGGTGGGGAGGCCCTGGCACAGGTTGCCCAGAGCAGCTGTGGCTGCCCCTGGATCCCTGGAAGTGTCCAAGGCCAGGTTGGAGCAACCTGGGCTAGTGGAAGGTGTCCCTGCCCATGGCAGAAGCTTGGAATTAGATGGGCTTGAAGGTCCCTTCCAACCCAAACCATTCCATGATTCCATGGCTGTTTCACACTGCAGGAGCACTGCAGAAGCTTCTCTGCACCAACCACTTGTGAGAAGACGTTGTCATCCGCTCTGGCAGACTGATAAAAAAAACCCAAACAGGCAGGATTTTGGGGGCACATCTCCACAGGCGCCACGTGCACCTGAAAACTCACCCATTAGTCATGAGGATGGGCAGGAATTGCACATCCCTGCAGTCATTCATGGCTTTATGGCAAGTCATGAGATATTTGGTATTTTCCTTCAAGCAAACAAAAGCAGATGATTAAGGAAGAGGCGCAGCTTGCTCGCTTCCAGGAGGAAGACAGCTTGCAAAATGCAACTCTCAGAGCTTCAATAAAACTCCAGAAAGCAAATAAACAGCCTGGCTGAGAGGAGAGCGCTCCCAGCTCCCTGAATTTTAAGCCAGAACTGGGATTTTTGGGGGGAAGAATGGGGATTACCTCCTGCAAAACTGGCACCAGTGAAATGTCAGGAGAGCACGGATACTGAAATTCATGTCACAGCCCCAGTCTGATTTTTCAGGCTGTATAGACACCAGAAAACTTCCAAAACTTTGAGTGGGAAACCATTTCCAAATGGGAAAACAGAAAGAAAGCAGCAGAATTTCACCCTTCTTCTAATTTTATTTAATTAATTTATTTTTTTATTTTTTTTTTTCTCATTTCTAAAGCCATTTTTGCCTAAGGCAGTGTGTTTATACAAAATGCCTCACTCTCACAAGAAAATAATAATAAAGGACTATTCGCAGATGGAAAAATATTCTGTCAGAAATTTCCTGGCCACCTCTTCAATTCATGCCAGGGCTTTGAAGGGCTACAAATGGCTGTACAGCAGCAAATTTGGCCACTGAGGTTTTGAACCGTGGTGCAACAGCTCTCTATGCACAGGATTTAAAACCCCCCACTTATTTTATACTTTTCCACACACAACTATCTCTCTGCTATAAAATATGCATGGAAGCATCGATTGCTGTAGTGATCAAATACCTCCCCCTTCAAAAATACAGCCCCATCCAGAAACACCAGCGTCCTAATTAAGAATAGGTTGGAGAGTTGAATTGCAAATGAGTCAATCCCTTCCTCCAAAAAAAAAAAAATAAAAAAGGAAAAATAATAAAAAAATAAATATCCAGTCAAGCAAGACCAGAATGGGCTGGTTAATAATTGATATTTACATTTCTCCCGTGTCTGATCAAAGGATTTGATTGCATGACAAATGAGGAAATTACTGTAAAATATTATACATCCATTAAGGACAGAGATGCAGCTGATAGGACGTGGGAGCCCTGGTGATGTGGTGTTTGCCACCAGGCCCCGAGGCTGGTCGGGAAGGAGCTGGGCTGGGGGGGAAAGAGGATATTTTTCCGGATGTGGAAGAAAATCAGCCATGGATCCCTGATTTGTAGGAGATGGTATGGGAAGAGATGGGAGTGGGTGTCTGGGGCAGAGCCTGGGACTCTCTCAGGAGATGAGAAGGTGGGGCTGGACCCCACAGCAGCATGGTGGGCACCCCGTGGCAGGTCCTGTGGGTTCCTATGGGCTTCTCTGGACTCCTGTGGATCTCTGTGGGGTCCTGTGGGTCCCTATAGACTCCTGTGGGGTCCTGTGGGTCCCTATAGACTCCTGTGGGGTCCTGTGGGTTCCTATAGACTCCTGTGGATTCTTGTGGATCTCTGTGGGGTCCTGTGGGTCCCTATAGACTCCTGTGGGGTCCTGTGGGTTCCTATAGACTCTTGTGGATTCTTGTGGATCTCTGTGGGGTCCTGTGGGTCCCTATAGACTCCTGTGGGGTCCTGTGGGTTCCTATAGACTCCTGTGGATTCTTGTGGATCTCTGGGGTCCTGTGGGTCCCTATAGACTCCTGTGGGGTCCTGTGGGTTCCTATAGACTCTTGTGGATTCTTGTGGATCTCTGTGGGGTCCTGTGGGTCCCTATAGACTCCTGTGGGGTCCTGTGGGTTCCTATAGACTCCTGTGGAATCTTGTGGATCTCTGTGGGGTCCTGTGGGTCCCCATAGACTCCTGTGGGGTCCTGTGGGTCCCTATAGACTCCTGTGGGGTCCTGTGGGTTCCTATAGACTCTTGTGGATTCTTGTGGATCTCTGTGGGGTCCTGTGGGTCCCTATAGACTCCTGTGGGGTCCTGTGGGTTCCTATAGACTCCTGTGGAATCTTGTGGATCTCTGTGGGGTCCTGTGGGTCCCTATAGACTCCTGTGGGGTCCTGTGGGTTCCTATAGACTCTTGTGGATTCTTGTGGATCTCTGTGGGGTCCTGTGGGTCCCCATAGACTCCTGTGGGGTCCTGTGGGTCCCTATAGACTCCTGTGGGGTCCTGTGGGTTCCTATAGACTCTTGTGGATTCTTGTGGATCTCTGTGGGGTCCTGTGGGTCCCTATAGACTCCTGTAGATCCCTGTGGATTTCTGTGGGGTTCTGTGGGTCCCTATAGGCTCCTGTGGATTCCTATGGATCTCTGTGGGGTCCTATGGGTCCCTATAGATTCCTGTGGACTCCTGTGGATTTCTGTGGATTCCTGTGGATCTCTGAGGGGTCCTGTGGGATCCTATAGACTCCTGTGGACTCCTGTGGATCTCTGTGGGATCCTGTGGGTCCCTATACACTCCTGTGGACTCCTATGGATCTCTGTGGGGTCCTCATGAGCTTCTATGGACCCCGTGGTTTCTATGGGCTCCTACGGATCCCAGTGGGGTCTATGGGTTCTACAGGCTCCTACAGATCCCTGTGGGTCCTATGGGTTCCCACGGGCTCCTGTGGACTTCTAAGTGTCTCCTTGGGTTCCTGTGAGCTCGGTTCTATGGGTCACTCTGGGCTTCTGCAGATCTCTGTGGGGTTCTATGGGTCCTTATGGGTTCCTATGGATCTCTGTGGGTCCTATGGGTTCCCATGGGCTCCTGTGGGAATTCTAAGTGTCTCCTTGGATTCCTATGAGCTTCTGTGGACCCCTATGGGTCACTCTGGGCTTCTACAGATCTCTGTGGGGTTCTATGGGTCCTTATGGGCTCCTATGGATCTCTGTGGGTCTCTGAGGGTCCCCCACGAGCTCCTATGGACCCCTTTGGGTTTTTTCTGGGTCTCTCTAGAACCCTATTCAGCTGTATAGGCTCCTGAGGACCCCTACAGGTCTCTATGGACCCATATGGACCATACAGGTCTGTATGGGCCCCTAAAAGACCCCTGTAGGTCTCCTATAGACCTTTATGGGCTCCTACAGATCTCTGTGGCTTCCTACAGATCTTCAGGGGCTCCTATGGATCCCTGGGGTCCCTATGGATCCTCTATGGATCCCTAAGGTCCCTATGGATCCTCTATGGATCCCTAGGGTCCCTATGGATCCTCTATGGATCCCTAAGGGCTCCAATCCTTGGAAATGGCCCTTTCTTTTTTATTTTATTTTTTTTTTTGGTTGGAAGGTTCTTCCACCTCCGAGCATTTTCCCGTCATCCCTTCTCCCACTTTGTATTCCAAACCCTCCCATGACCAACAAACCGTCGGCCTTTGGCCCTGCCCTCACCAAACCAACCCTTTTTTGCCCGTTTTCCCAAGTTTTTCGCCATTTTTTACATTCGGTCCCCAAATTGGATTCGGGATTGGGAGCACTGCGGGCTCCAAGGAGCACCACAGGGGGATTGGAATGGAAAGAGGTGCCATGGTGGCCTCAGGTGGGTGGGAAATGGAGAAGGGGAAGGACAGGAAAGGGTTTAAATATTGGGAATATATTAAATATGGGGAATATATTGAATATGGGGAATATATTGAATATGGGCAATATATTGAATATGGGCAATATATTGAATATGGGCAATATATTGAATACGAAGAATATATGAAATGTGGGAAATATATCGAGTATGGCAAATATAGTTAATATAAAAAATATATTAAATATGGAAAATATATGAAATATGAAGAATTTATTAAATGTTGGGAATATATTAAATGTTGGAAATCTATTAAATGTATTTAATATATGAAATATGGGAAATCTATTAAATATGGAAAATAGATTGAATATGAAGAACATATTAAATCTGGGAATATATATTGAAGAATTTATTAAACATTGGGAATACAGAATAGGGGAAATGTAGTGAATATATTGACTGAATCAAATAAGGGAACTATATTGAATATTAAGGACTTATTAAACACTGGAAATACATTAAATAGGGGAAACACAGTGAATATAAAGAATTTATTAATAATTGGGAATATATTAAATGGGACAATATATTGAATATATTAAATATATTAAATAGGGGAAACAGAGTGAATGCAAAGAATTTATTAATCGTTGGGAATATATTAAATATGGGAAATATATTAAGTAGAGGGAATAGAGTGAATATGTTAATTATATTAAATATGGGAAATATATTCAATACAAAGATTTTATTAAGCATTGGGAATACATTAAATAGGGGAAATACAGTGAATATATTAAATATATTAAATATGGGAAATATACTGAATGTGAAGAAATTATTAAGCATTGGGAATATATTAAATAGAGGAAATGCAGTGAATATATAAATACATTAAATAGGGGAATATGAAATAAGAGAATACATTGAATATATTAATATGGGAAATATAGTGAATATACTAAACATATTAAATATGCAATGTATTCTGAACGTGAAGAATACATTAAACATTGAGAAGACATTAAATAGGGAAAATAGAGTGAATAGGTTAGATACATTAAATATGGGAAATACATTGAATACGGCAAATTTACTAAATACTGGGAACACAGTAAAAATATTATATGTATTTATACATTATATATTTATATATTATATATTCATATATCATTTAGAATTATATATATTGTATATTATGCAAATATTTGTATATATAATATATTTGTAAATTTTAATATATTTATATATAATATAAATATATTTATATATTATATATTTATATATTTATTTATAATATATATTCTATATATATATATTTGTGCATGATATATATTTTTATATATTTATACATAATATATATTTTATATATTTTTATATATTTATATACAATATATATTTTATATATTTGTATATTTATATAACATATTTTATACATTTTTATATATTTATATATAATACATATATTTATATATATTTATATACTTATATTATATATTTGTATATTTTATACATTTATATAAAATATATATTTTTATATTTTTATATATTTATATAATATGAATATCTTTATATTTTATATATTTATATATTTATATATCATATATATTTATATATAGTTATATATTTTTATACTTATATTTTTATATTTGATATATTTATATAAAATATATATTTATAAATTTTTATACATTAATATAAAATATATGTATATATATTTTTATATATATGTATATAATAAATATTTCATATCTTTGTATATTTATATATAACATATATTTTATACATTTTCATATATTTAGATATAATATATATTTTTAATATTTATATTCTTATATTATATATTTATAATTTTATACATTTATATAAAATATATATTTATATATTACACATCTCTATATTATATATATTTGTATATACTATATATTTGTATATTACGTATATATACAGGGGAAATATATCGAATACAACAAATATATTAGGAGGTCTTCCATACACTGACCACATCGGGGGGGGACCTCCCCCGCCCCCCTCCCTCGCGCCTCCTCTCCCCACGTGCGCGCGGCCCCTTTAAGGCGCGGCCCCGCCCCGGCCTCGGCCCGGCGGTGACGTCAGCGCCCCCCGCTCCCCCCCCGCCATGGATTTTTTTTTTGGGGGGGGGGTGTCCCGCCCCGCGGTGACGTCACGCGGCGGCGGCCCGGGGAATGACATCACCTGTGCGAGTGGCCGGCGGCGGGCGGGAGCTCGCGCCGCAGTGTCCCCGCGCCGCGGCCCCAGCGCAGCCGCCGGGCGAGGGCGGAGGGACAGCGGGGAGGAGGCGGAGGAGGAGGAGGAGGAGGGGGAGGAAGGCGGTGAGGGCGGCCCCCGCGGCCCCTCGCAGCCCCTCCGCCGGCAGCATGGGAGCGGGCGGCCGCGCCGGCAGGTAACGGCGGGGAGCGGGGATGGGGGGGGGTGCGCGGTATAGCGGGGCTCGCTCTGTGCGGGCGGGTCCGGGGGGCGCGGGCGGGATGCGCCGGGGAGGGGTCGCGTTATAACGGGGCGCGATGGAGGGGGGTCGCGGTGCGGCGGCGATGGGCGCGGGAGAGGGGCGCGGGGAATGGAGGGGAGGGGGTCTAAAGGACGGCGTTATAGCGAGGGGGGCGGCCGGGGGGCTGGTGGCCGGGGGTGCGGCCGGTGGCGATGGAGGGGGGGTCGCGTTGTAGCGGGTGGGTGGGTGGCACCGGAGAACGGGGGGCGTGTTATAAGGGGGGGGGGGGGCGTATGGGAGGGGTGCCGCGGGGGGGGAAGGGGCCGCGCTATAGCCGGGGGTGCGGGGAGGGGGCGCGCCGGACCCCCGGCACGTGCGGCGGGGGGATGCGGGGAGCGCCGGGGCGGCGGCCCCGGGACCGGGCGGGGGCACCGGGGTGCGCTGGGGACCGAGGGGGTGCAGCCCAGGCGGGGGGTTCTGGGGCACAGCCTCTGTCCCGGGGCGCGCCCCGCTCCGTCCCCCCGCCGCGCCGGGATGCGCCCCGGCTCCGTCCCACGCTCCGGTACCGATTCGCTCCCCCGCGCCCCCGCTCGCTTTAGGACCCCCAGCTCCCCACCGTTCTCTTTCTCTCGCTGCCACCGCGTCCCCTGCCCCATCCCCGCGTCCCTCCGGCCGCCTCCCACCCGCGGTCCCACTGGGAGCCCGGTGCGGGGCGCGGCCCCGCGGGGGATTTGAGGAGCTCCGGCGTCACCCCCGTGCTCGGGGCTGCGCTCCCGCGGGGCGGCACCGTGGGACCGCCCGTGCTGGCGAGGGGTGGCCGCGGACCCGCGTCCCCTCTCGGTGGCTTCTCCGGCTCCCGGCGCGCCGGGATGTTCTGGTGGCGGAGCCGGTGCCGCTCCCGGAGCAGCATCGCCGGGATGCGGGTGCTGGAGGAGCCGTCAAAGCGTTCCCCAATGTGATGCCGCATCCTGGGGACACTGCTGTGTCCCCCCGGGGTGTTGCCCGCGCCCACCCCAGGCACTGGTGGCACCGGGGGTGCCTTGTTCTCCCACCATCTCTGGAGCCCGCTGGCCAGTGGGTTTTGCTCCACTGCCCCCAGCTGTGTGCTGGCCCAGTTACGGTAGCGTGGAAGGGACACGGCTTATCCCAAAACCACCCAAGTCCTCATGTTGGGGAGGGTCCCCTCCCCTGCGCTGGGGGGGGCTGCACCAAACCTCCCCCTTCTACAAGAGGCAGCTGGCTCCGGGGCTGGGAACAGCCTTGGAGAGTCGCAGGGGGACGCTCCTGGGGTGACAGCAGGTGGTGTTTTCCATCCGCCCTCGGGGATTTCAGCTGAAATCCCGAGCCTTGGGATCATCCCACGGCAAGCGAGAGGTGGCCCAAGAGCCCCTGTGTCACCGACCCAAAATTTATCACAGGGAGGGTGAACTGCCCCCCCGTTCAAATAAGAGTAATAGTGTCTGTGCTTCCCCAGGAGAATCCAATTCCAGTCCCTCCTGGGGAAGCAAATGGTGCAAGTGTGGGATAAGGGGAACAGTGTGGGTGTAGAGGTGACACCCGTGGGAGGGCTGTCGGCTTCTGCAGGGACAGGGATGGGCGCTGGACCCCCTGGGGGCAGGGAACAGCTCCGTTCTTGGGGCGCTCTCCCTCTCCGAGTCCCGGAGGCTTTGCTCCTGCAGAAACATTTGCTGCGGCTGGGAGGAAAAAGCAGTTTGGGGTGAGGGGTTCCAGCCCTTCCTCTGAGTGGGAACACCCTGCAGAGCGAGGGGCTGTGCACCTGGAGTGTTCCCCATCCTCTCCCCAGGCAAACCCCCTCTGGATTTCACAGGGGATGTTCCCCGTGGGCACTGGTGCTTCTGCTCCTGCCCGCAGCTCCCGCTGTCAGCGCTGATCTCAGCTCCGCTCGGGCAGGGCAAAATATTACAGAATTATATCATTTTTTCCCTGTGAAGTGTGTTTTGGGGGTTGTGCACCTGCACCAGGCTGGGGGAGCTGCTTGTGTGACCCGAAGGGGCAGCGGGGGACAGGGCTGCTTGTCCCTGTGAGAGCCCCCAGTGAGGGGAGATGAAGTTGGACCTGGGTGCTGGGCACAAAGGCTGTTGGGTTCGGCAAGGCAAGGCATGTACCAGTACAGGGACCCTCCTGCTCTTGCCAGGGGGAAGGTACCCCCCTCTGCACACCCGACAGCGGGAAAACTGTTAATTGTTCCCTGCCAGATTGACTTATAAATTAACGGGTTTGCTGGCACTCTCCTCCTCCTTCCTGTGCGTGGTAAGGGCCCATATTTCAAATGGGAAAAAGTCATAAATACTTTGAGTAATGCAAGAGGAGCTTCCAGCTGAAGCTGTGCCACTGAGGAATGTGGGGGGAGAGGGGTCTCCTGCAGCAGAGCGTTCGTTCACTTGGGGATGGGGTGATGGAGGTGATGGGGCAGGAGACCCTTGAGTCCTGTTGTAGTTGTCTTCTGGCATTGGCCTCACTGGCAGGACAGGGTCAGGTCCTTTGTGCCCCCCAGGTCTCTGTTGCCCTGTTCCCTGCTGCTCACGGGGTTGAAAAATGCAGGTTTGGTAAATGAAGCCTCTTCCTGGGGTATCCCCTCTGTCTCATCCCGAGGGGAGTGGGTTTGCTCTGCCTTTCTCTGGATGCTAAGGAATCACTGGTGTGACACTTACTGTAAGGAGAAGAGGAAAACTGTGCCTTTGCTCTTTCTCCAGGAGGGTGGATTCCTGTTAGACCCTTAATTCTGCCGCTGCTTTGCGGGGAGAGGTGGGAATGAGGGTGAAGAGATACCTGAAGTCCCCCTTTGGCCACGCGCTGGGGAAACGGAGGCTGGAAGTCTTTGTGGTTCCTCATAGCACAGGAACAGCTCCTGCTGCCAGGCTACCCCAGGGGTTCAGGCCGTGTTTAGAGACCCCAGAGCTGTATTTGAGGTGGGAGACTCCCACCCGACGCTGCTTTGAGGGCCGTGTCGAGGTGGATGCCCTCTGCGGTGCCCGGCGGGGCGGTTCACCAGGGTGAAGGGCCCATCCAGCTGCTCCTCGGTGCAGAGTAACTCCGGGTAGTAAACTCATGTGCTGAACTGTTTATGCTCCTTCCACGTGGCAGAGGTTGCGTGGGCGGCGAGCGGAGCTGCCGCGAGGGATGCGAGCCGCGGCCTGTGGCCTCGCGCCGCACGTGGGTTTGATTTGAACTCGCTCCGTTCCCGACTGAAACGGTTTTTCTTTTGCATTGCAGAGATAAAATTGCGAGTGTAGGAACCCGAGATAAAGCGAAGCCAGATCTAACCCGAGTCAGTGTGGGCAGTGCGAGCGGATGGTAAGGAGAGAGGTTATTCAGTTGCATTAAAAAGATGCTGCTAAGTAGTTTAATCCACAGTTGCTGAACTTTGAGCTTTAAATTCTTCTTATGTGAGTTGATAAGAACATGCATATTATTCATAACTCTCTCCTCAGAAAAAGGAAAATCTGCAAATGACTTCTGTTAAATATCATTGCTTCAGCAGCGTGAAAAATGTGCCTGACTTGTACTTCAAATAATCCCTTCCCTTGGCCCAGCTCCTTCCATCCATGAAGCTCTTGGCTTCCTGCAGAGGGAGTGGGGTCGGGAGCTGGGGCTTCACTCTGGGGTGATGACTCCAGGCAGGACCCCCAGAACATATATTTTACTTTTTTTTTTTTTAGATTTGCAAACTGAAGAAGCCAACCAGGCTGGGCAGCTTCTGGCTATCTCAGTATTGGTTTTTAAAAATTGTGGTCGATTTTAAACCCATGAGCCCTGAAGTAGTAATGCTCAGGCCAGCTTCCTTTCTGCAAAGTTTATTACACAATAAGCTGAAACAATCTGGAGGCTCTGTTTGTTAGACCTTTTATTTTTTTGCTCTTGTCCTCTCTTTCTGATTATTTGCTTTATAACTTGACCGATTATTTTTTTTGCCTTGACATCAGCCCGGCAAACTGGAAATTGTCTTTTATTTTCCCCATCCTTCAGCTCATAAACCCTCTAGACTTCTGAGTCTGATCCAACATAATTCTTTTGGACTTTTTATTTTTTTTTCTAGCTTGGGTATCACTGTCTTGGCTTAGTAATTTATCGAGCTTGGCGTTCCCTTTGCAATAGCTGCCTGTGCTGTCGGATTATTTGCTTGTCTGACAAGCCCATGTCCTACACAGATGGCCGTGTCCCACTGCAGTGCCAGCATCCTCCAGAAAAAGGAATTTCCAGAGCCATGTTGCCTTCTTGACATCACTCCGTGGGGAGCTGGTTGGGAGGTGTGAGATTCTTTAAACTTTATTTATTTTATTTTTTTAATCTGTGAAACCTCTTGACTCCCGTCCTCCCACCAGCTCCCGAGGGCAGGTGCCCGGTGCAGCTGCCCAGGGAGGTGCTGCTGTGGCAGGGGAATGGGATAGGGATGCAGATTCCCCCTGGGTGTGAGCAGGGAACACACCTGAGCTCTAAAGGAGGAGCAGATCTGAGGTGTTTAGGGATGCTCTGCGCTGTCTGTGGAGACAAAGGAGTGATAATGAGGGTGAGACAGCCCAGCTCATGGGGAAGGGGGACACACCAATACCCAAAGCTGGGATTTCTCCCTGCTCCTGGAGCTTGCTGGCCCCTCAGGGACATGTGTCCCCCACCACAGAAAAGCGAGGCTTCGCCATATCCTAACCCTGCTGTGGCCCTGGGCTATTTGGGCCTCACCTGGGTTTGTGCACTGTGAGTATGGAAAGCTTTGGAGACGGCCTTTGTGCAGCTCCTGGTGTAGCAGTGTGGGAATTTGGGAGCCCTGTGCCATGGGCATGACTAGCCCTGGGAGAGATGGGATTTTAGCATCCTCTCTTCCATGTGTTACTATCAGTCAGTAACATTGATGCAGCGTGAGTGTTGTCATACAACTGAGGATCCGTCAGAGCGTCCGTGCTCCAGTTCCCTGGCAACATTTGCACAATTTGAGAGGGCTGCTCTAGATTAGAGAGCAGATATTAGTTTGCCTAAACAGGTTTAAAAACCTATCAAATTAAACTGGGCCAGGCAACTCGTACAACGCGCACACCTAAATTGGTTTAACATTTGCATAAATCAGATTAAATCAGGGCTGTGGGGTGGTTTAGGTTAGGAAGCCTGTGGCTGTTTGTGCCCGGCTCCTGGAGGTCTCTGCTCCTGCTGCCGTGTCAGGGCTGGTTTTGCACAGCAGCAGCTGAATCCCATGTTTTCAGCCCTGTTTCGTAGGTGAGTGCTCTGTCAGTTGTGGTTTACACCAGGCCAGGGGGCTGCAGTTTGGCTGTGGCTTTGCAAGCACCTACACAGGGACATCCTAAGGAAGGAGGAAACCTGAGGGTCGAGTGGCTTCTAACGGTGTGATTTGGAAGGTGGGAGGGTGGGTGGCAGCACTTGGCTGCAGGTTGGGCGTTGGGATCAGGGCTGATTCAGCTGCAGCCACAGTTTGCAACACATGGTGGGGTTTGCAAGAAGGGTGTCTGTCTCTGGGGGGGGGGTTTTAAGCCTGTTGGGGTTTGAGTAGTGAAGTGTTTGTGTGTAAATCTGTACCTGGGGGGCACAACACCTGGGGGTCCTGCCTCTCCCACTGCTGTCTCTCTGCATTTGTCCTGGAGCATCTTGGACATGGTCTGCAGGGATGTGATGGTGGGAATGTATCTGGTGTCCTGCTTCTGAGTGTTGAGCTTCCTCTAGTCAGCCTGTTTACGAGCACAACAGGTAAGGTCTGCTCAGACCTCAGGAATGATTTGCTCTCTGTCCCTGCTGTGCTCCTGGGAGGTGGGGGTTTACAAGCCCGATGGAGGTGTGAGTTGAGATACATCAAATCCTTGCTCCAGAAATGCCCTGGCTTTACCTAATGCTGTTTTCAGGGGTTTCCCCCGCTTTCACTGCTGTTTATGGGCAGTGACACGACGGGATGTGGAGTTACACGGGGTAACTGCTTGCTCTGGGTGCAGAAGGCACAAGGCTGGGGGCAAAGTGCTCTCCATCTTCCTTGCATGGAAACACCCAGCTGGGATGGCACACAGGAGGCAGGAGAGGGAGGACATGGTGTGTGTGTGTGGCTTCTCAAACTGCAATAATCCCATGTCGGGGAAAAATAGCTGCCTGTCTGGAATTTAGGGCCGTTGTCTCTTTGTGGTGCTGGAGTTGAATCCCGCTATCTTCCCCTCTGATCTGTTGCTCAGTTGTTTTCTTTGTGGTGTCCCTGTATCCAAATCAGTGTTGTGAGTAATTCCACGGCTGATTTAAATCTGAAAGGTTCTTTCCTTTGAAGTCTTGACCGTGCTTCCCTCCATTTTGCTGTTGTGAAGACAGCAGCGATGGACACACTGCCTGCTTCCCTTCCGACGCACGCGTGTGTGTGTGCAGCAAAATCTGCGGGAATTCGGGATTTGTATATTTTTTTTAAGCTAATCATCAGCTCTGACATCATCAAACGTTTGCTCTGGTTCCTGGGAATCATAGATGGGTGCTGCTTCGGGCTTGCACTGATCAAGGTTTCCCTCCTGCTGTGTCTCTCCTTTGTTTCCTGAGGTGCTGTGGCTTGCTGGCAGTGACTCTGACTCTTTCCCTGCCTTGCCTGTGGAGGTAGTTGGAAGCTGAGCAGCAGTTTCCACTCACCATACAAAGTTCTTGTGTCCAGCATTGTCAGGATATGTGGGAGGCAAAGGCAGAGCTGTGTCCTGCTGGGAGCTCCGAGGTGGGGTTGGCAGGTGGGGGCCGAACCTTCCTTCTCTCCCTGTGGGAAGGGATGTGCCCGGGATTGAGGGATGGCCCTGCACAGGCAGGAATGGTGACAGCAAGGATTTGGTGTGAAAGCACATCAAAGGCTTTTTGGCAGGGCCTGATGTGATAGGACAAGAGCAAAGAGTTTTAAACTAAAAGAGGGTTGATTTAGATTGGATTTAAGGAAGAAGTGCTTTACAATGAGGGTGGAGAGGTCCTGACACAGGTTGCTCGGAGAAACTGTGGCTGCCCCATCCTTGGAAATGGCCAAGGCCAGGTTGGACGGGGCTTGGAGCAACCTGGGATACTGGAATGTGTCCCATTGGGTGGTGGAATGAGATGATCTTTTAGGTCCCTTCCAACCCAAACCCCTCCACAATTCTATGAAAAGGGTTTCTCAGGATGCTGTGGTTTCCACCAACAACTGGTTGTTCCTTGGGATTGTTCCTGTCCCCTCTTGGCTGGTGAATCCAGGACAGGGGCTGAGCACTGCAGCCCATCACCCCCACCTGCAGACAGGTACCCAATGGGTCACCTGGGAGCAGGCAGGGTGTTGGTGGTGCTGTCTCCTGGCCAGGTGTGATCTGACCAAACTGAACACCCTGCAGAGAGCAGGGGGATGCTCTGGAGACCCAGAGACCCTGGGGCAGGAATGATGCAGAGGGCTGGGCATTGTGGCAGCCAGTGCAAACCAGTTCATGAACCAATGGTGCTTCTGTTCACCTGGCCCTGACATGAGGTGGCCAGCAGTGGCATGGACCTCAAATCAACCCCGTGGCATTTTGCACTGGACCATCACAAGCCACAGCACAGGAACCTCCCAGCCGTGCCCTTCCCTCCAAGTCGCCATTTTATTTTTCTTAAACATTTATGTATAACCGTACACTAACCTATAAAAATTAGTTTAGGATGGCTGCCAAGAAAATCTCTGCGGTGCCTTGTGGGTAACTCCCTGTGAATTACCATAAAAGCTGTAGTGTGAGGCTGCGGTGGCAGTTGTGAGGATGCCAGTCATCGTGCTCTGTATTTAAAATTCAGATGAATGTGTAATGCCTCCGTGGCTGGATTGCAGCAGCTCGGAGCGTTCCTGGTGTCCCTGCCCTGCGCTCTGCTCCCACTCTTGTTTCTTCGTGCCGCCTTACGTTCTCCCGGCGTTTTGCCTGATTGTAAAAATGCAACAGGTAGCAAACCGTGGGCAAGCCACGCTGGGAGGGAGAGTGGTTTCTGATAGCTTCCTCCCAGGAGGGCCCAACCTCCTGCTTCCATTGAGCCGGCGGCAATATTTCACTTAAGGGAAAAGCCGCTCCGTGACCCTTCACCTCCACATCCTGCACGAGCCATGGCCCGTTTCCGAGGGCGCTCTTTCTGGGTGTGCTTCACGCCAGGACCCGAACTCGGAGCACTCTGCACAGGGGATGCCTCACTGCCATGCTGGAGAAGGCTGCAGTTCCCTCGCCATTGAGCTGGTTGGTGTTGCTGTTTCTCTCCGTGCCCTTGGAAATCCAAAGTGCTTCTCTTTCTCCGTTGCGCTGCTTTCCCTCTGGAGCCGTGAGCCAAGGTGACTGTGGGTCTCCGAAGCCGCTCTGCTCGGCGCAGTGCTTGGCAGAAGGTGGTGCTGATCTGCTGGGCATGATGGATCATTTCATTTAAATTTTTCTGAAATGTAATATTCATCTCGGTGTCACTGTCCCACCTTCATTATAGCTCACTGATAAACATCTCTAATCTGAGAGCGATCCGCACCCTGCCAGACACTGCCTGGGAATAATGAGCCCATCTTTGGAGCCAGGAGAGGGTGTCTCGGGGACGTGTCCCTGCTCTCCTGGCCCTGGCCCATAAATAAAGCAAGAAGCAAATCTGTTTTTCCCAAGTGTGTTTGCATGTGGCTGTTTGGTTCAGGGCTCTAAAATGGTGGTGACTGGATATAACCTGGTGTCCTCGTTAGTATCCAACAGGGATTTCTGGATGCAGCCCCTGCCCTGCCTGTGGCTGGGGGTTCAGGGCAGCACCCCGATGAAACCCCCCCACGCTGGGCAGCTGGGCTGCCTTTTCCACACTGTGGTAAATCCCTGCCACTCTCCTGGGTGGATTTCAGCAGGAGGGGATGCAGCTTTCCCTTGGCTCTCCTGGGGTGCTGGGTTGACGATGGCCCTGCCTGTGGCAAGGCATGTGCCATGTACTGTTTTACCTTCTCCCTGCGAGTCCAGAGCAAGCACAGGAGCTGGCAGGACCCAACCCAGTCCCAGGAATGGTTCAGCCACAGCAACTCAGTGGGATCC
This sequence comes from Pseudopipra pipra, assembly GCF_036250125.1. NCBI lineage: Eukaryota > Metazoa > Chordata > Aves > Passeriformes > Pipridae > Pseudopipra > Pseudopipra pipra. The sequence goes on from NC_087575.1 coordinate 3,173,692, forward strand.
TGGGGGCACAGGCTGATTTGTGGGGGCACAGCTACAGTGGCCTCTGCATCCCTGCACTGCTGACATCCCGGGAGCATCCATCGCAGTGCTGCTCGTCTCGTTCCTCTCCTGCTTGGTTTTACACCGAGGAAGGGCTGCTGCTTCACAGAGCTCTGACTGTGGGAACTCAGGGTCTGCTATCCCCACCCAGCATGGCTGGGTGGGTCAGTCCACCCCAAAGCCCTCCAAAGCAAAGGTGGCGTCTGCTGTGCTTGGGATGGATTTTTTTCCCCTCTGTGCAGCAGTGGGAGATGGAGGCTGCTGGTCCCACATGGCATTGGGACTGCCCTGCTGCCGCAGGGAGAGTTTGTCCTTTGGGGAAGGAATCATCCTTTGGGGAACCAGATCCTGATCATCTCCAGGGTTTTGACCTTCAGCATCAGAACCTAAACGTTGTGAATCCCCAGAAGCCTTGTACAGACCTGACCTCTTGTGCTGCTCTCCTGGAAAAGGTCTTTCCTCTCCCTGCACCTCCACTTGTGCCTCCGCTTCCTCCTGCGTTTGACCCAGAACAAGCGGAATTTTCCACTGGTTTGGGATTTCCTGCCACCTCTGTTCCTCTCTGGCATCCAGGCCTTGAGACTCGCAGCCTGTTTCTGTGGTATTGCAAAACTTGCCTGGAAGAGGAAAAATCCCTGAATTTGGAGTCTCTGAGCACCATCCATCCACACTGACTGGGAAAGTCCTACACTCAGAGCCCCGATGAGGACAGCCGAGCAGGATCCCTGCTAACTCTTCCCCTGGAGGGGGGGGAGTTGTTGCATTGTGCTGATGAGAAGTTTTAGATTCTCCAGGAGCCCAAAGCATGGCTTGGTACCTTTAAAGGCTGAGGATGAACCCACAGTTGTGCTCTGACTGGGGCTGGCGTGGGACAGGACGAGCCACCATCACTGTGTGTCCCGATTCCTTGGGAGAGGGATGAGGAGGAAGCTCTGGTTGCCACTATCACATTTCATCTCCTCGATTTTAGCAGACTGACCTGTCTGGAGCTGCGAGGTTGTGTTTCTGGCCCCCAGGGCTGCTCGTGGACTACGTGCCCCAAAGGCTGTGCTGCTGGTCCTGTAAGGGGATCTGGGTGCGGCTTTTTGGGAAAGACCACAGACCTCCTGTGCTCTCAGCATCTGCCCCCAAGCAGCAGGATGGCAGCTTCCATGCTTTATTCATTCATCCCTCTGCAAAGCAGCTTGAAAACCCCTGGGCTGAGCAGCTGCCCCAGTGGTTTGGGTAACACGAGCATCCCTTTGCTTCTCCTCCTGGTGGAGGTGACGCGGGGGACGTCACCCATCCGGCAGCACCGAGATGTGCTGGTCTAAAAATAGGTGTAAGGTTGCTTTGAAAAGGGGAAAAGAAGGGAGGTGGGAGGAACTAAAGTGTTTCTAAGAAGTAAGAGAGAAAGGTGAATGAAATCCTTCATGGCCCTCGCAGCTAAGGCTTCTCATCCCGGCTGCCTCGGGGAGTGTAGGTGTGGGGGCTCTGATCGGTGCCCATGTGGGTGCCATGGGCCTCTGGTGTGTGCCCAGCCTGACAAGGAGCTGGATTTTGGGCTGGGTGAGGAGTAGTGAGGAGGGGCTGAAGAGAGGACATGCAGTTTTCATGCCTGGAGGTGGATTTTCAGCTGGCAGGGTCTTCCTGGTCCAGGTGTGACTCACCTTGGACATCGTCCCCAATGTCCTGCCTCGTCCTGTGTGTTAGTTACTGGGCTGTCCCCTCTTATCAAGGGTGGGTGATGAGGTTGGGTCTCTCCTCTGTGTCTAGGGGAGCTGGGAGATGGGACTGGTGAAAGGAGAGGGGGCAGTCAGGTCCTGTCTGCCCTGTCTATGGGTGCCTCCTCAAAGGGGAGAGCTGGCCGTGTGCTCGAGTGCTTCCTGCTGCTGGAACAGCCTGAGCTGAGCACACGCTGATGGCTTGGGAAGGGAAACTGTGGGAAAAGTGCTTGCCCAGAGCCTTTCTGCCAAGCACTTCACAGAGGACTGTCCCTGAGGGGTCTGTGCCCTGGAGCCACTGTCCCCATGGTCTGTCTGGGTCAGCCCACGGAGCACGTAGGCTTGGATTTCACTCTTCAAACCCTCCCAGAGCCAGGCTGTCATTAGGCTGCATTGTCTTGTAATGGGATCTCCCAGCCTGATGCTTTGTTCTTGACTTACCCTTGACTTTTTCCCATGTCTTTGAGCAAGTTGTATCCCTTATCCATACCTCCATTGCTCATCCTCCATCCTGCAGACAGATGCTCTCGAGGCAGGGCTGCCCAGCAGCGTCCTGGGCAGTGTGTGTCCCCTGAGAGCCTTGTTCTCCTGCGGGACTTCTGAACCTTCTCATGAGGAACATTTATGGATGGCTCAATTGCAGGGTTTTCTAGGAAGTATCAGAGGAGTCTGTGATGCTGGACTCACCCTTGGAACACCCTGCAGAGAGCTTTAATCTTAAAATAAAATCAAAGCAACGCTTTCAACTTGGATTTTTCTTTGGAAGTCACTTTATTTTAAAACCAATTTTTTTTTTTCTGAGTAGTCCTTTAGGAGGGAAAAACCCCCATATCGTGAAATCTTGCCTATGTAAATGATTGCTGGGCTTCAGCTTTTTGAAGTCACAAGATGGCTGCGCTGCTCCGTGCCCTCGTCAAAGTGGTGGCATTGCAGGGAGTCCTGTCTCTCTATCCCATTCCATCTGTATATGCATCTCCTGGCTCTGTCTGTAGGCTCTGGATGCAGCTAATAGGAGCAGGAGGGTGTGGGACAGAGGTACCTTTGGTCATAGAATCCTAGAATACCCTGAGTTGGAAGGGACCCACAAGGATCATCAGTCTCTGGAAGTGTGCGCTTTGGCACAACTGGGCAGGAGCTGGGAAAACCCTCGTTACTGCCACTCCAGGGAAGGTTTGGGGGCTCTGGGGAAAGCTTTGGGGTGGGCAGGATGGGATGAGCCAGGAGAGCTCGGTGCAGTGAGGGGTTGGAGTGGGTGGCAGCAGACGGGAGGAGGCGGTGAAGGAACGCCGGGTGCGGGAGCGGTGGCGGAGGGGCCCCGCTGCTCAGCTTGGTGCCAGCTGTGCCACCCTTCCCAGCAGGGCTCTGTGCCACAGCCACCCCCTCCCAGCAGGATGCAGGGAAGCTGCCGTGGGAGTGGGAGCTCCCTGCTGCTGCGGGAGAGTCCAAGCTCCATCTCACCCCCACGGATGCTCACGGAACGTCTCCCACGGATGCTGCGGCACCGGGCACAGGGTGGGCGGCCGCTGCTGAGCCAAGCTTGACCATAGCCCTGTCTCCCTGTTCTGTCCTCCTGGGCTCTGGTCACCCACCACTGCCTGGCTCAGGCCCCCCTGGCAGTGCTTCTCTTGGTTTCTGTGTTCCCATGTGCCCCAGAGCCAAACTGGAGCAGCATCCCTGCTCTGCACCTTCTGGGGCAGAGAAGCCGGCAGCTCTTCCCACTGCTGGCACCAGGAATTGCTCAGGGAGTGTGACAGGCCGGTGTGGGAAGCAGCTTTTGGTACCTGCTGTGCTCTGGGATGGGACTTGGGCATTTTGGGACAGGACTGTGAAATCCCAGCGTGGGCTCTGGTGTTGCACTGTGTCGTTGTGTTGGGGCTGGGGCTGGGGCTTGGACCAACAATGCGTGGGAGGGGTGGGAGATGCCACAGCCAACTGTGGTGTTGACCCCCTGTGCTGGGGGCTGTGTGTGAGCAGAGGTGCCTTTTGGGTCAGAATCAGCCTTTTGACATTTGGGAGGCTCCAGCCCCGAGATGAGGCTGGGGCTGACGCAGAACCATGTCAGCAGCTCATCTTCTCCCCAGACTCCTGCAGTTACACACCCAGCCGGAGCAGTGTCTGCAGCAGAACAGCCAGCAGGGGTTTGGTGGCTCTGGGGACAGGCGGACACCGACCGTGCTGGTTTCCAGGCACTTCCATACCTCGCATAGCTGGGCCCTGTGCCGTGGGGTGTCCTGTTCTGCCTCACCTCCGGCAGCACCGGGGCTGTAACTGTATGTTCCCAGCAGTAATTCACCCGTGAGGGGAGGTCTCAGGTTCCCTCTGGGCTGGAGGGGTGCCCGGGAGCCGCAGTGCCCGTGGCATGTCCCGGCGGGGAACGCAGCCCTGTCTGTGCCCGTGGCCTCTGTGACTGGCTGGTGCTGTGCTGACACAGCTTTTGGGTCTCTCCAGTTTGGAGGAAGGGTGTCCTGAGCACTGCTCATGGGATGACACAGCAGGAACCCTTCTGGACATCTCTGCTTTGAGACCCAGCCCGGGGGGAGGCAGAGGATGTAGCAATGCCCTCCTCTGTGATTCACTGGCACATGCCTGGAGCTTTCCCTGCTCCTGGTAGGATACAGATGGCTCTGCCATGCTTCCAGTGCTACCACTGTGTCCTGCACTGGTGGGAGATACCCTAAATGGTGTGGGGAAAATTTGGCTTTGTTCATTCAAGCTCAGGGAAATGTGATGGTCCCAGCTGGCCCCTGAGTGCAGGGGAGTGGGGTAGAAGGGGCTTGGGGGGTCAAGGGGAGCAAAAGGGGCTTGTTTGCAATTGTGGGTGGGTGCTCATGCTCTGGCACTGGGCATTAACATCCCTCTGTGCTCTGCTGAGAGCTGGTGGGACTGGGAGCACTGGGTTTATATCTGGAATATGTGTGGGCTGGTGGCCTCCTTGTCCCCAGCAATGACAGTGGCCCCATCTGCCCTGTTCCCCTTCCCTTCTGACTGTGCAGGGGTGGCTCTCAGAGAGCTTCTCCCGACCTTTCCAGCTCTGTGCCCTCAGCTGCCACCAAGTGACACGGTGACATTTCACGTCTTGAATGTCTGAGCAATTTCGTGAAGAAAAAGCCAGCAGAAATGAAATGCTCTGGCTTTTTGTCTCCGACAAATTGGATTTGTTAACCTGAAGATTCATCTGTCAGCTGGCAGGGCCCCTCTGCAGCTGGCAGCCGATGGGACAGTGGGAAGAGGAGGGAAAGTGTGTCTGGGACACGAGGAGGAGGAGGAGGAGTGGTGTTGCCAGCAGTGTGTAATATTTGCTGCATTTTCAGCAGTGCATTTCTGGAGGCCTTTTTGGAAGAGATGGGGCTTTGCATCAGGCATGGGACAGGGACAGCTGAGCTACCAGTGCTGCAACCCAGCCTGGTTCAGGTGGCAATTGCTCTTTCTCTTACCTGAGACAGAAAAGTGGGGTCTGTACCTGCCTCCCTCAGTTGGGTGATGCTGGTTTGCCTCAGTGTGCTACAGTGGCAAAGCAAGATCAGTCATGGAGCCACAGAATGGTTTGGGTTGGAATGGACATTAAAGCTCATCTCATTTCAACCCCCTGCCATGGGCAGGGACACCTTCCACTAGTCCAGGTTGCTCCAACCTGGCCTTGGACACTTCCAGGGATAGGGCAGCCACAGCTGCTCTGGGAAACCTGTGCCAGGGCCTCCCCCCACTCACAGGGAGGAATTTCTTCCCAGTCTCCCTCGAACACTGCTCTCTGGCAGTGGGAAGCCATTCCCCCTTGTCCTGTCTCTCCATGCCCTTGTCCAAAGTCCCTCTCCAGCTCCCTTGGAGCCCCTTTAGGCCCTGGAAGGTGCTCTAAGGTCTCCCAGGAGCCTTCCCTTGTAAATCCCTTCTCAGTGCAAACCCACGCCCGGGCGTGTTTGGACAGGGCAGTGCTGGGGGAGCTGCCGGGCTCGGCGAGCGCGGCCCTGGGCACGAGCCCAGCGTGTTTGCACAGAGCAGGGCCCCGTGCCCTGGGGGGGGAGGCAGGCACCGGCCTGTACCACCACCCTGCAGGACTCCACATGTGGTGGGCAGTTGCACAGGACCTGTTTTTCAATAACATGTGCGTATCATGTTATTTATGGTGTGTGTAGGCATGTAGGAGAGGCCCCCCCTGGTCCCTTCTGCTGCCGCTAAGGAGCAGGAGGGAATGTGTGTGTGCAGGGGGAGGTCATTCCTTCTGCTTTCAGGCTCTGTTGGAGAGCTCTGTTCAGACCCAGTGCAGTTTAACCCTGCTCAGGGAACGGGCATGAGGAGTCCTGGGTCCCTGGAGAACTGCACAGTTGCTTCCCTGCCATTCTCTTTTATTCTAAGAAAGAAGGAAAACAAACAAAGAAGGCTTTCCATGAAGGAGCCTGCGTGGGGAGAGCCTGTGGAAAGCCAGCTCCCTGCCCAAGGGCTGCCAGCAGCCGCTGCTGCCTTGAGCTTTTGGGGACCTGCACTAGCCCAGGGCTGCTGGTGGACTTGGTGATCTCAGAGGTCTTTTCCAGCCTAGTTGATTCTGTGACTCTGTGGTGCTGGAGCTGCTGCTCCCACTCTCTGTCCCTGCATCCCCTCGGCTGTGGCACGTTCCTGCTGCAGCTCCCTCTGTCTGTGCCGTGTTCCCGAGCAGCTCCCTCTGTCTGTGCCGTGTTCCCGACCCTCGCCTGTCGCCGGCAGTGGTTTTGTTGTAAGCCCTCGGTAGATCCATTACTGCCCACGTGGTCCTCGTGGCAGCTTCCAGCCTGCTCTGGGCTTTTGCAGGTCTCGCTTGGCTGCTCAGCAGGCTCCAGTGTGGGATGGCTCCAGGCTCTGGAAGACTCTCCAGTGCTGCTCATATGGAAAACAGTCTCAGTAACCACAAAGAATGGAGATGGTGCTTAAAAAAAACACAAATAAAGGTCATCTGTAGGGGCCTACGGGATGGGGACAGCGGAGCTGCCTCGCGTGGTTTCTGCTGGGGTTGTGTGAGTTGAGAAACCCCTTCCCATGGGGATGTTGTTGCAAAGCTGAGCTGTGCAGGACGTGTCCCATTCTGTGGATGTCCTTGGACTGGGTGGTCCCTCCAGCCCGTGCAGCCCCAGGGAGATCACCACCAAAACACCCATCTGAGAGCCCCAGTGGTGTTTCCTCAGGAGGGCTGATTGGATTTTTGGTTGCACTAGTCCTTGTGCATCAGCTGCTGCTTGGAGCAACCCCACGGGAGGGCAAACAGCAAATCCTGAATCCTCCCACGTGAGCAACCACAGCCACTGGGACAGGAGAGGAACTTGAGCTCCGAGAGGGACCTGGGCACCTGAGCTGGCCACAGCTGGCTGCCAACCTCAAAGGGCTCCAGGAGGGCTTGGGCTCATGGCAAATAACTTGCTCAGGTCTTGGCAGGGTGTTTGAGGACTCAGCAAGGTGCTGAGCCACTGCCTGGTGTCTCCTGTGGCTGTGTTTTTCTGGGAGAACTGTTAGAGAGAGAAACATCTCCCGTGACCATTTGCTTGCCAATGTGCACGTTGCAGTGTTTTCTGTCCTAACATCACCCAGAAGATCCCCACGCCCTGGAGCACCAGGGACACACAACAAAGTCCAAGGTCAGGGGTGTTGTTTGAGGCTGAGGTGCCCAAACCCTCCCTGGGCTTCAAGCAGATCGAAGCTCAGGAATGGTGGGCAGTGAATCCATCGGGAATGCGGCTGCCAGAAGAAACCCAGTGGAGTGAAAATCCCTTTATCCACTTTCATGTGTCTGAAGTGCAAGTGGGAGACGTGGACTCGGCTTTTTCCCAATGCAGAGAATGTGGTGGAAACCTTCAGCCCAGGTGCTGGTCCCATGGTTGTGTGTGGCACCTCCATCTCCTTGATGTCAGGATTTGATGCATCCTGCTGTTTAAAAATAAACAGCGAGTTATTTTGGGCCAGGGAGGCAAACAAATCAACAGGCCAGTGGATTTCCTCAATCATCCTGGATGCTGCACGGGGGGAAAAAATTAATAAAGTACCTGCCATCCCCAGGAGTGATTTGTTAAAGCCAACGATAATGATGGGCAAAATTGAATGGCAAAATTGCTTATGAAGGGTTCCCTCACACCTGTGCTTCTGCTCCCTCTCCAAGGCATCACTATTCCTGAAAGTGCTGTGGTGGGAAAGGAGTTACTGATCTGCTGTCCAGGTCTGAGCTTTTCTAGTGTTAAAAAGAGCAGCGCAGGGCTCTCCAACCTCTCACTTGTACTCTGAGAATTGGGTTCTTTTAGGTGTTTTGGGATCCCTGAGAAATCTGGATTATCCTTAGCATCGCTGTCCTAGGGTTATTGTTCATTTCTTGGTGGGTTTGGGCCTTTGGAGGCCTTTCAGGACTTTTCAGGAACTGTGTCCAGCATGTGCCCAGTGAAAACCACTGTGTGTGGTGGTGGCTGTTGGAGGAAGGGTGGTTGGGAGCAGGCTCAGTTCTCTGCTTTGCTGCAGACCAAGCAACATCATTTTTCCAGTTCATTCCAGAACTTTCCCATCTGTGAAATGTGCACATGCAGGGCCATCCTTCATCAGGAGGCCAGGACGTTGTGAATCCAGGACAACCATGAACGTGAGAAGATGAAGCTTTCTTTGGGCTACTGAGAACTCCCTCAAAGGAGCAGCCAACATTACCTGGGCTCCTGAGGGCTATTGGCTGCTCTGTGTTTGCCCTCCAAAGGTTCACCAAAAACATTTGGCTTCTGACTTTGAGAATAAAACACATCATGGGAGCATCCACCATCTCAGTTGCAGAGCTAATGGTACAGGAAGGCTGAAGGAGCATCCTCACCTCCGGGTCTTGTCTCTGCAGAGCAAACCCCCTTGGGCACCTGGTGTCACGTGTCCCCTTCCCAACCACTGTGGCATCCAAAATACTCCTCCTGCAGCCTTGCAGCAGGGACTTCCCACAGCTTTTTGCAGTTTTGGAGTGGTGCCTTCCAGCTGCTGCCATTGGGTCTCCACGAAACTTTCCCTCTGGCCAAGTCTTTTCAGGAATATTTTGTGCCAGAGGTGATATCACTGAAGGGCCTCAAATCAAGAGAGATTTGGGGTTGTCCAGCTGGGAAACGGGTCTGTTTGTTTACTGGTTTAGTGCTGTGTCTTGCATTGCCTCAGTGGAGTATTAAGTGTGTAAATAAACTAACAGCAGGTTAAGCAGCCACGAGAGTAAGAACCAACCCCCAATACTCAGATGTGGAGGCCAGAGGGAAAGCTGAGCAGGTGAACATTCACACCCTGCACCTCGAGTGGACAGAGGTGCCTTGAGAAGAAACACCTTTCTCCCCCACCATTTTGGGTGATGCCCCATCCTTAACCTCATCCACAGGAGCCCTTTTGGCATCAGGGCGGCTGAAGGCGCTGTTTGCCACTCCATGTTTTGGGGTTTTTTTTTCTGTGATGAATGTTCTCCTCCCCCACAAAATCCCCCTCTTTTAGCTGTTTTCAAGTTCAAAGCAAGACGAGCGCGGCTCCTCCCGCTAATGAACCTTTACTGGTTGCCCCAGCTCGTGGGTGGGTGTGAAGAGCAGATCTGGATTTAGCTCACTGCTGGTGAGGGTTTGGGAAAAAGAGGAGGAAAGTCCCTTTGGAGCTTACAGTTGCCATAAGAGATTCAGGCTCTGTGGATGGGGAGTGTAAGGTGGTACAAAGTGGCCCTTGAGCTGCAGGTTTGACCCACGGTGGTGGATGGAGCTCCCAGCCCACTTACCAGATGTCTCACCAGGGTCCTGTCACAGCACCAATGAATATTTAAACCAAGAGTTGATCTGAGTTCAGAGCATTTAAATTAAACAGAGTGCAAGTTGTGTTTTTAAGCTGCTGGCGTCCTGCGGGCCCGTGGATGGAAAGGACCCAAGGTCAGTGGTGTCTCACCGTGGTGAGGCAGCTGCCCCTTTCCAGCTGGGTTCATTCTGGGGCTCTGGGTTCCCCTGTACTTGTCTCTGTGCCTCCTGCAAGCAGAGCCACACATGGTCTTTTTAGTGAAAAAAAAATTGGTCTTTTTAGTCCAAAGAATGTTGATCTGCAGTGATGGCAAATAAACTGAAATTTCACTGCTCTTGGAGGAACAGAGATGATGGGGATGCCTGTCTTCCAGGAAGGCCTCATCCCTGGACATGTTCAAGGCCAGGTTGGTTGGAGCTCTGAGCTACCTGGTCTAGTGGGAGGTGTCCCTGCCCATGGCAGGGGGGTGGGATTAGATGGTCTTTGAGGTCCCTCCAACCCAAACCATTCCATGATTCTGTGATCTGGTTCATGCTGGATGCAAGCAAGGGGTTGAATGCTCAGTCTCATCCTTATCTCATCTGCTTTCATCTCAGGGTGGTGGGTCTGAGACTGGTCTATCCCAAGGGATCCTCTCCAAGCTCCCTTTCAAGGGGTGGGTTGTGTAGGGTCTCCCAGCTGCCCCCATCCCAACGTGCAGGGACCTCACCACAAACACTCTCAATAATGTCGTGTGGCAGCCGCTGTGAGCGGCCCAGCCCTTCTCTGGCACAGAAAGGACAAATTAAATAAACATGCTTGATTGCTTAAACATTTGTTTTTTAAATTAGCAGCAGCTTTTTTATATTAAAGTCTGTGGATATGCTGCTGGGGAACACTTTAGCAAGTTGTTTTTTTCTTCCTGGTGCTACTTTTCCAGAGTGATTCGTGATTTAAAAACCAAATGCAAAATGCAGGCCAAGTTTGAGGTTTGATCCTGTAAAAGATGTCGATGGGAAGAAACTGCACTGCTTGGAGCTGTGGGGCCCTGTTTGGATGCGTGATGGGACAGGTCTTGAAGGCAGCAGCGTTTGCAAACATTGCTGTGCAAGTGCTGAAGAGAAGTGTCTGAATCACAGAATCACAGAACAGTTTGGGTTGGAAGGGACCTTAAAGATCATCTCGTTCCACCCCCTTGCCATGTGCAGCAACACCTTCCACTAGCCCAGGTTGCTCCAAGGCCTGTCCAACTTGGTCTTTGATAACTTAGGAATGGCTCAAGGTGCTTCATGGATGTCCCCTGCTTCTCAGGAAAAGTTTCAGTGATCCATAAGTTGTCCAAATGTTGAAATCTCCTGCAAGAAGGTGTTTGGAGGTGCTGTGTGTGGATCTGCAATTGTGTGCTTGCCAGGGAGTGGATCAGCAGCCCCTGTGCTCTTGGTGGGCTGGGCTTGGGCACCAGCTGGGCTTGGCATCTTCCCCTCCGTGCGTGGCACAGTCGGTGACCCTGTGCCGAGCTCTTCCCTGGCTGTGCCTCTGGTTTTATTTCCACTCTTTGGTCTCTCTCCTGTTCAGATGGCAGAGCCAGCCCAGTGTGAGGGTTACAGCCTGTTCAGCATTACAGGATCAGGGGGTTTAGATGCTGCTCTAATAGGAACCAGGGTTGCTAAATGGCATCTCTGGGAAGGGAAAATGCAGCCAGCGAGCAGTTAATGCTTCAGATTGACCTTGCTTGGAGCACATGGGGGGTTGGCTGTTTCCATAGGCTTGCTATCAGTGTCCTAAAATAGCAGCTGTCCAAGAAAATAACCCAAATAACGGAACGTGGATCCCTGTGTGTACCTGTAGGAGTGCTTTCCCTGCTGGGGCTTCAGGGTGTGGGGGCATTGCACATTAACCGTGTTCCTGTGATTGTAGAAAATAATAAATAGAGTTTCCACAATCCTGCTGGTTTCTCTGACATCCCTCTGGGTTATTCAAAGCTCCTGGCAGCCAGCTCAGGGACCAGCCTGACTTGGGGGAGCCCACAGGAGGACCCTGGGCTGGCGCTGCTCATTTTCCCTGTGCATGGACTCCAGGCCACATCCTTAATTTTTTAATTAGTGGATGCATCCCCCATGAGCACAGCTCCAGCTCAGCTGCCAGTGTCCATGCATGGATGGAGGATTGCCTCAGTCCTCTCCACAACCCAAGTAGGGAAAGGGATGGGGAGGCAGGGGCTGCTCTAAACCCTGGCTCTGTGCCCTCCCAAAAGGCAACCAGCAGTGGGTTTTATTGTTGTTTTGTTTTTACGTATTAAAGGTTTAATAAATGGAATTAAATACTGTGAAACTTAAGGTAATTAAATGTGGAAGCAGAAGGAAAAAAAAATTGTAAAGCATCCTCTGCAGGAAACTAATAGGCTCCATGCCTCCTTATCTTAATGATTTTCATAATTTAGCTGAATGCAGAGATAATGGATCTGATGAACCTTTCTGGAGCTGATTTGAGATTTAATGGGCGTCTTGCTGGGGGAGCAGGGTGGGGGCAGGTGCAATCAATGCGCTTGAGGATGGAGATGAGAGCAAGAGAGGCTGAAACACGGAGCCAAACGAGTCTTCCGTCCACGCTGAGTGCTCCCTCCTTCCCACCTGGAATTAACCTCGGAAATCATTTTCCAAGGCCACGTGGTTTCCTCCGGCTCCGCGCTGCCAGCGGGTTTTGCCTCCCTGCACAACCTCTGACCCTCCCCGGGCCGAGGGAGCTGCAAAGCCGGGATCATCTGTGTTAATCTGGTCTCATTGAGGCGGGATCAGTGAAACCACCTCGCAGATTCACTGTATTATGGAGCAGATTGAGGGACTTAGAGAGCAAATTTAATAAATATCATTTCGATATTACTTGACGGGAAAAAAAAATAAAAAAAAAGTCCCTCTGAGCGGCTGATGTTGAAGCACCCAGTGAAGGTGGTTAAGAGGGACGTGGTGCGTGTGGGGGTGAGGAAGAGGGGATGGGGACAACACTGGATGTGGATGTGGGGTGGTGGGACAGGGGGAAAGGATGTCCCTTGGGGCTGGGTCACAGCAGCACGTGTAAAAGCAAGTAGGGCTGAGTGTGCTTGGGGAAGGGGAGAAATGTGGATGTTTGCCCAGGGATGGAAGCAGGACCCACGTTTGGCTCTCTCAGGTGCAACCCCAAGTCCCCTGCTGCCTCCTTGGCTCTATCCATGGCGTGCACTGGGTGCTCCAGCAGCTTTAAGAGCAGGGCCAGATGTTGATGCTGAAGCTGACCCTGGACCAAAGAGCTTTGCTGTGTCAGTGCAGTGAAGGCTGCCTGGGATGCAGAGCCAAACCCAGGGCCAAGCCAGCAGCCCTCCCTGGGCACAGGGGTGGCTTCAGGGGTGGTGACAAAGCTGGAGTGTTGATATTGCTGCCAACAATTTGCTTCACTATGAGAGTGGTGAGACCCAAGAACAGGTTCCCCAGAGAAGCTGTGGTTCCCCCATCCCTGGAGGTGGTCAAGGCCTGGTTGGATGGGACTTGGAGCAACCTGATCTAGTGGAAGGTGTCTCTACTCACGACAAGGGTAGGGTAGATGAGCTTTAAGGTCCCTTACAACCCAAACCATTCTGGGATGATGAAGTTGGCAGGTGCTGTGTTGGTTTATGTCTGATTTGTGCTGGGGAGGTAGAACCGTGTGGTGCCACATCCAGGGAAGTTCTGGAGGCTCCTGGGACAGCTCTGGGCTTGGGGTTCCCATGGTGCCTTTGTGTCTCAGGGCTCCCAGTAGTTCCCAATGCCATCTTTGAACTGTGCTCTGACATGTTTGAAGCCTCTTCGGGAGTTTTTCAGTGCCAAAAGCAGAGCCAAGAGTATGAACTGGGGGGACATTGAGGCACCCGGGGTGTGACCCAGGGACCTGGGGTGGGAGCAGCTGCTGTGACCCCCACTCTGTGCCAGGTCCTGCTTGCAGGTGGGATCTTCTGTGGTGCAGCCAAGCCAAATCCTGCCAGTGGGGCCCAGGGAAAGCTCCGGCCACAGGGGAAGAAGGGAAAATGATTGCAGTGGGAAACCCCAAACCCTTTCTTCCAGGGCTGGTTGTGGCGAGTGAGGTTTTGGCTGTGCCAGGGCGTGGGGATGGGCACTGCTGCCTGTTGTCTCTTGTGGGAAGTGTCCTCAGATGGAGCACCTTCCCAAACCGCTTCCATCCCACGCCTGCACCGAGGACCCGTGGCAGAAGGTGCAGCACTTGCAGCCAACACACAGCCAAAGGGGCTGGTTGCCTTTGTCCCTGGCAGGACCCCCTGCCTGCTGGAAAAACACTTGGGTTAGGAGAAATGTGTGACCTCTTGCTAACCCCCTTCCCTTTTCCCTCTCGCTCTGCAAGATGTTAAAAAGAAGGAGGGGGGGAGAAGGAGGAAAAAAGAAAAAAAAAAAAAAACAGCCCATGCTGGGGCCAATCCAAGGAGGGTGAGAGCCGGGGACCATATCATTAAAATGCTAAAAATGAGCGTGCTGAAAACAGACACAATTGGGTATTTAAAGCTCTGAATGAAAAGAGTGTGTGTTAGCCGGCTTGCAGAGAGCCAGTCTCCCAGAGCCCCTGGAAAATATGTGGTCAAGCCCGCACCATTAACTTTTTGTTTCTGGTTTGTTAAAGTAGCTGTGAAATCCTGGGGGGGGAGACATGGACCCCACGTCCCTGCCAGGCCTGGAGGATGCCCGTGTTCTGCCAGAGGGGTGGCTGTGCCAGTCCCTTGATGTGTGTTGGGTAGTTTGTGCACGCCGAGCCCTTTGCGGTCCTGCGGCAATTTTTATCCCGAAATGGATAAAAAAATCACCCTCTGCATATGGACTTGTGTGTCCACTGTATCACCAGGGACCTCTCTGCCGCCTCTCCTGGGATTTGCACCGGCTGCTGAGGTGTGGGGTGTGTGGCTGGAGGGTGAAGCGGGAGGTGTGACCCAGAGCAGCCGCTGCTCCAGCCCTGCCTCAGGCTGGCCACAAAGTTACTCCTGGGTGAATCACCACCAAGTCACTTTGGGGCTCTTGTATCATTTGTTTGCAGTTTATAATCATCGAATTGTTGAGGTTAGAAAAGCCCTCTAAGATCATCAAGGCCAGCCATTCCCCCAGCACTGCCAAGGCCACCACTAAGCCACGTCCCCAAGTGACACATCCACAGGTCTTTTTAAATCCTGCCAGAGATGGTGACTCCTCCACTGCCCTGGGCAGCCTCTGCCAGTGCCTGACCATCCTTTTGGTGAAGAAATGTTCCCGATATCCAGCCTAAACCTCCCCGGGGGCCACTCAAAGCCATTTCCTCTTGTCCTAACCTTTGTTACCTGGGAGAAGAGACAATCCCAGCCCGGCTCCAACCTCCTGTCAGGGAGTTGCAGAGAGTGAGAAGGCCCCCCCTGAGCCTCCTTTTCTCCAAGCTGAGCCCCCCCCAGCTCCTTCAGCTGCTCCTCATCAGACTTGTGCTCCAGACCCTTCCCCACCTTCACTGTCCTTAATCTTGGACTTCTTAAACCTGGGCAGCTTGGGCTGCTGGAGGCTGCCAGCTCAGGTGCCCAGGGCTGTGCCAGGAGGTGTGAGATCCTCCAAAGTTTTACGGTGCCTTTTTTTTACATGAAAACGTGGATCTTTGCAGCCCCACTCCAGCGTGTTTCCTGCATCCTGCCTCATTCCTAGGTGGAGGCTATGGCCCCCGTGCAGCTGCAGGGAGGACGAAGGTGTGCGTGGGGTTATTTCCGTGCACGTACACGGGGTTCCCTCGTGAGCGCACGCAGAGGGATCCGCGTGGGTGCAAAGTGCCCCTAAAATGTCTCCTAGGGCAAGTATTAACTGCCAGGCTGGGCTGAGCTCCAGCAGGCAGGAACAGATGAATCAGACACTTAATGGTAAAATCAAACCCCTCGAAGTATTAAAAAACAACCCAGCTCCAGCGGGCTCCTCTCCGCTGACCCCGGAGCCCCAGCGAGAAGGAACGAGAGGGGATTTTAAACCAAACTGGGATTTTTTTTTGGGGGGGGGAGGGGGGGCCACCATATCTCTTGGCTGCCAGCCCCTCCGAAGGGAAGTTTCACCCCGCCTCCCGCGGTCTCGGATGTCAGGTTGGCAAGAAAAATCCCATCTGTTTTCAATCTGGATCCTCACTTCCATCCACCCAGCCTTTCTCCTCCCCGTGCTCCCCCGCTCCCAGCCCCCAGAGCTGGCGTGTGCACCAGGCAGGCCTCGGGGATGCTGCTTTTTTTTTTTTTTCTCCCTTCTCTTTTTTATTTTTTTTTCTTCTAAAAATGTATGTGGCCTCTTTTGCCCCCCTGCATTCCTCCCCCCTTCTCCGTGCTCCAGCACAGCCCTCTCCGCGTTGGGGCCTGCCAAGAACCTCTCTCTGTGCACGGCCCCGCTACGGTCGCTGGCTCGGAGAATTCCCAAATGACCGAGGATTTTCAACCCTGAGCTTTTTCCAAAAAAAAAAAAAAAAAAGCCCAGCAAAATATCTCTCTGTGTGGAAAAAGAAAAAAAAAATTAGGCAAAATCGAGATGGGAGGAGAGAGAAAAGAAGGAATTTTGTTGTTGTGATTTTTTTTATTTTCTGGTTGGTTCCAACTTTTTGGTACGGTTTGGAAAAGAGCGAGTACAGAGTGTTTTGTTCCTGCCCGGAGATAACAGAGCTGCTCTGAAATCCTATACAGAGTCGATGCAAAGGCGTATACGTTGCAATCGTGATATCCTAATCTCTGTCTGAAGAAACCCTTTTGTTGCACACCCCCCTCTCGCCGTTTTCTTTGCTGTCCTCTCACTCTGCGTTTATATCTTATTTAAACTCTAAAGTCCTCGGGCTAGGAATTACCTTCCCCCTTTACAGATGGCTGCAAGAGCTCAGCATGGCTGTGCAGCCCCATGAAAAATAAATGAAGAAGGTTGTGGCTTTTGTTGATGGTTTTATTTCCTTTATATATATTTTTTTTAGAGGTGAGAGTTTATCTCATCGCAGAGCCAGGCACAAGGTGGAAAGGATGAGTGGTGCCTTGTAGAGCCAATATATTGCCAAAAATCCCAAGGCAAGGGTTATCCCAGTGTCACTCCTGGCTGGAGTGGCCACAGCATGTCAGGGATGTTGGGGGGCCAGCGGTGCTCCTTGGCATTGGAGGGCGAGGGGCTTTTCCTTTTATTTTGAGGATTGCTGTGGAACAGGGCAGTGTGTGAGGGGACCCCAAAAGACCCAGTATGGGGGGACAGACCCCAAAGGACCTGGTATGGGAGGCAGGCCCCAAAGGACACAGGGGACAGAGCCCAAAGGGCCCAGTATGGGGGAGACAGACCCCAAAGTATCTGGTATGGGGGGAACAGACCTCAAAGGGCTCTATATGGGGGAGACAGACCCCAAAAAGCCCGGTATGGGGGGACAGATCCCATAGGGTCTGGTATAGGGGACAGACCCCAAAGGAACCAGTACAGGGGACAGACCTCAAAGGACCCGGTATGGGGCACAGGCCCCAAAAGCTCTGACAGAAGTCCAAGGGCAGGCTCGGGGTGACCCCGAGTGACCACACTGGGCTGACCGCGGGGCCAGGCAGGAGGGGGGCGAGGGGGCGAGACCCCCAGAGCGGGCAGTGGCGCCCGCAAAGGCTCAGCTCGGGGGTCCCGGGGGGTGGTCTCACTGTGAGGTTCCCCCCCACCGCGGGGGCTCAGCCCAGGGGCTGCGGGCCCTCCCCCGGGCCGGTGCCCCCCGAGCCCCCCGAGCCGCCCCCCGTCCGTGCCGCGGCTCCGCCCCGGCCCCGCCTCCGCCTCCCTGGGCCGGGCCCCGCGGGCTCCTCGGCGGGGTCGCGGCGCCCCTGGGCCCCGAGCGCCGCGGGACGGAGCGGGGGGGCCCCGCCGCTCCCTCAGCGCTGCCCCCGCGGGCACCGCCGCGTCCCGCGCCCCGCCGGCACCGCCGCGGCACCGGACGGTCCGTGCGATCGGAACATTTCGGTATTTATCGCATTGGTGAGGAGGGGAAACTGCTTCTCCCCCGCCGGGGGTGTCGGGGGGTGCCGGGCGGGCTCCGGAGGGGGGGTGCGTGTCAGACCCCCCGGCTCGGTGCGGGCGATGGGCAGCGGGGCTCGGCTGGGGCGAGGGTTGGGGGGCGGCCTTGGGGAGGGGTCCCCTTCCCTCTCCTCTCTCCCCTTCCTTCTCCCCACCCCTCTCCCCATCCCTCACCCCTTCCCTCTTCCGATTCCTCTCCCCTCTACCTTCTCTCTCCCCTTGCCTCTCCCCTCCTCCATTCCCTCTCCCCATCCCTCTCCCCTTTCCTCGCTTCCCACCCGTCTCCCCATCTCTCTCCCCTCTGCCTTGTCCCCATCCCTCTCCCCTCTCCCCATCCCTCTCCCCCCCCTTTTTCTCCGGCCAACGGCTCACAGGAGCTTTTTTGCTGCAAAACAAGGGGAAAAAAATGTAAACCCCACATCTCCAGCATCCCCCGTCTGTGCTGGGGCGCTCGCCTGCCGTACAAAGGACCAGCTCTCCAGCTCGCCCTCTTCTCCAAATTACCCCTCGTACTACGTGTTTTCTTTCGTCCTGGAAATGCCTTTTATTTTTTAATGAGTTGAAGGCGGCCCGGGGCCGCAGCAGTCGCGGATGCTCTCGGGGCAGGACACGGGCTCGGAGCCTTTAAGTAACGGACAGAATTTATTCACTGTAAACATTGCACAACTTCAGTGCTCCGTTCCCAGGATTAGAATATAACTCATTTTCTCGGCTTTACATGACTCGTTTGATAGTTATTAGGCTACTGCTCAAGCCCAAGATGCAGATTTGTCTAAAATATGTAATTTTAGAAATGTATGGGGAGGAGGGAAGTGCTCCATTTTGCTACGGGAACTGTGTAGCTGGAACTTTCTTAAGGAATAACCACATTTTATCTCTTTATTATTTTTTTCTCACTTTGGCAAAAGCAGAGAACTTTTCTGTTGCAGGTAACTTTTATGTCAAGGCTCTGACTTGAATTCTCAGCAGTTGGTCTGACTCGAGGCAGTTATAGGAACACTTGAAATTAAATTTAAATTTATATTGTTCGTTGGCGGAGAATTCTCCTGCAGTGAGGGAGAAAAGTGTAAAACTGATCATTGCTATAT
Source organism: Pseudopipra pipra (assembly GCF_036250125.1). Lineage (NCBI taxonomy): Eukaryota > Metazoa > Chordata > Aves > Passeriformes > Pipridae > Pseudopipra > Pseudopipra pipra. Next base: position 3,192,244 of record NC_087575.1, read on the forward strand.
ATGAAAAGTGGTTTCTAACATTAACATTATGGTTCTTCTCCTAAAAAAAATGGAAGAGGATTCTCTAGCCTGTGCTTTGTATAGCTGCATCTTGTTATCCTTTCGTTTCCCTTTTCCTGAAAACGTCACTTAGAGGAGGTAAAAAATCACAAATTCGAGTGCTCTGGGGTTGCCACACGTGGAACTGAGAAACATCTGCTGGAAAGAGACTTTCTGAGAATAACAAACCACCTGCACTGAGACATTTTTCTCCTCTGGTAACCAGCTCAGTGTTGGTCAGTGCAGGGCTGGAGCCCATGGCCAGACTGTTCCTGGCTGCAGAGATGCCTCTCAGCCCTGGTGTTTTCAGGGCTAATATTTATTTGCAGACTTACACTGTTGGTTGAGGTTTGTTTGGTGGGATTTTTTTCACCGAAAGGGAAGATGTGAAAAATGTGCATTGAAGCGAACGGGGCTGTTTTAACAGTTTCTTCGTGATTTACGTTTTCTCTAAGGCAAGGAGCGTCTGGAGGGGATTGGTGCCTTTGGAGCCGCCCTCTCGCTCCCTCCTTGTGGAGGAGTGTGTTGGGATGTGGGCTGGAGGCAGAGGAAGGCTGGCTGGGATGGCTGAGTGAGGTGGGACTGAGCTGGAGGAGGGGTCTGCACCAAGGACGTGGCTCCGCAGCTGCGCTTCCCTCCTTCTCCTTCCAGCCCTGGAGTGGAAACCATAACACCCGCCACCCTTTCGTGTTACTGCTCCAAGAACCAGCCAAGTAGAAGGGAAGGGAATGGATCGTTATCTTTCACCATCATGGGAGTCTGCTGTGCATCCCTAGTGCAGGGAGAGGTACATAATTCCCAGAAGTGTGGACGCTTCTTCCAAATCTTTCTGCCGCTCGCAGTGGAATCGAGGGAGAGAGGGAACGTCGGGGCTCCTGCTCTGCTGTCTGGCTGCTCTGCAGCCTCCTCCTGCAGCCAAAGCAGGGATTTATCAAAGGCACTGAAACCAGAGAAGGCCCAATTATACTTTTGACTTGGAAGAGATGCGTATCGGTTTTTTGGGAGGTGGAGGTACCAAAATAAACCGGCTGAAGGCTCAGTGTGCAGATGGAGAGTGAATTTAGTATCAGGTACTAAATTCCTGCAAGGGTGACAGTTGCAGCAGATATATGAGGAAATCCCTCATTACCCTGAAGAGCTGGAAAAGCAGGATATGGTGTTTTATTATGTTTCTTAACCTTGATCACAGCAAGTTTCAAACACCCTCTTTACCCTGGCTGTTGAATCTGCCCTGTGGGTACAGATTCTTGTACAGCAAAGCTATTTCACTAGATTTAATCTCTAAGGAGCGTGCCAGAAAAACAGCCTTTGGGGGAATGGCAATCTGCTGGCTTCCTCGTCTGTAAAATGGGAATAGCAAAGTGCAGCTCCTTGCTGGGAAGAGTTTTAGGGTCCACCAGTGGAAAGAGCTGAAGTTCCATGGGTTGAATCATTCAGCCAAAAAGAGAGGAGGCAGAAGCAGAGGCAAGGCTTGCCCAGCTCCTGTGGCTGCGATGCCAGGAATAGACCTGGTATCTCTGGTTTCTGCTCCAGCCTCCCTGTCTGTGTGGGCACGGGCCAAAAAAGAGCAGCCGCGCCGGTGTCACCCGGCTACGTGCGAAGGAGAAAATGGAGGCTGCACAATCCCGTCCTTGGCGCTTTTTTGGAGGCTGCCCTGCTGTGCCAGGTGTAGGAGTGACAAGTTGTCTGACACCGGCCGGCTCCGAGCTGGATTGAAGCCACTGATCCTCATTCCCTGCTGGCTTCTGTGCAGCCCTCGTGTAGGAGCAGCTCTGTAGGCGCTGCTCACCTGGGCTGAATTTTAACTGCTCTCCTGGAGATGAAAGGCACTCCATCCCATTACCGCTCCCCCCAAGCCATCCTCTGCCCTCTGTTTGAAGGCATTTGGAACCCCAGGTGTATTTTAGTCCCGTGCAAGGCTTTGTGTCCAGTGGCACCGGGGAAGTGTAATCTTGTTACGTTTGAATTTACATTTCATGCTGCGTTGGCGGGTGCGAAGAATGAACCGCTAAAATTGGGGGCTGTGGAAGGTGTGAGACACCGAGTTTGTTCAGATGCTGACGGTGGGAAAACATCTGCTGGAAAAGCTCTCTTTGAAGGAGCTGCTGCCCTTCCAGGACTCTTTGGTAGGAGTAATAACTACTGTGGTAGGAGAAACCTCCTGAATCAGGAGGCACCTGGGAACTGTGAACGTGCCCAGGCTGAGGCAGGGATGGAGGTCTGAGATCTATCAAACAGAACCCTACAGCACCTTTCATTTTTCCTTGTCTGATGCCGTTTCTGAAGTGACTTCTGGCTTTTGCATAAGCTTGTGTGCACTTGGGTGACTCTGGATTCTTAAAGAAGCTGTTCTGTCCTTCCTTTCTATTTACAGATCACTTTTATGGGGTGGGAATGGTAAAGGGTGTGCTTCCGTTTCTCCATGTACTGATTAGTGCTCTCGTTAGCACTTAGTAAGTGCATTGCAGAAATTCTTTATTAAATCTGAACAGAGGTAGATTTGTGGGGTGAAGCCACAGAGTGCTCCGTTTCACCACCAGCTCCCAGATCACAGGATGACTTACCTGCTAATTTTGACTTGCTGTCTATTTACGAGCAGGCAGCTGAGGGAACTGAGGCAGGGCCCCTGGTTATGGTAATTCTTGAGTAGTTCATTTGGGTGTAATGCCTCTCTTTACAGTTGGTTCTCTATTACAAACAGATTTTCTGATAATGGCACCTGTGCCATTCAGATGAGATCATTATTATAATAGCAGCAAGTATTGTTAGGGAATCGGGATGTGGAATTGATGTAGGATCGTTATAATGACAAAAGCAATGCCATAAATAAAATGATGCTGTAGCAGCAGCACTAAACTGGGTGGAAGAGGGAAGACTTCAGAATTCCCCTGGATTTGTGGCTGGGGTCCCTGCCTGTGGAGGAGGTGCGAATGTGGTTGTCAGGGGCTGTCCCTGCCACACAGGGATGCTCTGGGCTTGGGAAGGAGGAGGGAAACCATTAGCTGGAGCCTTTTCAGCAGCCAACCGGGGAGATTGTTGCAATTAATTAGTTGTAGAAACGGGGCGTTGCTCCCATCCTTGGGTGTTGCTCTTGGGTCAGCTCCATTAAGACAGATTTTTGGGGATGGCTTTCAGGGTTTAGCACGCCCAGCCTGTCCCTCCTGCACAGTGTTGGGATGGTCTCTGCCTGCTGGCACATTGCTTCTCCCGTTCCTCTGCGGGGAATGTGGGAAAGCTTGGAATTGCATTTGTGAAATAAGGATGGGGGTTGAGAGTGTTAACGGCCCAGTGGGACTTGACAGAGGAGGCTGATGTTGTAGCATGCCTGAATAATGGAAGCAAACTGAAGGAAAAGGGAAGAAAGGCTAAAAAAAATCAGTGCATTTGAAAAGTTACTGAGGGTGTGGAGTGGAAATTATCCTCCCCTCCACCTCTTTCTGTGAGCAAATCCCTGGAGATGGGTGTGTTGTCTTAAAGGCCGGGCTTGTGGTCTGGCTTAGCAAATACAGATAATCCAGATGGCTAATCTGGAGCGTGGTTTGGCGAGCAGAATCCTGCTGGCAGGCAGCGAGGGGGATGCTGGGAAGAGGTTTCAACAGTCGTCTTTAAACAAAGTCGTTGCTAATGCAGCTTCAGCAGCGTGTGGACGGAGCACAGATGTCTTGCTCAGGGTTTGATTATTTATTTTATTTTTTTTTTTAAATAAAATCCCTTTTATTTTCCATCGGTGACCCCTGGTTTTTAAATCCCTGATGCACGAGGGGGAATTATAACCCTTCGGTGGGCTCAGGGGTGGTGGTTTGTGCTTTGTCACCGTGTCCCTGGTGAGGGATGTGGCTGCTCCCTGTGCCCGGGGTGTGAGTGGCAGGGGGATGCTCCCTGTGCCTGGGATGTGAGTGGCAGGGGGATGCTCCCTGTGCCCGGGGTGTGAGTAGCAGGGGGATGCTCGGGATGCTGCTCGGGTTTTTGGGCTTTGAACTCACTTTTTGCCCGGGGCCCTGACGAGGGGTGATGGGGAATTGCTTTTTGATGCTTGGCCCTGCCTTTGTCAGTGGACATCTGGTGCCAGGATTGCTGCTGTCGGGGCTGGGGGTGGGCTGCAAGGCCAGGGAATTTGATGGATTAGTGTGGTTGGAGGGCTGGGGGAGGGGATGGGTAGGGTTTCAGCTCTTGCTGCAGGTAGAGAGAGAATTTGGGGATTAGGGGCACTTTGCTGCAAGCTGCAAAGGGAGGGGGATTCAGAGAGGGGGAAGGGTTGGGAAGAAAATAGTCTTTCCAGTTTTCCCAAAGAAATGACATTTGTTTGCTCCGTGAGGCAGCACAAGGGAAATGTGTGTGTGTGTCCAGAGCAGGGATGAAATAAATCCACGGCAAATCTGGTGCCGGTCTGTTCCTCCAGCTTTGTCACCCTTGGGAATCCTGGTTGCTTGTGCCTGGCCTCAGGGTCACTTGGTTCATTCCCTGCTGCTTCCTATGGATTCAATAACCTCCTTCTCTCCCCAGAGATCAGCTTAAATTAAAACTTTATCCTTTACTTAAGGAAGCAAGTGGCAGTCTCTCCCCATGCTCTGTTACAGGATCTGGGTAGTTTGCATGTCCCTGTCTTTCCCTGAGGTCACCAAATGGGCTGCACCTGGAATCACCAGCTTTGGAGCCACTGGAGCAGGAGGAGGGGGATGTGTGATATCATCTACCCCTGATCTCCTTGAGTGAAGGAGTAGGAAAGAAAATCCTGATTTTTAAAAGCCTCCCCCGAGAGCAGCTTTTTCAATCTGGGAAGGGGAAAATTGCTGGGTTTCCTGATGTAGGAGCAGCCTCCTGGGGATATTGCCAGGATGGATCAGCTTTCCTGGAGGTCTCTGTGCCCAGTGTCCGTGCATGGGTAGAAATGTCACTTGTCTGCCTGCAAGAGCAAGGAGGGTTGGCATGGCCATGAGGGCCACCGGGAACTGGCCAAAATGGGGACCTCGAGGAACAGCCACGGTGAAATCCAATCTGTGACCAGCACCGTGTTTGAGGATCAAATCCACGTGTAAAGTCTGCCTGGAAGATTTAGTGTCTGCTGGCTTTCCCTCCAGGAAATGCTGTAGCAGGGAGGTCACCTCTCCAGGAGGCACGTTCAGGCCTTTAATTCATGTTTTGGGGCTACACGTGTGTGCCATAAACATTGGGTTTGTTCAGGACTGGATTTGTTCCAAGTGGGAAGGACATGTGGAACATGTAGGATGTACCCTCCATGCAGCTCCTTTCCCCCTGTGCAGCAGAGACTCAACCCCAGCCAGGCAGGGAGTTCCCCCTTGTCTTGTAAAATAAGCCCTTCTGAGTGATTTTTAAACCCTTTTCCAGCAGAAATCGAGAAAATTAGAAGCCGGGAGGAACAGGAAAATCATGTGTAATGAGGGAAATGTTGGGACTGAGGTGAGGGAGGTACTGGAAAACATGAGACACTTGAGGAATGTTGGAGTGTTGGGACTTGGGGAGCTTTTGTCTTTCCTTGTGTTGCTGTAGCCATAATGTCAAGGCTGTTGAACTGCCTTTTGAATTTTGATTTCTTCTCCGTGTTGAACAAAGTGGTGGCCGAGGGCCATGGCAATGCAGGGTTTCTGAGGTCAGAAAGCCTTAAAACACTGGTCTGAAAAAAAAAAAAAAAAGGAGAATGAAAAATAAGGGATGAAGTTACAACTCCCATCCTGAAAATGTGTTTATTTGAACTTTTGCAGCAAAAGGCAGAAAAAACAGGGGGAGGGGGAGACGAGGAAAGAAGTGACTGTAAAAATGTGAGCAGGGAAGTGAACAGCTGTGTTGTTCTGTGAAATGGGAGCTGCTGGGATTCAAAGGATTATGGCACTAACCAAGACCTGGTGTTTGCACTGGGGCTGAAGGCTGGAGCCCCAAGCACAGAGGCAGGAGGACAAATCAGAGTCGGAGTGGGTCAGGTTGGAAGGGGCTCTCAGAGGTTCAGGCTGCCCCAGGTGGGTCCAGTCCTGATGGAGATGGGCCCTGGGACCAGGAAAGTTCCTTTCTCCCCAGCCCCTGTATTTTAGTGTCTTGTAGGTCCTCTTCTGGGACTGCTGCCTTGTACCTGGAGCATTGAGTACATGTGGAGGAGCAAAAACGTGGCTATTTGGCACCGTTTCTCCAGCATTTTCAGATTTGGTGTCTTGGATGCTCCAGGATGCCATAGGCAGGTGCTCTCTGCCCCACTGCACTCATCCAGCCCTGCTGCAGGTCCCCTGCCACGCAGTGGGGGCTTGGGAGTAGGAAAAACTTCACCCAGACAGGTAATTCCTCTGAAGCGTCTGCTCTTGGGTGCTGCCGGTGCTGGACTAGATGAATGGCCTGACGTGTTGGATGGTTCCAGCTCTGCCTGCCTGGAGGGGAAGGAATTGTAGTCCATTACCAGGAGTCCATTTCTCCTGCTGAAGGTGCAGCTCCCAGATCCTCCGAGCGAACCTCGCTCGTGTGCCATGAAACACTCGCCTGCCAGCGCGTTCCAGGGCAATATCCCGGCGTGAAGGATGGCCCTGCTCCCTGCTTTATGCACTGCCCCGAGAGGTGGGAACGTGTAAATAGCACCATCCCGGTGATTTAGCCCCGGGTAGGGTTGTGATTCAAGATGAATTTCTATCCCTGCTTCTCCCTCGTGGAGTAACTGCTCGCTATAAAGCAGGAGGGAACTGCAGCAGCCTGTGTGCTGGGGCTGTGCTGGGAGGATGTGGCTGTCCCCTCCTGTGTCCCCGTGGTCCCTGTGGGATGCAGGGTGTGGGTTTGATGCCAGTTTGGTCCAAATCCATGTCCATCCCTAAGCGCGGAGCCACGGCACAGTTTCCATTAGGCTTAATAGGGGAGATGAGTGGCGTGTTAAAAGTGGCTTTAGGTTTTATGCAAAGCCAATGATGCTTAAGAGAGCTGGGGGATTTTAGGGGTTTCAGCAAGTTTTGTTGGACAAAAAAATTCATTTGGAAGGGGTCTCGGGTCCAGTGTGAAATTTTCATGGAGGTCAAGGTGATGGGAGTGGGGGGTTTGTGTTTCACACCTTGCCACTCTGGGGAGGTGATTTTCTTCCCTCCTGCTTTGGGGAAAAGATGTCAAAAGTCATGAGAAAGACACCTTTTTTTTTTTTTTTGTGGCAAGGAATGGACATTAATATTAAAACTTTCGAGGATTTTTTTAAAAGATTAGTTTTGCTTCTTGACTGGTACCCTGGTTTAGATCTCCTATAATAGCTTTGAAAATGCAATTTTAGGCAAATACATAGAAAGATGAAGCCTGGATTCCACTCTGCCGTTTTCCTCACGATTTGCAGAGCTCTTCTAGTGCTTCATTGCTCTCCTGGCTCTGCCTGATGTCCAGGAGTTGGTTGTTCCTGAAAATGTAAAGGTCAGAGATACTGAGAATGGCTGAACCCCAAAGATTTGATCCCTGTTGGAGGCATTCCCTCTCCTCCTAACACAGACATTGTGTGGGTGCCTCCTTAGGGAATTCTTAAATCCACCTGTGTTCATTTCACTGTTTCAAGCTCTAGAAGTTAAAACATGCCTGTAATTTCTAGGGGAAAATATGCATTTGCTGTTCTTTGCCTGTGACCAAGCATGGTTTTGTGGATAGCCAAATAAAATTCTCAGTTCAAAGTGTTTCAGCAACGTGTTAAAGTTTATGGAGCATTTAACAAACTTTTTTAGTGTGCAATAGTTTATAGTGCCAGCAAACAGCCAAGTGTCACATCAAAGTTGTAGTCTTTTCTCACTTAATGGCTCAATGTTTAGGGCTTTTTTGGTTTATCTTGGGTGGCTTTTCAGCTCACAGCTCAGAATGGCTTTTACTTTCCTTTTTTTTTTTCCCCAGAAAAACTCTAAAAGTCAGATTGTGAATCCTGATTTAAGGCCCACAAGTCAAGCAGAGTGCTCGGATTTATTTTTGTCTTTAAAGAAAGAAAACCACCAAAGGCAAATAATCCCAGTGACTTCAGTGGAGTCCTCCACGGGCAGTTCCCTGCTGGGCTGGGAGAGCAGAGGAGTGAGATGGAATCTGCTCCCATCAAAGGCAAGGGGAGTTGGGCCGTCAACTCTTGCAGATCCCTAATGATTTTGGCTTTAAGCAGGAGCTGGGATTTGTCTCTGCAGCTGAACCTGAGCCCACTGACACCAGTGGGGCTGCACATTTGCTGCCTTTTGCCTGGATTTTGGGATTTCATCCTCTTCTGGGCTGGGAGAGGATGAGCTTCAGGGAACCCTGCAAGAGTTCTCCTCTTCCCCACTCATGTAGGAGAGGAATAAGGAATATACAGGGAGTTGAACCTCCTAGAGCGGCTGCTTCCATCGGGAATATCCTGGAGCTGGGGGTTGTCACTTCTACTAAATTTGAGCTAAATAGGTGTAAAAACTCCATAACAGTTTCTAGATAACGCATCATAAACCGTCTGATTTACTTTATTGTAGATTTAATTATGATAATGCACATACATATAATTATGTCCGCGCTCAAGATCTATTCAGTAGTAAAGGGTTTATATAACGTTATAAATAATGAAACCTGAGCTGTGTCAAGGGCTCCCTGTAGCATCCTTCATCACACCCTGCAAGTGGGAAGTCCACTTGCACACTCCTCTTCCGTGTGAACGACTCAGGGGTTGGATTATTGAGGTTTGGCCGTTTCCAAGAGGTTGGGGTGTGATTTCCATCACACGTTTCAGTCTTGGGCTTGCTTTGGAAATCTTCTACGGGGTGGAAGACGGAATAAAACGTCTTATTAATGCTGATGGGATCTGGCACGGGCAGCACCCAGCGAGTTGGGATACGAGAGGCACGTAAACAAATTCGAGACCAAAATAATCTGCCTGTTGAAGAAAACAAGCCAATCTGCAGCAATAGAATACGAGGAAATGCCATTTTGAGTTTCTCGCGACAAACCCTCCTCACGTTCCTCCCGTGATTTATGTAATTGCCGAATCGCTTTGATGGCTTGATGGAATTACAGCTCTGCATTTACACGATGGATAATCAATCAAAATAAACTGTGTTTACCCCCTTTGCTGCAGCGTGTGTATGAAACAGATACATCCGAGGGTGAATTATTCTCCGGCGCCGGCGTTCGCGCGGAGTTTCGGGTGTGATTTTGGGACCTGATATCTTGTGTGAACCTGACCTCACCTTGTAGGCTTCAAAATCACGCTGGCTTCAGCTGGGGCTGTAGGAACTTGCTTTTTCTGTGGTGCGTGCAGGAACATTTCTGCCTAAATATGCAGTGGGCTTGTTTGTTTAAATAGCATAGAAAATAAAACCGCAGCGAGGAGGGAGAAGGTGCCAACACCTGAGCTCTTTGTAAGGGCTGGGTAAGGCTTGTAGGCTGAAATTCTGCCTTTCTAGGCGAGCTTGGAGTTGGTCTTGGCTGATAATAAACAGGCTGTTCCATGCCTCATTTGCCGCACAAGTTATTGGAGTTTTAGTCTCTGGCTTTAGAAGAATTTCGTACCCTATTTACCAAATGTGCTGTTGTGAAATGTGGGAACCCTTTTTGTGCTGGGTTGCCGGAGTGAAAATTAAACCCAGGCTTTGTAGCGAGCGATAGCTGGGATAATGTATCCCTGGTTAATATTTGTATTTAAATAGAGGGCTTTGCAGGAGACGGTGCTGTTTCCTTTCGCACGGAGAACAGTTGTATCCTTAGTGAGTCTTTCCCTCTCGCCTACCCCCGTTTTCAGTCGGTTTCCCTGATATCAGGGGTTTTTTTAGGGAGGTTCTGGAGCTCGGTGTTTGTTTAAATGGCTTCCCCCGCGTCGCAGAGCCTTCGGTCCCTCCTCCACGGGCAAAACCTGCCAGATCCTGATGAGAGGAGATAAAATGGAGGGGTCGGGCAGGGATGAAGGCACAGCACTCGCTCCTTCCTCGCCGCAGCATCTCCGGCTCCGGGGTGGGATTTTGGGGTCTTCCCCCTGCAGGAAGGAGTCTCTCCCCGGAGAATCCCTTCTCCTCTCCCTCCTCGCCTCGCTGGAAGGGGATCACAGCTGCTGAGTAAATGTTAAGATAATGGTGTTATTACGGAGTAATTAGACTGCAAGTTATTGAATTAAAAGCGACGAGGCTGCCGGTGGTGCCGAGGAGGGAGAGGCCGGGTGGGAGAGCACCGAGCGGGGGAAGGTGGAGAGTAGAGAAAACCTAATAAATTTCCTCTTGTCGAGAGCCCCTCGCTGCCGGGACCGGGGACTGAGAATGAATGAAAGGGAAGCTCAAAGAGCTAATAAATAAACCATTTCCCTGAGAATAGAGGGTATAATTAGAAACCGTGGCCCTGTGGTTTTGTGTCTGCCCTGGGGTGGAATCTGCTCAGGCTGCGCCGTGGTGATAAAACAGGGAGACAATGTGCAGATGATGTCGCACAGTTGTTAACTTTTGAGGAGGGAGATGCTTTGTTCCTCTCTTTTTACAGGGGAAAAAAAATAATAATAATAAATAATTTAAGCTTTATGTTGCAAAACTTCAATAACTGACTATACCCTGGGGCCTCTCCATCAGCAACTCTGGCTGATCTTGCAGTTTTCCTTCTGTATATTTTCTTGGAGGGGAGGGTGGTTTTACACTGTAGACCTTAGAAAACTTCATTTTTCTTTTTTTTGTTTTTCCCCTTGAGAGAGCCAAATAAACCTGGTTTGTTTCTTCTTTTTTTTTTTTCTTTCTCAAGCTGAGATTTACCTACAAATTGAACATCTCTCATTCCTCTGCTGCGGTAACATTGGTATTGCTGTGCTGTTCAGGATGGTTTGCTGATTGATGGTACCCATTTTTCCAAGCTTTTATTTTGTCCTTACTGCTCAGCCCGTGCCCTGGAAGATCCCACCATCCTGCCTGGAGTTGGCCACAGGGGCTCCTGGTTTTCAGCAACAAACAGCTAAGATTTGCCCCAAAAGGGAGATAATGGTGGGTTAAACTCAGGTTTGCACTTGAGCTCAGTCTCCCCTTATGCCACAGGGATCCTCCATGAGCTTGGACAAGCTGCTGCCTCCTCTGAAGTGGTCACAGCCCCAAGGCTGCCAGAGCTCAAGGAGCATTTGGACAAAGCTCTCAGGCACAGGGTGGGATTGTTGCGGTGTCTGTGCAGGGCCTGGAGTTGGACTCCATGATCCTCGTGGGTCCCTTCCAGCTCGGGATATTCTGTGATTCCATTCTGCATCTTTGGGATGGGGATAACGAGTGTGATGGCAGAAGCACAGAATGTCACAGACTCTGCAATAAATGCAGCAGTAGCCATATACCAGGGATTCCTGGATGGAAAACCATGGGAGCATCAGAAGCTTTACAGTCCCAGGGAACAGAAGGAGAAGGGGACGTGCATGCTGCTCTCTTTGGGTCTGGACAGTCTTTAACAGCACCCAAAATGCACACCCAATAGATCAGGGTATATTCAGGAAACTAATACATGTTTGTCACGTGTCTATTACATATTCATTACATTTCCTTAATACATGCATATATGCTAATTATTTCTGTGCACTTATTTGGATATGAGTAGGGGTCTTTTGAGGGTCTTTCGTGGTCGTTTGGGAACATCCCATTCCCCAGATTTCCCTTTTTTTGGCTCTGGATCTTCTAATGAATCTTTTCTCCTTGAGGGGGTCTCAAATACCTGCTCAGGTCACAATGCACTTTGCTCTGACACACAACCCTTGTCCTTCTAACTAAGACATCTGCTGGTGCATATTACTCGCTGATACAGGTATCAAATATTATCGTGCTAAAGTTAAAAGAATTTTCCAACCTCTTCCCCCGCTTCTGCACAGGCTCCTTTTTAAAGAAATAGAACTTGTTTGGTAACACCCCCAGCGCTGGAGCCTCCTCAGAGCCACGGGCTGGGGCTGCACGAGGCCGAGGAGCTGCTCCTTTTGTTTGGAATAATCGGTGGATCTTTAAGGAGAGGAGACAATGGCTGGTGATGAAATCCGGGGGAGGAGGGAGGAGTTTTGCTGCCGTTCAGCCTCGGAGGATCTTGGGTGGCTCTGGATGAAAGGGGGATGATGTGCTGGGATGGGAATAGGACGGGTCTCCCCCCACGGGTGTTTGTGAAGATCAAGTAATTATTTCTGAGAAGCTCTTTGGTAGGTGTTAGAGAAATGTGGAGTGTTTACCTTACTTTACAGTCTAAAAAGACCTAATAAAATATACAACAGGAGTATTAACAATGAAACTATTTTGAGGATTATTAAGCTATTATAAAAGAATGGAAGGAAATCTGCCTGGCATTATGTTCTGTGCCACCAGATATTTAAATTAATGCCTTCCTACAGCAGCTCCTTCAGAAATCTTTAAGGCACTTAAACATCTTCAGTGAATTAGGTACTTAAATAGCTCTTCAGCATCCTCTACTCAGGTAGCACTGAGGGAAACTGAGGCAGGATGATTTGGCCTGTGCATTCCCCATGGGAAGGGTGAGGTGGGAATCTGATTCACATTTATTATTCACATGACCCTTTGGCATGATGGAAAATGCCCTTGTCCAGCAGTGCTTCCCACTGCCTGGGGGTACTGGACCATATTCCTTTCCTCTTCCCCACCTCTCCCTGCCCTTGTGGAGCAGAGCCATGCTTTGGGCACCAAGGAATTCCTTATGGATTTGCCTCTGGCTGAATAGATGCCGTGGTGGTATTTACAGCACTGCCCATGCCCATCTCAGGGAGGCCCATAAACCCTGATATAATGTTATTTACTTGTAAAAGGCAATTTGTAAAGATCTGTCCAGGGGCTGCTGTCACCATATCCATGGGATTTATTTCCTGTTTATTTATGGTTTGTGCTCATGGGTATGTGGCTCTGCTTTCCCATCACAATCCAAAACTTGATTGTCCCTTGGACTTCACTGTCACTTGCAGCATGAGCTGAGCAGGTCCCAGGGCTGCCTCTCTCATGCAGGTTGGTTTTTATTTTTGTTTTCTATTTTGGAGGATGGAGAGGAAGGTCTGTAGGCATGGAATCAACCTTGGCCTTAGAATTTGCTTCAGGAGGCTGCAGCTGCCAGGCTTTAGTGTGGAGCAGACCCCCTGCACCACAAACGTTGTGTGGGAAATTCTTGGCTTAGATCTGGGTTAATAAATGAAGGATTTCCTGGCTTTGATGGTTTGGTGCAGGAGCAGCTGATTTTAAGGGGTGATTTCTCCCTGGTCTCTGCAATCTGCTTGTGATGGGATTTGGGAACTCTTCTTCCTTTATGTGTCCTTACGAGCACTGAGTGTAGTAGGTCAATACCTGGAAACACTTTAAAAATCAGGTTATGGCATCCAGCAAAGGGCTGTGAGGCTTTAAATGTCTTCAGCTTCCAAAACCTGGCGCGTGCTCAAGATTTTTACTTGCTTTCGCTCATAATGATCCCACACAAGAGAAAGGCTCAGCTCTTCTCCGTGCTGGATATTCTTGGTGGAAGGGAACCTCTCTACCTTGAAAGGAAACAGGCACAGCAGACCTGCAGCTGAGCTGGGAATCGTTCCAGGATCTTCAGCATCAAGGTGCAATCCCTCGTCCGTTGAGGAGACCTTGAAACAGATCCCGGCACAGCCACGGTCCTGGGCAGACATCTGAAGAGTTGTTGTGGTGGCTGCTGACCCAGGGGTGCTTTCTTCAAGGAACAGTTCAGAAAAGGGACCTGAGCTGGTGGATTCCTTTGGTACGTGGAGGAACACGCTGTAGATACTCTGAAAAAAAAACCAAAATCAAATGGGAGAACAGGTAGTGGAGCTCTTTGAAAATTGTTCAAAGGGACTCTGTCAATGAGAAACTCCTATTTATGTTTCTTCCCTGCCTCCTTTCTTTTGTTGATACAATCTTGGAAGTGGGAGGAGGATTTACAAAAATGCTTGTGTTTTTAAGCTGCTGCCTCAGACACCTTTTTTCCCTCATAAATAGCGTGTAAGAAGCCGAAATGAAAAACGCAGAGAGCAAACATGGCACGGTCCTCATCGGACCCCTCCTCTGTCACTTCAGAACCTGAAAATCAGATTTGGATGTGTCATGAATGTGTCCCCACAGATGCACTGAGGACAGAGCAGTAAAACCATCGGTTGGACCCACCTTTGAGCCAAACCAGTGACTCCTTTAAAGGTCTGCTGGGACGGAACAGGGGTGCTCAGCACCACTGGGGCTCTCAGGGAGGGACCTCCGGACTCATCAGCCTCCAAGTCCTTCCTCAGGTGGACCCATCCAGCCTCTGGCTGGGAAGGATTACTTTGGTGTGTTGAAGGGCACCTAAAATAGCCCTGAAGCTGAAGGAAGAGGAGCATCCTTCAGCCTCCCCTGTGGTGGAGGAACTTTCAGACCTCCGTGTTGGAGCCCATCAGGGCATCCCCAAGGACGGCCATGAGGACTGTTCCAGCAGAGAGAGGGCAGCCAGCACTTCAAGCAATAAAAGTGAGTTTTTGGAAGGTTTTCTGCCTCTGGTTTCAGCAGCAGCAGCGCTGGGGTGGTGTGAGTGATGTACAGGCCTGGCACATGCAGCCAAGGGGAACCGAGGAAGCCGTGAATTTACTGAAATTAGCACTGAAAAAGCTCTGTGGATGCTGCTTTTTTCTCCTTCAGGTGCTCACTGGTTACTTGGAGGCTGTGCATAGGCTGAGCAATCTCAGAAGAAGGTTATGTCGGAGCAGACTTAGATTTTCATGTCAATTAACAAGTGAAGGCAAAACTTGTGGGGTCCCTTGGCTTCTCCCTCCCCACCTGGCTCATGGGAACTCCGTGTGTGCTTTGGCTGCTGGGTGATGCTCCAACAGGCTCACGCTAAAGCCACGCCAGCCCCGGGTTGGTGAGGAGCTGGGCTCTTAAAGGAGTGTTTTTACTGGGGATTTGCATTGGTTTGGCTGAACCATTTGCAAAGGTGCAAGTGAGCAGGGGAAGAGGGAATGGCACAGCTCTCCTCTGTGTGCTGGCAGGGTGATCCATGTGGCACACGCAGGCGGGGAACGAGCAGGCGATGAAGGACGTAATTACAGGGAAGGATGTGGAAACCAGTGCGCTGAAAGGCAACACGATCTGCCCAAGGTCGTGGGGTGGTGGAGCTGGGCTGGGAGCTCAGCAGCCCCGTTTCTCGTGCCCGAGTGCGGTGTCCAGGCCGGTGCTCCTGCCGGGAAGTGGTTTTGGGGTAGATTGCCAATACCTTTACCTTGATTTTTTTCTGGCTGTCGAAAGAACCGTAAAGGCCTGGAGGACTTGAGCTCAGATGACTGGTCTGGATGTCTCTCCCTGGAAGCTATGGAAAACAGCACTGGCAATCCTGTTTGAACTTGTTAGTTGACAAGTTAAAAGGTTGTTTTGACCCTTCAGGATATTGTTTTAAAAAAAAAAAAAAACCAAACCAAATATCTTTCACCTTCCTTCTCCCAGTTTTATGAGAGGGCCAAGCCAAGAGCTTTGTGTTTGGCAGTGGGAGTGTAATTACAGCAAGTCCAGGCGAGCGATTCTGCCCCGGGGCTGTTTCAGAGTTGGTTTTTGCTTCTCTTTTTTTATTTTTCCCCTCTCCCTGCTCCATGTTATTGTTCTCCTCCCTCTTCACCTCCCCACGCACGTGTGGTGCCGCAGCAGCTGCTGGACCCCACTCCTTCCCCCAGGACCCCACTCCTTTCCCCGGAGAGCCCCGGTGGGAGCGGGGCCTCTTGGCCGGGGGGACACAGCCCTTGCACTCAGGAAGCAGATGAGGCAAATTGGAGCTGGAAGGGAGCAGCAGCCAGCGGGATCTGCCGCCAACCCACCCCGAGCCATGGCAGGGGAAGGGCTGGATGGGGCCCAGCGCAGCTGCTCTGGCTGGGGGAGCCGGGCCCGGCGTCGGCCGCGTGTCTGTGCAGACGGAGCGGGGCAGCACCAGCGGGCACACGGACGTGGAGCTCTGCCCGCTCGGGATGCAGCTCCTCAATCCTGCTTCCTGCAGCAGGGGGGGCGTGCTGGGTGCTTGGGGAGCTCCAGCTTTGCTCCTTCGTGCTGCCCTGGCCCCGGGAGTGCCCGAGGCCAGGTTGGAATGGGCTTGGAGCAACCTGGTCTAGTGGAAGGTTCCACCCATGGCAGGGGGTTGGAATGAGGTGAGCTTTAAGGTTCCCTTCCAACCCAAACCATTCTGCGGTTCCGTAATTCTATTTCATGAGCAGAGAGGGTTTATTTTCTGGGTTGCCACTCACCTTTTGGAAAATGCCTGCCTCCTGTGCAGGCTTGTGTGCCTCGGTGTCTGTCAGCCCATGTCTGTCAGGCTCTCCTCTGGGAGCAGCAGGACAGGGAAAGCCCAGGGAGCAGCATGGCATGTCCCTGTCTTCCTGCTCTGAGCAGCTGTGGGTCTGTTTACACATCCTATGCCTGCTGCAATGATTGGAGTGTCCAAGGCCAGGTTAGACAGGGCTTGGAACATCCTGGTCTAGTGAAAGGTGTCCCTTCCCGTGGCAGGGGATGGAACGAGATGAGCTTTAAGGTCCCTTCCAACCCAAACCACTCTGGGGCTCTATGAAATATCAGACCTGTGTGTGTTGCCATCCAGGTGCCCACGGCAGTGTTTGGGGGGTCAGAGGTGTGTGTGGGTGTGCAGAGCCCCAGCTCAGTGCATTTTGAAGCTGGAGTTCTTCCTGCTCCCCAGCCCCGGGTCTCGCCCCAGATTTCTTTCACCTCCAGAGCTGTGCTTTGAGCCCTCTTGGCTGGTGGTGGCTGGAGAAGCAACAGTCTGTGTCCGGGACCCGCAGCATCGGCATCTCCTGCACCTGGGAAACGCCCTGGTTGGAAAAGTTCCTAAACCTTCAACTCCTCCTGGAGCTGGACTGCAGCCACAGCTTGATTTGTTGTTTTCCAGGGAAAAGCCAGTGCCTTTGGGGTCTGATATTCTCTTCTCCTGTGCAAGTGTGCCTTTCCATCTCATCTGGAAGACTGGATTTATCTTGGAATAAACTGGATGCAACCCCAGATTGGTTCTGCTGGAAGAGCAGTGATCATCAAAGTCCCCTTAATTCTCAATTAGTCTGTCTGCCCAAGGCTTTAAAATTGGTTAGATAAACCGCATTAGAAGTTAAATCTGAATTAACCTTTCCTTGCATAGGCGACCCCTTGGAGCAGCAAAGCTGGTTCCCCTTGGGGCAGCCCCTTCTTGGGGCCAAAGTGGGGGCATTTGGGTGCATTCCCCTCTCAGGACACCCATCACAGCAGGGCTGCTCCTCTTGCCTTGGCTCAGCCCTGCCACGAGCTGACCCTTGGCCAGGGTATTTTTAGAGAAGATAAGAGTGGTGGCAGGAGAGAGGGCTCTGTTCCAGGGCTCTCCGACTCTTTAATTATGTTTTTGGTCTAGAAAATTACATGGTTCCTGGAGCATAAATAGAGAACCCATGGAAGGTAATTGCACCTCTGGGTGCAGATGTGCTGGTGGCAGGGAGAGGCCTGTGGTGGAGTCCAAGATCAGCGGGAAGAGCTGCAGGGAGAGGGAGAAATGGGCTCCTTGGGGAGGCTGCACCCCCCTCGTCCCGGGCTCCTTGTGCCCTGTCCTCTCCATGCTGATTATGGGGGACCCACAGCCCTATAATGGTGGGGACCAGTCCTGTGAGTCACCTCACTGCCATTAGTCCCTGCATTTTTGGACCTCCTTGGGCCCCCCCGGGTTATCTGCAAAGATCATATTTGTTGTGTGGTGTGCAACAAGCCAATAATGACAGACCCGAGAGAGACACTGATTATTTATTTCAGAGTTGCCCAAGCTGGGTGCTCAGTGGGGTTCCACAAATCAAGCACTCCAACTACCAAAACTTTTTACTATTTATACATTTTAGCAAACAGAGGAATTAGCTTTGGCTACACTAATTACACTAACCAGGAATTACTTTGGCTACAGGTTGTGTAGTCCTCTTATTAATTAGGGTTCTATCTTCTATTGGTTAATGATTCTCTTGCTTCTCATGCTAATTAGTCCCCATGCTCAGTCTTTCTCTTCTTTTGGGTCAGGGATTTTCTTGGGTCAGTGGTCTGTGAGTTGGTGGTCGTGATCTCCCCCTGTCAGAATTACCATTTACCCCTTTGGAGCTGATTTCAGCACAATTGCAGAGTTGGCTTTATTAGTTTCTTCCTTATCTTGGGAGTTCTGCCAGATGTCCTTGTGGCCCGTAAATTATGCATTCTTTCTGTCCAGTAGTGGTACATCCTTCTTTCTAAGCTTTATTAACCTCCCCCTAGGTCTGAATCATTGAAGCACGTCCAGCCCTAAACCTTAAATAGGCAATTCTACCAGCAAGTCATTTGCTTCTGCAACACCTGGACATCACTTAGAGCTTGTTGGCTGCTCTCTGTTTCATGGGTTAAATCTCCATTCTTGATTAGGCTTGAAAGTTTACCAAGGTCAAAGATCAAAGAACATCCTTTCTTAAGGAAATTTTACTTATTCCATGTTTTGCAACACTGGGACCAAGGCTGGTCCAGGTTTACTGGAGATGGTGAAAATGTGCTCCTGCTTGTGGCTGCTGTGTGCCCTGACCTGTGTTTGGCTCCATGGGGAGGAAAGACATTTAAAAAGTGTTTCCATGTTTGTGCCTTCCACCCTGCTTAGGAGTGGGGAACCTGCAAGGAGAGCCTCAGTTTTCCCTGCATTTTCTTTTCCCTCAGAGCAGCCTTGGTTCCAGATGTAATCCAGAGGTTCACGGTGTGGGATCTGGGCCTCGACGTGCATCCCTTGTTGCTGTGTGCTCCTCAAAATGATGCTCTCATTCTACAGCAGAAAGGGCAAAAGCAGGAGCTTTTTCTTTTAAGTGCCTTTTTTTACATGGACAAGCTTAATATTTGGTGTGTGCTTTTCCTTTAAAGCATTAAATTAAAAACCACCCAAAGCTCTGTGTTGGTGGCGGTGATTTTCTGCGTGGTTCCCTCTCTCTTCCCTCTTTCCATGAAGAGGGATGGAGGATCCTGCAAAAAGAGGCAGGTGTGAGGTTGGGCTGTGCCATGTGTGCCCGGGAGGATGGCAGAGGGTTTGAATTGGCACTGCTGAGCATGACTGGGCTTGCAGAGCCGAGATCGAGGAGCCCAAACCTTCCTTAGGTGCAGAAACGCGAGCAGGAACCTGGGGTGACCCTGTCCCCACGTTTGCACAGTTCCCTGTGAACACACGAGGAGGTTTCTCCAGGTGGGACCTCATTGTTCATGCACTTCCCACCCCATCCCTGGGGTCCTGATGTTCTTGGGATTTGGAGCCTGTATTTATTGGGGGCGAGTCCAGCCAACTCTTCGCTTGAGAGGGAAATCAAAGGTCTTGATGATGGGAGGAAGCCTGGCAGCTGGAGCTGGGAGATAGGAAGGGGACTCTGGAGAAAACAACTGGGATTGGATAAGGACATTTGGGCTTCAAATCCATCTCCAGCTGCAGTTTGTGGAGCAGTTTTGCAGAGCCTTCCCCCAACCTCCCTCCTCTGGTTTAACCCTCCACCTGGCCTAGTGCTGGAGAAGGGGGATCTTCCCCCTCCTTCCTCACGGCTCCCAGTATAAATACACGGAGCAAAGCCGCCAGCTCTGTTTATTGAACACAAATAGAAGATAAAATAGTGGAAAACTAATTTTTTCATGCTCATTGGTGGGAAAGATTAAAATTATGCAAATCCTCGGCAGCGAGCTTGGTGCAGAGATAAGGGGATGTTCGAGTCAGCTGGCTGCCTGCTAATTCACTCATTGAAAACAAAATGAGCAGGAAAGCTGTGATCAGCGTCACCGGCACTCACGGGGCTGGGATTTCTTTTGCCGTGCTGGGAGGAAGCTGAACAAAGGAAACCTGGGTTTTTTGGAGGTGTGCAGGATCCGTGCGGAGACGCTCACCCCGAAATCACGTGTGTGGCCGGCGATTGGTGCCCGATGAGCTCCGGGGTGCAGCACCTACACCTTGTTCAGGGTGTTTCTGTCAATCTCCAGCCAGTTTGCAATGACCTGAAGCTCCCTGATGTGGTGGTTCCGGGGGTGAATCAGGTGAAATCTGCCATCTTGTTCCCTCCATTGAATCCCATAAGCAGCAAGGCTGGGAATTCAGTGAGAATTCCATGGGAAGCCACCAAATACGAGCGCTGCTGATCTTGGTACTCTTCACTGCACCAGTGTGGCTCTTGGGGGTCTACAGGAGGCAAAGTAGGGTTCAGCAGGAGGTTTCCTAACCCAGCACAAAGGGTTCTGCAAGGCAGGGGGAGGGCAGGTCCCTGCTGTGTGCTGGATCTGGGCTATCCCCCCACAATCCCAGCGCTGCCGTCGAGGAACCGGTGCCCATCTCTCCCACCCCTCTCCCCCGGAGATGCCCGCTTTGTAGTGGGAACCAAGCCTCGAAATTCCCCGTATGGGCACGTTAATTAATTTTTGCAAAGCAGCAGCGCTGGGGGGGTTTTCCCGGGATGAAAGGCCCGTGTGTGTGTCTGTGGAGGATCGGGGTATGCGCAGATGTGTTTGCGGTCAGGAAAAAGCGAGTGGAGCAGCAGCCCATGGCCCTCTGACTCTGGGTCTGACTCAGCCCTGAGCTTTGGCTGAAGGAAGATTTAACTCCTTCAGACCAAACTGAGCCTGTAGGGCTTGGAGAGCGTTAACTGGCCATCTCTCCCCTCCTGGAGAGATATTAGGGTGAATAGTGGGGTTTTTTGCTCGCTTTGCCCAGCACAGCCTCCCCAGTCCACGTTTACTTCTTGAGATCTCTCAAGACAATGCCAGTGCCTGGCACAGGGGACAGGGGACACCAATAAACCCCACAAACCAAAACCCTGAAGCAGCTCAAACTGCCAACTGCGCAAAGGCACCCATGAAATGATGACGGCTGCTCATTGTGCTGGGAGAGGGACCTGGTGCCAGCGAGTGTTTTTGGAAGGGTTTGTCTCACTTCCTGTCAAATCAATATTTATTCACAAATCTATTTGTTTGCTTTTGTCACTGAAAACTCTTGTGGGTTGTTTTTTTTTTTTTTTGTGTGTGTGTGTATGTGTTGTTTTGTTCCCCTTGTGTATTTTTGGCTGCACAGTGCTGGCGAGAGGGGCTACTGCAGCTTTTCCTGGCTCCGGCCATTCCAGCTGCTTCTCCTAACCCATGGTTTTCAGCCTCTTTTGTAAGGAGGGACCTGGCTGGCAGCTCTCCTCTGCCTGGGCATGGCTTCCTCCCCACTCCCCCCCATGTGCCCTTGGGCTGGAGATGATGATGGATTGGAAGAGGTTGACCTTAGTGAACAGGAACAGTGTTTTTCCATGGTAGCGTTATGGATCATGGTGGATGAGGGGTGTGATTTTTGCAACCAAAAATCACAGAATTGTTTGGGTTGGAAGGGACTTTAAAGATCATCTTGTTCCACCCCCTGCCATGGCCAGGGACACCTTCCATGAGACCAGGTTGCTCCAAGCCCCATCCAACCTGGCCTTGGACACTTCCAGGGATGGGGCAGCCACAGCTTCTCTGGGCAACCTGTGCCAGGGCCTCCCCGTGTTTCAGTGACAGTGTTGCTGCTGGCTCTGCACCTGTGTGCTTGTTCTTTCCTTCATCTCCAGAGCTGCAGCCAAAGCCATTGCTGGTTTATGGGCACGATGGGACCATGCTCAGGGTCCTGGGGTTGTGGAATCCATGTGATCCCACCGTGTGCAGGAGCTGCCTGGATCACCACGTGCCACGCCAGCCTTCCCCCAGCCCTGCAGTCCTACTCAAGTCTCCCGATCCCCACTAACCTTCCTCTTCATTTATTTTCCATTTTACTGTGAGTGAAACAAATAATGGCTTGGAGCTTCACCCTCCCTCAGCTGCTCTCCCCCTTCCCTCCTCCTCCATCCCCTGACTGATTCCCGACCACCCAGGCCCATCCCACTTCTGTGTTCCCTCCCTGCCCGACCACCCAGGCCCATCCCACTTCTGTGTTCCCTCCCTGCCCGTGCTCTCACCTCCTTGCTGGTTTATTTGCACTGCCATGGTGCTCAGTGTGGGGATGGGGATGCAGCACCTCTCTTTCCCTCCCAGCTTCCCCTCCCTGGCTGTTTGCAGAGCTCTTTACGCCTTCCAAAAGCTCCAGGATGGAGACGGTGCCATGATGGAGGCGCAGCCTTGGGCCAGGGAGATGCAGGTGGAACAAACCAGGGATTTTTAGCAGCCAGCCGAGGACCTACGATGCTCTGAAGCCCCCGGGGTGTGGGGAGAGCTTTGCCGCCTCCTGGGTTTGTCTTCAGAGCCCCATAGCTGGAATATTATTTATCTGCCCCCAGCCAAATCACGCAAAGCTAAATTGAGCTGTGGCAGGCGAAAGTGTGAAGCGTATTATTAGGAACAGGGAGCTCTTGTTCCACAGCTGCTGCTGCTGCTGCCGTTGGTAATTAATGTTTGAGGAATTGCAGATCTTCATTAGGAGAACAATTAGATTAACGAGAGAACTCGAGCTGAGGCTGTAGTGGGAAAGGGCTGGTGGGGGGAGGCTTAAAAAACAAAATAAAATCCCTCCCTGGCACCCTGCCTTGCTGCTCCGGAGACGTGCCGATGCTCTTGGAGGCACTGGGAGGAGACTGGTGCTTTCTTGTGTTGGGGAGGGAGCACGTGAGGGCATCATTATGGGGAGGAAAGAAGCAATCTATGATTGTCATAAATATTTAAGGCAGCCCAGCACCCGTGGCTCGGCCGCAGCACTGGGTTATTAGCAGAGAGAGCTTTGGGCAGAGGCAGCTCGGGGCTCAGCAAGGTCCTGGGCTTGCATCGTTAAAAGCTTTAATTGGTGTCCTTGTTGCTGGAAAGACTGACCCCTCCAAGGCAAGAGTGCCCTGGCCACGAGGTATCGCCTTCAGGGTCTGGGCTTAATTCAGGCCAACAAACAGGCCCGAAGTTGTGGGATTTAAGATGCTTTTTCACACTGTTTTTTCAGCAAGAGTTGTTTGGGGCTCCCCCCACCCCTTATTTTCTGCCCTGTCTCTGCCCCTGTGCTGGGTCCATCTGTGCACCTGCAGCAGCTCTGCCCTCACACGGTGTGGCTGGAGGAAGGTGCTGCCCAGCTGGCTGATGAGCAGGATGCAGCAGGAATTCACTCAGGATAAATGAACCGTTTAGAGAGGTTGTAAAATCATAGAAAGTAATGACAGAAGGGAGGTTGGAAGGTCAATTGGTCGATCTCCCTGGCCCAGGGCAGCATCGTGTCTTTGGAAGTCGGAGGCAGATCATGTCTGGCCTTCCTAAAAACCTGCAGGGATGGTGTTCCCATCCCTGGGCAGTTCCCTGGGTCCCTGCCTGCCTGGCTCAGCCCCAGATGGCCTCTCCCATGGAGCACCAGCAATACCCTCCCACTGGGAGATGCTCCAAGTGCCCCTCTGGACCAGCCACACTGTGCCCAGCTTCTGGTGAAAGAGATAAAATGGGGGGTTCTCAGCTCCTCTGGTTTTAGGAAATTTAAGCACAAGACACTGTGTTTTAGAGCAAGATGGAACCCCTGAGTGGTGCTGACAGGTCTGAGCTGGGATGGCTTCCACCTTCTACTGGAAGATGTCCCTTCCCATGGTAGGGCTCTGGAACAAGGTGATCTTTAAGGTTCCCTCCAACCCAAACCATTCTGGGATTCCAAGGTGGAGGCTGTAGATTG
Organism: Pseudopipra pipra; assembly: GCF_036250125.1. Lineage (NCBI taxonomy): Eukaryota > Metazoa > Chordata > Aves > Passeriformes > Pipridae > Pseudopipra > Pseudopipra pipra. Next base: position 3,215,815 of record NC_087575.1, read on the forward strand.
TCTCCCAAAAGCAGAGACAGTGGGGCTTGTAAATCCTGAAGGTGCTGTGGGGGCCTCAGCTCTTGTTCACCCACCTCTTCTCCCTGGTGCCGGGAGAAAGTGGGAAGTTCTGCCTTTCAGGGGACAGCAGATTTCTCCCTTTGGTAATGGATGGGGACAAAAAAAAGTTGCATTTCCTGGCGACTCCAGATGGTGCAGTGACAATAAAGGCATTTTCTGCAATATGGTGGCTCCTGCATGTCCGAAGGAGAGATTTGTTGTTGGACCCATTCCCGTTTGGCTCGATGCCTCCGAAGATGGACGAGTCATTCCCGAGCGCTGGCTGAGCAGGCAGAGGGGTCGGAGACCTTGGAAACCTCCTGCTCAGCACGAGGGAAAGCATTTGCTGTTCCAAGGCTTGTCCTGCTGAAAATGGAGGACACACTGCGTGCTCCTCCCCGGCCAGGCAGAGCCCAGTGCGTGCCGATGGTCCTCACCTGCCGAGTAAATATTATCACATGTTTAATTCATGGCCCGCTCCTCGCGGGCGCTGCTGCTGCTCGGCATCACAAAAACATTGCCGTGAACACTCAGCCAGCCTACTCGGAAAAAATCTCCCTGCCTGATCCTTGTCTTGATTGACTGCTGCAAAGACACCGAGATGATCTCAGCAGCTTGTCAAAAAAACCCCTTATGCTGGTTTGAAGTGAAATAGGAAGCGACGTGCCGAGCAGGTGGAGGCTTCTTGAATCCTGGGTAATGGGAAGGTTCTCCCATGGTGCTCTCACAAGCTCCTTTCCTACAGCCTGCTCCAGGAGGGATGTTATCAATCTCTAAATGCTTATAAATGTTTTAAACCGGCTCTGATGCGTCCCTGGTGTGGCTGGAATTGCTGTATCCCCTCCAGTGGAAGCAGCCACCTCTAGGCTGGGATGTCTGTTGGCCTGGCAGGACCATGAAGCTACAGCTGCTCAGAGCAGAAAGGGAGGAATATCATGTTTAATAGAAGTAAACCGGCCTAGGTGAGATCACAAGGGTGGTGTTACTCCCAGTTTCTGCCTATTTTGCAGCCTCTTAATTTTGCATCTCATATGGAAGATGAAAATGGCAGCAGAGCTCTGCCTGGCTGAGCCGCTTGGTTCGGAATCGCTCCTGGCTTGTGTCATCCAGGCATTGCTGCACGTTGGTGTGTTTTGTGGGGCTTCAGTCAGTGCACGAAGGTAACTCCTGGAGGCACCCACTGCAGCCAGGGCTCTCTGCAAAGATGTGACAAGAGCCAGAGGCTTCCCTAGACAGACAGCCCAGAATTAAATCGCAGGGAAAGCAAGCACGGAGCGTGGATGTGGCTTCCTAACCCCGTTGCTGACCTTGAGCAGTGCAGCCTAAGACTCTCTCCAGTCTGTTCTGGTGTCTGCTGGTCTGCAGGGCTCCACCAGCCCAAGCAGTGACCCAGCATCCTCCCAGCTTAGCTCTTAAATTCAGATGAGATCACGGCAGCAAGTGATGGATGGGTTTTTTTCTTTCTCTCCTCCTTTCTTAATCTCCCCTGGCTGGTGGGTCTGAGACACAGGATTCCTGCCAGAGCAAGGGAAGGGATTTGCTCATCTTCTGTCTTGCAAGCTCAAAACCAAATCCTCTTTATGGAGTTTAACCCCCTGTGTTGGCTGGCAGGGCTGGAGCGCCTGGCAAGGAAGTGGGGAGAGAATGAATGCTGAAGGAGAAGGCAGGGTAAATTAGAGAGGGGAGGCCAAGAAGTGACATTCCTGTGTCCTTGGTGCCCAAGGGGTGCACTCTGTGTGGGGCTTGATGGCAGCACACTTGATCCTGGGGTGGAAAAAAGACGTCTGGAGGCATTGATGGGCCGGTGGCTGTGGGAGCCACATTGCCCTGTGTCCTCCCGAGGAGGCAGCTGTGAAACCCAGGGAAGGCAGCACTTCCTAATAACCTTGATTAGCTTTCCTTGCTGGTCACTAATCAGCAGGATGCAAGCTGTGGTGATGAAGCCAGCTCTGCACTGTGGACAAAGAAAGACAAGCCTCTTTATCCCTCTTACTGCGGCTCAGGAGCCCGTCCTTGCTGGCAGGGGGATTTGAGCAGCCACTCACCCTCCTGTCTCATCTATCCCTTCCTCACACAACTCTCCCTCTTCCATGGGCTGTGAGGAAACCAAACAGCTCATCAGCCGCACTGTTGCCACAATGATTTTCATTTACCACCAGATAGCAATTAGGAGAAACTTTGCGTGTTTCCTTCACTACTTTTATTTCCTCTCATTTGTTTTTCACTGATGTGCAGAGCGTGTGTGCAGCTCCCTCCTTCCCCAGGGACTGCAGCAGTCCTGTGGCATCTCCCAGCCTGGCTGCCTGGGGGTTGGCAGACAGCAGTGACCATGAGATGTACAGGCCATAAGAAGGAAATTTCTTTCTTTCTTTTTTGTTTCCCCAGGCTCTTGGCTTGCCTGTAGGTGGGCTTGAGGTGTGGCAGCCTCTGGGGTTTAATTGCCTCTTCCAGAATGAGAAAGCAAGGGCAGTTCCTCTGCATCTCAACCATGGGTGACCCTAAAGATGATCATCAGGGAGTCACAGTTTCCTCTGTCTTAGTGTAAATTCAGAGCAGCTTTGAGATCCTCACCAGGAGCCCCCCTGGGTTCAGTGGGCTGTGTGGGAGCAGGGGCCTTGCCTGGCTCTGTAGTGGCTGGTTGGAATTTCCCAGGTTGTGGTGTTTTGGAGAGAGTTTGTATTTTGGTTTTGGTGCGAGGTATGTGCGTGTCATTCAGGGATTTTGGGGGTTATTTCCATAACTCATGTTACTGGGGACTGTGTGGGGATAAGAAATGAGCCTTGCAAAATCTGGGGCTGTTCGTTCTGCCCTCCCTGGAGGGATGCTGGTGGCGGAGGGGGGTGAGCTCTGGTGGGAGCCCCAGGAGGGTCCCACTGCCACCCCCTTCCTCAGCTCCCATGAGGCTGCCTGGTGTCGGGTTCAGGGGAGGATCTGAGGGCTGATGAAGATAACAAACGGAGGCGATCGATCAGCGATCGCCTGTAATGAGAAGGTCGTTCTTGCACGAGGGCTGGTGACATCCTACACCCGTCCAGCACTCTGAGCCGGAACTGATAAAGCACCCTCGTGTTCCTAATTAACTTTCTGGAATGTTTTTTCTTCCTTTCGATTTTTCATCTCTCTCTTTTTTTTTTTTTCCCCCGTTTTCTTTCTGCTCTGGCTGAAGGCTGGTGGAAGATGCTTTGCTTGGACACAAGCTCACAGCCAGCAGTAGGTGGGCAGGTTGCCTTACTTGGCCAAAGTCCTTCCTGCAGTGATGGACCTCTGTGGGGCAGGGACTGGCCTCCTGTGCTCCTGGCCTGGCTGCTGGGACTTTTGGGCTTTTGGAACACACTGCTTGTCCTCAGGAGAGAGTTTGCAAAAGACTTTTAAGTAACAACAACCTATTTTGTGAGAAAGCAGCTAAAGTTGCTCTCAGAGGGCAGCAGAAAACTGTGGAGGAGCTGGAGGAAGGCCAGGCAGGTTCCTCTCAGCAGCTGAGCTGCTGTCAGCAAGGAGCATCGATGTCACCTCCAGGAATGGTGTTTGACCCCCTGTTTTACAGGGTTTTTGGGGTGGAGGAGAGGGCCATCACTCCTTCCTGCTGCTGACACAAAGGGAGTCCCCGTGCAGACCTGGCAGAGACATTTGGAGGGTGGAGAAGGTCGCAAGATGCAGCAGCATCCAAGTTTCTGTGTGAAGGGAGCAGTAAGCCAAAGCTGGAGGGATTAGCCTGCTCAGAGGGACTGATGCCATCTGGATGGGCTCTTCCCAGTGCAGGTCATCTTTGTGCCGTGCTGTAGGTCAGGAGAGCACCGGTTCTTCGTTGTTCTGTGATTTTCTCCTGTGTTCTTAATTGGACACACACAGATGTGAGTCCAGGCAGTCTTTCCAACCCCAGGAATGTGGAGCTGATCTGAACCTGCATTAGATCTGGGGTGAAAAAAGGCTTTTCCTCAGCTTGGACTGCAGACGTGAGAAAGGCTGTTGCAGTTTGGCTGGTGGTGAGTGGATGTTTGGTTGGGCTCTTTGTTGAGCTTTTGTCTTTTTTTTTTCTTTTTCCCCTCTGCTGTGTTTGAGTGGTGCATTGTATCTCTGATTTGGAAAAGGTCCAGTGATGGTTATGGCTACATTGTCCAGGTTGGAGAAGGGATGGTGTGATAGGGAGAGGTGTTAATGCTCCTGCCAGTGCAAGAGTTTCAGAGGGAGGATTTGTGTAATAGGACACGGACCTGTAGGTTGCCAGCAACCAACGTGGCTGTGAGTGATGTCACGTCTCCTGCAAGGGACAGTGTGTATCTGAAGGAGCTGAAGGCTGGTGCTGTTGGTCAGAAGTTGGGAGTATGTTCATAGAATCATGGAATATCCTGAGTGGGAAGCGTCATCAGTCCAACTTCTGGCCCTGCACAGACACCCCAACAATCCCACCCTTGCCCTCAGAGCGTTGTCCAAACCCTCCTGGAGCTCTGGCAGCCTTGGGGCCGTGCCCACTGCCCTGGGGAGCCTGGGCAGTGCCCCAGCACCCTCTGGGGGAAGAACCTTTCCCTGAGATCCATCCCGACCCCCCTGGCACAGCTCCAGCCCTTCCCTGGGTCCTGTCCCTGGTCCCAAAGCAGAGCTCAGTCCCTGCCCCTCTGCCTCCCCTCGGCAGGAGCTGCAGCCCCCGAGGAGTCTCCCCTCAGTCTCCTCTGCTCCAGCTGAACCAGCCACTCCTCTTATGACTTTCTGTCTAGATCCTTTCCTATCTCTGTGGCCACCATTGTACACTCTAATAACTTCAAATCCTTCTTATATTGTGGCCTCCAAACTGCCCCAAGACTTGAGGTGAGGCTGCACCAGCACAGAGCAGAGCCCTGTGTTCCCCCGCCGGTCCTGAGCAGGTCGCAGCAACTCAGCATCACCCATCAGCCTGGCTCCCAGGCTTGAGGTGCAGGTGCTCTGGGAGGGGGATGCTGGTGATTTCAGCATTATTTGCTGGCAGAGGGTGGTGTTTATTCCCCTCGCTGAGCTGAGGATGCTGCAGGACGTGGCTGACGGGCGGTTATTTACCCAGCGCTGTCGGTGTGCGCGTGGCAGGCGCGGAGACGGGATGTGCCCCAAGGAGCTCCCAGTCTGTCAGGCAGCTGAGCTGGGGCTAATGATGAATGACTTCCTAAATAAATAAATAAAGCTCTGAGGCCTGCAAGAAGAAACGCAGAGTATTACCCAGAACCACAAGGCAATTTAGTTGACGATCGCTGATGCCGTCGGGCGCCCGGCGGAGATCGTGAGGGTTTGTTGGGAATTGCTGAAGGATGTGTTTGTGTGGGAGCGAGGGGAAGGGGATGGGGTGGAGGGGAGTGTGGTCCTGTGTCAATCCAGTCCTTCCCTTAGTGCATCCCAGAGGATAGCCCAGCCCTGCCCTGTGTGCACAGAGGCAGAGGAGAAGCCACATCTTCAGCCCAGCTCTGGAGGATGCTCCTGGCATTTCTGGTGGTTCCAGCATTGCCTCCTTCTTGCCGGTGCTGCCATGGTGCTGCCACTGGCTTTTTGCAGGGGAGGGTCCTTTGGGGTCCTCCTGTGGCTGCAGCATCCCAAAGCGTGGATGGGCTTGGGTTTATCAGGGTGCAGCCAGGCCATGGGAGCTGTGCTTCCTCCTCCTGCTCCTTGTCCTCCTCCCCTCGCTGCCGCATCCCTCCGGCTGCGGCGACGTCCCCTCTGCCCTGTCCGTGCTGTGCTGCACCTGCTGAATGCTCTGTGATACATCACTGCCTGTCAGAGCTGTCACTGCGGGGGACAGGCTGGGGGGAAATTAATTTCTCCTGACGATTGGAGCCCAACTCGGAGCTCTCCTGTCTCATTTCTCCTGCAGCCACCACAGCTTAACCCTTAGTGTGCCATTGCACCCCTGGGCAGGGAGTAACATCTCTTGCAACACCTGCATTGCTACGCCTCAAAATGCCCCTTTTACCTGTTGCTTGGGCACTTCACACATGTGAGAGGACCAGAAATGGTGCAGGAAGGAGGAAAAATATTGTGTGTGTGTCTGTGTGCGTGCTAACACAGTGAGCTGTCTTACTGTGCAGTTTCCTCTGGTTTCCCACATTGTAAAAAGGGATAATACTGTCATATTAAAGCACTTGGAGATCTGGGGATGAAAAGCAGCGAGTAGGACCGAGACAGTCCTGATCAAAGCTCTTTTTTTTTTTCTCCATCTGTGTTTGTTTCCCCATGGAAGATAATACTCTGCCTCTTTCTTGTAAATATTTTTTTAAGATCTAAGTAACTCGGTGATAGATAAACAGCCGTGCTTCACTCTGAAGGATCTCTGCTGCCTGCTCTAATTGTGTTTGCCAAGCCCATGGCCTGTGTTTTGAAGTGGGTTGGGGAGTTGCAATGGAGCCTAGAAGAGCAACTGTGTCCAGCAGCTTTGGAGGGGGAGGGACTGACTTGGAAATGCTCCAACGCCTCGTTTTTTGGGCAGGATCAGGCATCTTTTAGGATCAGTCCTTTCTGCACAGCCCTTGGAACTGGGCAGCTAAAGCCACCAGTTAGTCTCGAGGTGAGCTTTGCTGCTCATGGGGGTTGTGTTTGTTTAGTTAAGGTGTCTTGAAGCGCTGTGGGAAGGGGATCCCACGGGATATGGGAGCACCACAGCCCCCTGTGCCCCAGCCCAGCCTGGTCCTCTCAGCAGCAACAGGCTCCAAGGCTCCACAGAGCCAGGGTGTCTTTGCTGAGATGAAGGGGCCCAGAAGGCAGAGTTATTTTGGGGGCTTTGCTGGCCTGAGGAGCAGGATTCAGCAGGCACAGGGAGGGCTGCAGGGTCTCCCTGGTGTGGGGAAAGGATGTGCACGGCCCTGGCACTGGGACTTGCTGGACTTTTGGCACTTTGTTCTTGTGGTTGGCAGGTTTGGTTGGCTTTTCCTCTGCCAGGAGCTAATCCTGGGAGCAGCAGTGATGCTGCTGTGTGCAGACCTGATCTCTGGGTGAGTGTCCTTGGGGTTTTCCTGTCTAACCAAGATCTGGGGTTGAGCTTTTGGAGCAGAGGCAGCATCTCCCTCCCTGCCACCAACACTTCCATGGCTGTGCTCTCTCCCTGCCCATTAAACAGGGCTGGGCTGGTCAGTGTGTTATGAGTTAGGAGAGGGAAATAGGTGTCAGAAACACATACTTTGAAGCTCCTCTCTTCATGCTCTGTTTCTCCAGGAAGGAGCCAAACACTTGCCAACAAAGCAACCTGAGTGTGGATGTCTCATCCATGGAAATATTCAAGGCCACCTTGCATGGGGGCCCTGAGCACCCTGATCCAGTGAGTGGCATCCCTGCCCATGGCAAGGGGTGGAACTGGATCATCTTTAAGATCCCTTCCAACCCAAACCATCCTGTAATTCTATGACATGGGCCGTGCAGGCTTTCAGAGCCAGCACTGCTCCCCAGAACCCACGGGAGAGGTGCCAGGGTGGGCTCCTGGGCCAGGTCCAAGCAGGCAGGACCCACCTTGAACAAACCACCAGTGCCAAGTTTCCTCATGCCAGCCCTGGTGAGGTGGGGTTTGCCGAGGGCAGGGTGTTGGGTAGGAGCAAGCGGGAATTGTGGGGTGGTGAATTCAAATTTCATCTCTCCCCTCCCCAGGGGAGGTGACAAATGAGCTGGTGGTTGTGCTAAAAGCTTTTTTTTCTCCCTTTAAAGAGGTTGCTGGGAGGAAATGAAGTGACCCACTGACCTCTGTTAATAGGCAGCACAAACTAAGCTGGTGCTGCTGGAAGGAAGAGCCCTCAGTGCAGCCCTCTGCCTGCAAGGTGTTTGCTCCGATTGATGTGCCTAATGGGAGCAATTCTCCCACAGCAGCTGCTGAAAATGAAGATGTTTAATAATCTCCTAGATCTGGGTGGAACTTTTTGCAGAGAATTTCTTTAAAATCCCCCTTCTCCCCTTCACGGGCAGGTGGAACAGAAGAGAAGCCCAAATGCTTCTTTGTGATTTTTTTTTTTCAAGTTGTTATATTGTAATGAATCCAAAATGAAGGCAAGGTCCCTCCCTCCTGTTTGTTGGTTTTTTTTTTTAATGCAGAGCAAATGTTTCAATTACCAGCTCCATCAGGGCTGAGAAAAAGTAACAAAGGGCAAAATGTCACCCAGAGAGGTTGTGAATTCTCCAACCCTAGAAGTGTTAAAGGCCAGGTTGGACAGGGCTTGGAGCAACCTGGTCTAGTGGAAGGTGTTCCTGCCCATGGCACAGGGTGGAACGAGATGATCTTTAAGGTCCCTTCCAACCCAAACCATTCCATGATTCTGTGATTGTGTGAAAATCCCTGCACGGCCCTGACCCATCCCAGTGTCCATAACTGTGCAGACACTTGTTTTTTAGTAGAGTGTCCCCCTGTAAGCAGTGAGGACCAAGGTAATCAACTTGGTCTGTAGATAAAGCCCCCTCCTCCTATATCCCCTGGGATACCTAAAGTAGCTTAAGGGCATAAGGTATCCAGCACCCTCTGAAATGGGAGTTACTGGGGGGAAAATCTTCAAAAGCATCTTACAGCAGCTTAGATTAAGTCCCTTTGACTCTCAGTGGAACTTAAGCTCTTAAGAAATGTAGGTGCTTCTGAGCACTTCACCCTCTGTGCCTTGCACCCTTGGGTCCCTGCAGATCCCTGGCTCCATCCTGGCTGGAGGAGCTGCAGTGAGAAGCTGCTTCTTGCAAACACTTCTGAGTTTTATTATTTTTAATAATGCTCTTCAAGACCCCGGGCTCAGCTCTTACAAGCTGCACACGGGGCCATGCTCAGAGCTACAGATTAGGCAGCACATAAGAATGAATGTCTTACAGGAGCTCTTTTACTGTAAGAATTAATCTTATTCCTGAAATGTGACCGTATCTAGCACAAATCTGACCCCACTGGGGGCCATGGCTTCACTTAATTGCATTCTTTAGCAAGGATTGAGGTCTATTAGGTGGTTTGCTTGTGTTGCAGGGGATCCCATGCCAGGGAATTTAGTGTGGGTTTGCAGGTCCGTGGAGCAGCACAGGAAAACTGCCATTATGTTGGTTTGGCTGGTGCCAGGAGCTTGGCTGGGTGCTCAGGGACAGGCAGGAGTGAGCAAACCTGCTCCAAAGAGCACAGACAAGGTAAGCTGTGCCATGGGGAGGGCAGAGGATGGGTGACAGAGCCCTTCTGATTTGAGCTTCCACCAGAACAATTCCCACCTTTTCAGGCCTGCTGGGAGGGCAGGAGGGCCTTGTTGAGTGGCAGCTGGTTCCAAACATGGCATGTTCTGCCCTGTAGGTGGGAATCTTGCCGTGGATCAATCTGTTTCCAGCCTCCCTATTGCCAGGGCTCTCCCAAGGGAGCAGAGCAAACTCTGTCCCAGCTTGTCCCCGGCAGCCACAGGGGAACCAGGTGGGGGCACATCCTGCTGTCCTGAAAATCCCATATCCGGGGGGGGAAGACAGCCAGTGATGTACCTGCTCTGAAGGATGAGTTGCTGGATTGAAGCTGACATGTCCTAATATCTCTGCCAGCACTTTCTGTCTCCGTCAAGGGCCCGGGAAGCACATTAGCACCGGAGCGGAAGTGTCACCCTCTGGCATCTCCTTCTCCAGTCTTGGAGCTGTTGCTGTATCCCCTTTACCAGACCTTCTCCATCCGAGCCCATTATATGGCATGAAAAGCCATGCTGGAGGTGGGAGAGTGGAGCTGCCAGGCTCTTCTCTCCGGAGGAGGCAGAACATTTCCCTGACATTCCTGCATTCAGCTCCATCCTTTGGAGAGCAGCACATTCTCTTGGCTGCTCTGAGCCGTGGAAGATCATTGGTGCTGCGTTTGGAGAGCAGACAAGGCTCAAGGAGATGTTTGGTGGCACTTTTGGGGGACTGTGGGGTGGTTTATATTGCTCTGATAAAGAGAAATGTTTGGAGAGCAGACAAGGCTCAAGGAGATGTTTGGTGGCATTTTTGGGGGACTGTGGGGTGGTTTATATTGCTCTGATAAAGAAAAATATTTGGAGAGCAGACAAGGCTCAAGGAGATGTTTGGTGGCACTTTTAGGAGTGGGGGGGAGGATATATTGCTCTGATAAAGAAAAATGAGAGGTTCTGAAATGGTGGCTGAGCCAGCACTGGTTTGGTTTGTTTTATTTTAGCACAGGGAACTAAATATTTGGGTGGATAGTTGCTCTCTCCAGCTCTTGTCCTCTCCCTTCCAGCCTTGCTGGTGGGAACTGGGAGCTGTGTGACTGAAGCAGGAGGGAGGGAGAGCCAGTGAGCAGCAACACGGCTCCATTTGTTGTGCTGGCATCAGTACCACATCCCCAGTTTAATTAACAGTTACCATCGCAGCTATTCATGATGTTCCTGCTCTCTGCAGCAACAAAAGAAACCCCAGCGCGTTGTTCTGCGCCCTGGAACCCTGAAAACCACGAGTTGAGGCTGGCTGGAGCCTCTGTGTTTCTCTGAGTGTGTCTAGAACAAACATTTGAAGAGATTCCCAGTGACAGAATCCAGATCTTTTCTCTTTTTTGTATCAGTATTCATGCTCGGTTTTCATGATGGATCTGGAGGAGCACAGAGCACACAGCAGAGGCTTTGTAATCCTCAAAGTGCAAGTCCAAAGCGTCTGTCTGAAAAAGTTGCTCTTTAGGGCTGAGTACATATGGGGACTTCTTGTTTATCCTGCCTTTTCTTTTAATTCTGTACAGCTCAGCCTTGGAGAGTTAATGGGACAGAAAAAGATTAAAATGCCCCTTCACACTGCCTGTCCTGACAGTCTCCCACCCTGATGTGTATCAGAAAGCCTAAACAGCCTCACTATCCCCCTTAGTCCTTTCCAAGCCTTTGATCATTGTACAATATCTCCTACCTGGCTTTTTTCCAAAAGGTGATAAACCCTGGGTTTGATTTCTAATTGGCGTAACGATAGCGGGAAGGAATCTGTCAGATCTGAGCATCCTTCCACAGCTCTGGGCCATTATCCCAGAGCTCAGTCTGGCTGCTGGGAAACCTCTGAGCTGCCGACCCTGGGAGGAGGTTGTGGCTGAAGTTTTCACTCTTATTTTTGGCCCTTCTGGGGCAGAGCTCACCTCTGTGACTGAGGGAAGCGACACTCAGGACTGGGGTGGTGGCTAAGAATACAGCTCCCTTAATGCCATTCCAGCTTTGCACAGGGATCAGGATAAAGCTGTAAGCTCCATTTGGAGCCAGGACTTGTCTCCATGGAAATGTGCTGGCAGGATGAGGGGAGCAGGCGGGTGCTGAGCTCCCTCTGCCCCATGGCAGCAGTGCTGATGTGCTGGTTGTGTCCTGCAGCCACGCTCTGCCACATCCAGGGCAGAGGTGATCAGAAGAAAATCTCTCCCATAGCTGTTAGAGGTTGTGTTTACTTGATCCATCAGGATCAACTGTGTGATACCCCATGCTCCAGGTGTTCTTTCTCTCTGTTTTGTGTAGCTCAGTAAAGTGGTTCCTCTGTGTGTTGCAAGTGGGGAAACTGAGGCACCAAGTGGAGTAGGGTCTCTCAGACATGTAGTGAAAGCCATGGAAAGAAGCCTGGAATCTCTCCAGCACGTGTTTCCCATGCAAGAGGGGCTCTGGGACACCCATACTGATGCCAGGCTGAGGGTCAGGGTTGCTGTGTTGGGTGAGTGCTGCGCAGCACAGAGGATCCCTCCCTGAACCACAGCAGATGAAAGGGGACCCGGGGAAAACATCTCCTGCTTCATCTTCCCTCTTGGTGGGGGATTTTTTTTTCTTCCTTGCTGGGTTTTTCACATGTGAGGTTTCAGTTTTTCTTCTTCTCCCTGCGCTTTTGTGGAAAAATCGCCCTTTCAGAGGGTCCCTGGGCCCTGTCGGGTCACATCCCTTCACACCTCATTGCTCAGCGCTGCTCTGCCGGCGCTGCTGCATCTCCCGGGCTGGGGAGGGAGAGGAGCTGATGAGTGTTAAACTTTAAACGTGGGTTCTGGATGGTTGGTGCCTCCTGATTCCCGTTCTCCTTCCTGCGCCGTTCCCTCCCTCTGTGAGTGCGAGTGCTGAGATTCACTTCATCACCTGCCCAGGCAGGGAGCCAGAGCCCACCAGCCTCGTGTCCCCACCAGTCTGCTGGGCCATGGAGCTGGTCAGGTCCTCGTGGAGCTGCCTGGGCTCCCCACAGGGACCATGGGCAGCAACTACCTTGGGCCCCCGCTGCCCCTCAGGCTCTGCTCAGCTCTGCCCACCCAGCTCCCCCTCAGTGCTCTCCTTGTTGTGCCCCCTCTGCCCACCCAGCTCCCCCTCAGTGCTCTATCCCTTGTGCCCCCTCTGCCCACCCAGCTCCCCCTCAGTGCTCTCCTTGTTGTGCCCCCTCTGCCCACCCAGCTCCCCCTCAGTGTCCTCTCCCTTGTGCCCACCCAGCTCCCCCTCAGTACTCTCCCCTTTGTTCCCCCTCTGCCCACCCAGCTCCCCCTCAGTGCTCTATGCCTTGTGCCCCTCTGCCCACCCAGCTCCCCCTCAGTGCTCTCCCCTTTGTGTCCCTCTGCCCACCCAGCTCCCCCTCAGTGCTCTATACCTTGTACTCCTCTGCCCACCCAGCTCCCCCTCAATGCTCTCCCCTTTGTGCCCCTCTGCCCACCCAGCTCCCACTCAGTGCTCTCCCCTTTGTGCCCCACAGGTGCTGACAAGGCTGGGGAGACGTTGTGAGTCCCGCTGACCCGGAGCCTTCCCGGCTGGGGCCGAAGGCCAGTGCAGAGGATGAGGATCCTTCCCAGCCCTGGGATGTCTTCACTGGTCTCCCTCGTGAACCTCCTCTCCGTGCTGCTGATAGACTGTGTAGCTGAAAGTAAGTGACTCTGCTCTTTCCCCGCTCCTTTTCTCACCTCAGCAAAGTATCCCCCTCTCCTTTCCAGCATTTAAAGAAGTGTTCAATACCTGACCATGTGTTTCATTTTCTGACTTCTTCAGCTTTCCACTGGTGCCTTCCCATTGTCCCCAGTCCCACCTCTGGGGGACACACAGGGCAGCTGGGCCCTCACAGCCCGCTTTGAACCTCGGGTTGCCCCCAAGCCTGCAAAGAGCTGGAGAGAAGGGAGGGAGCTGCCTGACAGCTCTTACCAGAGCCCTCCTCCCCCTTCTCCTGGCCCCATCTCCACTCAGCTCGCCCATATTGTCCTCTCCTGCTCCTGCCTTTCAGGATCTGTCAGACACTGGTGACCGTTGTCGTGTTACTTTCTGGGGCTGGATTCCAAACAGCATCATGAAGAAAGAGTATTATGTTCCTCCTTCCCCCGAGTGAACCAGTTCCAGTTTAACACAGTTTTTATCTTTGCTGCCTTTCAATTCTGGCTTTAAAAAATGAAAAAGGGGAAGGCAAAAAAAAAAAAAAAAAGGTGAAAATCTTCAGCGACTTGAATGTAATGTTCCTTCGACATGAAGGCTGATCGCTTGGGATCAGTGGGGAATAGACTTTTCCAGGCTGATTGAATTATGACTTTTTTTTTTTTCCCCTCCCCTGCAAAGCTGCTTGAAGCTGGTGAGAGGGCTGCTCTGGTCAGCGTAGCCCTTGACAGCTTTTAACGTAATCGCTTCGTTATCAGGGTTTATTACGATGACGCCGTCACCGGGGATTGAATGGACCCACGACCTTTCGGTTGCTGGGAGATTTTTTTTGGAACAAGTGCTTTCTATCCTCTCTGCAGTAGGCAAGTGGGGGGTGTGTTTGCCCTTGCCTCACTCCTGAGTTTTGCTGGGTTCATGCTTAATCCTTCTTTGCAGGGAGAAACGCTCATGTGCAGAAAGATAATGTTTTATTTTATTCTTTTTCAATTTCTTAAGCCTGGGAAGGGAGCTGGGCTTCACTGTAGGGCCAGAGCTTCAGTTTGAGCTGTCCTGAGTAGCAGGAACAGTGCAGTGTCTGGCAGCAGGGAACCTGGCACGAGTCTTTTGTCCAAGGATTTATCCAGGGCCCTACTTGGGTGTTGCAGCCAATGCTCTTGCAGGGTCTTTATGAGGACCCAGGGTCAATGAGTGCTGCTGTGTTCCACTGGGCTCAGGGTGGCCTTGTTGGCTTGTGAAAGGGGGCACCGGGAATTTCCATTCCCGACTCTTTGTGCAGTGGAGTCAGGAGAGGGGATTCAGTGGAAAATCCAGTGTCAGGGCTCTGGGGTCTTGTTCTTGCCACTGGTTTTGCTGTAACACTCCTGGCAAAATCACTGTTTGCAAAGCCAGCAGTGCAGCTTTGCAGGAGTGGATGGAGAGTTCAGGTGTTTCTGTGCTTCTCTGTGTAAGAAGAGCCCTGATTCATTCCCCGTGATACCCAAGTGCCTGTGAAAAGTGGGGTCCATTTTAATTTTACTTGTACACCAAGCCCTGTGTGCTCATTGCAGAATCAAGGCTTCTCAAAATCGTGGCTGTGTGACCTCAGTTCTTCTGTGGGTTTTGGCTTTTCCTGAGAAGAAATGAGCATCTTGTCTGTCCATCATCTCTGGGGTGAGGTTTGCTAAGAGATTACAGCAGAACAGGGAGATCCCACGTGCTGTCTGACTGCTACCAAGCCCTTTTGGGGGGAAATGTGCCCTCAGGGGGGCTGATGCTGGTCAGATGAGGCAGAAGGCACCAGTTCTGTGGCCCAAGCCCTGCTGAAATCTGTCCCTGCTCTGCAGACACCTCGCTGCTTGCAGCTGAATTTCTCTCTCCTGTAGTTCTGCAGTGTCCTTGGATCCTGAACTCTGAGGTTTTGTATTCTTTTTCCTCTTGCTGCTCACAGATGTCCATGCAGGAACTTTGCAGGTTGCCCAAGCTGGGGCTGCTCTTACCTGCTTGCTGTGCAGATGAAATTGGGAAGGTGGTGTCTCTTCTCTTGACCTGTGGAACAGCTCAGCACCTCCCTGAGCCGTGCCCTTGGGGTTGCTCCCTGTTCCCAGTTGCTGGAGTTGCTCTGGGGCTGTTGCTGTGCCTGGTGGTGATGAGTGGACAGAGAGTTGGTGGCTCCTGGTTTTGGAGTGGCTCTGGAGAGATCCCCTCGCAGTCAGCAGCACCCGGGCTGGTCCGTGCTGCTCCCCACTGAGCCTTGCAAACAGCAAACAGCTTTGTCTGTCACAACTGCAGAGGCTGTGTGAGGAGCTGTCACTCTGTTCTGACAATGTCCTCTCCCATCAGATGGCCCTGGGCTCTGTCACTGCCTCTCCCGTAATCCCTTGGCCAGTTTCCATTTGGCCGGCGCTCGCCACGGCGCTGACCCCATTTCCTGCCCTAATTCACCAGAGGGGCTGCCCAGGCCCTGCAGCCCCCCGGGCACACGGGGGTGGTGCCCCTGCCGTGCTGGGAAGCCTACATTGGAGATAGGAAACCCCTGGGATTCTGGCTTTTGGAGGGCATCACCCTCCCAGCTTCACAGGGGGAACATCTCCCCGTGCAGCAAAGCCTGGGCTGGAAGCTGGAACTTGCCTCCTCTCCCAGTGCAGCACTGGAGGAGCTGTGGCCTCTGCAATCAAAGGACCATTAAAATACTTCCCTTGTTTCCGAGGCTAATTGATCTCAGTCAGTGATTTAAATCTTTCTGTGGCAGGAGTGTTCTATTTAAAGGAAACTGCCATTTAAATTAAAAACCCAAAGCACCACACTACTTTCTGCCTGCTGTTCCTCCTTGGGAAGCTGAAGAGGACAATAATGGAAAGGTGTAAAGCAGACATGTTCCTTCTCTTTTTCTTTGGTTGCATATGGACACTTTGTTTCTTCTGTACAGTCAAGGGCAGCCATAGAACTGGAAATTGCTAATTCCGTGATTATTTTCATTAAATGGAAAGTATTATCATTTTGTTAAGGATTCAGCTGTTTGGGCGAGGACCAGGAATTGGCATCACTGCAGGGAGTGAGGGGAGACCTCCCCAAGAGCTGCACAGCCAAAGAGGCAGGTCTTGTGCCCCTTGGAGCTGAGAGAAAACCACACAGCAGAGACAGATGGATATGAGTCCAGGGTAACAGTCCCCAGATTGCTGATGGACCTGGGCACAGCACCAAGCCTTGGTGTTCCCTGTTCGTGCCCCCAGCCTGAGCCATAAAACCTCTGTGGCGAGCACCCCAAAACACCTCGGTTTGTGTGTGCACAGAATCAGCCTCATCCTGCTGGTGAACAGGGCACAGCAGAGCTGCTTTTGGGCTGAGGGCAGTGGTCAGGTCCTCCTGCCCTCCTCTGCCACCTGAAGGAATGACGTGCCCGCTCTAAGTGCTCCTCAGCTGCAGATAAAAAGCCACTTACTGTATAGAAATGTGCCCATTTTTCTGACTGGAATCAGCACGCTCGCTGTTTTCAAGTGGATTTTTCTCATTGATTAAACCTTTGTGCTTTACAATAGCACTTTGCTAATTGGTACTTTGCATACACAGAAGGCTGGTGTGTGGCTCTCTCTGCCCCAGCAAGATTTAATGGCAGCAAATGTTACTTATTACTTAGGTTTCCTTCCTTTTATAAATCATGGTATAGAACTCTTTACTAGCACACTCTGAAGTATTACCATAAATAATTAAATCTAAATTGCAATTGACAAAATAAAAGAATAAAGCCCCTTTTATGATGCATTACCCTGGCTTTCTTCCCTTTTAATTGCTCTTGCACCATCATTAATTTGCAGAACAGGGGAATTCATGGGAGGTGCATGTGTGGGAGTGGGGGGGGCTTGTGCTCCATGAGCATCCATGGGGCTGGGAGAAGACAGCAGCCAGGCTTGCACCAGGCATGTGGGACTCATGGACAGGATGGAAAATGTGCTGGGATGGGAAAGGAGCTCCTGTAGGTCCCTGATTAGGCTGGCAGGGCGGGGAGCTGGTGCCATGGGAGGTGTGTGATGTGGAAGGTGTGTGCTCCTCCTACAAGGTGCAGGAGGTGGTGGCAGCACAGCTGGGCTCGCTGAGATCCTGATCACAAGGACTTACAGGTGCATCTGACTCCTCTCCTGAGCCCTCCCTCCTGTGCTCTCATTCCCAGAGGATTAGCCTCTGGCTCAGCTCACAGCTTTTAGCTCTGGAGGTCCCAGCTTTGATCTGCTTTTGGCCAAGACAGCAGTTGTCACGTAAGATGGTAGTAAAGATCAAGGAGGCTCCATCTTAGGACTTGATAGACATGTTAAGTCGACATCAGTGGGGAGGGAATCTCTCTCCAGTCAGAGGAAGCTGCTCTGGTTTTAGGTGTTTGAGGTGGATCCTGACAGCGCTGTCCTGAGAGAAGGAAGATGTCAAAATGTGGTGAGGCTGAGGTGTCTCATTGTTTGTGTCATAGACCCCAATTAACTGTGGCTCCCCAAAATGACAGTGAACCTGCTGGGGGCTGAGGAGCCAGGGGAAGGCTGCAGAAAGGCTTTTTCTCCTTGGTGGGTGGGTTGGAGGGGGAGCAGAATTTAAGGTGGGAGCACAGGGGAGGTTGTGTGGCCGGTTGGTGGGTGGTGGAGTTTCTACCGGGTGTTGCACGTTGTTCCTTCAGTGAGTAGAGTGTAATGGTGAGCAAGAGGGAGGCAGCAGCTAAATTGCATCCTCCAGAAGGCAGAGATCCCTGTTTCCCTCCCCAGATCCACTTGCTGCTCATGTTCCCCACGCACCAGTTGCCTTTGTAGCCAGGAGACCCCTTGTTGTCCTTGTTCCTGAATTGCCCTTTCCTTTGCTGCCTTCTCTGTCTGCCAGTTGTGATCCAGGCTGTGGCTGCTGAGGGTTCTGGACTGGTTGTTGTCTCACTCAAGGACACTGAATTAAGCTTCTATGTCACCTTGTTTAAGTGCCTGATTAAATTAAACCTTGCCTGACTGGATCGAGTGATGTATCTCTTTTCTTTCCTACTTCTTTTTTTTTTTTTTTTTTTTTAAATATAACTCAAATTGGAAAGTTTGTGCCTTCTGTAGGACCCGGGGAGGAAATCAATCATCTGTCAAAAGAGCTTCCTCGGGGGCAGGGGGGGCTGGCAGTGCCCAGGCCTCAGCTGTGCCCCACACTGTGAATGCTCATTAGATTAATCTCTGCTGAGGAGCACCTGGGGACAGCGGCAGCCACGGGTGTTTGGGACCCAGCCATGGGTGTCTCCTGGTGAAGGATCTTTTCCCACCCAGAGGTTCTTGCTGCTCAGCTTCATTAGATGTTTAAGTTAGGGGAAAAGAGCATCTGTTTGTTGTGTAAACAAGCAGCTTGTGTGAAAATGTCATGTGCAGAGGGTTTGTGAGGCAGGAAGTGTCTGTCTTCACCGTACCTGGATGCCAAAACTGGGGCTGCTCCTCTGTGTCAGGCTTTGCCAGGAAGCCCAGACTTTTTTCTTTGTGACTTTTCCCCTTGGTTGTCCTGTTCACCCTGGCAGTTCTTGCACATGCTGCTGGGAAGGACAGGATCTTTCTGGTGTCTCACCCAGGCCCTGGGTCACATCAGCCTTCCATCTGTCTGACAGGGCCCGTGTGCTTATGTCTTTCCAAGACCAGCAAAATACGAATCTCCTGGGTCACTAAAGGGAATCTGTGAGGGTATTCCCACCCTTTTTGTGGCCTGGCAAGCCCAATATTATTCTTAGAAGGTGAGCAGAGTGTTTTTCAAGGACGCTCGACCGGAGGAATGTCGTTCCTCGGCGCGTGGGATGGAATCTGGGCTCGTGTTGGCCTGTGAGACACAATCTCCCAAGAACAGTTTTATTTACTCTGTGCCACTCTTCCCCTCCAGTCAAGGATGTTCTCTTGCAACATAATTGGTCCCAGTTCCCACCTTAGAAAGCTGTGATGTTCCCTGCACTGCAGCTGCTTTTAATTTTTTGGGGATTGTTAAAAGTTCATGAAAATAGTCACGTTTTGCACCATCTGCCGTGTGCAAGGAGATAAGCAGCGTATGGGCTGAGGGCCAGGGGCTGGGGCAGGAGTTGGGAGTGTCCTCACACTGTGACTGCACCTTCTCAACCCTCCTTTTGCTTGTCTAGATGGCTTTTTTGAGCAAGGACTGCTCTTGCCGTGTTGTTGTCCGGTGTGATTAGTCCCGGTCTTGAGTTGGGGATCTGTCCTGGTTAAACCACGCCAGGTTCTCCCCCTGCAAATGCTAAACAGTCGTGTTGGGGTTTGGCAGAGGAACCTCCTGCTCCATCCAAGGGCACAGCAGTGACTGTGGAAGAGATCACAGCTACCTCCAGACCTGAGGAGTGCCAGGAGAGAGCATTATAAATACATTTTGGACGTCTGCTGCAAAGACTTTGAAAGGGGATCTTGAAATGAATGATTCAAACCATTGACATGAGGGACTGTGGGTTGACCTGTTTTCACAGTGGAGGGTTTTGAGCATGTCCCATCTTGGTTTTGCAGACATGAAACATTGCTGCTTCATACGAGCCTGGCGAAAACCAACGCTGCTCGTTTCATCTGCAATGCACAGAATCATTTCTGTTTCCTTTTGAGGCTGAGAGCAAAAGCAAAGCTTTAAAGAAGAGGAAAAAAAAATAAATAGAAGGAGCTGCAACTGGTTTAGCATTCTACAAAGTTTCTCTGAGTCCTCCAAATCTTTAATTGACTCAGGAGCATAAAATTGAGAAGGGGAGAGAGTGAGAGAGCGTGTGGAGTGGCGCGAGTGATTTGAATAATTTATTGTCCTTTGAAGTTGCAAGAGAAATTTCAGCTGCCTTGGGGAGTAATTTCTCCCCCTTCTGAAAGGGTTTCTCCTTATTTTAAGCTCATTCAGAGGCTGATAGTTTTGCATTTTCTGCATAATTAATGACCATAGCTCCCCCCACTCTCACACAACCTCTAAAGAATGGTGGGGTGATGAAACTTGGTGGTTTTTTTAATTAATAAAGTCAAATTAATTTGGCTGTGTCCTCTTCTTCCCTCACCTCTGTTGGAATTCATGGATTTATTCTTAAATTAGTCTGAGCATGCTGCTAAGATTTACAAATCTTTAGCCTGGACTTTGATTTGTATGAATGGATTTCTAAAATGGTGGTGTGGGTTTTTTTTTCAGTTCAGCTCAAAGATCACCTTGAGACTGGTTCCAGTGGGCTCCCAGAGAGCCAGGAAGATCCTTCAGCTCTTGTTTCTCTTTGTCTGGGGAGCATATGCTTGGTTTTGAGGGCTTTCTGTGTGTGTTATTTCTGTATGAGTGCTATGAAATGCCCCTTTCCTTCTAAGATCTGCTAATTGGGGCTAATTCCAGTGGCTGCCCCTTGAGGGATTGCCTTTCCCTGATGAAAGGGGAGAGGATTGCCTTCCTGGTGCCTGGAGGGACTGCAGGACAGACTCCTGGTGAGAAGCCATCCCTTGGCAGGTGTCAAACAGGAACAGAAACCTGTCCTACTCAAACGAAAGCTCACCTTCCTCAATTACTGGGATAGCAGAATTTAAGGTGGCATCGCTGCTGCTTTTCCATGTTTCCATTTCTCTCTCGCTCGTGTCTTGCACTGTTTTTCTGGCTCACTGAGTCTCTAGTTATCTCAAAGCTGAACCCATCACGTTCCCACTGCTGTCAGTTCTCAGCAGTGTTGTTGGATTCTCCCTTTTTTTTTTGATTCTTTTGTGTTGATGTGCCCACTACAAATCTGAATGATGAGCAGTGTGGCTCAGAGACAGAAACTGCAGTGACTCGTGTGGTAGGAGTCAAAGTTCATCATTGTTAAAGGTTGTGTTCATCCATTAGTCATGGCTTTATTAGGTTCTGGGTTCTTGTTTTCAAGATCTCCCATCTTGAGTTCCCTTGACATCCCAGCCTCAATACTGATAAGCAATACAGGCTCAAAATACACTGTTAAGACTCAGTGTTTCAAGCTTGTATATCCCGAATCTCCTTTTGTTCCACGGAAAATGGGGGGTCAGATAGGAATGATGCAAAAAACTTCTGAATACACCCCAAATTCTGTGCTGTAGGAGCTGTACCTTTCCCTGTTCTTGTAGACCAGGAACCTTCTTCTCTTTGAGCCTGAAGGGAAGAAGCAGACAACAGCTAATGGAAGTAATACAGCTTTTATTTACAGGATTAGGAGAGCAGAGCTTTATCAGAGGATATTTCATTTGCCTGGTGTGCCTTTCACCCCCAAATGATCCCACGTATGAGCTGGCAAACCTCGACTGGGGTCATCCATCCCGTGATCTCGTGCATGTAGAGCTGCAGCCCCTCCTGAGCTGGTGATGCAAGACAGGACTTAACTGTGTGTTTACAGTTTGCAAAGCTCTGTGTCACATCCCAAAACCCAGGGTTAGGGCTGATCTCCCTGATCACATCCTTGGGGCTCCCAGCTCTGCTCTTTCTCGGAAGGACCATGAGCTGCAGGAGCTTGTAGCGGTTTGTTTTCCCCGTTGTGCTGACTCTGCTGTCACTTTGTGGTGGTGCAGGACTGGGGCTGGGCTATATTAAGATGGCATGGCCCCCTGGGAGCTGGATCTGGGCTCGTTAAGCTTTTCCTTCTTGCAGGCTTGTCCCGTAGGAGATGGTTTTTTCATGTTCTGGTGTCCCCCCCTGGACTCAGATTCTTTAGTGACTCAGAGCAGTGGAAGTTGAGCAAAGAGCCAAATCCTTTCTAGCTGGGTCTTTTCTCAGTAGGTGGTGAATCGAGCTGCTCCAGGATGCCATTATCAATGAGATGGCTGAAGTAGAAGCTGTCTTAGCAACTTGGCAAGGGCAGGGAGAGCTCCCTGCCTCAAGCTCGTGATTGCAAACAACCTGGGATTGCTGTCGTGACATTGATGGACAAGGGGCCCTCATTAAATTGCCAGGACAGCTCCTTGGGTCTCTGGCTCTGCTCTGGGTTGTTATGCCTTGTTATGGGACCTGTGGACAGACATGGAATGAGATGTTGCTGCAGCATTTGTGTACCCCCAGGGTCCACGTTGCTGAGGCCACGTGTGCTCCTTTGTTTGCTGGAGCTTCCTGGCTGATCCCAGGGCTGCCATCCTGCATGACAGCAGTGCTCATCTCCTTCAGCTCTTGCTGGTCACAAGGAGCAGCTTCCTTCCTGTGTTGTAATGCCAGGAGATGAAGGAGAATCCTGGCCAGAGGACCATCTGCATTCCCACCAACGTGCTCCTTTGCCCCTGGGTTTGGTCTGTGCCAGGGAGGGAGGGTGGGAGCAGAGAGCAGCAGTTGTGCACCTGCAGTGCTCACCATCTCAACTGGGGAGAGAAGGAGGTGGGGAAACTGAGGCACGGGAGGAGGATCTTTGTGGGATGTGGCCACAGAATGTGTTGAAAAGCAAACTCAGTCCTGCATCCTCCAGATCATGTTCCCTCCTGCACGTATTCCATACCCTGCTTAGTGCTGCCTCTTTTCCCTCCTTTCTTGCCTTGTGTGCAGGGTCTCATTCTGATGCTGGGCACCAGCTCCCTGCTGCATTTGCTGTCCTTCCCTGCCAAACGCAGACCCCTTCACCCCCAACATCAATCCTCCATTTCTCATTCATTGAACACAAGCCCAGGTGATGCTTTGAGCCCTCACCGTGGAAGTTCTCACATGGTGGGTGCTCTCTTCTGTGTGCTCACTACATGCTGTGAGATACCAGGCACCAGTTTTCCTGTTGGGGAAGGAAGAAGAAGGCCTGGAATACCACCCCACTCCCTGCAGAACAGGGACATCTCCCTGTGCTGGCCCATCATCTGTTTTCATCCTGTGTATGTGTATCATTACATATGCCCCATTATCCCTTTGTACAAATCCCAGCTGCAGGAATGTTTTCCTTGGCTGTATCAAGGTGCCACTTGCTGGAGCTGGGAAGTGACAAATACCCTTTTTGCCACGGAGTGAGGTGGATCCTTTCCATGCACAGGGATGTGGGATGGTAGCCTGGAGGATTCCTGCTGAAATGGGATAACTTCATCCCAGTGCTGTTCCCAGGCGATAAGGAACGGTCCCATCCCTGGAAACCAGCAGTTTAAATAGACCAGAAGGAACCATTATGCTTTCCCCTCCAGCAAGCAGGTTTTTCTCACCTTGCATGTCAGAACCAGGAATAGATTTTTGGTAGCCTCAGTCTCCTCCTGCCTCACTGCTTCAGGCTCATACCTCCTCTTCCAAAGGGTCTGTATCCCAGTGCCTTTCAAATAGGAGCTTGAAAGCTGTATGGATGTGCCAGATCCCCAAAATTACAAGCCTGATGGCAAGAACAGCTTGACATGATGCTGGCTATGAATGGACTGCTGCCTCATCCTGGCTGGGGGAAGAGGTGGGAGCTGGCAGCACAGGCAGGTGTTGGACAGCCAGGGCAGTTAAAGGTGTATGAAATGAGTTCTTCATCTTCCTCACCCATTTTCTGCCTGTGTTAACTCCTGTGCTTGGGTCACGTCCTTCATCGCTGCCCTTCCTTCTCTGGGGCCTTTCAGGAAAGGAGAAGGGATAATCATCCAGGTGACATTCCCCTATGGCCAACAGGGAACAGCCTGCACTCGCCTGTGGTAGCACAGCTTTTCTGAGTCAGGGAAGGGCTTTGGTGGCTCAGCAGCAGGGGAATAGCAAGGTGGAAGTATTTCACTTCTCAGAAAATGTCCTCGATCTTTTTTTACCCTCCTTTGCCCAACCTTGCCAGTCCCGTCTCCCTGAAGGGAGCCAAGAGCTGCTGACAGTAAGAGGAAGTCTCTGTCTAAAGCCTATAATTATCCTGTCTGCCTTCCCAGAAAAGGCCAGTTGGGGAGCGAGCGTGCTCCCGTTCCACGGACCAGCCCTGCCTTCTCCTGCCTCCCCAATTACTGCTTAATGGACTTTTTATGATGATAAGACGACTGGGCTGGGGAGAAGTTATTGACGGGGAAATGGAAAATAATTCACTCCCTGTTTGTTTGTTCTGTCAGAAAACCCTCATTTTGCTTTTATTTGTGAGGCACCGAGAAACAGCCCTCGGAAAGAAAAAGTGCAAAATCTGTCCCCTGGATTTCACGGGGACCTGGGTCTCTGCAGGACCTCTCCAAGGGGTGTTCTCAGTCTTGTGGAGTGTCTCCACAGAGACTCCTCCCCGGTCCTGCGCCCAGTTTGCAGCTCTCACTCTTCTCCTGAGGAAAGATGTAGATTCTGGAGCTGTCTCCCTTGCCTCTATCCCTCTCACAAGCTCCCCCGCTCCCTAATGCCACTGCTTTGGAATACAGACCCATTCCAAACAGAGCATTCTTGCTCCCCACTCTCCATCTGTGTCAAATTTGGCTGCTCTCTCCTGTTTTCATCTGCTCTGTGGTTTGTCTCCTCCATCTAATCTTCACTTCCTTGCTCTGGCTCTGAACACCTCCCTTCTCTCCAGCTTGCTCCAGTTCTCTTGCACAGAGTCATGGAATATCCTGACTTGGAAGGGGCCCACAAGGATCATCAAAGTCCAACTCTTGGCCCTACATAGGTCAGCCTAGAGAACGTGCCATTTCCCTTGTTGATCTCTTCTCATTCCCACTGATTTTTCCATCCTTTCTACCTTCTGCTCCACGTTTTGTCTCCTGATTCACTGGTGTGGCAGAGCTGCTCCTCTGGCTGTGCCTCCACACTCCCGTCCCCATCCTTCCAACACAGGGCATGGATCTGTGTGCAGTCAGACCACAGCAGCACGTGCGTGTCAAACACACTTCCTAAAGCAACCAACAAACAGTGGGAGCGTGGCTGGACCCCAATCTCACATTCCTGGCAGGGTTTTCAGGAGGGCAGATGAAAGCACAACCACCCAGGGCTGTGGTTGGGGAGTACCTTGGGCTCCTTCTCCGATTGTGAGCCCGTCAGCAGTTGTGGGAAAGGGAGATGGAGTTTCACTAGATCAGCAGAAAGGTTCAGCCCAGAAACCAAAGGAAGAGGGAGGAGGAAGAAGAGGAGGGGGGGGGTTAACTCTGTGCATGGCGGTGGGAGCACCATCAGATTCCTTCCTGGTGGCTCTGCAAGTTAGTGGGGGGTGAGAAATAACAGGGAGAGATGTCTCATTCCAGCTGACACAAACTGGTTGTTGGAAGATTCCAAAGCTTTTGTCTGGCTTTTGATTTTTACCTTCTTCTCTTCCCAAGAAGTACCTGTTGGAGAAGGTCTCTGAGTTCCCTCTGGTGATGTTTTTGTGGTTATTTTGTTTGTATTTCAGTCTTCAGAGGCTGCAGCTGTGTTCAGTGCCACCCGGGGTGCTGAGTGCTGAACAGAGCCGTGCCGAGACCATCCCTGCTCCAAACTGCGTGTAGTGTCTAGACCAAGACAGACAGGCAGGTGTGAGAAATGAGGGTTGTCACCTCCCCGCTACGTGTGGCAGCCTGAGGTGTGGGGAAGGGCGAGTTCCCAAGGTCAGCCGACTTTGCACCAGAGCCAGAGATCCGAATCCCAACTATGGGAACGATCTGCAGCCTGGAAAAGCAGATTGGGGTGTGCAACTAATGGCAAAATAACATTGACCACAAACGGCTTTGTGGTCTCAACTTTTCCCTTTGTTTTAAAAGGTGGAGTTGCCTATGTGTGTGTATATATGCACAAAAAAGGGTGAGTTTCCATCTGCTGAGTGTTTTTGAGCGAGGATAAAGGTTGTCACTGGCTAACATACCCTGAATCTCTCCTGCAGCGTGGGCACACTCACAGTGGGCAGATCCACGGGGAAATGTTGGGCTCAGCACCACGGGGCCGTTTGCTGAAGGTCGAACAGGAGCGGTGAGCAAAAGGAGGGTGTGTAGGAAGACTCATAAACCGGCCAAGTGGCAGGAAAATGGCCTTCCTGCTGTGCCCTTGCTTCTGCCTCGGTTCCCGTGGCACTCTGGGGTGCAGTGGAGAGCGTGCTCCTTCCCCAGGGTGGGATAATGAGGGTTTACTCACCGGAGAAGGAGGAGCTGGAAGCGGCGCTTTGTGTGCCGGCAGGATGGGCCGCGTGGGCTTCCACGGAGCTGTCAGCGGGGACTGAGGGCTCCAAAAATGGAAGCAAAACCTTTTAAAATCCGTGTTTTGTAGCTGGCTTTCTTTTGTCTCCGTGGATTGCTGCCGCTGTGGGCGAGGGGCCCTTTCAGCCGGGCTCCCGCTGCTCTGCGCTGCGGCCAGATGGGAGAACAAGTGGCTTTGTCTTTATCTGAGGTCCATTGTTGAGGTGCTTTCCTGGGGCTGGCAGGGGGTGGGGGGAGGTGGTAAGCACAGAGGTGGGGTTTGCCATCTGAAATCGGCACCAGGTCCCTGCTGTGGGGCTGAAGGTGCAGGGAGAGAGCTGGAATGGGGGTCAGGAGGATGCAGAGGTGCAGAGGCACTTCTGCAGCCCCCGCGGGGGCAGCCTGGGGCACAGAGGGACAGCATCACACACACTGGGGCAAATACACAGTGATGGGGTCAGGGACCATCCTCCAGCCTTTTCCTTGGCACCTGTGGGGCCAGACAGGTCTGTTACTGTGATGGTGGCACGTCCAGGCCTGTGGGAAGTGGCTGGAAGGGGACATGTCCCTCTCCTTGTGGGAGCAGCTTTGTGCTTGGACTGCCCCACAGCTGGCAGGTGTAGCTGAGGAGAGAGCAGCAGTTTTGGGGCTGGAATGTACTGGGGTGGTGTGGAGAAAGCTGCCCCTGCCTTTGTGTGGTCTGTGAGGCTCAGTGCACCCCTGACCTCCTGGTCCCTCCATAACCCTCCTGTAGTGCCACAGGAGGGACACCCTGCTCCGACCAGGCTTAGGGAAGGCAGCAGAGGGACCCTGGTGCACCTTCATAACTGGCTTTTTCTTCCCCTTCCCCCTCATCCCGCTCCCGTCAGCTGTCAGCTCCGATATGTGGAGCTCATTTGTGCTCCTGCCTCTCTCCCACCCCTCAAACCACCTCTGGGTTCTCCACCCCTTTCCCTGTCTTTGGCATTTGATGTCTCAGACAGGCATATGGTGGCCAGCCTGTCTCCCTCTCTGCTCGTCCATCACCCGCTATTCACCATGGCAGCCGTTCCCAAGGGACATTTGGGTTTAAAGGCTGAGATGTCCCCTCCTTTCCCCCACTCCTACATCTTTCCAGCTTCCTTGCTGTAGAGCTGCTCAACCTGTTGTGTCATCTGTGTATCGTTAGCAGGGAGATGTTGGGGTGGTTTTAACGTGACTGCGTTCGAAGAACTTTTCCTGCTTTGGTGTCACATGAAAGAAGGAAGGAGGGGAGAGGAGAGGAGGCAGCAGCATCTTCCTCTTTGGTGGGGAAACTGCCTCAGTGTGCAGCCCTGGCACGTGGGCTGATTCCTACCATGTGCCTGAGGGATGAGTAGAGACCCCCACTCTTTTCAACTCGCAGCTTCTTCCCAAAGTCGGCAGTAGAATCCCAAAATCCCTCACAGGAAGCATTAAAAATATCCATGTTTGATGTGGATACCAAAAGACGTGTGTATACACTGCTCAAATTTAGGGTGCAATATTCTGCTTTAGACATGTTTCAGATGCAGCTTTAAACTGAAAGAGAGTAGGTTTAGATTAGATATTTGGAAGAAGTTATTGCCTCTGAGGGTGGGGAAGCCCTGGCACAGGTTGCTCAGAGAAGCTGTGGCTGCCCCATCCCTGGAAGTGTCCAAAGCCAGGTTGGATGGGGCTTGGAGGAACCTGGGATAGTGGAAGGTGTCCCTGCCCATGTCAGGGGGTGGGACTGGATGGGACTGGGATTCCATGATTCTGAGCAGATGCCAGCACTGCCTGTGGTTCTCCAAGCCTGTGATTTGGGAAGTGACACCAGCAGGAGGTTGGTTGTCTGTGTGGGGTGACGGGAAGGCGAGCGCGGGGTCCCATCAGCTCCCGGAACATCCATCGGAGCCTCGGGGCAGGGTCGGAGCAGCTGCCAGGGGTGGCAGAGGTGAGGGCAGAGGGCACTCAGCGTGTGCTGGTGCAATTACAGGGCACAGGATGGATGAGGAATATGTGGCAGCTCTCCAGCGTGTC
This sequence comes from Pseudopipra pipra, assembly GCF_036250125.1. NCBI lineage: Eukaryota > Metazoa > Chordata > Aves > Passeriformes > Pipridae > Pseudopipra > Pseudopipra pipra. The sequence continues at coordinate 3,243,572 of NC_087575.1, forward strand.
GCTTGCCCTGGCTGTTGCTTTTGGGAAATGCGTGGGAGGTGGGCAGGAGTGAAAGGTTCAGCTTGACTTGATGGCTTTCCATTAAGCTGTAAAGGAGGATCACAGGTACACAGCAGCCATCCGGTCTTTTCAACCTTCCCTCCGGAGACCCAGACCCCGCAGGAAGCCTCTTGTAGTAGGAAAATTCTTTTGAGCTCCAGATTTTTCCATTCCTGGCTTGATGCTGCACAAAAAATAGGTTTTACTGCTTGGCAAAGCGGAGAAAGGGGAGGAAAAAAAATCTCTGTGACCATTGGACTGGTGGAGCTTAGACTCAGCCTTTTCAAACCTGACTTGTTTTCAGCTCTCCATGCAGGAAGGTTGGTGAAGTGATACAAAATCCCCTGGACTGCGAGTATGTCGTCCGGAAACTGTGTTGCTTTGATTTTTATTTATTTATTTAAAACCGAGGTCCCGCATTCTTGGCAAACGAGGGGAAACACCTCAGACCCTCTGAGTGGGCTGACAGTGTTTCACATGGCACCTTGTCCCTGCTTCTGGAGGCTTTTGAAGCCGTTTGCAGAGCTGAAGGCTCAGCTCTAAGTGTGTGTCTCCCTGCAGGCTGGACCTGGCACGGCAGAGCTGTGCGGGTCCCACGCAGCACCGAGGGATTGGTCTCAGCTTTGGATCCATCACCACCTTGGATCATCACCACCTTGGATCATCACCACCTTGCCTGTGATAGCGCTGGCTCTCTCTTCCCAGAGGGGAGAGGGTTGCTCTGAGCTCGGCGTGGGCTGGTGACAAGTTCTGCAGTGACTGGGGGTGCAGAGGTGGAGAGCGCGGGGAGGGGGGGAGGAATCAAATCTGCAGCTCAGAGGCTTGGGCAATTTTAAAATCAACAATTTAGCTCTGGTTTTCACCTGTTTTTTCCAAGTGAGTAGTAAAATCCAATGGGTTGTTTGGTGGGGGTTTTTGTTTGGTTCCTTTTGTCTCTCGCTGTCTAACGGTGAGTCTCTCGTAGGCAGCTGGGAATTGCAGGGAGCTCAGGAAAAAACCTGTTCACAGACAGCTCAGCTTCCCCATCACCACACACTGAGGTGACACGGGACCTCAAAAAGGGATGCTGAGCAATGACTCCAAGCTCACTGTTTTTTGGAGCACCATCCCTTTCTTCAGGGTGGAAATAGAACCTTGTTTTTCTCCTCAGCTGAGCTCTCATCATGCTGCACCCATTTAAATGTATACCTGACATTAAGGTTTATTAGGGGCTTTTATTTTAGGAAATGAACTTGCATCAATAAAGTGTTCTTAAAAGCCCTGGATGTTTTTAGCTGTACCTTCAGAATTGACTTCTGCAAACTCCTCAGATATCGAGCGGAGGTGAAGGGAGGAAGGAAGTCAGGCTGTGGGCAGAGTGAGCATTTATATTTTAGCCTGAAGCAAAGTTTGGGTTTTACCTTTCTCAGATGGAAGACAGATCCCCCAGTACCAGTTCCTCCAGTGGGACTTGCTTGATAACCTTTAGCTGTAACATTGCAAAGAAGACTCTGACCTCCAAATATAGATTTGGATATTTATAAAGGCGATGCTTTGTACACACAGCATTCGGTGGGACGTAAACAGCTCCAGCAAATTGTATTTACCTCCAGCGTGGAAACAAATGCTTGATTGCATCACATGAGCTTGCTCAGTGCCTTTTATTTATATACTGCTGGCCATGCCAGGCAGGGAAGGGGAGAAGGCTTCCTTTTGTCTTTTGACCCCTAAAAGACCCTGGAGACTTCTCTCCAGCAACCATTTGCCCTCCTGTCAAGCCCTGTGGGAGGCTGTTTGCATCCTATTTTATAGACTCTGAGTATGTACAGATAAATACACTCATTTCAGAGTCACGTGCTCTGCTTTTCTCAAGGAAAACAGACGGCAACTTTATGATCTGAGTGATTTTATTTGAACACAGCTGTGGCCTTGTGATTTAAATATTTCAATAAATTTTAAACTAACTAGATGAGAGGAAACCGCGCAAGGAAAACAGGTTAGAGCACGGAAGGAGGATTCCCAGGGGGGAGAGGCAATATGGGCTCTGCATGAACGCTCCTGGCCTCAGCTTCCTCTCCTGAGCAGCCCCTTGACACCTTCCTTGGTCAGAAAGCCCATCCCAGCATCCTCCCATCCTTGCCAAGATGCTCAAAGGTGGTGGGACATGGGTGGAAATCAGTGGATGGGCTGAGGGAGAGGTGCTGTGGGACCAGGTGTTGTTCCTTTGGGCCTGGGCTGGCCCAAACAGCCTGTGTGTGTTTGGGCATCGCTGCACCTCGGAGCAGCTGAGAGGAGTTTGAGGAGCTCCTTCCTTCAGCAGCGTGAATTCCGTGTTTTTCTGGGCTCTCTGATGCTGGGCAGAGGGGAAGGGGAGCTGCAGGAGGGACTGCAGGCTTGGCTCTGCTCTTGGGCTTGACAGCTGGGCTGTTTTGAAGAGATCACAGCTTGGGTTTGTTGGGCTGTGTCCTCTCCACCCTCCTGTTCCAAGGGATGACGTACCTGTGTGAATGTACCCGTGAGGGCCACGGGGAAGATTTGCAGATGAAGGCAGAGGTGCTACAAGCCAAGGAGGTTTCACATCCTAAAGCCACTGGCACCAGCCTGTTTCACACCATCATCCTCAAGATCTGTTTGTGCCAAGTCCTGCTTCATCCATTTCATGGTCCTCCTCCCACCTTCTCCCCCTGCCTTGGCCATGTTACTGTAAATCTCCCCCATTCCTGGGTGTTTTGGTCCTTTTCTTGGACCTGGGGAGTGCAATTCAGTGTTTCTAGATGTTGTTTTCAGCTCTCCCAGCTTTTGGTGATTATGGTTAGATGGGCTTTGCAAGGGCAATTTCCCCTGTGCAAAACAATTTTAAAAGTCCACTTTTCAGGAGTAAAAGAGGCTTTGCAACATTGAAATCTCTTTGTAGCATCAGACCCTTAATTATTTCTTGCTGGAGATTCTTCATTTGTAAAAAGAAGGTAAAGACTTTGTTCCTACAAGGCCAAGAGGTTTAATTTCATCTGGGATTATTAAGAATAGCAGTGACAATGTTATTATTAATTACAAATGGTGTTTATTAGAGTTTGTCTTTCCTTGTGCCAATGATGATATTTCTTTTTTTTCTTAAAGGTCCCCCTGTGTTCATTAAAAAACCTGTGGACCAAATTGGTGTGTCAGGAGGGGTGGCCTCCTTTGTGTGCCAAGCGACTGGAGACCCAAAGCCACGGGTCACCTGGAACAAGAAAGGGAAGAAAGTGAACTCTCAGAGGTTTGAGGTAAGAGATGTCCTTGAAATCTGTGCCTGTGTGAAGAGAGAGACTGACACAAAGCAGCCACTGCTCCTCTTTGGCCCTTCTCAGACCTGATAATAAAGGGAAATTTGGAAGGGGAGGAGTTTTAACAGCAGGAGGAGTGAAATGCAAGCTCTTGGCCATGTCAACAGCTGGGTTTGTTCCAAAGCAAGAGAGAACTTGGCTCACTTATGTTACTGGAGTTTTTCCTTTTGTTTTGTTGTTTTTTATCCCCTTCCTGGGATATAATATAACTTCTTCCTTCCCTAAGAGACCCCAGCTAAGCTGGTGGTTCTTCATCTCTGTAAATGCACCTTTCATCCCCATCCATGGCTCAGCATTTTAATCCTGGGACAATCTGGAGTAAACATCACAGTTGTTGGCAACCAGACCCAAGCAATTGGCATTGCTTAGATAGAAATGAGGGTGGAAGAACAAGGACTGGGAGGTCATCCTGTGGAATTTGCTGTGGGACTCAGCCCTGCCAGGCAGCTGCGTGCTGAGAGGAGCTCTGTGGTGTCAGCTGCCTCTGCGGGTGGGGGAACAAGGCAGGGGTTCGTTTTTATTTTGTTTTCCTTTGCTCCATTTCCTCCTCCCTCATCACAGTTGTGCTCTGAACACCCACCCCCCACCCCACCACCGAGGCTCGTCCTTTCAGAGCCCTTGAGATGCCCGTGGTGGGACATGTTCACAGTGGGATCCATCACGGTGGGACCCTTCAGCTTCTCCCTTCCTCCAGCTGGGTGGGAAGGCTGTTAAAAAATGGGGGGCCAAGGCACAGAGCCCTCCTGTTTCTAGTTTGGTGGGTCAGTTTGACTGACCCACAGGGTTTGACTGTGACAGTTCTGTCACCTGGAGGTCAGGGCAGAGCCAAGCTGACCATGTTGGTTCCGTGTAAGGGTTGTGGGGCAGCTGCTGGAGTGTGTTTGGGGGTGTGTGTGTGTCTCCTTAGAAGCAGGAATTCACCTTCTGCTTGCAACCCAAGGAGACTTACTCTGTGTGTGTCTCTCTTCTCCCCCAGACAATTGAATTTGATGAAAGTGCAGGTGCTGTTTTGAGGATCCAGCCCCTCCGGACTCCCCGGGATGAGAACATTTACGAGTGTGTTGCTCAGAACCCTCATGGGGAGGTCACTGTCCATGCCAAGCTCACCGTCCTCCGAGGTAAGGAGCACCCTGCCTGCCCTGTGCCAGGGTCACAGTGGGACCCTTCAGCCTCCTCCTTTCTCCAGCTGGGTGGGAAGGCTGTTAAAAAATGCGTGGCCAAGGCACAAAGTCCTCCTGTTTCTGGTTTGCTCCGACCTGTCAGATCTGTTTGCTGTTCTTACCCCGGAGAGATGTAAAATTGCTGTGTAAGAAACAAAGCTGAAACTGGACCACTTCAGGAGGTTTGACTGGATAATGTATTAAGGTTCCTTCCAACCTGAATTATCCTGTGACTCCTGTGATCTTCCCTCCCTGCCAAAAATTCCTTCCCCAGGTTTAGGAGCAGCACCAGAAACTCCTCATTATTCTCCTCAGAAATGTGACACCAAGAAAACCTTTTCCATTGAGGAATCACTTAATGGACTGGGGTTAAGATGATGTTTCATCTGCATGGGCTTTCACACAGTTGTTAGCAATGGCAGCCTCTTTTTCTTGTGCTAGATTCCTTCTGGGCATCTTTCCTCTTTCCAGAGGTCTTTTGCTCCATGCACTCTGTGAGAAAACAGTTCCCCCTCTCCATTTTGTTCTGATTCTTTTTTCCACTTGTCCCCATTACAGAGGATGTTTACATGGATGCCTCCTTCATGTCATCTGTTTGAAATATGCTCCCTGAACTGGTTGTGGGGGAGGGAACAATATGCTGTTGCTCTGGATGCCTCTGGATGTTTGCTGTTATTACCCTGGAGATCCCTACAATGCCTGTGTGAAGGGCTGAGTGAGGTTGGGTGCTAAAACTGACCCATTTTAGGGTTTAGAACACTCATCAATGATGTTTTCTGTTCAAAGCACAGGTGATCCTGGCAGGGGGGTGGTGGTGGATAACTGCCTGAGAGCTCCCAGAGGAGTTTAGCTCGGGAGCATTGGCTATGGATGAAGTCATGGGCTTTTTAGTAGGGACACCGGCAGTGAGAACCTTTCTTTCTGCAGTGAGCACATCTAACAACAAATTTAGGAGCTCCAGGCAGTGTGTGACCCTCAGGCCAAGTGGTAGCTCTGCCTCTGGGGCCGTTGCTTTTTCTTCAGCAATTTCAGTGTTCGTCTTAAATCCTTTTGTTTGAACAGAGTGAAACTGGTGTGCAAATCCCAAATGTGGAGCAGGAAGCAGAGACCAGACATGAGGGCCACATGGCAAAGCCCTCAGCCTCCCCTCAGAGCAGGGAATATCCCTTCTGCTGCCCTCCTGGCAGGCTCTGTGCTGTCAGGATGCTGCTGCCTTGGAGGTGGGCCCATGGTCCACTCATGCCTGACAGATTTGTGTAGGTGCACTCAGATCTCAGCAGCTCCTCTGCCTGCCGTGGCATTTAACCTTCTGTTAGAGAAATGTGGTGGGATGGATCTGTCAAGAGCTTGGAATGGCACAGGATGACAGGAGTGTGTTAACTGTGGTTATCCCAGAGGACTGGGAGCCTTATTCCTCACACTTATTCCCATATATATTCCCTGGGAGCTGTGACAGTTTGGGAGAAGTGCCCCTGCAGTCAAATTCAGTTTGTACCCCTTGAATGTAGCTACGAGCAGTGTCCAGGGAAGGTTCTCCTCCAGCTGCTGCCCTCACTGATCCCCTGGATTCTCACAGTGGTTTTAAGGCTCTCTCCACCAAAAGCAAGCTGCAGTGTATGGAATCATAGAATCATTAAGGTTGGAAAAAGCCTCCAAGATCATCAAGTCCACCCTGTGCCCCATCCCCACCTTGTCACCCAGCCCAGAGCACTGAGTGCCACGTCCAGTCATTCCTTGGACACCTCCAGGGATGGGGGCTCCAAACCTCCCTGGGCAGCCCCTTCCAATGTTTACCAACCCTTTCTGTGGAGAAATTCTTCCTGATGTCCAACCTGACCCTCCCCTGGCACAACATGAGGCCATTTCCTGGTCTTGTTATGTGGGAGAAGAGAGCAACCCTCACCTGGCCACAGCCCCCTGTCAGGGAATTGTGGAGAGCAAAATGGGAATGCTGAGCTGAGCTCAGGGACTGTCCTTAGGGACCAGGGCTCTTTGTACGTGTCTTTGTGCAGCTCTTCCTTCTGGGATCAGCATCATCCATTTGTCAGCCAGGGGGACAGATGACAACACAGGGGCTGCATCTTCCCACTGCCTGACTAATTCCACCCTTTGCTGATCCCACCAGGACATTCTGACTGTGTGCTGTGCTCTCACAAGCTCTCCTGTTCTGTTTGGGAGCTGGTTTGGGGTCTCTGTTTCTGACTGTCCTGCAGCAGTGAGGGTACCCATCCGTGGAACTTGAGGGAGCAGGAATTAACTGCAGGATGGGCTGAGATAGTGTTGAAGAGCATCAAGGAAGCAGATTTTATAGCAGACCCTCCCCTTCCCTGCTCAGCTGGAGTTATTCCATCCTTAATCGTTCCTCAGCTTTCACACAGCTCCTCTTTATCCACATTTTTAAGTGCTGGGAGAGTTAAAAGCACCAAGCCCAAATGCACTGATCTCCACAATGACAAAGTGAGCATGCTGGCAGCCAGGCCTCTCCTTCCCCTCCCCTCTTCTGCACTCACTCACTCTCCTGTTTGTCTTTTCTCTCCTTCCCTGCACGGCCCCCTCCTCCTCTCTGTCTCTTCTCTCACTTGCAGAACTGATGCTGAGCACAGAGGGGGCTGCTCCACGGCTGCTCCACAGCCTGGAGATGGATGGGAGCTGTCATTTGCAGAACCTGGTACCTTGGCACACTCTGGAGTGTGGAAACCTGGGCCCCAGCTGCTGCAAACTGCACGAGGGGCTTTGGAGTAGCTCTGCAGCCCAGTGTGTGTGTGCTGTAATCAGACAGATGTGTCTGTACCTTTGTGCAGGAACATAAGAGGGTTTCCTCAGCACCAGGGCGGTCCCATGAATGGAAAATAACACAGAAAATATTTTCTCTATTCAGAATAGAAAATGAAACATTCTTCCTTACTAGATGCAGCTGCAGAAGGGATTGGGAGTAAACCCATTTTTGCTTATCCACGTGATTACTCCTGGATCAGACCCTGATAGAAACCCCTGTGCCTTCACTTAAAAACAGGAAACTGCAGGAGAGGAAACCTTTGGGAGCTTCTGAGAAGCAAAGCTGTGATGGACAGCATTCAACTCACACAGAGTCCCTTCACACCAGCTCTGCTGGCTTGTTTGTCCTTCCTGCTCTGCTTCTCCAGGGATCCCAGTTTGGTAGGGTTGTGGAGACTGGCTGTTCTTTCCACAGCTGGCTAGACATAGTGCCTGCAAACCTGACTCCTGCAGAGCTCGAAGAAAAAGGAAGACTGGTTTTGGGAAGCGTTTTCCAGTTGTTGTTGACTCCAGCTGCTGTTATTTTTCGTTATAACTTGGACAGGAAGGAAGGTCATTGGCACAGACACCCCAGCTCTCAGTTGATGGGGTTTCTCTAAGCTCCCCACTCCCAGGAAAGACATTTGTATCTGTATCTGTGTGTCCTGGATAGATACAGACACAGAGAGGTTGTGGACTCCCCACCCCTGGAAGTGTTCAGGTGGGGTGTGGTTTGGAGCAACCTGGGATAGTGGAAGGTGTCCCTGCTCATGACAGGGGGTGGAATGAGATGAGCTTTAAGATCCCTCCCAACCCAAACCAGTCTGTGATTCTATCTGTATCTATCTCTGTCTACATTTATATCATCTTTATCCATAGATCCATATCACGATGATTATTATTATTTCCTGTATACAGATTATACTTTCCCTCCAATTCTTTAGTAGCCTGTGGGAGTTGGTAGAGTTCTGTGGAGGTTACCCTTGTGAGCTGTTAGGAAATGCAATATGTTCCCATAAAAGCCAGTGATTAGTCCAGTTCAGTGTCACGGAACAGGATTTACCATGCCCTGATCCATCGCTCGCTCCGTGCTGGCCAGTGCCTGCTGTTCCTGAGGGCTCTGCACTCTGGAAAACTGAGGAGAACAGGCTGTTAGACATGTCAGGACTGCTGGAGTATGACTGAGGCTGTTATGGACACACTTTCAGACCTACTTCTTCTAGTGATTCCCTCTTGATTTTGTTTTAGGAGGTATTCAGACATTTCACTACCAATTGCAGCCCGAAACATCCCTCACACATTCCTCCTCCAAGAACACATCTGGTGTGGGCATGTACAAAGTTCTAGCAAGATCCCTGCTGTTCTGTTGGTTTCTGTGTAATTGTTGGCTTTAAATCAGCCAAAGGTAAACAACAAGCAGCTCTGGATGCTCAGCAGAGAACAGCGAGTCCCAGGGGAGCACATGGGAGAGGGAAGCTGCCCCCTCTGAAATGTTACCTTGCCATTTGGAAAATTCCTGGCAGTCTTTCTTCAAACTTGACTTGTTTTGCTTTTCTTGTAGTGACCTGAAAATTGGACAACGTTGACAGCAGATTAGTTCTGTAGCTTATGAATAACATCAAAGTAATTTTAACTCAGATGCCTGTAGAAGGAGGGCACGTAGGGACACATTAGGGAATACAGGCATTACCTGCACTATTTTGGAGTCCAACACACATATCTAAGTGTGTATTTATTGCCTGTAAGCCTGCAATTCTTTAATAACATTGTTAGGCTATTACTGTTTTCATAGTAAACCTTTCAGCTCAAAAGAAATGGAGTCAACAGAGCGTGTTAGTGAGACTCCTCCCTGCATTAGAGTTGTCTGGCTGGGAAATAACAGGTGCTTGAGGCACAGGTACAGACACATGGGTGGAAATAACTTGTTGATGTAGTTTCACAAGGTGTATAGTGCCAGGATACCTGTTGGAGAGAGGACAGCTGTAGCTGTTCATAAACTTAATGACAAGAGCAGTGATAAGTTCAGGAATGCTGGCTTTTGATCCTCATTCTGCTTAAAAGTCATGTCACTCAAGCTGCTTCGTCTCTGTGTTCCTGCTTTTCCACCCTGAACGAGGACAGTCAACTGTGTAGAGACCATCCAGCATCCAGATCTCCAGAGGAGAGGGAAAAATCCCTCCTCCTCTTCCCTTCAGAGCATCCTCGTGGCTTTCTGCACCGAGTCCATGGCACATCTGTACAGGCTCACACCCTCCTTCTCCTCTAAATTATTAACCAGCCGTGCACACCCTGCGGGGGAAAAGAGCGGCAGCAACATCCGCTTTATCTTTCTTTATCATCCTCTTTTCCAGCACAGCTAATTAGCTAAACCCAGAGCTGCCACCTTCCAGAGTGACAAGGAGACAGGGAGCACCCCTGTCCCCTCGCTGGGGCCAGGGACCCTTCTTTGTGTGCCCAGGTTGGATCCGGGCATGTCCTCCAGCACAGAGTGTGTCCTCGGGTAGGATTTATTATAAATGAGAGCTGAAGTGCTCTTTCCCTGCCTCTCTCCATCCCTCCTCCCCTATCCTTTCTCACTCTACTTTGTTCAGTGGCCTTGAGGTGATTCACCAGCTTTGGGGGGGTTTAAACTGCCAGGTCCAAGCTCAGGTGTGAACGAGGTGTTGGGATGCTCCATTTATGTGGCAACTGCAACACAGGGAAGTGTTTGCCTGCATAAACCAGCACAATTTCCAGCAGCAGCAGCTGCCCAGATGTGCCCTTGAAGCATCTCCAGCTTGTGTCTGGTTCTTTTGTTCCTGCAGTTGCCTGAGCTGCTTTCAGAAAGAGAATTCACAACCCAAACCGTTCCTTATTTATTCGGGAACAGGCTTGGGGTGGTGTTTGGGGATTGATGGGGAGGGTGGCAGGGCTTGTGTGTGCATGTCTTGTGGGGATTGTGCTGAGGTTGTAATTGCATTATTACAGGGAATCCAGTTGTTAGGGGATGGAGGCAGTTTCACTTCCCTGACAGGAAGGAAATCTGAGCACTTGAATCAGAGCAGTGTGTGATGTTCAGAGATGATCTGATCCTCAAATCTGATCACGCCTCTAGTCGCAGTTGTTTTAATTAAACTCAGAGGAATTCTGCACATTGTGCTGCGAGATTAACATTTTTGTTTAATTAGAAACACTCAGTGATAATAGTTGTACCAGGCCTCCCCCAACACACACACATGTGCAAACACAAACACACACACACACACACACCCTGCCAGGCAGAGGGTTGTTCTCTCTGTGGATTAATTGGTTCATGGAAGGAAGGGGCTGGGGTTGGAGGCAGGTGGAGCAGCATCACCAGGGAGCAGGATAAAAGCAGTGATCAATAATGATGTCATCTGCAGCCAATGCGGCAGCGGCTCCTCACCGCTCAGCACGGCTGGGGAAGGAGCAGGAGGGAAGGGAAGAAGATGTTAAAAGCCTGGCTGAAAGCTGTGCAGAGGCACAGCAATTCCCTGGGCCCCCCTGTCCTGAGCTCACTCCTGGGGGGGCTGGGGGTTTGCAGCACAGGAGGTTTGGAGAGTCCTGCAGTGCCCGAGCACAGCCTGGTGAGCTCAGAGGGCTGGGTCAGTCCCTGGTTAAAGGGGGGTGTGTGTGTCCACAGTTCAAATTTAGGATGCAATGTTGTGCTTTAGAGGTGCTTCAGGTGCACCAAAATGGCTTGAAACTGAAAAATGGCTTTAAACTGACAGAAGGCAGGTTTAGATTAGATATTAGGAAGAAGTTGCTGCCTCTGTGGGTGGGGAGGCCCTGGCACAGGGTGCCCAGAGAAGCTGTGGCTGCCCCATCCCTGGAAGTGTCCAAGGCCAGGTTGGACAGGGCTTGGAGCAACCTGAGATAGTGGAAGGTGTCCCTGGCAGGGGGTGAAATGGGATGAGTTTTAAGGTCCTTCCCCACCCAAACCAGTCTGTGATTCTGTTTCTTGATGAAATGACACCCTTATACAAGTGTTTGTCCATCCTGGCAGATCTGCATTACTGGAGCAGTTCTAATGGGACGTGGTTCTGTTTGTGGTCAGATTCCTGTGCTCCATGAGGAGAGGTGTGGTTAATACACTTCAATCTCCAGTGAGTCACAATAGATCCTTTATAACTCTCTAACAATGGTCAGAGGCAGGAAACAATGCACATTTTTAAACACACAATTGAGACATTTATCCTTTTTTTTTTCCCTGCAGTAGCTGTGAACTGCTAAAAATGGAGCTGGACAGAGTTTCTTGGCCTCAGGTATCAGAGCATCACACACACCTTTAGCTCTGCCTTCAGGATTTCATAGATTTTTAGAAGCTGAGTGTGAGGCACAGCAGTGTGGAACAGCTCTTGCCCAAATCACATGTGTTTGGAGCTCACACAGAGCTGGGATCTGGTGATTCTGCTTCTCTTACAGGATGGAGCTCTGAGCACCCTGGTCTAGTGGGAGGTGTCCCTCACAGTAGGGAGCTGGGATTAGATGATCTTTATGGTCCCTTCCAATCCAAGCCATTCTGTCAAAATGCCCCCACCATGGCAAGGCCACTCTTGTCCCACGTCTCTGGGTTCAGCCATATGTAGTTTGGCTCCATTCCTCCTGATCCATCATGTACCAGCCTTAGGAAATGAGCTCTTGGTGTGTTGGCAGTTGGCAGGGTGGCTCCCAACCAAGGCCAGGGGCTCCAACCCCATCTTGGTGCTGCTGTGAGACCTCCCACCGGTTTCAGTAGGGAGCTGGTTGTGATGTATGTTGCCTTCTTAAAAAATCCCACCATTTTTAAATCCTCTGTGTTATTTCCCTTCTGTTCCCTCACCTGCTTTTGAGATGGATTCAATGCCACAGACTCCCGAGGCTGTGATTCCTTGACACGGCTCATTTGAGATGATGGAAAATCCCTCTCAAGTCTCACCCTGGTTCTGGCATCCTCCTTCCAAGCTGCCCTCCCCTAAACACTCACTTTCTAGGGGGAAAAATGGCATGTTCCAGAGCTGTATCAGCCAGCATAAGACAGATTTTTTTCCATTCCACAGGAGTTAAGAAGTGGTGACAAATATTACAGGGGAAGCACTGGGGTTTTGTACGAGTTACCACAAATTAGTCACCGTTGGTCAGGATTGCCCTCCTCACCCTCATTAGGGAAGGCAAAGGCAGGGTTGAGAGAAGCAGGAAGCTCAGTTGAAGCTCAGTTGAGCCTCTCTGCTGGGTGCTGGTGCCACGTCCCTCTCCTGGGAGGGCAGCAGCACTTGGAATTAATAAATGTAGAAATCACACCCTGGCTGACAGCACTTGGCGGATTGTTGTTCGTGTGTCCCCTCTGGTCACTGCAGCTGGATGAGATTTTCCTCTCCTTTCTCTCCCAGTCCCACTGTGTCTTTGACAGCCCTTTCCACGTGGGTTCTTTCATTATTTCTCCTGTGTAGTTTGTTTTGTGCTGTGAGGTTTGGAGGGAGAAGGTGAACCCTTTCCTTTTAACTGTGACTGTACAGACTGTTCTCTGCAGTGCAGGGAGCTTTGCCACCCCTGTGCACAGTTCTGCTGTAAAAACCAGTTAAATGCCAGTCACTGACCTGACAGAGCTTCACCTGGAGGAACTTTGACACGATGACTCGAACATAAATCCTGGGAGGAGCAGCTGAGGGAGCTGGGGGGACTCAGCCTGGAAAAAGGAGGCTTTGAGGGGGGAACCTTCTCACTCTCTGCAACTCCCTGACAGGAGGGTGCAACCAGGAGGGTGGGTCAGGCTCTGCTCCCAGGGAACAAGGGACAGGACGAGGAGAGATGGCCTCAAGTTGTTCCAAGTTGTTCAGGTTGGATATTAGGAAAATTTTTTCACTGAAAGAGTGGTTAAATATTGGAAGGGGCTGCCCAGGGCAGTGGTGGAGTCCCCATCCCTGGAAGTGTTCAACAAATGGGTTAACATGGCACCTGAGGACATGGTTTAATGGGCAGGTGGGACTCGGTCGAAGGTTGGACCTGGTGATCCTGGAGGTCTTTTCCAACCTTAGTGATCCTATGACTCCATACTCCTGTGCCCCAAAGGGTTTTAAAAATGGCATTTAAGTGTGGAATCTTCTTGTGGGAGGTTAGACAATCACATAAAATGGACAAGCTGCTACATTTTACTGTATCATGTGTTTTCACAGCCCATATATGGACCACTTACTGTTTTAACTTGCCTGGCACAGGGCAGCAAGTCTGCCTGATGCTTTCCTTGGTGCATTTTAACAGCTCCATTTCCTGCCCTGCTCCCTGTTTAACCCTTTCCCTTCGTTGTCCACCTCCAGAGGACCAGTTGCCTCCCGGCTTCCCGAACATTGACATGGGGCCCCAGCTGAAGGTGGTGGAGCGGACCCGGACGGCCACGATGCTCTGTGCAGCCAGCGGGAACCCCGACCCAGAGATCACCTGGTTCAAAGATTTCCTGCCCGTCGACCCCAGCGCCAGCAACGGGAGAATAAAACAGCTGAGATCAGGTAAGGCCTGGCTGTGAGACTGGAGGAGTTGAGACCAAGAGGTTTCTGAAGCACAGGAGGGGCCTGACAGGCACAGGCCCCACTGCTGTGGATGGGGCCGTTCACTCTTTTTTGTTGTTTTGGGACTCGTATTCTTACACATCCTTTCCACTTGGAGCCCTCCTGGCCTTCCCCACTGCCCAGCTGACATGGAGGGAAGCTGGTGCCCATCCAGAGGGCACTGTAACTATGATCCCTGGATCTTGGTGCTCTTGGAGCTCAGGGGAAACCAGGGCCTGGATGGGAGCTGAGGGTTTGCTCCTCAGCCCAAGAACTGGGCAAGGAAGAGAGAACCACTGTGGCAGACATGGCTTTTTAGGCCACACACACCTGGTGTAGGGCCCGTGGCTCAGGCAGCCTCTTGCTGTCAAGACATGATGGTGTCAGTGGAGCCTCTCCAAGCTGGTGTTGAAGAACAGCTCTTGCAGGATCTCTCCAGTGTCACATCCCTGCAGCCATCGCTGTGGAGCCGTTGGGAATGTTCCGGAGTGACCCCTCAGCGCTCGGTGGAGTCCATCCCCACCAACAGATGTACCCCAGCTCTGTGGCTCTTGTCAGTTTTCCATCTTTCCCCATCTGCTTGTCCATCTGTCTCTCCTGTTTGTTTTATGTTTGCTGTTTTGTGTGTGTGTGTGTGTGTGTGTGGCAACGTGACATCTCTTAATATTCACGTTTCGGGAGCTGTTTTTATACTTGTTAAATCTGCCAGTTTTGCTGGGTGAGAGCGTGCAAGGAGGGCATAGGTGGATTTATTTTTGAGTACTACTGATAAAACACTCCCATTGAGAGCTGCAAAAATGAAGCAAGCTTTGGAAGTTTTACCTCTTGACAAAAACTAACCCAGAAAATGATCCTTTTCACATACTGCTTGGACCGACTGCTTAGACCCAGCCTAAAGAAAACATGTCCAGGGTTGGACCTAGCAAAGACCAGCATCACTTCAACTGCTCAGAAGATTTCTTTGGCCAAGAGAGATGGAGCATTTTTAAGTCTTTTTTTTGGCAAAAAAAGGCATTGTTGTAGGCAAAGGGAAAGCAGAGGGTTCAGTGAAGCCACTGGGGTTGCTTTGTTTGTATTAGACCTTTCACAAGGTGTCCAGTTGAGTAATAACCAACTGCTTCTGCCCAGATCTCTGCTGGCTCTGGAAAAATCAGTTTTGACTGTGTCCTGCTGCATCTGAATATCAGAGCATGGAACCACCAGGTTTTTGTCTTGCCCTTTTTGGCAATGACTACTAAAAATATAGATTTTTAGTTCATTGGGCCACCAGTGGAAAAGCTTCAGCATAGCTCCAGTTTAATGCAGCTTTTACACACCTGCATAAATGCTCCTTATTCAGTGTAGCAAAGTTACAAGGAGATCCTTAAACTGCTTTGTGGCATTAGAATGGCTTGTTGAATCCCACGAACGCAGATGAGATTGACCTCCCTGTTTTATCATAACAGCTGAGGCAACTGCAAATAAAAAAAATCACTCAGCATAAATAATGAGAGGTAAACTAGAATTATATCATGCTCTGTGACCGTGAACTGAAGTGTGAGTAATGCACAGGCAGATTATTTTTAATACATTCATCATCTTGCTAGAATGCCTTCGGATTTGATCTGGTGTTTTCCTCAGAGCCACCTGAGTGCTGCGTTTTTATTCCAGTGAATTGCTTGGCCTCAGAGTGAACCCTTGGCCCTTCTGATAAATCAGAAGATACCTGCTGAGATTTAATCTCATTTACAGCTGCTTTCAATTAGAAAACTGGTGAAACCCTGAAGCATCCCTGTTGCCCTTCGGGGCAGGAACCTGTTGCCTGTGTGGCAGGGAGTGCAGGTCCCTGGGCAGTCGGGGCTTCCCAGTTCTCCAATTTCTGCTTTCATGGCCTTTCAAAACTTGCATGTTCTGCAAGGAAAGGCCTGTGAAAGTGCAAAATATGAACATTAGGGTCATCTGTACTGTGCCAGCACTTTGACCTGTGGAAAAGGATTCTTTAACACCATGGCAGAGCAGATTCAGGCATGGATTTGTGACTGAAATTCAAGGTGATGACTGTTTGAGCTGCTAAAGTCAGAATTTAATTGTAATACATTTATCTTTCCAGAAAACAAACTTTGCTGCCAGAAGTGTGGCACTAGCACACAGCAGGGCATTGGATGCTCCAGGACACTGCTAATAAGCTTCAGTGTCTTTCACCCACAGGTCACCAGTGGGACTCCAACCAACCTTGGGGTTACCAGTTACACCCAGCCAAGGGTGTTTGCCCAGGTGGGCAAACACAAGGGTGTTGTTCCCTCTGGGAACAGGGGTGCAGGGAGGGGCAGTGACCCTGCTGCTAAATCACAGCTTCATCTCTGCACTTTGTGCTAACAGATCTAGGAAGATTTAGGAAGAAATTCTCCCATCTGAGAGTGGTGAGGCCCTGGCACAGGTTGCCCGGAGAAGCTGTGGCTGGAATTGTCCAAGGCCAGGTTGGACAGGGCTTGGAGCAACTTGGGCTAGTGGGAGGTGTCCCTGCCCGTGGCAGGGGGTGGAACTGGATGGGTTTAAGGTCCCTTCCAACCCAAACCATTCTGGGGTTTAGTGACTGTGCTGTCCCCAAACATATACCTGTGTTGCTCCCTGATGGAGTCTGGGACAGGCTGAGGGAGCAGCAGGGCATGACAGTCCCAAATTCCACCCTGGAGATGAAGTCATCAGGATGGCAGCCGTGCTGCTGCAGTACAGAGGGTGCTAAGAATTGGATTTTTATCAATATATGAGTTAGTGGTAAACATGCAAATGAATTCATTAAAAGGAACAAGTGAAATGTCATACAGGGAACTCTGCGAAATCAGGAACCGTGTCCAGATTTGGTTCTCATTTATATTAAATCTGAATGTTTGGCTGCCAATATAAACAGGCCCCTGAGACCACAGTCATTATATTCCCATCATCCTGGGGACCCATTTGTGACACGGGTCTTCAATCTAATCAAGAAACAGGTGATATGTCATTAAGCATAGTGGCTTTTCTCTGGTATTTCTGCTCCCCCTTTCCATCTCCAGATAAACTTCCCAACCAGCTGGAAACCTTTTAATGCTTGGGGGTTTGGCTGAGTGAAAAGCTGAATTGTCAGGAGGAGGAGAATGGGAAGAAGCTCTGTCCGGGCTCCTGCTTCTCTTAGACAACGTGAACATCTCAACCTTAGAGACCTGGGTTGTACACGAGTTTAAATGGTCTTGGAAAAGGGATATTTCTGCTTATCTCGGGACATTTAAAGCAGGAGGCAGAGCCAATGTCCTCTGCTCAGCCATGCCATCTAGGGGGGACACTGGAGGCAGCCTCCAGCCACCTTCCTCACCACAGAAATACTAAAACCTTTTGTGTCTTGTGTGTGTCTTCTGTTTTCTAAATAACTGGCTATAACAAGCTTTTCTTTTCTTTTTTTTTTGTTTTTGTTTTTCACTTTTTTTTTAACATTCAGAGACCTTTGGTAAGTTTGTTCAATTAAAAAAAAAATTAAAAATCGAACCAAAAAACCCCAAACCTGCTAATGTGCAGATTTGTAACCCTTGCCCTTTAAACTAATTCCTTTGTAACAGCTTCTTGAGAGGCATGCTCTGCATTTCTTCTACTAACTCCTTTCAGTAGGGATGTTCTGCCCTCTAAATTAATTTCTGCAGGGGTATTGCAGGCTACAAAAAAAAAAAAAGAATAGTAATAACAATTCCAATTAATTTATCTGTATAAAGAGATAACAGCTAAATATAAACCTCCTAACATTGGATAGATTTTTTTTTTTTTGTCTCTTAGCAACAGTTGTCCTGGAATTCCCCAATTACACAATAGCTTGTACCCTGGAACTGTGATAATTGTGTTCACACCTGCAGGAGGTCTTGGAGTTCCACATCTAACGGGGTTATTGGCATTTTTCAGGAGGGAGACGTGGGGGTGCAGCATTTCCAAATTGAAGCTGTAAATCACAGGTCGGTGGGGAAGGGTTGAGGATAAGAACCCCCCCCCACACACCCCTTTTTTCCCCTCTGGATCATCTCCATCCCCAGAGAGGGCAGGAGCCTGTCTGCAGAGCTCACGTCACGTTCCCTGCGTGTGCCAAGTCCCCTTTTGTTGCTGGAGACGTAGGAATTGCAGCTGTCAGCCCGGATCCGGCGTTTTCCGATTGCAGGAGCCCCTTGATGATTTGCCTGCTTGTTTGGAGCAGAAAGCTGCGTCCAGCCCTCGGGAGAGCAGCTCAGCACACACATGTTCCCACACGTGGCCCTGACAGAAGGTGGGGATGTGTTTTCTGGCATTGCCATGGCAATGGTGACTGTCCTCCTCTCCCTCTTTTCAAGGCGGGGAGAATCCGGAGGCGGCACAGCATGTGGGAAATCAGAGGGAGGGGTGGTGGAGAGCAGACCCCTGTCCTCTGTCACAGAGGGGGACACCTGCACGGGGAATTCTGCCTGGCACCATCTTGGGCATTTATAATCCAGAGACAAGGCCTTTAAGCTGCCTTTTGCCTCTGCTGCTAAACCCTGGGCTGGCCATCTGGGCTCAGGCAGCCTCAAAATTTGCCCTAAATAGGCAGATCTGCAGATCCTGGGAGGCTGGGGAAGGCAGTATGAATAGTTTGCACGTGGCATCTCAGAACCAGCTTTTCCCTTGGAAAATCAGCATCCAGTGTGAGCTGTTCCTCCTTTAGTTCTCCTGCAGAGCTGGTGCCTTTGCTCTGCCCTGGACACTGGGCAGCCTCAGGCAGTCCCTGGTGCTCACCAGGCAAGTAAGGTATTGAGCACAGGGGCCTCCCCTCCCACCCCCACGACCCCGTTTCAAACCTTACAGGACCTGTCAGAGCACCTCAGAATAATTAATTAAGTTCACACCCTCTTCCAGCACCATTCCTGCTGCCCCTGTGTTGAACATGACGCTGGTTAGATGTGAAACTCCAACGCTGAAAATCTACCATCTGTGCGTGGGCCACCACCCAAACTGCTGCTCTTGCCGTGCGAGTTAATCGAGCTCATTCTGACTGAATCTCTGTGTCCCTCCCACCTCCTATCCCTGGTGTGGGGCATCTTCCTAAACCTCTTTTGCTCCTCACCTGTGTGCCAGAGTTAGACCTGGAAAGCCCGAGGTGCAGTTGCCTGGCTCACCTTGCTCTCCCAGAGCTCTGTCTCCAGGACAGTCTGTCTCCAGGAGCTGCTGACAGCCCATTTCCAGGGGCAGTGCTGATGCTCAGAGGGAGCAGGGAATGACTAACCTGCAGTGACACAAGAAGGTAACACTGCTGTTGTGTCTGTGCTTGCACAGCTCTAACTTCCAGCATGTTTCTCCTGTCAATTAGAGGGAACTTTTCAGGAAACTGCCAGGCTTAGCCAAGGCCAAAGAAGCTTTCGAGTTGTGGGTGATGTTGGGGTCTCTTCCCCTCCTCTACCCTCTTCCCATTAGCCCTGTTCCATATTGGTGCCACAGATGGCAGATTTTCACTCCAATTTTGAGACAGAAGGATGTATCAGAGGCTGTTTTTATTTCCACTGAACTCAACTATAACCCTTTGCTGCTTTCTCTCTCTCTCTCTTTCTTGCTTTTTAAACCTCCCTGCCACCTCCTGGGTGGGGATCTGCCCAAGTCCTTGCTCTCCCACCTCTTCCAAGCGCTGTCTCTCCAACCTCTGTCCTGAGAGCTAACCAACCTGCTTCATTAACCTTAGCTAGTTCCTAACCCTAACTAGATGCTAACTTTTCTCTAGCCAATGACCTAACCTCTTAACTAGAAGCTGAGTCTAACTAGAGTCTAATCCCTAACACTAGAATGCCTCTCTTCCCTCAGCTCCTTTGAGAAATAAAGATGAACTGTAATCAATATCTCTCTATTTTTACCTTCTATCCTGAGAATGGAGGATTGAACCGCAGCAGAAGGATGAGCAGGGCTGAAGGATAAGGAGGGAAGGGGGTTTTTTTGGTGGTTAAGGCAGAAGATTGGCACGGAGGAGGTTTTGACTCCTGTTCTTGCCTCTGCCACAGACTTCCCTCCATGACCTTGGGCAAGTTGCTTCACCTCTACCTCGGTTTCCCCGTGTGTAAAGAGGGGTAATAACTCTGCTGTACCTCAGTGGGGGAGAGGAGAGAGGGAGAGGCTGATATTTATCATTGAATGTGCTCCACAGCCCTGGCTGGGAGGTGCTGCAGAGTGGCAGCAGTGTCACCCATTGCAGAGGAGCTCCTGCATTTCTCCCCAGGGAGAGGCAACACTTGGCACTGCGGGATCTGCCCCGTTCTCAGGATTGGGGTAAAAACCCACCAACTAAACCCCCTTCTTTGATAAGCTGTGTGACACTTCTGAATGCCCCCGTGAGCAAAAGGACCTGCCGTGTTTTCAAAGGAAGATGGTTTGGTTGCAACCTCAGGAGGTCAGATGGGGGGGACAGTGATTTTTGCCCCTGACTGTGGCCTGGTTCACCCACCACAGCGTCACTCCCTCTCACCTGGGAGACCTGAACACTTGGGTTGGGCTCTTAGACACAACAGGAGGGGGTTGGAATAAAATAACCCAAGGAAGATGCAGTCAGCAGGCAAGTGTAGCAGGACTGCTCTCTCCATACAGCCCCCTCCTCACTGGCATTAGGGGTCCCAGAGCAGCTGCAGGAGGTCCCCAGGTAGCCCTGTACCTGTGCAGCAGCCTGGCCTTCAGTGCACAGCACCTGCCTTCAGTCCCTGTGCAGAGCTGTGAAGGATGACTGAAGGTCCTGAGCAGGACATGTACTGAATTCCTTGCACATCTGTGCCAATAACTAAAGTTTGGAACTGGGAATTTGCTAGCAAAGGTGGGATCAAACCTGCAGTTTAATGTGATGCAAGGTGTTGGATGTCCCTCTCCCTGTCTGGGCTAACAGGGCCATAATGCCAGCCCTTTTTTTCCCAGGAGTGATGAAGGTAAATGCAGGTCCATCACATGTTCTGCAAGTAGCAAACAGTAATGTTAGCTGAGAGCCTGAAGATTATCTTTGCATTCTTAGCAACAAAATGGAGCCAGTTTTAAGACTTTCCAAGCCAGGTGCCACAGAGGCTCTGCAAACAGCCAACTGAATTGGGCTGCTTACAAGGGCACCCCTACCCTGAGCACACCAAGCCCTCTTCAGTGTCCCTGTTATTTAAGATGAGGTAGAGCAGGAAGTTTCCTACTGGGAACTGTCTTCCTTGACTCAGGTCCTTTTCCCACGGGCAGTGCAGGTGTTTGGGGTTTTACAGTCTTTTCACTTATTTTCTTTGTTTTCTTTGCAGAAGGTACACCGATCCGAGGTAAGACACCCCCAGCTCACTCACTCACCCACTCTCCAAACACTTCTCTCCACTCAGATCCCGTTCCATTGCCCTGTGCTCAATACAGATTCGTGTTGTTGTTATGTTTTCTTGTCCTGCTTCACCTCTGGATATTTCTTTTTTTCTACCTGTCTTTATTTTATCTATGGTTATAATGTCCTTTTTTGTTTGCTGGGTGCACTTGGTAATACTGATACTGTTATTCTAATAACGTCTCTGGCTGTGCTGCCTCAGATTTATGGCAGAATTTTAAGAGCTAATCTCTCCAGGACTATGAAGGACTGAAGTTTATCTCGAGCATTAAATGTTATCAAGGCTTGGTAAATACTTAGGACCTTCTCTTGATTGGTGCAAAGTGCTCCCAAGCTGCTGATGGCGATGAGAGTTTTCCAGTCCTTTGCTCAGGCAGATCTTCAGCACTTACCATCTCAGCCTATTCATTTGTTTGGCTCCAGAGCCTCTTTCCACTTCCTCCCCACTCTCTTACCCTCAGGTTTCTCTGGGAAAGATCCATGGTAAGTAGCTTCTGCACTGTCTCTTTAATGGAGTCAAAAAATACTTGACCTCAAGCTGTCATTGAAAGGCAGAAGGAATTGGGTGTGCACCCCTTGGAAGACCCTGCTTTGGTTTTATCTCCACTGGCACATTTAAAATTCCATAATTCTCTGCTGGTAAAAGCAACAGGAGGTGCTGTAGGTGAGATTTACGTTTTTCACACATCATCTCTACTGGCTCCTGACAAGTGCTGAACAGTCCTTGCCCTCTCTGCAGTGTCACTTCTGCCACTGCCTTGATCAGCAGAGCTGCAGAGGGCAGGGTGGAAGGGGTGGGCAGTGGGCAGAATGGAAGGGATGAGTCCCTACTCCCCTTGGGAAGCTGCCCAGAGCAGTCCATGGTTCCCTTCCTGCCCTGCAGCGTGGCTTCCTCTGCCCTGTGTGCACTCAGACAAGTGATGCTCATGAGCCTTGCAGAAAACCTATCTGGAACCAGTGGGAACAACTCACAGATTTGTCCAAATTACAGAAATTTCTGGGAGAACTCACTGACCAGCTCTCCACCCAAGTGAAGCTCTCTGAGGCAGAGCTGGAGCTGTAATTCCATATGAAATTCGCTCAGCTGGGGGCTCAGTGTGAAGCTTCAGTGAGTTTGGGTTTTAACTCTTGTTATGCTGAAAAGCCCCACAGATTCTTTTGGAATTAATTTCGTTTGGTTTAGTGGCTTGGATGGGGTGGGTTTTTTTTGGTTTTTAATTCTATCTGTTCTGCTTTTGGGAGCTCTGAGGCACAATGGATGCTGGTGGGAGTCTCACTCACACCCCATCCCTGTCCTAAATACTCTCCCAGCCTCACGTCCCCCCTTACAGGATCATTCCCACCCACGCACACGCAGAGGAACGTGAGCTCCGTGTCCTCCTCATGTGAACACACTGGTTTTTCCTTCCTGAAAAGGCTGTATCTGCAACCAACAATGATCTCATTTGCACTCTTCTCACTTAAGATTTTATCAATACTATTACACCGAGCTGGAATTGTTTGGTTTTCGTATTTAGTTTTTTTTTTTCCCAGAGATGGGAGTTAAGAGTCTTACCACATGTGAGCTCTGTCCATATCTGTAGTATAATCATGTACTCCTAATACATAAAACATTTGAGAGCCTGTTGAATAATTTATGTAGTATGTATTTTAACTGGAGTTTTGCAGGGATGAAGCCTTCTGAGGTAAATGAGGCAATTTTCTCCCATGTACTTCCGTGCTGCATCTCTCTGCATATTTGCTGACAGGAATCTTTAGTTTGGGCTCTGGGTGTATTCTTGTAGCCTGCAATAATGTACAGGTTTAAGAAAAACCTTAATCCTTTTGGCCCAGATGATGCAAACCACGCAGGCAATTCTGAAGTTCCAGTGCAGTATTTACGGGGTTTTCCCTTGGGAATATTTGCTATCAGCGAGGTGCTTTGCACAGGGACTCAGCAGGCTTCCTGGGAAGCAGGTATTTGAGCACAAAACAAAGGCAGTGGTGATAGAAATTCCCCAAGCAGTGGGTGACAAAGCCTTTCGCTTTTATGGTCACTGCTTCAAATTGAGCAAGGGAAAGTCAACTGCCTGCTGATGGATTTCCGGGGCTCACAGTAATATGGATTATTGAGGCTGATTTCAGGAGTTCTGGTGCAGAACGCCTGCATTGCAGAAGCCACAAAACTTGGTGCTTTTGCTGATGGGTTCAGGACAAAGAGTAACTCCTGATAGAGCAGGGGGGGATTAAATTTTCTCCTCACGTTGGGTACGTGTCCAGCCACAACACTGAGCCCAGCCACGAGCTGATGCCCGCAGGGGCTCGGCGTTCCCGGCCTGCATTCCCAGGGAGGAAACAGCAGAACACTGAGGCTGTTGCAGTGTCTTAAAGCAAAGTGGTGATGATGGTGTCTGTGCTGCGGTGTTCTTCTCTCCTCAGGTGGGCTGCAGATCGAGAGCAGCGAGGAGACCGACCAGGGGAAGTACGAGTGCGTGGCCAGCAACAGCGCCGGGGTGCGCTACTCCTCCCCCGCTAACCTTTACGTGAGAGGTAGGGAGCACATCGGCTCACTGGCACACACCTCCCTCCTCCCCGGGCCTCCCTTGTCCCAGCTGTCCCATTCCATCCTGGCCCCGAGCAGGGGAGATGCTGGTGGTGATCCCGGAGCCTGCAGAGGGATCCCGCTGTGCCCCGATTTCCTCCCCGCAGCCGGCGGCTCCTGCTGCCCTGCCAGCAGTGCAGGGCTGTGTCACCCACAGAGGAGTCAAATGTGACCCAAAGCAGTGCCCCCCAAAATCTGCCAGCGTCAGCCTGCAGAGCCCAAAGGGGAATGAATCACTTTGGCTGCAGAGAGGCCCTAATCCCCCTTTCTCCCAAAGGATCCCCGCTCTGGAAGTGGGAAGGTTTCAGTTCTGCTGGTGTGGGTGTGAGAGGAGGGGAGGACCCTCTCAGCCTCCTCCACAGAGCTCTGTATCCCCAGATCTCACTAGGTTGCATTGTCACTGCTCCCCTCAGTCCCAGCTGGTTTTCCCTGTGCCAGCAGTAAATTGTCACTGGTTCCTTGGGAATGAACACTGGGCATGGAGAGCTGGAGAGGGCCAGCCCTGCCTCAGTGACAATCCCTTCACCCATGACAGGGGGAACAGATGACAGGGGGATTGGCTTCTGCTCGATGCCCCCTCGATGTTCTCCCACCCCTTGGGCCAACAGCCTCTCTGCTTTCTCCATTATTTTAATCTCTCTGACCTGTAATATTTCGTGTGTAGCTTTGGTTTAACATCTTTCCACAGCAAAATCCCTTTTGGTAATGAGAGAGCAGGGCTGGTCCTTCTCGCTTTTTTAGAAAAAAAAACCAAAAAAACAAACGAAACAAAAAAAAAAACAACCATTGGGAGGAAAAAAGAAAAGTTACATCCCAGCAAACTGTTCCCATTTCCATCCCATCGACAGAGGAAGCGCCTCCCACCTACACTCACGTTACTCTGCAGCCCAATGCAGAGCCATGCTCCTGTGTGCACTCCTTTCTCTCTCTCTTTCTCTCTCTCTCGTGTCTCACGCTCACTAAATCACATGCACATGGAGAGAAGGCTTTTAATAATTTAATGTTTCCAAGCTAAATTTTTAAAATAGCCTTTTGTGGCCAGCTGGAAAATTGCGTTTGAAATTTTTTTGCCCCGTCGCCCGGGCCCCGAAATTTTGGGAACGTAAATCTGGATCTGATGCTAATTCAGGGCTGGATCCTTTGCAGGCAGCTTAGCTGGAATGGTTTGGGTTCTTTTTTTTTTAAAAAAAAAAAAAAGCAGGAAAAATGTGGGGATTTTTTATTATTCTTTTATTTATAAATTTCCTCTACTTTTCTGGCCACTCGGAAACTACCCAGGAGACAAAGGTTGTAACATGGTGTTGTCTCCACACCTGGATGAGTGGGCTCCAGGTATAGCCCTCTTTCTATCCCAGTTAGCCTGTGTGTACCTGGGCCTGCCTGAAACCAGCACTAACCAGCTGAGAGAGTGCAGAAAACAGCGGGTACCAGCTCGGCCTGTGGTTTGGGTGTTTTTCATGCTGTTTAATTCCTTGTTTCTTGTGTGTTAATATCGTGGAAAGGTAACAAATTTCTGAAATGGATTTGCTTTGGTGGGAGGGAGAGTTCATGCACATTTTTCTTCCCGTTTTTTTTGTTTTAAAAGAGTCTCGAACACTCCTGTGTTTCCAATTGACTTGTTTCTCCCATAACATGCTTGTCTCTATAGACCACCTGGGATAGGAGTTGTAAGTTTGAACATTGCAAGGAAATGGTTTGGTTTGGTTTTGCTTTTCTTTTTCTTCTTCTAATTATTTCTTTTTTTTTTTTTTTTTCCTTATTCAGTCCCATGGTGGAGTCAGTGTGAGCAGGGCTGGGTGTGGGGCTGGTGGGAGCACGGGGGCCGGGGGAGCGGAATTCCAGCCTGGGGGCTCCTCCGTGTCGGGTCTCCTGCCCGGCACAGGCTCCACTCCCCCTTCTCTAAGGAGCAGAAGGACTTAAAGAAGGGAGAATCCTTCTTGGGGTCAGCACCTCTGTGGGGGCTGATTCTGAGCTAGGATTGCTCCCAGCCTGACCTCCATACGGAGCTTGGTTGGTCTTAAAGGTACCCAATGGGATGGGAGGGGGAGCGTTAGGAAGGCAGGAAAGAGGGTCGTTACTATCTTCATTTTTTTTTCCTTTCCTTTTATTTTGGTTAAGAGAAAAAAAAAAAAATCAATCAATTTGCAGCTGACAGCCTTGAGAAGGCCTTTTTTTACTCTCTCTGTGTTTCCCCTATTTTTCTCTTCTCCTCATGTCATTGTGTTCCGCATCAAACCCCCTTAACATCCCTCAGAGCTACGAGAAGGTTGGTGTGGTTTTTTTCTTTTTTACTTTCTTTACCCACATTTTTACATTCGTAAGAGAAAATAAAAAAAATAAAAATGAAAAAAAAATGGAAAGAAATTATAAAAAAAAAAAAAAAAAAAGAAAAGAGAAAAAGCAAGAAATCTTTAAGATGAGCGAGACCCGCGCGTTCCCGGGTCTCGCGGAGATGAGTTGAGTTGCATTGTGGGCCTCTCTATGCATCCTTTGGTAATGTTGCTGAGTTCTTGCACTTTTTTGTCGTCATGGTTACCTTGCCGTTTGGACATTGGGCCTGATGCATGATAGGAGAATGTAACGAATCTTCTTTGCATGCCACTTTTTAAATTAATTCTGAATTCTTTTTTTTCGAGATATAAAAGATGTACAGTTTTTTGGTTTTCTTTCCGTTATACGATTCTGGTTTCTTTGAAGTGAATTTACTGTTACTTTCCGAATTTTTTTTCGGTTCTGTTGGGTTTTTTGCTTTCTCTTGATTTCCTGTTTCTGTTTCGATTGGTTATGCTGTGCTGTAGTTTATTCCAAACGCATTGTGAGAAGCCAGTGTTCCTGCCCACCCGGTGGTAACTGAACTCCTCAATCCCTCCAGGAGGAAAGGAGTCACACAGCTCTAACGCCTGTCCATGGAAGCCCTGCTATTTGGGACAAGCCTTTGTTCTGGGGGGAGGGAGGGATCTGGGAAGTGGAAAAGATGGTGAGAACCCAGGGGGGTCGTTCCAGGAGTTAGGGCAGCCCCCGGGTCACGTTATTACTGACGTGTCTCTCGAGGTGTGGCTCTTGTTCCACATCCTGCACACGAAGCCAAACCCTGATCCCTGCTCCGAAGGGATTCCCCAGCAACGCAGAGCTCACTCACTGGGAACTGCCCATTTCCCTCCAGCAACACCAGGAGCTCACCTGCTCTCAGAAAGGTTCCTGCTGTTCCCAAACCCCACGGTGTTGTCTCTCCTGGAGCACCCATGTGTGCACGGAGAGCCCCATGGCCAGGCAGTGCCCAGCTCCTCAGCAGAGCCTGCCAGAATTCCTTGGAGGAGGGTGACCCCTCGTCCTGGTAGGGAAGGGCAGCCAGGCAGCTGCCTCCTGGCTCTGCCTCTCCATATTTTCCCGCTCCCTTCCCTGTCATTTATCCATTACTGCCTGGTAAAGGCACCTTGAATCCCAGCCAGGTGCAGCGAAGGTAGAGCCCTCCTTCCCAAAGGAGCGTGGGAAGAGAACTGCAGCTGTGGCAGCCTCTGGAATGGGCTGCTGGGGCACATCTGGCAGCTGCAGCTACTGCAAACAGCCACCAGGAATCTGACCAGTGACATTGGAGCTGAAAATGCCTCTTTTCCCTCTTCTCATCTCCCTGTTTATCCCCACGAAGCCCCTGTTGCCTCCCATGTGTGCGTCCTGGGCCACATGGGAGAGTGAACAGGGGGTTTGCAGTGTGTCAGTGGTACCCGTGGTGCTTGGTGCTTTCCCTGTGCAGAACTGAATGCCAGCCCTTTCCCTGGATATGCCTTTCCCTCTGCCCATCAGTCCTCACCTCAACCAGCTACCAAAGGAGTGGCTTTCCTAGGGCACAGGTATTAAAGCTGTGTGATTTTTGAGAAATCCAGTGCAGTATTGACACAGTATCTGTCTCTCTCTTGCTCTATCTCTCTCTTTCTCTCTGTCTGTCCTTCTCTTTTTTCTTAAAATGCTGAGATTTCAGTGCTCGGACCCTCAGTGCTGGTATTCTCCCCTCCCCCTTTCAAGTCTCTCCCCCCTCCCCATAGGTACGAGGGTTCCACTCCGAAATGCTGCGCTCTTGGGAATGTCTTTGGGAAGAGACCAGCTGTGGCTCTTCTGACTTGGATGCCAACATTAGCCAAAAAACAGCCCCCAGCCCCAAGGCTCTATTTAAAGACAAAAAAAAAAAAAAAAAAAGGCTTGTTCTATATTAAAAAACAACCAAAAACAAAAAAAAAAGAGAAAAGGAATAGTGTTCCAAACAAGGTTTTCCCATCCCACCTCCCTCCTGCCTAGGACTAAAAGGTGATAATCACTCCTAATTACAGGATTTTCCTTCATGACTAGGAGTTTAAGTTTCAGGATTTAGGTGCAATTAAAAAGGGATTTATACACCATTGTTTTTTATTTGTTTATTTTCTCTTTCCTAAAGTATTTCTAACGTGGCCAAACCGCACTGCTGCTGGTAGAACCTCTTGTGATCTGAGAAGGTTTGAAGATTAAATTCTTCCTTAAAAGCCAATAAAAATAATAATAATAATATCAACAACAATAAACTCAAGCTAAATGGGATGTAGTCATGATAGGCTGGAATGACACTGGGTGAGGAAATAGAGACTTGATACCTGGCTAGAAGAGCTTGTGCTTTGCTAAAGTTACAGTCTCTGAGCAACCTGGTCTAGTGGAAGGTGCCCCTGCCTGTGGCAGGGGGTTGGAACAAGATGATCTTTAAGGTCCCTTCCAACCCAAACCAGAGGCATGGTCTTGAAATTATTGGGTGAGGATTTGCCTTGTGTTTTATTATAGGTCAGATCATGCCATGGTCCAAAATAACAGAGTTTTCCAAGAGGGAATATCCAAGGTCAAAGGCAGAAGTGTCTTTCTGGAGGCCCACAAAAGCAGGTCAGAAGCAGGTGAGGTGAACTCTGCCACCAGCCTAGGGTGTATGGAAGTTTCTAGGCTGAGCCAGTTGTCCAAGTTTCACCTGTAGGCAGTGAAAAGAAGGACACAGTTCTAGTGCAAGTCAGCACACCCTCAGGTGGAAATGCTGATTTTATGGGAGCCACACAAGTCACTTGGCTTTCAAAAGTCCTCAGATGCTTCTCTGTATCCCTAGGGACACAAATGCCATCAAACCTGTGGCCCATAGTGATTGTAGGAAGGGATGGATTTGAAATCCTGCAGCTCAAGAGCTGTCAGTCCGTGGTGGTGTTTGAGAGGCTCCTGCCTCTCCTTGCACAGCCGTGGCTGCCCCATCCCTGGGAGTGTCCAAGGCCAGGTTGGACAGGGCTTGGAGCAACCTGGTCAGGTGGAAGGTGTCCCTGCCCATGGCAGGGAGGTGGAACTGGATGACCTTTAAGGTCCCTTCCAACCCAAACCACTCTGTGGTACCTGATGGTGTTTTGCCTGAGCCTCAGGGAGTCCCCATATGTGGAGCTCAGTTACCCCAGTGAGGACAAGGATCTGCTCATCCAGGACCTGTGGCCATGGATGTTTTGCCCCCTGGAAACAGAGCCATTTGCAGGTCTCCTCTTCATTTGGAAAGCGTGACTGCCACCTCAGTTGCTCTGTTTTGATCCCAACAAGCAGCTGCTTGGCTGGGGATGGAGCACTGTGTGTAAGGACCACGTGTCCCTGTGCTCCTCCATATCCCAAAGGGAAGGAGGAATGAGCCATGTGGGCTGTGCTTTGGCGTCCCCTGACTATGCAGAGCTGCTGCTGCTGGTACAGGACGTGTTGTCACGGTTGAATTTACCAAAATTAAAATTTTTCCCCTTTTTCACGCAGCGGGGCCCTGACAGGAGATACAAAAGGCAGCAGTTGGGATGCTGCAGGGATAATCCTTTTTTCCTCTCCACTCGAGCTTCTTGTGGCTCTGCTCTTTACCAGCCCAGGGAGCTGTAAATGGCTCAGCAGGAATTTAAACCAGCCCAGTGCTGCTGTGCCTGCTCAGGCCCTGCCTTTGCTGCTTGTCAGAGGCAGCTCAGTGCTTAGTCACCCCGAGTCAGGTTCTGCAGTCCAGGTCATGCTGAGAACATTCCCAGTTATTCTCAAGGCTCTCAGGAAAACCTCAACTCACTGAGAGGCCAAAGATGAAACCGGGCCAGGGCTAAACATGTAGGAGCAGAACAAGTAGAAATCAAACGAAATAAAACCCATAGAAAATGCAGGAATAGTGTGCTGAGCACCTCAGAAAATAAACTTCAAAATAGATTAAAATGTGACTAATATAAGCAATAATTTAGCCTCTAGCCTGGGTTAAGTTTGACTCATGTGTAATTTGACCATCAAACCAGAGCTGCTGCTTGGTTCCAAGTGGAACCAGTGCTGAGCTATTCCCTTTCAATGCCATTTAGAGGTTGAAGGAAATAATTCCACTTGCACTAGAGATTTAACAAATAGCCATGAGGGCAAAACAGTCATTGGTATTTTTAACTGTAGGAATTTTAAGACCTTTTTAGACTAGACTGATAAATTCTTGAATGGAAAAGGAGGGAGGCAGACCCACCACTGGGTTGTACAGCTGCCTCTGCAGTGCCCAGTTTCCAGGTGCTGGAATTTAGGGATGGAGAGTTCTGGGATAGCTTTTCAGGGTTGTTTTAGCATTTCCATGGGTGGGGGAGCGCCCTGTCCGTGTTTGGGGTGTCCTCAGCTCTGAAATTCTAGTTCCAAACCAAACAAAGCAAACAAAAACTTCACTGTGTTTCTGCAGAAGGATTTCTCAAGGGTATCAGGAAATGGAAATGGATACAAAAAGCCACCCCCCCCAAAAAAAAAAAAACAACCAAAAAAATTCAAAACTGTGTATATATCTATGTATATACATGACTATCTCTCTATAGAGGGCACTTTGCAGGAACACTGTGCTGTACTGATCTCGAAATCTCTGCCTGCCTGTGTCTCTTACACCTTTTGCATCGCTGTTCTCTTTGTTTTAGGGGAAAAAATTAGATTACACCTTGTCAAATTAAAATAACAAAAACTAAAATAGTCGAGTCTGTGTTTAAAATTGCAGAGCTGCTTGAAAAACAATTGGATTTCGATGATTTTCTGTTTAATCCTGTAAAAAGCAACAGGAAAAAAAAAAAAAAGAATTACAAAAGACCAGAGATGTTCAGCCAGCCTGTCACTCAGCTAATGTGGTTTTTTAAGTGAAAAGTAACAATTATTGGGAAGGTAATGGATTTCCTCCAGACCAAATCCAAGCCTTGGGCTCATTCTTTATTTATCTACCTGTTTACTCATTTATTTTTATTTACCATGAAGGAAATGAGGAAGGAGATGGGCATGAGGAGGGGAGTATCTCGTCCTGTGGAGGGACGGAGGTCGGAAATCCAAACCCAACAGCGTTTGGCCCCCGAGGAACGAACCTGGAATTGGAATGGGAGAGGGAGGAGGAGGCAGAGGCGGCTGCACGGACACGCAGGGGCAGGGACACACCACCTTTTGGGAGGGGAGGACAGGTGTAATCTAAGCTTCACTAATAATGTAGAGGCTGCACATTATTTTGGCACCCTTTCCCTACCCCCTCCTCATTTTGGAGCAAGACGGAATGACTCCTGTCTCACCAAAATGGCCAATAATGTCCGCCTTCTCACCTCATTTGGAGCAGCAGCTTGCTGAGTGTCAAAATGTTCAATACCATTTGGTTTTGTTTGGTGCTTTCAACCAGTCACTTCACTTTCTTTCGTTTCCTTTTCCCAATTAATTTCTTCTTTAAGGTATGAGAACGTGTTTTCACTTTGAGTTGGTTTAATGTGAATCGGGGTTTGAAGTGACGGGTTCTTGTCCAGAACGTTTCTCCTTTTCCCCACCTCGCTCCTCCTCCAACATTGCTCCTCCCTGAGGGAATCTGGAAGGGGCTTAAAAAGTGCAACTGGTGGATTTCCTCAGCACAAACTGGTTGGTTGGTCCTCAGATTTCTCTCACTAGCAGCGTCCTGGGAACGCATTTTAAGGATGGATTCTGGTGTTGCAAATGTCAACCCTGGATCTCACAGTGTCTCTTCCGACCAGGTCTGTAAATCTGTCCCTTGCAAAAACACCTCTCACCTTGTGGACCTCTTCTTTAACAGAGTGGTGGTGGTGGGGAACCTTAACTGTGCTGATTGGGACCAAAAAAGCCGAAAATGCCACTCACACAACACAAACTGGGTTAACCTCTGCCTCCGTGAGCAGCAACAAAACCAATTGGCTTTCCAAGGGTGTGAAAAGTTATGGATCTGTTCTGTTTCTTAAAAAAGCCCGATTTGGGGTGCAGATTTGCAGTGTGAAATGCTTATCCAACAGCCAATTAAACAGACTCATAACTAACTGCACTTCAGAAATCTCCCTGTGCCTCAGAGGTGGCTTCTCTGCATCGAGATAATTCAACTTGCATCCCAAACGTCCAGCTCCTGTCCTGAAATCTGGTTCTATCAGTAACAAGCTGTATCCTTGTTTGAAAAAAGCTCCTGGGAGTTTTTTGGCCGTGGAAAATGTCTGTCTGTGTGTGCCTGCTTGTGTGTGTGTGTCTGTCGGGAGCTGCTGCACATGGAGCATGAACGTCCGTGTCCGCATGCGAGGTCGGCTTCGTAACCCAGGTCTGACAAAACTGTCCTGGAAACCAAAACATCCCTGGAACTCAGGGAAGGTGCTCCTTGCAGCAGGAACTGGGAGAAGTGTTAGAGAAGTGTCTGTAAAGCAAGGCTGCTGCCCTATCCCAGTGTTTCATTTCCAGACAGGGCAGTTCTTTTCTTCCCGGTCCTTTGAAAGTGTTGGAAAGCAAAATGGAAAAGGAATCTCTTTCACTACGTTTTTTGCCTGTAAAATTTCCCTCTTTCAGCTGCTGTGTGTGACACCCAGCAGGACCCAGAGCTGAAATTGGTCTTGATTCCACCTCTAGCTGCACTTCCAGCTTCCTTCCCACCACTGCTCTCTTCCTCCTGGACCTTGTCGTAAAGGCTGACCCAGAGATTCTCACCTTGACAAATTCCATGTCACCAGCCAAATCCAAGTGGTGCAGCAATTAAAATAAACAGGGACATGGTGGTGGGGAGCCAGAGATGAACCCTGTAACTACTGTGGTTGTCACAGCCCTGAGCTGTGGCAGGGATGTATCCAGGGCCTCTCTGAGGTCTCCAACATTTAACTGGAGTTATTTTCCCATCCTAGACCGGTGTGTGGATGTTGGTAGACTTGTGCACACACAGGAATGTGTAGCTTTTTTTAAACCAGGATGCACCAGGGAAGTGCTGCTGCCTGTTTTGGGCTCACCTGAGCCCTAATCCAAATTAAACCAGCCCCAAAGTGCCCTGTGACCCCACGGAGCTGACCTGCACCCCTGGGAGCTGTGAGGAGGAGGGGAGGGTTTGCTCTGCAGTTCTTTGGGAGCTTGTGTTTTGTGAGTGGATCTCTTTCTTCCCTGCCCAAAACCACAGCCAGGAACAGTCTGCTCCCTTCAGACTCCGATTCTCAGCACTCCGCCCTACATCAGATAATGCTTTTCAGTTATTAAATTCTGGTTTGTTCTTCCTTTTTCTTTTCTTTTCTTTGTTTGTTTTTGTTTTTTTCCTTTCTCTTTCGGTTCGTTTTTATTTCTTTGCGATTAGCTTCGGTTTGAATTAACTGTCTTGTTCTGTTCCCATGACAACTCAGTGTTTGCATCCCACCTGCCGTTGTTTGTTGCTGTTGATGCTGTTTGCTGACCGGATCCTGTCCGGATATGTCTCCCCATTCCTCCTCACCTTTCCCACCTTGCCTCCCCCTCTCCAGAAGGTTACATGCCAGCCCCTCCTCTAAAGAGTCATCCCCACCCCAGATTTGTCTGCATGTTGACCCCACTTGTTTCTCTCCAAGTTCTCTCCATCTTGTCTCAGACTGTGACAGGTGTGGTTTTCACCTGGCTCCATTTTCTGAATTGTGGTGCCTCCAGAAGCAGTGGGAAGAAGGATGGAGTAGGAAACAGGGATGTACCCTCATTTTTAGGGCTGAAAGGCCTCTGCAGTCACAGGAGGGAGGAAGGAGCATGTTGCCTGATCCTTTGAGCCAGTGCTGGTCCCTGAGGTGGTAAAAAACCCTCCTTACACCTTTCTCCGGGTAGAAAGTCACCTTCTAGTGTCAGTGGCCAGGTGAGTTTGCAGTCTCTCCCTCCACATGCTAATTCTTTCCCCAGCTGAGGGCATGCCACCCATTATCCCTGCAAATCCATGCATGCAGGAATTCTCCTCTGCCATTCCTGAGCTTCCAGTGCCACAAATCTGGAAGTCTTCTCTTCCTTGCCTCCCAGTACTGATTCCTGGCTACTGGTACCTGCAGAAAAGAGTCTGACAGCCCAATGGGGAGACCAGACCTTGTGTGAAGATGTCCCTTGTCACCTTGCAGGACAGTGCAAGGGCTGTAGTTGGCTTTTGTTTACCAAAGCCCCACTAAATGGCAAACAGCCACTAGCTGTCCTGGCAGCGCCCTTCCCATTGGAAAAGATCCATAAAGCTGAGTGACAGCCAGGGAAGGAAGATAAATACTAGAAGACCCCAAGACATCAGTTCCAGGGGACATCTGAAGGCACTGGGACTCGGGAGGGGTGAGGGCAGGCTCAGCTCTGCTGTCCTTTGCTTTTGCATGAGGCAACGGCCACTGAGCCCTGGAGAGGTTGTTCCGAAGTTACCTGGGAATAGGACAGCAGGGACAGGTGGTTTTCAGGCCCCCAGCACTCCAAACTCTCCTGCCCCCTCACCCACCCTGCCTGAGGGAGTTCCTGCATGGCTGTCCCTGGAGCTGGAGGAATCCTGCACTCCCACTCCCCTCCGGCTGCTGCTGTTCCTGCATTTTTCCCGGGTCCATATCCTTTTGTCTTTGCCTGTGGGATGAGACCCTGCCCTCAGCTCCCTCCCTAGGGCCTCTCTGATCCACACATGTTCTCCTTTGTCCATTCTCCTGCTTTTCCCCCTAAGGAAAGGGCCCCCACAGTTCCTCCAGCCAGCCCGGGTCGTTCAGAAAATGGAGCCAAGGAAACCACAGCCTCCCCCTTTGCGTCCATGTTCTTCCTGTGTAAGGTCTGGAAGCTGCATCCACCTCTCTGCTAAGGAGATGCACAGAACATGTCACTGTTTTCTCAACGTTAAAAGTTTCATTACCTTGTTTTTCTTATTAATTCTATTCTATTTATTATTCCGCCAGGGCTGAGATGTGACAATGTGAGCCACCACATTGGGTCACATCAGCTAGAAAAAGTATGCAGCATTAAAGTGGGTTTCCCCCTTCCCCTCCCTCTCTCTCTCTCTTCTTTCTCCCTTCCCCTCTTGTTCTCCTTCTCCTGGTCTTCCTTCCTTTCTCTGTCGCTCACTCTCTATCCAGTATCCATGTGGGCATTTGCTAGCCGCCCAGAAATTATATTTCTCTGCATTTTCCTCTCTCCTTCTCTCTTTCTCTCTCTCTCTGTCTCTCTTTTTTACCTATTTTGCATGATGTTTGTGACTCTGAGAGCTGCATCTATCGATGGAACCGTGTCAGATCTTAAAGAGGCTTCGTTAGGGTTTCTATACCCGAAAACCACAAAAATTTCATTAGAGTTTCTCATCTTTTCCACACTCTCTCTCGCTCCAGGGGGACCGTGTTCCCCTGGACGCTTCTCACACGCAGGCACCAACTAAATTCTGTCCCACTCCGGGGACTCCCTCTCCTCCCTTGTTTACCATTTTGCCTTTTACTTCTCGAGTGGTGTGTCTGGAATTTGGGGATGTGACACTTCTCTCTTTGTTGAATTCTCTGGGTCCAACAAGGCAAAATGTTGAGAAGTTTCCATCTCCATCCCAACCTTCTCCTCGCCCCCACCCCACCTCTGCAGCATCCCTGGGTGGGAGAGGGCCCCTCTCTGGAGACAGAGGGGGCACCTGGACCACGCTGGGCCGTGGTGGTGGACGGGCTGTTCCCTTTGGGAGAAGGTGATCCGGGGTCAGACTCCACTGGGAAAGGGGAGGAGCAGGTTCCCGGGGTGTGGAGCGGGGAGCTGGGGGCCCCAGCGGCCACGGAGGAGATTTTTGGACGCTCGCCATGCCAGCTCTTGCCAGTAAAGATGAGAAATTGCTAATAAATTTTTGTGTATTTATCTGTGCTGTGATGGGTCTAATCTTGATCAATGGAACCCTGTTGCTATGAAATATCGCTTTTATGTCTATATTCTATATATTGTTTGTGAAGTACAAATTTATTTGGAGTTTAGTTTTTTTTTCGGTTTTCGGTTTTCAATTTTTTCATTTCTTCGTTTTTTCGTTTCGTTTTTAATGAAGGAAGAAAATAAACGATGACAAACCCCATCTGTATTTAAATTACCTTTTGCTCTTTTTTCTTTTTTCTCCCTTCTTTTTCTTTCCTTTCTTTCTCTCTTTTTTTTTTCTTTTTGTTTTGTTTTTGGTTTTTTGTTTTGGTTTTTGGTTTTTTTTACTTTATTTTGCTTTTTCGGTTGTGTTTTTTTTTGTTACCTCTGTGCGTCTCGTCCACAGTTCGCCGTGTGGCCCCTCGCTTCTCCATCTTACCTGTCAGCCATGAAATCATGCCCGGGGGCAACGTCAACATCACCTGCGTGGCCGTGGGTTCGCCCATGCCCTACGTCAAGTGGATGCAGGGAGCGGAGGACCTGACGCCCGAGGATGACATGCCCGTGGGCAGGAATGTCCTGGAGCTCACGGACGTCAAGGACTCCGCCAACTACACGTGTGTGGCCATGTCCAGTCTGGGAGTCATAGAAGCCGTTGCCCAGATCACGGTGAAATGTAAGGGAGCGTGAGCACGGCCGGAGCGAGCGCGGGGGCCCGGCTGCACGCGGGGGAGCGGGCACGGGGCGGGGGGCGCGGGCAGGGCACGTGGCAGAGGGTCTGAGCATGTGGGCACAGCACGCCCGGGCACTGTGCCTGTGCATGGGAGCGTTTGTGGGATGTGGCACGAGTGGGAATGTTGGGTCCTGTGTTGTCGTGTGTCTGCACGGGGAGAGCCTGGGGCTGCCCGAGCTGCACGAGAGGAGTGTGGGGGCACAGTCCTGCATGGCCAGCTGCTCGTGCACAAGTGGGTGTGTGCATGGAGAGGGACACGGTTCTGCATGGCCAGGTGTGTGTGTGCATGGAGAGGGACACGGTCCTGCATGGCCAGGTGTGTGTGTGCATGGAGAGGGACACGGTCCTGCATGGCCAGGTGCGTGTGTGCATGGAGAGGGACACGGTCCTGCATGGCCAGGTGTGTGTGTGCATGGAGAGGGACACGGTCCTGCATGGCCAGGTGTGTGTGTGTGCATGGAGAGGGACACGGTCCTGCATGGCCAGGTGCTCGTGCACGAGTGGGAGATGGAGAGGGACACAGTCCTGCATGGCCAGGTGCTCGTGCACGAGTGGGTGTGTGTGTGCACGGAGAAGGGCACAGTTCTGCATGTACAAAGGTGCTTGTGCACGAGTGGGGGTGTGTGTGTGTGTGTGCACGGAGAAGGACACGGTTCTGCATGTCCAAGGTGTGGGAGATGGAGAGGGACACCGTGGCTGCATCGTGGGCGTGTGGGTGCCTGGCTGCACGTGTGCAAATCCATGTTTTGCTCCCAGCCTGTGTGTACATGTGGAGGTCCATGGCCATGGGCAGGGACACAGACTTGTGCACCCCCAGTGCCGTGTGCTGCGATCTGTGCATGTGTCCTCAGGGATCCCACACACAAGGAAACCCACAGTGAAGGGGAAGCTGGTGGCTTGAGACCTTCCCTCGCTTTAGGACACCTGAGATGTTTGTTGTGAAGAGAAGTGTGGCTCCAATCCCTGCATGCTTGTGTCTGTCCTGGCATATGAGGCTGGCTGGGCACTTTGCAAGGAGCCTTGGATGGCTTGGAGCCTGCATGCCATCCTGTTCCAAGGTTAGAGATTCAGCCAAGGCCCTGAGGATCTCTGGCATGTGAACCCTTGCAGTAGAGCTTAGTCCCAGCATCTTAGTGGCCGTTGTTGCCTCAACAAGACGGGGAATAACCCCAGCTTCCAGCTAGTGATTCCCAAGAGGAGCACGGGTGCCATCTTCAATCTATTCTATCCTCAGCAGGGGAGTATTAAACCCAAGCAGGAAGCCCCTGAGGTTGGGTGAGTGTAGAGCTCTGTGTGAGCTGGTGTCTGCTCCGAGTGCTGGTGTTGCCCACGAGGGATCTGGGAGAGACGGGGTGGGAAAGGATGCGGCGGGTGGGGGATGAGAGGAGAAACACACTGGAAGAGGGGAGGGATAAAGAAAAACAATTGTGTTGTATCAGTGATCTGCCTGTGGAAGGTCTGACAGGAGAGATGAGCAGGGACTAGTGATTCTTGGCATGACACTCATCCTGAGCTTCTGCACAGGGAGTGGGCTCTCGTGCCAGCAGAAGGATGCCTGGGGCTGGACTCAGGTCCTCTTTATTTTCCTGAGTGTTTCCTTCCTTCCCTGTCTTATCCTCTCAATTTAAAAAGCTATTGTGAAGGGTAGATTGCTTCTGCTTCCAACTCTCCCATCTCCTCAGATAGGGAATCTTGCCCTGCTGGTGCCTTCTGCCTTTTGTCATTTTATTTGAATCCTGTTCTTTCTTACGTTGCTGCATGTGAGCATCCACAGCTCTCCAAGGCAGAAGATGAAAGGAGAAATGAAAGTTTTATTGGTCTAGAGAAGACTGGCTTCAAAGCCAAGTTGGACAGGGCTTGGAGCAACCTGGTCTAGTGGAAGATGTCCCTGCCCATGGCAGGGGGGTGGAACTGGATGGTCTTTAAGGTCCCTTCCAACCCAAGCCAATCTGGGATTCTGTGGTAAGATGAGGTTGGAAAGGGTCTGAAGAGTGTAGTGAGGACAACACATAAAGCTTGAGGACAGGTAAAGCTAGAGAAGACTTAACACTTGCTGTTAAAGCTGTTGAGCATCGTGCAGTCCCCAACAAGCTCCAAGGGGAGTCATCTGGCTGAGGGAGAGGGAGATGAGTATTAACACACCTTTGTGGCTTCAGAGGAAGCACTCCCAGAATTTATGGGGTTTTGTTCTGAGGAGCTCAGCCCACGCTGTGCCGCTGCCTCCTGCTGAAGAGGGGGAGGTTCCGCAGTGGCAGAGCCGTTCGGAACATCTGAGTGTGTGCTGGGAAGGAGCTCCTGCGAAGCTGCTTCCCCTCCCTGCCATGTGAGCCGGCGGATGTGCAGCTGAAGTCTGAGCTAATGATTCCAGATGTTTAGCTGAACGCCTTCCCTTTGATGGAGCAGTTTAAGGAGGATAATAGAGTGTATAACTAGGTTCATAATATTCCAGCAGCACTCTCCCGAGCTGCCGTGATTGGTGCTGTGCCTCCGGCTCCCGCAGCCCTAACCAGCCCAATTAGGCACCATTTCAGCATTTGTGTTTGTTTTTTTTTTTTTTAAATGCCTGTTCTTCCTGATTCTCAGCACTTCCCAAGGCTCCCGGCACTCCAATGGTGACAGAGACAACAGCAACAAGTATCACCATCACCTGGGACTCTGGAAACCCAGACCCCGTGTCCTACTATGTCATTGAATACAAGTCTAAAAGCCAGGACGGGCCGTACCAGATCAAGGAGGACATCACCACCACGCGCTACAGCATCGGGGGGCTCAGCCCCAACTCCGAGTACGAGATCTGGGTCTCTGCAGTCAACAGCATCGGGCAGGGGCCTCCCAGCGAGTCGGTGGTCACTCGTACTGGGGAACAAGCTCCTGCCAGCGCCCCCCGGAACGTGCAGGGCCGGATGCTGAGCAGCACCACCATGATCATCCAGTGGGAGGAGCCGGTGGAGCCCAACGGGCAGATCCGCGGCTACCGCGTGTACTACACCATGGAGCCCGACCAGCCCGTCAGCAACTGGCAGAAGCACAACGTGGATGACAGCCTGCTGACCACGGTGGGCAGCCTGCTCGAGGATGAGACCTACACCGTGCGGGTCCTGGCCTTCACCTCCGTGGGAGACGGGCCCCTCTCCGACCCCATCCAGGTTAAGACGCAGCAGGGAGGTGAGCGCCTGTGTCACTGCCCTGGGTTGCAGGAAGGAGAGGTGTTGGTTGGGTTTGGAAGTTTAGATTAGATGTTGGGAAGAAATTCTTTGGCTGTGAGGGTGGAGAGGCCCTGGCACAGGTTGCCCAGGGGAGCTGTGGCTGCCCCATCCCTGGAAGTGTCCAAGGCCAGGTTGGACAGGGCTTGGAGAAACCTGGGCTAGTGGAAGGTGTCTCTGCCCATGGCAGGGGGTAGCACTGGAAGATCTTTGAGGTCCCTTCCAATCAAAGCCTTTTTATAACTCTAAATGTCTTTGATAGACCTTAAACCACTCACTGCCCAGGCAGTGGGAACACTTGACTCTCCCTGAAGTACCCAGAAACTACTTTGTCAGAGATGAGTGGGAAACGAGCCTTTTTTTACTCTTTTCTGCAAGAGGAGCAAAACAAAGCCCTAATTGTCACAGCAGATGTGCTGAGCTGCAAACACGAGGTGTTTTATCAAAGGCTGTCACCCAACATTCTTTTCAGTGCTTATGGCATGGGGTGCTGGTGAGGAAACCCTGAATCCTCATGGGCTTCCTACTTCCAGAATCGTGTAATACTGGGAATTAATGCAAAGGGCTGTGTTCCACACTGCCGAGAAAGAGGAATATGATCCAGTGGGACACTTCATCTCCAGCAGCTCTGCACATGCTGGAGTCCTGCAGTGGGATTTAACTCCACCGCTTTAGAGGCAGGACCTGCCCACACTGCAGTGTGGCATTTTGCTGCTGACGTGCTCTTCCCACACAGGCTTTGAAGAAGAGAGGGCAGGAGCCTTCTAATTAGCCAAGCTAATGTGTTTCCTCCTGTTTCTTATCTTGCCTCCTCGGCCCCATCCGCTCCTTCTCCGTGCCAGTTCCTGGGCAGCCGATGAACTTCCGAGCAGATGCCAAGACCGAGACAAGCATCGTGCTGACGTGGAGCCCTCCACGCCAGGAGATCATAGTGAAGTACGAGCTCCTCTATAAGGAAGGAGACCACAGCAAGGAGGTGAGTCCAGACAGGGGCAAGGCTGCGGCTGGGGAGCATCCCAGCCCCTCCATTCCCGGCGAGAGGGGAGCAGGGCAGGAGTCTCTGGGCAGGATTCACCTCTGCTCCTTTTTGTTTGGTTTTACTTCTTTTTCTCTTCCCGCCTCGCCCACCTCAGGTGCTGAAGAACTTCGAGCCGACGACCTCCTTCACCGTGGAAGGCCTGAAGCCCAACACTGAGTATGTCTTCCGGCTGGCCGCCCGCTCGGCTCTGGGCCTGGGGGCCTTCACCCCGGAGGTCCGAGAGCGCACCTTGCAGTCTAGTAGGTGTCTCTCCTTTTCCCACCCTTCTCTGAGGGGACGACAGTCAGGGAGCCAGAGATGGTGGGCACAGGGGTACGGAGCTGGGGGGGGGGATGCTGGCGATGTTTCGCTGCGGGGATGGGTGAGGGGGGGACACCCTTTGGGACCTGCTCCCTTCTGTCTCGCTTTGTTGGTCCAGGTAGCTGAGATGTGAGCGAGGAGCATTTTGGGGGGGGGGCAGGTAGCACCATCCACGTGGGGTGGGAGCAGCGAGGGGCTCGTGGTGCTGAGCATGCTCAGGGAGGGCAGGACCCACCAGCCTGTCCCCACGCAGCCCGAGCAGCAGCCGTCGGGAAGGGGGGCACAGGCAATGGAGCACGGAGATGGTGGGGAGTCGGAGGGAGAGGAGAAAGGGAGGTGATATTCCCAAGTCCAACGTTTTCACCGCCCTTTGGGGAAGCAGTCCTCGTGCTCTTTTTCGTGAGCAACTCCACAGCTGTGGGGAGGAAGATCTGCTGGCCCAGTGAGTGCTGGGAATGGTCCCATTTGGGCTCCAGCAGAGTGGGAGAAAGGAGTCATGTGGAGGCAGGGAGGGGGGATATTGATGATACCAGGGTGGAGTGTATGCAACAAAACGTGCTGGTTTTAGTTTAATGGATTGTCTCCCTTTGCTGTTGCCCCGGGGACAATAACCCTGGATGGCAATATTTCAACCTGGGCTTTTCACAGATCTTTGCTTTTAAATGAGGTGTTTTTTCACTGCATGAGTGGCTGTGGCAGCTGTTCTTTGTGTTTTCTGTCTCCTCTCATCTCTACTAAATCACTCCGCTGCAGTTTGGAGTAGCCGGGAGCAGAACTAACTCAGAAATGGCTCTGGTCACCAGTGTGAGGAGGGAGAGCACCCACTCCCATCCCTCAGAGTCCCTAACAAGGGGGAACAGCAGGCTCTGGGCTGGGCTTTTTAATTGTCACATCCTGCTGTCTCTCTCTTTCCCCTTCTCCTTCTCTTTCTGTCCTCTGAGGAGTGGGAAGAAAGGGGAGTCTGTTTCTGCACAGACAGAATTCCTCACTGGGGCTTTCTCAGGCCTCCACTCCATTCAAAGATTTTTGTTTTCTTCTTTCCTTCAAATGTTTTTCCCCTTTTTTCCTTCTCTTTTTTTTTCTCCATACTCTCTCTGCGTTTCATAGGAAAATCCTTTCCTGACTCTGCTGCACATCTGCTGGTTCTGATCCCAGTGTGGTACTGTCAGAGGGAGCATCACTGTGGGAAGGGGGAAATGAACTGAAAAGACCTGAAAAATAAGTGTTAAACTTACACTCTGCTTCTGTTTTCCAAGGGGTTTCTCTCCTTGAGGTCTGTGGGGATGGGAGGAAAAGAGGGTCTGGGATTTGTTCTTTCTGGTTCAATAAAACAGGCTGGAAGAAGGGTGTGGGAGCTGATGGCAGTAGGGCTTAGTGATGCTGAAAATTTGTCCCTAAAGGGTGAGGAGAAGGGGATCTGGGCAAGGGGAAGGCTTTGGGGCTTTTTCTAACTTGGCACCTGCCCAGAACAGGGCCGGGTTTCTCTCTCTGTAGCTCAGCTTTCATAGGGAGAGTTCCATTAATTTAACGCTCTTAAGAACATCAGCTGGGAGCTGTCAGTGTCCTGTAACACGGTGAAACATTTTTTCCTGGCTGGCTGTTGGAGGAACGAGTCAATTCTCCCTGGTCCAGGCGGCATCCTTCGGCTCACAGACCTTCTGGCTCGGGACAGGCTTTTGTGTCTTCCCTCCGCAGCTCCTTTTCCGTTCAGCTCCTCCTCGGCCCGCTCCATGCCTCTTCTTTCTTTTCTCTTCTGCTCTCTGCTTGCCTGCCTGCATGCTCTGCAGCCTGATGAACCTGCTCTCTCTGTCTGTCCCTTGCTGGGTGATGTCACACCACGATGGCATCTTGTCCCTAGAATGCCAGATCCCCTCCCAGCCCCCTCGCTGCTCCCCCCTCCCCGCATGTTGCAGCCCCCTGCACTGCACCCCCTCCCTGCACCTCCCTGTCAGGGTGGCTCCTCCTGAGCATCATAACCAAAGTAAAATCCATTAAACTAAAGGTAAAGTATCTTTTTCTTCTTGAAGTAGCTGGGTTTTAACTCTTCAAGTACCAGAGACGTAGAGTGTAAAACAAATTAACAGAACTCTCATGGCTGGAAGAAGCTGGTTTGCCCTTTCTGAATAGCCATGACCTTCCCAGGGCTCCCTGGCAACTGTTCCTACTTGGAAATTTCGGGGTGAAAAGCGTGGGCAGCAGACAGGGGTGGCAGGGTGGGTGCTGTGAGGCTGCATGTGCAGGTGTAGAGGAACAATGGGACTTTCTCACCCTCTGTTCCTGCCTAAGAAAGGATGTTCCCTCCCCCCCATTAGCTCTGCTCTCCTTCCCGTCCCCCTTCCTCACAGTACATGAAGTGAATGAAACTTATCCAAAGTCTATGGTACCTAAAGGGTTAAAAAACATGATATATTGTACAAGGTCAGTAAGGGTCATTCTTGTGGCTTGGACAGTCAACTTTAAAGCATGTAAAAGATGCAGCTCAGGTGAGTAACTGGCTGGTCTCAAGCAGATTCACAAATACAGTCCACCCTGTTGCTGCAGGCTCACCCACAGGTGTGTGGCTCTGCACACACTCACAGATGTCCTGGATCCCATGGGAGGGTGGGGAGGGATCCCAAAATGCTGTCTGCTGGTTAAAACAGGCCAGCAGACAAAGGTGGTGCTCTCCTGGCTGGGGGCTCCTGCCCGTGCCACGGCTCCCTGTCCAGCGAAGGGGCTGGTTACAGATGTGAACTCGCAGCCCCCAGTTTGGGCTGTGGCTCTTGGCCTCCTGCAGCAGCTCCCCGGGTCCCCGTGCTGTCCCCACGTCTCCAGGGTCACACAGGTTGGGCTGGATTGTGAAGGAATCTCAGTGCCATGAGCTCCCCGGGCGCGTCTCCAGCGTCAGCCAGCACTGGGCGGCTCTTTCCCTCCAGTGCTGCGGCCGATGAGAGTGACGGGGAGGGGGCCCGGGGGGGACCTGGGCCTTCTCCCATATCACACCCCCCAACCCCTCCT
This sequence comes from Pseudopipra pipra, assembly GCF_036250125.1. Taxonomy (NCBI): domain Eukaryota; kingdom Metazoa; phylum Chordata; class Aves; order Passeriformes; family Pipridae; genus Pseudopipra; species Pseudopipra pipra. The sequence goes on from NC_087575.1 coordinate 3,287,588, forward strand.
TTTTGACCAGAGAAAGTGCAAACCATCCCAAAAGGAGGCCTCACCTCAGGGCCTCTCGGTAGGTCCCTGTGCTGGAGTAGAGGGTGAGTGAGCGAGCGAGACACGCGCAGCAGCTGCGGTGCAGTGACCCCAGGCCCGGCTGGAGCTGAGCTCTGCTCGCTGGGGCTTTCAGAATGAGGTTCAGGATGGAAGGGTAGGTCAGGTCAGACCCTCTCTGCAGTGGGTTTCTCGGCTGTGGTGGCTTTGGCTGGTGTGAGTAAGAGAGGTGGATTTGAATATGACCAGCCTCTGCTGGGGAGGAAAAAAAAAGAAGGGAATGGCATCCTGGCTGCAATGGGAGAGGGCTCAGCCTTTCCTTCCATATCTTGAAACGGACTTGAGTTGGTTCTGGGGTGTGGGAGGAGCAGTGACCTCTGTTCTGGGTAAGGTGCTGCATCAATCCCGGCAGATGGAGAGAGCCACAGGGAAGGAGATCCATCAGTGGGAATGTGCCACCCTGCTCCCTGCTCTCTGTGCTGATAGCTTAGCAAAAGAGAGCAGATTGGGGTCCAAAATTGCCATTTCTGCAATAGCTGAGGTTCTGCTGGCAGGGGGAGGACTCAGGATGACTAGTCATGGGCAGAGTGGCATTTTAAAAGCCAGTCATGTGCAGAAACCCACCAGGAGCTTGGTCTGGCCTCGTAGCTCAGTTCCTCTTGCTCTCTTGTAAGAAAGTCTTATAAGTTAGCAGTTGAAGCGTGGAAGGTAGGTAAACAGACTGGGAATGTTCTGGAAGGAGTCACTTTTTATATCAGTATTATTTTATTATTATGATTTTCTTTCTGATGTTTTTTTTTGTTTGTTTCAAATTACTAGCCTGATTTATGTTTTATTTTCCAGTTTGTTCCTTTTGGTTTTGTTCATTTGACATATTCTGTGTTATTTTGTGTGGCCAGCCATGGCTGGGGCACTCAGCCTCCTCACTGGGAGTTGCTGAGGAGAAGGGGGTCATTCTGCCAGGTTAAAGGCAGCAACAAAGCATAGAAATAGGAGGAAAACACCCCAAATATCCTGCTGGGCAGGGTGCTCAGACTACAGAGGAAGGAGTATCTTTGCCCTTTCTGCAAACCCACTTCCCTCTGTCTTGTGGAGGAATGTGGAAAATGTGTGGCTCTCACTCCAGTGCAAACTGGCCAAAGGATTCAGCAGAGTCCTCAAGGCAAATTGGGCCTAAAGATCTGCTTGTGACTCAGGATGGAGGTACAAGGTTTGAAAACAACCGTTCCTCAGTTAAAGAGCTTTTTGTTAATTAAAAAGCATCAGAGGAATGAGGAGTTGTGACCAGCTTTTATCCACTGCTTCTTCCAGGTGATACTTGGGGGGCTTGTAAGCTCGCCCCAGTTTCTGGCAGCGTCTGCAGAGAGTTAAAAGCTCTTTATTGCAGTTGGGTGAGATTGGATTTATAGATTTGCCTCGAAAATGGATCACACTGTGCTTCCCCGGGCTGATTGATTGTCATTAGGGATGGACAGAAGTGTGATCTAATCCCTGGAGGTGTCCAAGGCCAGGCTGGACAGGGCTTGGAGCAACCTGGTCTAGTGGAAGATGTCCCTGCCCATGGCAGGGGGTGGAACTGGATGAACTTTGGGGCCCTTCCGACTCAAACCATCCTGAGATTCCATGAATTCCCCCAAGTGCCCAGGCTCAGGCTGGAGTACAGAAGTGACAGACCCTTTGTCCAGACTCTGCCAAGGTCTCAGACCTGTGGCATCTCCATTAACAAACCCACATTTCCTGCAGCTCTCCTGTACCTCAGGCACAGCCCTGCACGAAGAGCTGGAGCTTCCACCTCCCCCACCTCCTCACCACCCTTAGCCAGGTGTCTGCTGCCACCCTGAGAAGGTGGCTGGGCAGGGCCACACTTCCCAAGGTTTCCTCACGAGATGAACAGGAGCTGTGTAGGGCCACCCTTCCCAAGGTGCCCTCCTGAGATGTTCAGAAACACCCTGGTGTAGTTCAGGCAGTGGGAGTTGGACCTGCTGCAGCTTTGGAAAATCCCACTTGGTGCCTGAATACCTCACCAAACCCCGCTGCCTCCCTCCTTCTGCAAGTGTTTTCTCCAAACCCTCCTCTCTGAACACACCATGGGCTCATTGCTTGGCAGTGTCCTGGGCATTCCCACCGTGGGATTTGGCCTCCTCCAGTCTGTGGACAACTAATCGCTTCCATCTGGAGGTACAAACTCTTACATTTAAGCCTCCTGGCAAAAGATTTGCTTTTCTTACCTAATTTTCACAGATCCCTTCAAAGAAATTCAAGATGCCAGAGACTGAGGTTGGAAAAAAGTACTTTCCCAGCCAGGGCAGGATTTGCCAGACTGATGTAAAACAGGGAGCCAAAGGAAAGGGCTTTTATAGGATGCAGCTGGGTGCTTAGTTTGTGCCAGCCATGCTCAGTGGAAGCAGCAGGACCCCTCTTGGCGAGCCCACTTGCTGCTTTAGTCCTTTGCTTTGCACCATTTCAGTTTTGATGCCCCATTTAATTTCCGTTGGCTTTTTTTTTTTTCTAAAAAAAAAAACCCTCTTCATTTCAAAAAAAAAAAAAAGGCAACAACGACAACAACAACAACAACAAAAAAAAAGCTCTCTCCTCTTTTAATTTTATCTTCCTAAACCAAATTTTCGTACGTTTTATTTTAGATTTTTTTGTTACCATTTTTTCCTTTTTTTTTTTCTTTTATCTTTCCCATCTTTTGTTTGTTTTTTTTTCCCCCCTCCTCCTCCTCCTCCTCCTCCTCTTTTTTTCCCCCTTCTCCCCCCCTCCTGAATTTTCCCCCCCCCCCTCGTAGAACCGTCTGCCCCCCCTCAAGATGTAAAATGTGTCAGCACTCGATCCACCGCCATTCTGGTAAGTTGGCGGCCGCCTCCGGCCGAGAGCCAGAACGGCGTCCTGGCTGGATACAGCGTCTACTATCGAGCGCTGGACTCGGAGGACACGGAGCTTAAGGAGGTGAATGATATCCCCCCAACCACCAGTCAGATCCTTCTGGAGTCCCTGGAGAAGTGGACGGAGTACCGCGTCACGGTGGTGGCTCACACGGAGGTGGGGCCGGGCCCGGAGAGCTCGCCGGTTATCGTCCGCACGGATGAAGATGGTAATTGAGCTGCTTCTGGGTTTCCCCCCCCCCTCCCCAAGTCCCCTGGGGAATTCGTGGCCCTGGGAATTCGTGGCCCTGGTTCCTGTGCCAGCAAGTCCCTTCCCATGGCTCAGGTCCCTTCCCATGGCTCCGGTCCCTTCCCATGGTTCAAATCCCTTCTTACGCCTCCGGTGGTGTGAGACCAAAGCTGGAGGGGGATCACACCCAACTTCCAGTCCCCAGCGGGCCCATTACTTTGTGTTGGCACACCAGGCAGACCCAGAGGAGGTGTTAAAGTCCTTTGCCCCTGCAGGATGTAGCACTGGTGAAGCTGTTTGTGCCGTGGCAATAGATGGGTAGCTGGTGATGCCCCAGGGAGGTTGGGACCACTGGGGTGATGAACACAAAGCTGTGAGTTGCCCTTTGCTGCCATCTCCCCGAGCCCTTTGAGCACTGGGTTGTGGAGGGTTGTCCTGCCCTGCTTTAGGGCATTTCTCAGACTTCTGGGGGGCTTTTTTAACATCCAGCTGCACCACTGTCCCTGAAAAGATGCCCTTACTGAGCCAGGATCAGCTGAGGCAGCAAGGCACCAGAATCAGAGGAGACCGCTGCTGCCAGAAACTGGTTTCATAGAATCATAGTATATCCTGAGTTGGAAGGGATCCACAAGGATCATCCAAGTCCAGCTCTTGGTCCTGCACAGCACAGCCCCAAGAATCCCACTCTGTGCCCCAGAGCACATGTTTTAAAATATTAAGAGTTCTTCCCACACATTCCCTGTTACTGGCTCCTCCTTAAGTCAAAGTTTTGGTTAGTAGTAGAAAGGAGGAATCTGTTAAAGTTTCCAGAAACCTTCAGTGATAACAGGTCAGTGGCCCTACTCAGAGACTTGAATTTCCCTGGTATTTCTACAGTAAAATAAAACCAGGAAAAAGCAGGAATGTGTGCATGAAGGGAGAGGAGCACCCTCCCTGTGAGGGTAGGACCTCAGATAATATAGGTCAAGTAAGTAACATAAGGAAATCTCAAACTTCTCAGGTGTTCTTCCTCTGTCCCAAATCAAAAGAATTTATAAAAAAGCATCAGGTTTGTCCTCAGTGTTGATCCTGTTTCTCTGAGCCTCTGCCCACACCTAACTGGACCCTCCCAAAGGAAGTGGGGTGTTCTTGCAGATTAAGCTCTCATACCCTGTGTTGTAGTTGTTATCACTATTATTATTGTTATTATTTCCAAAAAATCAGCCCAAATTCTATCCAAGACATCTCTTGTTTGCTGTCCTGAGATTCTGCAGTGGTTATAACCCACCTGCCCTGCTTGAGAGACTAGGGAGCTCCAAGGGCAAGTCCCCCTCCTGATCCTCTCCACCCTGGCCTCCCACAGGCAGGATCACAGCTTTCCTGACTTGTTAGAAACTGCCTTTGCCCTTGGAATGGGATCTGGAACTGTATTGGTTCCTTCCATCTGAGCAAACTGGGCACAGAGGAGCATGTGGAAGGATGGCTGGATGATGAGGTGGACCTGTTCCCTCCAGATCTCCAAGCCATGCAGATTAGGTCCCCTAGAGCTTCTTCCCTGTTTCACTGGGTAGGACTGGTGATGGATGATGAGATATCTGGTTGGTTGGGTCTCCCCTTCCTAGTTGGGTAGGTCTCCCCCTCCTAGTTGGGTAGGTCTCCCCTTCCTATTTTGGTAGGTCTCCCCTTCCTACTTTGATAGGTCTCCCCCTCCTAGTTGGGTAGGTCTCCCCTTCCTAGTTGGGTAGGTTTCCTCCTCCTGGTTGGGTAGGTCTCCCCCTCCTAGTTTGGTGGGTCTCCCCTTCCTACTTCAGTAGGTCTCCCCCTCCTAGTTGGGTAGGTCTCCTCCTCCTGGTTTGGTAGGTCTCCCCTTCCTAGTTTGGTAGGTCTCCCCATCCTACTTTGGTGGGTCTCCCCTTCCTAGTTGGGTAGGTTTCCCCCTCGTCTCTGGGCTGCAGATTCAGGCTGTGCATGTCCTGTAGGTGCACTGACAGGCTCCAGCCAGGAATCCCTGAGTGACTCTTCCCACTTCCTTCCCTTCCTCGCAGTGCCCAGTGCACCACCTCGGAAAGTGGAGGTGGAGGTCCTGAACTCAACTGCAATCCAAGTGTTCTGGCGCTCTCCAGTCCAGAACCGCCAGCACGGCCAGATCCGGGGATACCAGGTGCACTATGTCCGGATGGAGAACGGAGAGGCCCGGGGGCTGCCCCAGATCAAGGACATCATGCTGGCTGATGCCCAGGTAAGGACCCACCTGCTCCAATCTCCTCTGGAATCCTTGAGGGGGTGGGTGCTGCGGCTGCCGTGTCTCATCCCGAGCACTGTAACTGGAGAAGGCAGATGAGAACCTGTGACAAGGTCTGTGTTGTCTCTCTGCAGTTCATTTGTGCTCCCAGGCAATAGTTACTTGGAAGAGTATGAACTGCTGTCCCAGCGCTGAACTAAATATCATCCATCCTCCCCGTGTCTGGGAATTTTTTTAATTCAGGCAGAGGCCACAGTGGAATCTACTAATTTTTCCCACTCTACTTCTTCCTTCATGCTGGCCTGGTAACTTCTGACCTTGTGTGGCTGCTTGCTCAGGGACTCCTTCCTCATGCTGTGTCTCTGTCTTTCCCTTCTTTCCCCTCTTGTATTCTCACGTGCCAAACCTCTCTTGTTCTCTGCCCAGTGGGAAACAGATGACACTGCTGAATACGTAAGTAAACCAGTAAAAATCCTCTCCCATCCTGGTTCTGTCCCTTCCCTTCTCCCACTTCCTGTTGTGGTGTGATATTTTCCTTTTCCTTTATTTTTTTTTGCAGTGCCTGTGTGCCTGTTTTAGAGCCTGTTGGTGGTGTTCCCATGCATTGTCCCCACCCTGTCACTATGATCTGTGACCCTCTGTGATCGTGTCGTTTGTCAGCACGCTGCAACCCCACAGGGTTTTCCCTTTGGCTCCAAAGGAAAGATGGATCTGCTGCTGCTCCTCCATGGGGAAGCAGATGGGATCTTGAATTTGGGACTGCCTTGAACATGTCAGTGTCCTAAAATGGTTTGGGTTGGAAGGGACCTTAAAGACCATCTTGTTCCACTCCCTGCCATGGGCAGGGACACCTTCCACTTGACAAGGGTGCTCATGTGGGCTGGTCTGCAACACCTCTGTGTCTGGAAAAGATAGTTAGGCTGGGAAGCACTGGGAATTCATAATCCATGAGTCATGAGCTGTAAACAAACAGGGCATAAACAAACACTTTGTGCCCTGAAAGGGCCAAGATTCTTAAAAACTCATTGATACAAAGCACTGAATCACTATTGGTGCTTTTACTTGTAAGTACCTTAAAATCAGCCTGGCTGTTTGGCATTTGCTATTTCTGCTAAAATGATAAATGTTTTCCATAATCTTGCAGCTACAAAGCAGCAGGAGAAAGCATTTCCTCCTTGGAATGACAGGGTCCTAAGATAACACACGACTAAACTGACTGTATTTGTGTCTCCTGGAGACCAAGTGCCCTACAGAAGCGAGGGGGCCTCTTGTTTTTGTGATGGAGAAACTGAGTCTCCTGAAAGGCAAAGCCCCTTGCCTAAAATCTTAATAAAACTCAGTGGCAGGTGTGAAAGCAGAACAAGTTCTTGACTTCCAGAAGACAGACCTGTCCCTGCATCCTACAGCTTCCAGACCCATTGATCAAAATCCCACAGTTCTGAAGTTCTGCTGTTCCACTCCCTGCTCACCTTTGGGGAAATAGTTATTTTCAGGACTAACAAATTCTTCCCAAGTGCTGCCCTGAGATTTAATATCAAAAGCATGAAGGGGTGGTAGAGGAAAGCCATAAAAATGCACAGTATTCCCATCTCCCTCCTTTCCGAGGCCTTGGGGAAAACCCTGCTGCATGTGCTGTCATCCTGTTTGATTTAGCACGGGTGTTCCTTTTCCAACACAGCCCTTTGAAGGGCTGGGTCCCTCCTGGAGAAGGGCTGTTCTTCAGGCCAGTGTTCCAACAAAAGCTCCTGGGAGCCAGGTGTGGGAAGGCTGATAGAGGATGGGAAGGAGGGGGTGGGATTTAGGAGGGAGCTTTAGTGGGCGAGCTGAAAACGTTGTCTTGCACTTTACGTTCAAGCAATCCCTTTAATATTGTGAAGGCATTAAAAATATCTCTGAGGAGAGAAGAGAGGGGGTAATGGTGAAAAAAATGTAATCTCCCTGAAACCTCTGAGCCCTCCTCTGAGGCTGCACAGTGGAGAGGAAAGCTTTGAAGGGAGCGACGGCGTTTGGATGCTGAAGTGGTTTGTGTAGAAACAGGGAATGTGTGAGAGGTAGATCTGGAGGAGAACGCCTTGAACAGGGCCCTGTAGAGCCAGGCTGTGTTCACAGAGGTGTGTGTGCCTCATCCTGTGGCTCTCACTCTCCTGCCAGTTCCCACAGCTCCAGTCGCCCCAGAGTGTCTCGTGCTTTCGGATTCAATGTTTTCCTGCATGCTGGAAAAGGGCTGAGACTCCTGCAAGGAGGAGAGATCTGCCCGTGTGTGTGGACCCGAATACTGACAGGGTTTTCCTTTGGAATCTTGCAAACAGGAAATGGTCATTGCTGGGCTCCAGCCAGAGACTTCATATTCCATCACCGTCGCCGCCTACACCATGAAGGGAGATGGTGCTCGCAGCAAGCCCAAGGTGGTCACCACCAAGGGTGCAGGTGAGAGCCTTTTCCTGAACCACTGGGATTCACCCCTTTCCTAAAGCCAAGGTGCTCTTTTCTCCAGGCTCACCTTCTTTTCTCCCACTCCCTTCTTGAAGGACAGACTTGCAGTAAGTGCCATGCTGCCCCAAATTAATTCCAGCAAAGCACAAACCCCTTCATTCCTCACATGCAGCCCTCACCAGATGTCACAGTTTTCTGCCCAGTGCTGCAGGAAGCCCAGGCACACCCAGAAATGCAACAGGGGATGAATTCATCACTTTTAATCTCTCATTCTGTAACTTCCAGTGCACCAGCAGTACAGAGACTCTGCCTGGTGTGACACTGGAGGGACTGTGTAGCTACACTGGGGCCAGGAGAGGCAGAGCTCTGCTGTTGTGGTGGGGACTTTCAAAGATCTGAAGAGCAGCAGGAGACAGTGGTGGCTTGTCCTCCCACTCTTCTCTTCTGGCATCATGTCTGAATATACATCCCCTGTGTTCAGGACTAGCAGAGGGAGAAGTAGTGACAGTATTGACCTTTCCTGGCTCACATTTCGGGGACCTGGGCTCTGCCTGCACATACCCAGGTTCATCCCTCCTTTGACCTTCCTGGCACAGTCCCTGCCAGCCTCAGTACAGACACTGGTGCCAAGCCAGGATGGCAGGGCCTGAACAGAGGAATGACAAAGGGCAGCAGGGTGCCCCTTGCTCCCCCAAACAGCTGTGCAGCAGGCAGAAAGGATGGGTACACACATCACCTGCCCTCGCAGCATCTGGGGGTTCTGCTCTCATGACTTAAACCCCTGCTCTGCTTTGCAAGCAGGGCTTTGTGCAGTGAAGGAAGACCTGGAGCTGTCCCTCACCCAGCCCATCTCTTGTTGGATTGTGGTTACCTTCTTTCATTCCATTTTGCTCATGCTCTTTCTTTTTTTCCTGCTTTCAAGTGAGGGCTTTCTCCCCTTTACACTTCTCTGTCTGTAACTTCCCAACCCTGGTAATCTGTTTATTCACTTCATAGTTCTGGAGCTGTTGTCTTCACCTTGCCCGTAGCAGCTGCATAAACTGACATCATCCCTTGTTTCTGGGAGAGCACTGCTGTGCCTCTGCAGGCATCTAAGGCCTCTGCCAGCACTGCAGAATTAAGCTGGAAACCTCTGTCCATGCTCCAGAGGCAGCTCAGACACTCAGCCCAGTGTGCAGGACAGAGAGCTCGGGAGCCCTTCCTGGAACACACAGGGCTGGAGCTGCCAGTGCCCTCCCTGTTCTTGCCTTTTCCCTGCCCTGACTCAATCCCCATCTCATTTCATGTGCTTGTTTAGACAAGTGGGTGGGATTTCAGCCTTTCTCTCCCCTCCTGCCTCCCCTGCCCAGTTCAGAGACTGGTTCACAGGAGAGGGAGGTTGCTTTCCAGGACACAGCTCCTGCAGGTGTCACCTTTGGTGCCAGCTCTCAGGCTCCTGTGCTCACCCCTTGCAGTGTCACTGTGCTGTGAGAAGCCTTTTGCTTCACTCACCCTCTTCTCCTTCCCCTCCAGCCATGCCCATGTTTCTCCTCACTAGTTCTCTGGTTCTCTCCTCTCCTTTCCTTCTTCCAAAGCTCTCCAGCCTTTCCATTTTCCTCTCTCAGAGCCTTTCTCTCTGCCTTGCTTCCTTGTCAGTCTCTCTTGTCACCCTCCCTCATCTCTCCCCATTAGGATTTGCAGTGCAGGTGATCTGTCACAGAGAGATGTTTTCTCCAGCACAGCAGCTATTACCCAAAACTCAATTTCCCCCAATCTGAAATAGCTATTTAAAAAAAAAAAAATCTTCCAAATGGCTCTGTAACATTCTTACCTTCTTTGCAGTGTTGAGTCAATACACCTTCTGAGAGGAGAGATTTCTTTCTTTATCATTCAGGGCTGGGGGCTGAATTTAAATACAGTAATACATCCAATTTTCTCCTTTACTGTCCAAACCAATTGCAAAATAAAACACTTCCCCCCACTGCGCTTTCTTTTCACCTTCCTTCCAAACAATATTTGTTGTGCAGATGTAATACTTTCAAGCTCAGCTGATTATAGTAACATTTGTGATAAAAACTGAAACATAAAGGTAATGGCGTTGTTTTTCTCTTTAATGTGTTCCTTGGGCATTCCCAAGGGAGGAGGCTGCCTCTCCCAGCTCCTTCCCTAGCCATCCTTTGGCAGTTTGGAAGGAGTAAAGCATTTGTTTCAGAGACAGACCTTCATCCTCGTGTTCAGGTGTCAGTGGAGGCATCAGACAGAAGGGGTTCCCCAGTTTTTCCCTGTCAGGATCCTGCATCCTTCCCTGCTCCCTCTGTCAGCCACTCCAGCATTCCAACCCTCACCCCTCAGCTGGGCTTAAGCTGGGAGAGCAGGATGGGGTCCCTCCCAACTCCATTCTTCCTTCTCCTGCCCGACCAGGAGAAACACCAAGGCGGAGAGGAGGGAATTGGGTCTCTAATAGTGGAGCTGAGTGTCAATGACGCGTGAGCTGCTGGAATTAATGCTCTGCTTTCCCCGCCTTCGGGAACCTCTGGGCCTGCACGTGTCATTTAACTGTGGCTGTGGGCTTGCTTGGCAGTCAGGCAGTGCCAGGGCTCATTAGGCAGAGACATGGCACTGCTGAGCTCCCCCAAATCCCCCCAAATGCGGAGGAGCTCCCTGACAGGTTAAGGAGGAGCTCGCTAGAAACACCCCAGCACTTGGAGGGCTTCTCACTTCCTCTAGAGGAGAAAAACCACACGGAGGGAGCAGCAGCTCTCCCTGCCCTCTGCCTTGCACAGATTTTGGGCTCTGTTTCCACTCTCTGTGCTTCCTTCTGTACCCAACTGGGCAATGAGCTGCCTGCCAGCCTCGCTGAGCTGGCCCTGTGCCTGCTGCTCGGGACCTGGGGCTGCCCAGACTTCCTTCCCCATCCTTCATTACTTCACCCTCAGCTGCTCTGGACTTCCCAGCCTGAGCCAATCTGTTCCAGTCTCTTTCTGCATGAGTTGGGCTGTGTAATGGAGAGAGAGAGAGAGGACAGGAGTTTGGGGACTCCAGGTTTGTTCTTCCCTGCTCTGGGAAGCAACTGGGACAGGAGGCTGGGAGTCAGGACTCCTGAGTTTGTTCTTCCCAGCAGTGGGAGGGTGTGTGGTCCAGGGATACGGGAGGAGCTGTGCACATCTTTCCATCCTGAGCACAGGAGAGAAAATAAATCCAGAAATGTGTCAGTACCTCACAGCTGACATGTTGGCAGTGCTCCTCTTTTCCTAAACTGGATAGACACCATCCACCTGCACAGGGTGGGTGAGAGCAGCTTGGGTTACACGGGAATACCCTATGGCACACAGAGCCCAGTTGGAACACTGCCACTGGCTTCAGGACCCTGTTGCTGCAGCTGAAGAGTCTCTTCATCCCCTCTCCCCTTGTCCCACCTTTGGCTGAAGGTGTCTCTCTTCTCTCTCCTAGTCCCAGGAAAGCCCATCCTGTCTGTGCACCAGACAGAGGAGAACACTCTCCTGGTGAAGTGGGAGCCTCCGTTGGACGCGGAAGGCCAGGTGTTGGGCTACCGGCTCCAGTTTGGCCGCAAGGACGTCGACCCTCTGGCCACCTTGGAGTTCTCGGCGCTGGAGGATAAGTACACGGCTCCCAGCATCCACAAGGGCGCCACGTACGTGTTCAAGCTGGCCGTGAAAAGCCGGGCTGGCTTCGGGGAGGAAGCTGTGCAGGAACTCACCACCCCCGAAGACATCCCCAAGGGTTACCCCCAAATCCTCGAGGCGAGCAACGTCACTGCCATGTCGGTGCAGTTCGGCTGGCTGCCCCCCGTGCTGGCCGAGCGCAACGGAGCCATCGTCAAATACACCGTGGCCTACCGGGAAGCCGGTTCTCCCGGCAACCTGCTGGAGAAAGACCTGCCCCCCTCCCCAGAGAACTCGTACACCCTCAACGGCCTCAAACCCAACACCGCCTATGATGTTAAAATCCGTGCTCACACCAGTAAAGGCCCCGGGCCCTACAGCCCGACCGTCCAGTATCGGACGTTCCAGCTGGATCAAGGTAGGACTTACCGGTTTCTCCTCCCTCTCTCCCCTTGTATCCGGGGCTGGTGCCGGGAGGCAAGAGAGCTGGAGAGGTCAGGCCAGGCTCAGCCAGGCTCGTGAGTAAATGCAAAGCATTGTGGTGTCACACTCAGTCCCTCCGCTCCTCTCTGCCTTGTGCCAGGTAAGTCCCTTTTACCACTTTCTTCTAAGTTAAGTCCGGACACCTTCTGTCACTGGCACCTGGAGGGGGGGGCCAGTCGCTACACACAGGTGGGAAGAGCCTTTTCTTCAGCTTTTGCAAACAGCCAAAATTAAAGAGAAAACTAAAAAAAAAAAACAAAAAACACCACACTCAGACCGTGAGCTGGGATGGGTTTCCTCACCTGAGCATGCTCAGCCAGCCAGCACCTCGTTCCTGCAGCAGCCACCCAGGCCCAAAAGTGTGGGGGCAAAGCCACAGGCCCTCCCTGGGGTTAGGCAAGGGAACAGGGAGCACTGGGAGATGGACCTTGGCAAAACTCAAGCACAGTGTGGAGGAGGGAACAATCCCTTCCATTCCGGCAGCCGCAGCCAGACCCAGCCTGGCAGAGCCCTCTTCCAGCACCTGACATTCTCTTCCTTCTCTTTCCTGCTCTTCCTTCCCTCTGCTGCCTTTTCTTCTCCTTTCTCCCCTTCCTCCTCACTTTTTTCTCCGCAGTTTTACCCAAAAACTTCAAGGTGAAGATGGTGACAAAGACATCCGTCCTTTTGAGCTGGGAGTTCCCTGAGAACTACAACTCTCCTACCCCATACAAGGCAAGTGGAATTCAGGAGTCAGATCCGTGTTTCTTCCCAGTTTCCTGGAAATCTTGTCTGTTGGGTTGAATAAGAAGTTGTAAGAGGCAAGAATTCTGGATTCCTGCCTCAGATATGGGCAGGTAATGGTTGATCACTACCTCAAGGAAGTGGGCTGAAAATCAGGGCTGTTGGGTTGCATTCCCATCTCTGTTACCAAATCCTCGCTTCCCCAGACAAGTTACTTTTCGGTCAGGAAGAATTTCCTCATGAAAAGGATTGTTAAACTTTGGAAGAGGCTGCACAGGGAGGTTTGGAGTCCCCATCCCTGGAGGTGTCCAAGGAATGACCGGGCATGGCACTCAGTGCTCTGGGCTGGGTGACAAGGTGGGGATCAGTCACAGCTTGGACTCGATGATCTTGGAGGTCTTTTCCAACCTAAATAATAATTTTTCCATTTTCCATATTCATTTCTGGATAAAAACTGCTCTTCCCAGAGGAATCTGAAGGCTTTGACCTGCATCTGCCTCGTGCAGTGGGCACAAGAGATCAAGAGCTCCCCACTCAAACGCTTCTGTTCTCTGGCACAGCTGAGTGCCCTGTGATCCCTGCAAACCAAAGCAATGGGGAGGAAGGGGAAGGAGTTTGGCTGTTTGAGCAGTATCAGCCTTGCTTATGGGACAACCTCTTCCCCTCCTACAGATCCAGTACAACGGGCTGCACGTGGACGTGGACGGACGCACCACCAAGAAACTCATCACCCACCTGAGGCCCCGCACCTTCTACAACTTCGTGCTGATGAACCAGGGCAACAGCATGGGGGGGCTGCAGCAGAACGTTGCTGCCTGGACTGCTGCTGACATGTTGTCCAAGAAGCCAGAGGTGACCCACAAGCCTGATGCCGATGGCAACGTGGTGGTGATTCTCCCTGACGTGAAGAGCTCTGTGCCTGTCCAGTAGGTCCCTGTTAAACTGCTGGTTGGGGGGGTGCTCAGTTCATGTTTTGGGGTTCAGCTCTGATGGCTGGAGGCCACGGTACAAACCCACGAGTGTTCCCTCCATTTTCAGTCTTTTCCTGACTCTTGCCTTTTGGAGGTGCTTCCCAGAGCTAACAGGGAAAGCCAAAGAAATGCAAAAGGAATACATAAGGGAGACATGGGGTGGCCACTGATTCCAGCTCCTTCCAGGAGCTAAATTAAAAATAAGGGGCTTGCTGGGTTGAGCCAGTGGGGCAGTTTGGGCAAACCTACATCAGTGTGTGCACTCTCTTCTTCTGTGGCTTGTGGAAGGAGTTTAATTCCTTCTGTTCCTTCTATTTCTTCTGATTATTTCCAACTCTTAGGGCTTTCTACATTGTGGTGGTGCCTCTGAGGAAGTCCCGGGGAGGACAGTTCCTCAACCCCTTGGGCAGCCCTGAGGAGATGGACCTGGAGGAGGTGAGTGTGGGCGAAACCAGAGCCGGCTGTGGGGAGAGAGCAGGCATCTGTAAGGGGTGGGATGGTGAGCTGAGAGCTGGGAAGGGACCTTTGGGGTTCCTGTTCTCCACATTCAGAGTAGCCAAGGTGTGGGCAGTCTGGGAGGGATGGATTGGCTCTCCTTGCCGCTCCCTTCTTGGGGTTCAGAGCGTTCCTCTGCCTCCTGCAGCTGGTTCAGGACATTGCCAGGCTCCGGCGCCGCAGCCTCCGTCACTCCCGACAGCTGGACTTCCCCAAGCCCTACATCGCTGCCCGGTTCCGCTCCCTGCCCTCCCACTTCATCCTGGGGGACATGAAACACTACGACAACTTTGAGAACAGAGCCCTGGAGCCGGGGCAGAAATATGTCATCTTCATCCTGGCAGTGCTGCAGGAACCTGAGGCCGTAAGTTGTCCCGCTCTGCTCTGCACTGGTGAGGCCTCACCCTGAGTATTGTGGCAGTTTTGGTCACCATAATATAAGAAAGATATGAAGCTCTTAGAGTGTCCAAAGGAGGCAATGAGGATGGGGAAGGGCCTTGATTTGAAGCCGTGTGAGGACACTGAGGGCACTTGGTGTGTTCAGCTGGAGAAGAGGAGACTGAGGGGAGACCTCACTGCAGTTACAACTTCCTGGGCAGGGGCAGAGGAGGGGCAGGCACTGATCTCTGCTCTGTGGGGACCAGGGGCAGGACCCAGGGAATGGCCTGGAGTTGTGTCAGGGCAGGGTTATGTTGGATCTCAGGAAAAGGTTCTTCCCCCAGAGGGTGTTTGGGCACTGACCAGGCTCCCCAGGGCAGTGGGCACAGCCCCAAGGCTGCCAGAGCTTAAGGAGTGCTTGGATGATCCTCTGGGGCACAGGGTGTGACTCTTGGGGATGGTCCTGTGCAGGGCTGAGGGTTGGAATTGATGATCCTTGGGGGTCCCTTCCAACTCAGCACATTCTGTGATTCTGTGAAGTGCTGCCTGCTTTCCCCTGCCCTCTCCAGATCCTTATGCCCCTCATCCCCCTCATGGACCAGAGGCAGCAGCTGCTCCCATGGGAGCTGCCAGCAGCCCTGCTGCCCTCCTGGCATTCCCCAGAACTTTCTCCCAGGAGATCCTTCAGGTTTTTATTTTGTAAAGACCTTCCACTCCAGCTGTGAAGCTTTTGGATGTGGCTCTTGGAACTGTTGGTGCTTGTGGCTGCATTACACAAACATGCTCTTCCAAGCAGCCAGGCCAATGGCACAGGCAGCTCTGATATTCCCAGTCTTCCTGGGCAGGACTTGTATACTTGTGGCTACAAATTGGAGTCCAGAATGTGCAGGAACACTGAACTGTCCCCTCAGGACTTACACTCGAGTTCAGAGAGCCCTAGGTCAGACCCCTTTTCCTTTAAAGGCTGTCCTTTAATTCCTCAGAACAATGACCCCAAACATCCCGCTCTGGGAGCATATCACACCCCCTGGTCATTGCTAAATTTCCCACCACACACAAAGGGGAGGGGTTTTTTTTTATGGAAAACTACATGTGCTCTCTACCACTGCAACATTGCTGCTGCTTTCACTGGGGCTGTGTTTGGCTTTATGAAAACAACTGTTTTAATATTTACCTGCCTCCTCCCTCCTGCACAATGGCAAACAGCCTAATGCTCTGTTGTTCTTAAATCCCCCTGTGGAATTGTAGCAGGGAGCTACTGGAAATTAAGGGTTTTCAGAGGGTTTTTTCCCCAATAAATATTTGGTTGTGTACTTGATATTAAAGGCTTAGGCTGACACGCTTCTGAATGGGTTTCTCAATCGGATTACTGCAGCTTGTGGTAATTTCTGCTTTAGAACAAGGTGCTGCAGACTCTCTCTCACAGCAGCCTGGATCCACAGCAGTTCCCAAGTATGGAGCAGTATTTCAGTCTGCTCAGGGCTGATGGAGTCCAAGGACTCAGAGCCACTGTTCTTGTCCTGTCCCTGGCTCCTCTCCGAAACCAGCCATGCCAGTTCTCCTCTGTGCAGTTCGGTTTCTGGAGTTTCTCTGTAAGGTGGGAATGCATCCTCCCTGGAATGGGCAGATTGTAGTGCTCTTGAGAACAAGCAGTGCCCTTTAGTCAGGATTCTGATTCCTCTGATTCTCCTCAAGAGCCCAGTTCACTGCAGAGGGAACAGAACATACTGCATTTTATTAATTTGTATTTAATTGTGGGGGGTGGTTTTTTTCAGTCACCAGGCCAAGCGTTAATTCTTGTTTTAATCCCTTCCCTTTCGCTCTGTAATCCCATCTGACTGTCAAAATCCAGATGGTTACATGAGAGCTTGGAAAAAGTTTTTGGTTTTTTGTGGCAGTGGCAAGGGCCCAGAGATGTGGTGAAACAGAGGCACAGCCACCTGGTTCTCTGAAAAGCACCTTCCTGGCTGCAGCATGAGGGGAGCCACAGGCCCAAGGCAGGCTAGAGTTCACATGAGTGTGATCCTTCAGTGTTCTGTGTCACCTGGAGCACTGTAGGATGAAGATACCCTGTCCTATGGTTCTTCCCCCTGAGGGACACTGGAACAAGCTCCCCAGGGCAGTGGCCACGGCCCCAAGGCTGCCAGAGCTCAAGAAACATTTGAACAACGCTCTGAGGGACAGGGTGGGATTGTTGGGGTGTCTGTGCAGGGCCTGGAGTTGGACTGATGATCCTTGGGGGTCCCTTCTAGCTCAGGATATTCCATGATATGGATGCTCACAGAGAATGGCCTTTTCCCTGTTATTGTTTGGTTTGTGCTGCAGAGAGCTCACATCCTCTCTAGCAATTCCTCCTGTGGAATTCTGTATGCTTGCCTGCTATTTTCAGTCCCCATTCCGCCTCTGAGCTGTGCTCCACCACCTTTCCCTGTCTTCCAGACCTTTGCTGCCAGTCCCTTCTCCGACCCCATCCAGCTGGACAACCCTGACCCGCAGCCCATCATCGATGGAGAGGAGGGGCTGATCTGGGTCATCGGGCCCGTGCTGGCCGTGGTCTTCATCATCTGCATCGTCATCGCCATCCTGCTCTACAAAAAGTAAGAGCTGCTCATTGCCCAGATCCCAGCCCCTGCTGAGTGTCCCCAGCCCTGGTCCCTGAAGGGAATGTCCTCCCTGGTCCTGCTGTGGTCAGCTGAGGGAAATCCTTCCACTGGAGAGGGGAGCCCTGAGGCACAACGGAATGGAAGGGTGTGCCTGGCACAGGAGGATTTAGCGGTGGGTTGCAGGGACTTGCTGCTTCAGAATCTACCTTGTGGCACTCTCAGGAAAGCTGTGCTTGTCTCACAGCCACGTGTGCAATGAGTGTGTCAGGACTCTTGCCTGCCTCCTCCAGAATTGCTGCTCACAGCCTCAGGCCCCCGTTCTCTGTGTGTGGGCACAGTGAGGGGGATGCAGAGAAGGCATCTTTGACCTGTGGCTCAGCAGAGACCTCCCCTCCTCTCGAACTGGTTTTCTGCTGGAATTAGGAGACAAGAGCAGGGTGTGAGTCTGCAGGAGAGAGGAGGGAACAACCCCTGGAAGTGTTTCCCTTTTCCTTGGCTTTCTGAGCAGCTCGTGGCATGTGGATGAGAACTGGGGGTCCCTTGAACACACACAGGCCTCACTGTGCAATAGAAGGGGACAGGAAGGGAAGGAGAAGCTGAGCAAAATAAATGATGGCAGCAGTGGCCAACACAAGGGAGTCCTTAGCTGGGACATCTCATACCCAGAGTGGAGGGAGCTCTCCTAACCCAGCTCCATCTTTGATCTGCACAGGTGTGTTCACTTATGCAGGTGGGTGTGTCCTCTGCATCCCAGCAGGTGTGAAGCTGCTCTGGGCTCAGGAGACACCTTGTTGGTGCCCATTAGCTCTGATCTAATTGGGTGATCTTTGCTGGGCCCACCTTCCCACCTGTGCTGCCAGGGTTAGAGCTGAGCAAATGCTTCCCCTTTTCCTCTGCAAGTCCTTTCTAACCTGAACATTTGTCTTGTCTTGTCTTCTCTCCACTTACTGCTTTCCTGGACAGCAAGCCAGACAGGTAAGAGCATCAGATTTGCCATTTATTCAGGTTCTTTCTTGCTGTGTGTTAAGCAGTGTTTGCTGTCTGTGGTGATGGGGCTTTTTTGGTGCAATTCCTACCCTTAGATCTGTTCTTACAGAAAGCCTGTGTCAGGCTAGCATGGGACTGTGTTTGAACTGGAGCAGAAAAAGGAAAGCAAGCCCAGTTTTCTCCTGCTTGTCTATTGCTAAATGTAACGGCCCTTTCTCAGGCTGAGCAGCAGGGACAGTAAACGGCTCATAAAGTGGTGGGTTAATGGAGCAGAGAAACTCTCATTTGTGTGGCAGTCAGAGGTGAAAGTGGGTTTTCTCCGTGTCTGGCTGCTCCATGCAGGCTGTCCCTGAGCTACTGGAACTCGAACTGGAAGCAGAATCTCACCAGCTGAGCTGTCCTCACCCCACTGCAGAAGCTGTTCTTGCCCCCTCAGCCAAGGGCTTCTAACAGAGTCTGTTTATGGCTGCAGAAATGAGACTTATTTCCAACCATTTCCAAGACTGGGAGAGCTTTCATTGGAAGTGACTGAGGGGTTCAGTCCATGAACTATTTACAGCAGTTTGAGAACTGCGGCAAAAATAAACTGCTCCCGAACTGCAAAGTGGTGTCATTCCAAAATGCTGCCCCATGCAGTGCTGGCAGGGCTCATGCCACTTCTTCTGGCTATTAATGACATCAAGAGACAGCTAAAAATGTCCTGAATATCTTCCCCTCTGCCTAAGCAGTTACCATTACTGCTGCAGGCAGATTACTGGAGGCTTCTGTGCACCCTAAGCAGGAGAGGTGAGAGCTCCACAGCCACCTTACTGAAGGGGCTGGGACCACATTCCCAAGCCTCAGGGTGTGGGTCCATGTTCTCTGCTCGCTGGAGAAGTTCTGCTCCCACAGTTCATAACTGTTCCCTTGCCAGAGGTTATCACATCTTTAGATCAGCACTGGGCTTTTGCTTCCAAATTCTTTTCAAGGAGAATGAGCCAGGTCAGCAAAGACTTTTCAACTGCCTCAGCTAACCTAACCCATTTGGAGTAAAATATATTAGGAAGCACTTCCATGTGGAGCTCAGCTGGCAGGTTGGAGCAGGCTTTGGGTTCTGGCAAGGAGGTGAGGTGGATCTCAGCAGGCACAGCTGTGCTGGGAGAGGATGTGTCTACACTGTTGAACCCAGATTTTTAAGGTTCTGCAGTTCAAAAACGATTGAAAACTGCTGCTCTGACTTCTCTGTCTGCAGCAAGGCAGCTCTGAGAGCTCCTAAAGCAGCCAACAGCAATATCAGTGCTTTGTGTCCAAGGTCACGGCCAGGAGATTCTGTACTTTTCCAAATGATTCTGTTGGCTCTGGTTCTTTCAGACTGGAAATGGCTTGGCCAGAATTGGAAGGTTTTTGCTTGCAGAGCTCTGCAGTGTTCAGTGGAGGCTGGTCTGGGCAGGCAGGTGTGAGTTCACAGCTGCCTGTCTGTGCTGTGAGAAGAGGGGAACTTCCAAACTTGCCTGAAAGCTGCTGAGGGGCTGCTGGGCCGTTGTAAACCCCTCAAACCTTCCAAACCTCATCCCTTTTCTGATGCAATTCATACACTTTTACCCTTGGCTGCACCTTTGATTTTCGGCGGGAGCTTTGCTCAGGTCTGAACATCAGTAGCTGAGAAAACTCCAGGGGACCACGAGGCCCATGAGCTAAGCTGCTTTGTCTTTCTGTTCTTTCTCCGTTTCTTTTTTTGTTTTGTTTTGTTCCAAAGCAAACGGAAAGATTCGGAGCCCCGGACAAAGTGCCTCCTGAACAACGCTGAAATCGCCCCCCACCACCCCAAGGACCCCGTGGAGATGAGGCGCATCAACTTCCAGACTCCAGGTAACCCTGGCTGCTAACTGGGAAGGCAGGAATGGAGCACCTGCCCCTTCCTTAACCCCTTCCTGCCTGGCTGAAGGCTGCAGCAGCACTGCCTGGAGACCCAGTGCTACCCTGGGGTGCAGCCAAGGGACCCTGAGCCTTGTCTGTGCTGAGTGGGATTGCTGAGAGACACCTTTGCTGGGAGCCTCAAGGACCTTGCACAGGCTCTTCCCGGTGCTGGCAAGGTGGGAAGAGGGGTTTTCCTGGATTCCCAGGTGAATTGGTGCATTCTGGGCTGAGGACACAGCTGCGAGAGCTGTGGCTGTGCCAGATGTGCCAGAGCACCCTGTGCTCCACCCTGGGAGCTCCCGGGGTGGTGAGGTGGAGCACTGCAGGCTGCCCAGCACCCAGAGCTCCAGCCACATCTGGAATTGGTGCTTTCTGGTGCCAGGCCTGCCTGTGGGCTGTGCAGGGGAAAGGGGAAAGGTGGCTGGTTGCTTGGCGCAGACAGGGCAGCATCTCCTTGCTTGGTGCAGATGCTGTCATGAAATCCCAGAATGGTTTGGGTTGGGGAGGGACCTTAAAGTTCATCCAGTTCCACCCCCCTGCTGTGGACAGGGACACCTTCCACTAGACCAGGTTGCTCCAAGTCCTGTCCAACCTGGCCTTGGACAATGGATGGAGCAGCCACAGCAGCTCAGGACAGCCTGTCACTGGGAGCGGCTGTGGGGCGAGTGGATAACAGCACTGAATTCCTGGGCAGGGAGGTTCCCTGCACCCTCCTTCCCACACACACGTGTCCCCATGTCCATGCATGTCCCAGCTGCCTGCATGGCACCTCTGCAAAGCCCCCACTGACACGGCCCAGGCACAGCCTCACGCAGATGGACACTGGGCAAGCCAACCAGCGCCTGCCCACACCTCTGCCTCCGAGTTCCTGGTGCTTGAGGATTTGGAAGGGAGTTTATTGTGCTTTTTGGGGGCTGGCTGTTGTTTTCAGTTCGTTTGTATTTTTATTTTGCTGGTTTGTGCTCGTTAATAATGTTTCTGTAGCTCCTGTTTGCCCTTCCCATCCCAGTCCTGTCCTTAGCGTTGTCCGAGTTTCCTTAGGGTGAGGTTGGCAGTAGGTACCCAGGGGGCAGGGATCTATGGAACAGCACTGAGCTGAGGGCTTCACATCAAAATGAGTTAGGAAGAACCCACTGGGATCGGCCCAAGCTTAGGAATGTTGCTCAGTGGGTTCAGTGCAGCCTGCAGGGACCGAGTGCAAAGCAGTTCAGCACAGGTAGGTCCCTAAATCAGCTCTTAGTGCTGCTCTTGCAGTGGAGTCTGAAGGTGTCTGAGTGTCCCCAGCTGCAGCCCAGCAGCAGTTTGCACTTGTCTGGGCACAATGTTATCCTGGGTGCACACAGGAGCTCCCTTTGGGAGCATTCCATGGGCTTCTGGGTGCTCCAGGTGGAGGTGAGGGACCCAAGAGAAAGAGCTGCACTCCCCCAGGTGAAAAACCCATTGCTGAGGCAAAAATAAAGAGAAAAGTTTGTGGTCTCGCTTGGTCTTGGTGCCAAGAAGCAGCTGGAAGTGCTGGTTCATGTGTTTCCCTGACTGAGAATTCCCCCCTGTCCCACAGGACAGCAGAGTCAGCTCGGGGTGCTTCCATCAGGTAATGGCATTGATGCATGAGTGAGCCAGTCTTCTGTTGACCCCACTGGTTTGGTCATGCTGTGCCTCTGAGGCACAGAGGGGCTGAGAGGTTTGTGAAAGGGAGCTGAGACATGCAAACCTGCATCAGGGCTCTGCAGATCCCAAAGGCACTGCCTGTGTCCAGTCTGGCTGTAGGAAGATGCTGCCATTTCCTTTCCAAGTTTGCCTGGCCATGGAGTTGACCTGGCTGGTTTATTCTACTCTGTAATTTGTAAAGCAGTCAAATGTTTTAAAGGATTTGGGAGAGTTGATCACCTGCCTCCCACAGAACTTTGCAAACCGTTGGGTGAAAATGGAAATGGGTGGAAAAATCAGCTTGGAGTGTGTTGGTGGTGATGGAGAGACAGTGGTGCAGTTTGCAGGGGAAGACTCCACAGGTGCTGTCTGAATTAAAGGCCTTTAAATTCAAAATATTGTGGTTCAGAAGGGGCTTGTAGGCTCTTCTGCAGCCAGGTGACCCCAGGTAGAACCTCCATTGTGCCCCCAGCAGTGAAAGAGAGGGGGGACGTGGGAATGGGAACATGCAGCTCAGAGAGGGGAAATCATAGCACCTCTTAGATATCCTGTCCTAGCCTAATCAGCACAAGGAATACCTTTCTTTTCCTCTTTAGATTTATGTTGGTTTTTGGTTTTTTTTTAATTAGCATGAAATTTTTACAAAAGTGTATCTTTTATTTATTTATTTTTTACTGTTTTCTGCAGATTCTGGTCTGAGCAGCCCTCTCAGTGACCCTGAGTTTGACTTGGAAAGTTAGTTCCTGTGTGTTTTTGTTCCTGTTGGTTTCATTTTTCCCCCCTCTCCCATTATTATTTTCTCTTCTGTCGCTTTCCTTTCCGATTCTCGTTCTGTTCCTGTTACTATATTTTGATTTTTTTTGCCGAATTCTCCGTGTCCCTGCCGTGTTTGCCCATCTCATCCCTTTTCTGTGCCATCTGTTTGTCTGAACTGCGCTTCCAGTTTTACAGTATCCCAGATCAGGCCTCTGGCAGGACAAGGGGGGCAGCAGGAGATCAGAGCCCGTGGCAGCACCGCTGTCCGTGCTCCGGTGTCTCTCTGCTGTCCCAGGAGAAGGACTTGGCTCCCCAGGCTGCCTTTACCCCCTTGTGGAAGATGTTTCATTGCTGAAGCCCTGCTCCATGTCCCTTGTTCTCGTTCCTGGGCACACTGTGAGTGTGGGGTGTGTGTGTGCTTTGCTGTTTGTAACGCAGGCAAAGGGAAACGGGAGCCACAGCTGATGATCCCTCCCTCTGGAAAGAGCCACACAGGCACCTTCTCATGTCAGACGAGGAAAAAAGGGCCGTTTCCCATCTGTGGCAGGTGTCTTTTCCTTGGCACTGACTTGTTCCAGGAACACAAAGAGCAGAGGCCACTCCACGGGCCTCCACCCCCCTGGTTTCACAGAGTGCCATCCAGCCACGGTGACTTTGTGGGATAAATGGGCTCTGGCCCGTGGAACAGATGTTAGGGTGACGTTTCTGGCTGGTGCACAAAGAATCAAGTCTTTTGTGATAAGATTAGAGAGATTCAAGTGATTGAAATGTTAGATGAGACTGGCTCGGAAAGACTTCATCCCATTAGGAGCCAAGATCCCAGCCTTGCTGGGTGGTTTGGGCTGGATTTTTTTTAGGGCTTTTTTTTAATACTGGGCAGGGAAGTAGATGTGAGGTTTCAGCTGGAGAGTCACAGATGCTGCTTGTGCTCAGAGATGCGAGAGCTGGGATGTTTTCCTGAATAATTCAGTCCAAATATTGGTCTCTCTGGTATGGAATACTCCTGTCACTATTGTCCCAGTTTGCTGCCACCCTCCTCTCAACCCCATTATTGTAACAGGGGGGTTGTGTGTGTTTTCCTGGCTCCCACTGCCACCCTGGCTGAGTTCCCTGCAGTAGCCCAGAGGCCACTGAGCAGAGGAACCTGTGAGCCATTTCCCTTCATACCTTAAAATGAGTTATTAAATTAAAGCAAAGAGCAGCTGCTCAGCTGACACAGCAGCAGGGCTGGTGCCACTGGAAGTGCTTCTGCCTCATTTAATACTAAACTCCTGGATCTTAATGGAGCCCCCATGCACTTGGCATTTTGACCAGGGAAGTGTTTATCACTGCAGAGGTTTCTGGTCTCCTTTTATTCTAAAAAAGCCCTAGAAATCAATCCCACAAGGAGATTCTGTCCTTAACAGCAGCAAAACAAGGCAAGTTCCCATATGCTCCCAGCCAGTGCCAGTGCACAGGAGGTTGGAGGGGAAGCAGGATGTTCCCCAGCAAAGGGCAGGGTTGATTTTCAGGAGCTGGTCACACTGAAGATTTTTTTTTTCTGGAGCTTTTATGAAGGAAACTTGTGAAATTCCTTCAAGAGGAATGTGACTCCTCGTTCCAGATTGGCACAGTGGGCCTTTCCCATGCAGGCCTCTGGCTCAGAGGGAATAACACATGTTGCTCCAGGACTCCTGAGCCAAGGAGAGTCTGAGGTTTTTTCTTGCTCATTATTAGTGGGGCTTCTGAGCGTTTATTTTTTCCTTTTAACCTCTGTGTCCATTACTTGGGACTTCATGCTGTGTTTCTCAGCACATAATCTCTGGCTTTTTGGAGTCAGGAGGTGGCAGCTGGGCTGGGAGCTGCCTGGGGGAAGGAGTCAGTGACTCCCAGGGATCTGGAAAAAGCTGATGGAGGTGCCAGGAGTTGCTCTGGGTAGGGTTTGGCTTTGCCCTGAGGCTCCAGCTCAAGGTGTGTTCATTGCCCTCCTCAGCCCTCACTTCCAGGGGCAGAAGGACTGACCCTGAGGGAAGTTTTGATGGTGTTAAACTGGTTTGATGGTCTCTGATCTGGAGCAGCTCAGCCAGGTTGGCCTTCCAGTCCTACACAAATGTAGAGAGGACCAGCTCCTCCCAACTCCCCCAGTCCACATCGGTGCTGTGGTACTGGGATGGACTGGACAGCAGCCTCCCTCCATTCAGGTGGAGAAATCCTTCTCCAGGTGCAGTGGGACAGCACAGCAAGAGATGAACTGAGAGCTTTTCCTCCAGGAGAAACTTCCTGCCCTGACCCCCAGCAGACTAAAATGGAGCCAGTGCAGCCTCCAGAGCACTTTGGGTTATTTTTGTGAGCTTTTTTTGGTCTATTTTCAGCCAGATTTCCTTGTACTGAAAGCAGATGTCCCATTAGCTTAGGAGAAACCTGTCCAGGTATGACAGACTCGTCCCGTGCCCAGGCCTGGGGGAGGCAGCACCTCTCCCAAATCACTGTAAAACTGAGGATGTCATGCTTGCTTTGCCATCTCTGTGCTGAGTTTTCAGAGTATCTGACCATGCTGCTGCCACCGCCGCTGCTTTGTCACCCACCAACACCCACGGGGCTCGAAATTCTCCCTGGCTTCCATCTCTTCCTCACTCCTGTCCTTCTCATCGGGGGCACTGCCCAGGGCTTCTCAGCATGCTGCTCTCCCAGGCCACCCAGAGCAGGACTGGCTGGCAGACAGCATGGGAAGCCTTTGGAAAAACATAATCCGATGCAGATGAGCAGAGCACGGAGCGCTTTTCCACCTGGATTTGTAGCGTAGCTGTCTGAGATGATAGGAAGGGAGGGATCCCTGCTCTTCCCAGAGCTCCAGCTGCCCCTTTCAGGACTGAGAACCGAGTCAGCTGTGGCTGCTCACCCCGTGGGTGGCTGAGATGTGCCCCAGTCTGACCAGTCTGACTGAGCAGGACCCCCAGTATGGCTCAGAGCCTTTTCTCAGGGGATCCAGTGTGTTCCTTGGCAGCTCTGGCTGCCTCAATACCAGCACACCCAAGCGCTGGGGAGGGTTGCAGGGGCAGCAGGTGACCCAGGTCAGGAGGCATCAGGCTCTGCAGCAAATTGTTCCCATGCCCCTGGCTGAGAAGGGGCCGGAGGATCTCCTGCCTCTCCATCCCGGAAGGTAACGACATTCCCAGCAGAGCCTGGGTGGGGTTGGCACAGCCTGACCTGGTGGGAGGGAGGGCTGTGCTGTTGAGGGAACATCATCCACGAGCCGTGGGTGGGGAGAGGAGCCGGCGCTTGGCGTTCCCGTGCCCGGCTGCACTCTGGGAATGGGGGAGGCCAGACCTCAGGCTGAGAACTTCCAGAGCCGATGTTGTGCCAAGGACAACTCAAGAGTCCTTGAGGTTGGAAAAAGACCTTAAAGATCATCCAGTCCAATTCCTGAAAAGCCTCCCCTGCCTCCCCACATCTGCATATTCCCATCCCCTGCCCCACATCTCCATGGTTGGCTGGATCCTGCCCCTTCCCCCCTTTTCTGTTGGAGTTGGTTCCTGATCCCGGCGGGTGCTGTGCCATTTGCTGCGTAGGTTCCTCTGGCAGCGTTTGCTCATTCCAAGTCCACTATTGGAATTGCTAACACGCATCTGCTCTTTGGATTTTCCTTTTTGTTTTGCTCTGATTTACACATTGAAAATGGGGCCATCATGGGAACACTCTCATTTTACTGTTTTTTTTTTATTTCCTTGATATTTTCTTTTTTTTTTTTTTTTTTTTACTTCCAAGGACACAATTTCGAGCCCTGAATTCTTCTCTTCTAACCTCCCTACTTTCATTGCAGATCTTACATTGTAATTTATTTTCTTTTCTTGTTTCTTCTTTCTTATAAAATGCGCAACGGTTGTGAATTTTAGTTATTATTAAACGAGATTCTTTTCCTGCTGTCTTGTCTTTTAGGTATGCTCAGCCACCCACCCATCCCCGTTTCCGAGCTGGCTGAACACACAGAGCATCTCAAAGCTAATGATAACCTGAAATTATCCCAAGAGTATGAGGTATGAGCAAGAGTGAGTGCTGTGCATGGGTTTGCAGAGCCAGGAATTAGGGAATTCAGGCAGGCCCTCATCCAAATAAACATTGCTTAGTTTATTTGGATCTGGTTAGTTGAAATTTAAAAGTTATTTATGATTAGAAGTTAATTACTTAGTGCTTCGCTGGGTTCAATTCCAGGTCATAAAAAGAAAGAGGTTTGGTTCATGAGCTGCTCCTGCCCAGGGAGCAGGGGCTGAGCTCCCTTGGAGAAGGGGGATGCAGCTCTGGAAGGTGACTATGGGATGGGATGGGATGGGATGGGATGGGATGGGATGGGATGGGATGGGGAGCTGTCCTGGGTCTTCCTGTGTTTGGAGAGGACCAAGCCAAGGAATGTGACACCCAGTTTCAGGCAGCTGAGACGAGCAGGGAGTCCTTCACAGCTGAGCTAAAGCTGGGAAAACAGGGGGATTTGCACCCTCCTTGTGCAGAGGCAGAGCTGGGTGCTGTGGGGCCCTCAGGGTGTGGGAGGCTTCCAGTGCAGAGGGAACACAGGATCATAGAATTCCAGAATGGGTTGGGTTGGAAGGGACCTTAAAGCCCATCCAGTGCCACCCCCTGCCATGGGCAGGACACCTTTCCCTATCCCAGATTGCTCCAAGTCCAGTCCAACCTGGCCTTGGACACTTCCAGGGATGGGGCAGCCACAGCTTCTCTGGGCAACCTGTGCCAGACCTCCCCACCCTCACAGGGAGAAATTTGTCCCAAATCTCTTCTAAACCTACTCTCAGTTTAAAGCCATTTCCCCTTGTTTTTCCACTCCGTGCCCTTGTAAAAAATGTCTCTCCACTGTTGGTTTTGTTGTTGAAAGACATAAAACGCCCTGATATTTTTAGCCTAATAACTAGTCTAGGCTGCCTAGGTCTGTTTGCAGGGGATATTTTCCAAACAAAGGGATGCTTTCTCCCTGCTCCTGAATTCCAGACATCAGCCCGTGGGAAGCAGCGCCGTGCTCTCAGCTCTGCACCCCCGGGGCAGGGGGTTGCATGTTGGAGAAGGCCTATTTTGCCCTGCTGGGCTCTCTCCCCCCCGCGTTGGGGTGGCACGGGGTGGGCAGCAGCAGCCCGTTAATGTGCTCCATCCAGATTCCAGAGGCTGATTTGCATAATGCCATATCCCAAGTGCCCTGGCTCCGCGCCAGCCCAACCTCCTCCAGTGGGAGAGCCAGAGCTGAACAAACATCGCTAATGAAGTGAAGGCGAGGCATGATTAGAGGGATGGAGAGCAAACAGACACATTACAATAGTATAAATACCCATTAGTTAGGAATTCTCCGCAGCGAGAGCGCGCGGGGGAGGGGTTTGGAGGAGGGTTTTTCGGGTGGTTTTGGACCAGCGCTGCCACCACGGGGCCCGGGGAGCTCCAGGGTGGGCACAGACAGGGAGGGCAGAGGGTGCCAGGCAAGAGTCAACCCCTGCCAGCTCAGAGGGATGGATCTGAGACCCTCTCCTGGCAGGGAGAGGGAGAGCAGACAGCAGGAAACAGCTCGACACGCTCCTGCCAGGCCTCCAATTGAGGCAAACCCCAAGGGCTCTGCAAAATGATGAAGGAATTAAGCCCTTGTTTTATTTAATTCTCTGGCTGAGGATTTAGAGGTAAACGTAATTAACCTAATTTCCATATCTGGGACAGCTGGACTTTAGAGAGAGGGAAAAAAAAACCTACCCACCAAACCTGGCATAAATCACTAGGACAGGCAGAGGGGATTTTTCTCTCCAGTGCATTTCATTGTTTATTCCTTCATCCCTTCTAGGAAAACTCCGTGTTGATTGAATGTCTTAGGGCTGGAGTCCTTACCCTTGCTCTGTGCTGGGAGATGCACTCCTTGCTCTGTGAGCAGGAAGCTGCCTCCTGCCAGGCTCCTGGGGGGTTTTCTCCACCCTTTGAACTGGGACACCTTTGGGGCTGAGTCCTTGTGGTCCCAAGTATTGCTGTCCCTGCTCCATACAGAGCAGCCTGGTCCCTTCCTTTTGCCCATGAATGATTTTTGATCACAGAATCACAGACTTGTTTGGGTTGGAAGGGACCTTAAACCCATCTCATCCCACCCCCCTGCCATGGGCAGGGACACCTTCCACTAGATCAAGTGTCCAACCTGGCCTTGGACACTTCCAGGGATGGGGCAGCCACAGCTTCTCTGGGCAACCTGTGCCAGGGCCTCACCCCCCCCCACAGGGAGGAATTTCTTCCCAATTTCCAATTTAAATCTACCCTCCTTCAGCTTAAGGCCATTCCCCTTGTCCTATCTCTACGAGCCCTTGTGAAAAGTCCCTCTCCATCCTTCTTGGAAGCCCCTGTTTCCCCTGATGGTTCATATCCCATTTTTACACATGGTCATAAACCTTGTCCTGGCTTAAATATCTTCTTCCCCAGGTATTAGCACTCACCAAGACACTGGTACATTCCTGCCCTCCTAATCATGGTGTAGTTTAACCATGCACAGATTTGGCCTCTTGATCACTCCCTAAATCCCCTGATGTGCTCGTTCCTGTTATCTCCCAGTTCCCAGCATTTATTGGGGTTGGTAACATGGGGCTGTGACTAACCCAGTGCAGCCCGGAATTGCACTGATGCTTTTGCCACGAGGTTGCATCAAGCCAGAGGGGGAATTACCTCAGATATGCCTCTCTGGGTGGCCAAGGGAGATGGAACAGGAGCTATGGCACCAGGGCTTTTCCACAGCAAAGCTGGGGGGAACAAACAGTGATCGCTGCACTCCTCAGCGAGATCTCCAGAGCCACGATGTCCCACGTGGAACAAGGGACTCAGAGCTTGATTCGCTGCTTTGCTCTTCACTGACTCTTCCATTTTCTTTCCCAATTCCTCCAGTCCATTGATCCTGGCCAGCAGTTCACCTGGGAGCACTCCAACCTCGAAGTGAACAAGCCCAAGAACCGCTACGCGAACGTGATCGCCTACGACCACTCGCGCGTCATCCTGCTGCCCATCGAAGGTAAGGAGCCTCCCCTGGAGCATCCCTGCTCCCACCAGGTAGTGCTGGGGTGGAGTTGCTGCAGGGAAGCACATCTCACATGCTCTTCTCTGGTCTCTATTTATATTCTTCTCTTAACATCTCCCTGGGAGTTTAGCGAGCAGGAGATACCCCTGTAAACCAAACGTTTGTTAAGTCCCGGTGACTGACATATTCCCTGGAGCTGCAATCCCTCATTTCAAGGGCTGGTTTATCAAGGAACTGTCTTCCCTTTGCTTGGAGATGCCTGTTTGATACGTCTGTGACTAACAGGAAGAATTCAGACCACATAATGCTTTAGAGAGAGCAGGGGATGGGGTGGTGGGTGGCAGGGAATGCGGAGCGTGGCTGTACAGGGATGAATGAGAGGTAACACAGGGCTAATTGTACAAATGTGAGTGGCAGCAGCAGCACAGGCAGAGAGATCACTTGATATGCAGCTCTTGCTGCAGCCCTGGCCCCTAAAAGGCTCGGGATAAGAAGGGGTGAGCGTGAGCCTTGTGGGTCATAAATTGTTTCCTGAGCCGCTCCTGTGAGCGATGGTGCAGTCAGAAAATTTACATTAAATTTCACAACTCATGGCTCTTGACAGAGCTGCTCCCGTGCACGCCAGGATAAAAGGGGCTTGAGATGGAGCTGAACAGGGCACCTGCTTGGGCTGCTGCTGCTGAGATAAAGCTGGAGTTTCACGGGCTCGGGCCGTGGCTGCGCCGCGGGGATAAAGCGTTCGAGGCCAGTCTTGCGTTGCCAGGAGCTGATCATCGGAGCAGAGAGGATGTGGGATGTCCTGGTAACTGCCTGGTGAATGGAGAGGTTAATTCAGGCACCTTTGTGAGCAGGGAATTGTTGGAATAATCTCCCTCTGCCGTGGTATTTCCGAGGGACATGGAGAAGGGGAAGAGCTGGTCCTGAGGCAGCAGCAGAGTGTGGTGACTTGCCAGAAAACTGCACGAATCTGCATTAGTCTGGTCTGCTGTTAGAGGGCTTTAAGTGTTTCTCCTTGTGAAGCTGACTGTGTTCTGGCTTGGTTTAATTCTGAGATTAATATTGTATGAGCCAAGGAAAGCAGAGGCTTTAAAAAGTTGCCTTGTCATTCAAGGGAAAAGAGAAGAACACAAGTGTAGGAGTGAAGGACACTTGGGCTGGTCTTGGATCACGGGGTTGGATGCAGGCAGCAGTCCCAGCTCTGCCCAGGGGCTCTGTGAGGGACCAGTGGTGCAAATATGATGGACCAAGGTTGAATTTTCAAGCATCTGAGAGGTTCTGACATGCCTTGGCTGGTGTGCTCCTTCCTACCAGGCTCTCGGGGCTGGAAGATGAAAGGAGCTGGAGGAATCAATTCTTGCTTTCTCTTTGTTTTAAATCTGGATTTGTCAAGGCTGCAGAACGTCACCAGCTGCTTCGTCAGGAAGAAGTAGCAGCTTTAACTGTGTGACTCCTCTGAAGCTGGGCCTGTCACACAGCAGAGCATTGAAGGAGCTTGTGGCCACCCATCTTAAATCACACAGTGGACCCGAGGGGGCTGGAGAGGAGATTAATTCCTGAAGCTCTGCCTTGATCACATTCCTGCCTCCCTTCCCTCCTGAAACTTCAGACTGGGAGGGAATGGGGGCAGGGAACCCTCCAGAAATTTAATCAAAAGCCCTATCTCCCAGCAGCTGAAATGCTGAGTGCCCTTGAGGACTGGCAGGCGGTCCCTGGGTTTGCACCTCGCCAGCAGCACCGGTGCCTTTTGCTGCGGCCCAGTTTTGTGTTGGTGCTGCTCCCCAGCCTTGGCTCCCCTCGAGACAGGAGGGAAGGGCTCTGCACCGAGTTAATCACGGCTCAGCAGATCCTGCCAGCCTTGCCAGCCACTCGGCTGGAATTAGGAACGGGCCAAACCACCCCCCAGCTCCGTGCCAGGCGCAGCTCTCTGGAGCTGAACCTGAGCAGCACTGCTTGCCAGGGTCCATTTTAACTTCAGAGCAGCTTTCTCCTACTGTGTCCCAATCACCCTCTTCACTCTGGCAGTGCCTCCTGCTCATCCCAAACCCTCAAGCAAGGACCCAGGCGAGCAGCTGTAACTCAATAGCCTGTAACTCATGCGAGTAGAAAAAAAAAACCCACTCCTAAAAATGACAACGGGCAATTTACAGTGAGTCAAAGCCTGTAATTTCAAATCCTTCACTGTCTGAATCAAGCCTGGTTTTATTCCTTGCTCTGTCCAGCTGCCTGCTATTGAGTTATGGACCACACAGTCATCGACCAGGTGCATTTGGTGCCTGGGCTCGGGGCGTGCTGGGACAAGGACTTGGGTTTGTCCTGTTGGAGGCCATTGCAGCAGGAGCCCTGGGCCAGGACCTTGCTCCTGTTGGCCACAGCAGCAGTAGAAAGCCCATGATTTCAAGGCTTGATATTCAATCTCTTTAATATCTTTTGCAAGGAGTTGCTTGTCTCCCTGCAATGCAGGAGCTCGAGCTGGAAAAAACACACCAAGAGCCCGTTTCTCCCAGCTCTGATTCTGAGCCACCAAGCCAAGAAGGTGCTCCTGCAGGGGAATTCTCTCTAACAACATCCCTGCAAAGATTTCATGCTTCCAGCTGTATGAAGTCCCGTGCAGTTCCCTGATTTTCTTGGTTTCACCCAGGAATTGTGGGCAGTGATTACATCAACGCCAACTACATCGATGGCTACAGGAAGCAGAACGCCTACATTGCCACTCAGGGGCCTCTGCCAGAGACCTTTGGAGACTTCTGGAGGATGGTGTGGGAGCAGCGTTCAGCTACTATTGTTATGATGACTAAGCTGGAGGAGAAATCACGGGTAAGATGCATGAGAGGGATGACTGGTTAGTCATAATCCTGGGGGATTGGAGGGGAAAGTTGGGGAACAGCAAATCCCTTTGATGTGCAGCCAGTGGGGGATTTCTGCCTGCTTTGCCAGCACCCTGAAAGTTCATTGCTTTTTAAAAAACAAACCATCCACCCTGGAAAGCTGCAGCCTCCTTTGCAACTCCAGGAGAAGATCCCGTTGCCTGCTCCGTAGTTCTGTCTCGGAGTTAATCGTGTGGCAAGTTTCACATCAGTTCTCTTGTTTAACAAGCCCAAGTACATTCCCTCTAATCTTCAGGATCATTCCAGTCTGTTGTCCATGGGATTGATGTGGCATCAAAGCTTGTGCTTAGTTCAGTGGGAGCTTTTCCTCCTGGGTCTGTCCCTGTCCTGGTGCTCTGTAAAGACATTTTTTGTGCCTCCTCTTCCCTTCACCACCCGTAACCATCAGGGCAGTTTGGGATTGAGCTTCCCCAGCAGCGAAGGGTTTGTCCCAGCACTGAGCCATCCCTCCTGTCTTCCAGATAAAGTGTGACCAGTACTGGCCAGGCCGAGGCACGGACACCTACGGGATGATCCAGGTGACGCTGCTGGACACCATCGAGCTGGCCACGTTCTGCGTCCGAACGTTCTCCCTTCACAAGGTGAGCTTGCTCCTGCTCCTGTTCTTCCCTGGAGGTGGGCTGTGGCACACTCCTCGCACACCCTACGGGCAGGTGGGGGGGTGCAGGTACCCCCCTGACCCCTGGTGCTCCTCTGTCCCTGCAGAACGGCTCCAGTGAGAAGCGGGAGGTGCGGCAGTTCCAGTTCACGGCGTGGCCCGACCACGGTGTTCCCGAGTATCCCACCCCCTTCCTGGCTTTCCTGAGACGGGTGAAAACCTGCAACCCCCCCGACGCCGGTCCCATCGTGGTGCACTGCAGGTACCAGTTCCCTTCACCTGGCTCTTGCACAGGGCCACCTGCGAGGGAGGCAGAAGTTTGGGAGGGTGTGGATTTGCTCCTGGCAAGAGCGTCCTGGGAGGATTCCCAGGCAGCATCTGAGGAGGATACCTGGGGATTCCATTGAGCAAATCATTTCCCGAGATGGTGAGGGGTGTAGTTGGCAACAAACCACCCAGATCAAGTGTCCAAGGCCAGGTTGGACAGGGCTTGGAGCAACCTGGTCTAGTGTCAAGTGTTCCTGCCCAGGGCAGGGGGTGGAACAGGAGGAGCTTTAAGGTCCCTTCCAACCTAAACCATTCTGGGGTTTGATGGTCTTGTTAAGCAGTGGGAGGTGCCTGGTGCTGTCCTGGTGTCTGGTTCTGCGTGATGGGGTTGTTTGAGGTCACAGTGGGAAAGGAGGAGGATCAGGTGTGACCTCTGAGCTGTGTGGGGTGCTGGGGAGGCAGAGCTGCCTCAGCTGTCCAAGGCAGAGCTGGCAGTGATTGACAGGGGGTTTCTGAGCACTGCAGCCACTGTGATAATGCCAAGCTGAAGGCAGGTAGAATTCCCTAATTCAATTTACAACCCAATGAAGCCTCAGTGCAGATAAATCCCTGTGTTCCTCAGGAGGATGTGGAGGAGCCTGCGGGTTCCTCAGCACTCAGGGAAGCTCTGAGTTGTGCAGGCTGCTGGGGAAGCTAATCCTGCCTCTGCTAGAGGATGCCACTCAGTCTTTGTGAGTGGGCAACTTATCACTGCCCTTGCAGATGGCAATTGTTGTGCACCTCCGAAAATGAATAAAGAGGAGCTGTCAGTTCACAACCAGCTCCCAGATCAGCTGCTAAATTCTTGCCAAAGCTCCAGTCACCTGCTTGGTTCAGGTGTTAGGCAGTCTAATTAACAGAGATCAAGGGGGCTCCATGAAGAAAGGGGCAGCACTGGAATGGTAAAAGGAAGCCCTTTATTAGCAGTGGCACAGTCACAGGGCACTGAGCCCTGCTGGGGTGCAAATGCTGTTACACACAGGTCTGATGTTACCCCGATGCACAAAAACGTTTAGGAAGAGAGGTGACGTGTGTTACTCGTTACCACACCAGTGCTTTCTCAGCTGCTCAGAGATCTGAGTGATTAAAGAGGCTTTTTCAGCCTTTACATCGTGCCAGCCCTTTGCTCAAGCCTCGAGCCCCAGCTCGAGCTGGCACAGCTGTGTGTGCCCAGGGTGTCACAGACGAGGAGCCACGGGCAGAGCAGTGTGGAGGGGCAGAGGCACCTCACCAGAGGCAGCTTGTCCTCTGGCAGCCTGTCCTTGGGTGACATAAAAGCTGAGTTTGGGAAGTGTTGGCCACACTGAGCTGCTCAAAGCAAACCTCTGCATGTCACAAACTCCTTGGGGCTGAGCCCAAGTGCTGCTGTGTGGGGCAGAGGGGCTTCTCCATCCTCTGCTCTGTCCCAGCAGCCCCTCCCTGCTGGTGTGGCAGCACTGGCCTGAGCAGAGCTCAGGTAAATGGGGTTTTAGGTTCCAGTGCAGGCTTTCCTGGCCTCAGTGCAGCACTGTGCTCACACACCAGAGTGACACAGAGCAGTGGTGACTTTGGTGTCACCACTGTCCTCTCCAAACCCTCCAACACGGTGTTTCTAAACTGGATCAAGAGCAGCACATGGAGGTGACTGGGCAGGGACTCTCCCAGCACCAGTTCCAGCCATCAAGTTCCTTTAGTTCAACAAAAATCATCCTGTGGCTGAACCCACACCCACAGAATCTCCTGAGTTGGAAGGGACCCACAAGGATCGTCAAGTCCAACTCCTGGCCCTGCACAGGAAAGCCCCAAACCCCCACCACTCTTGGCTGGTTGGCCAGGATTTCCTTTGCCTCAGCCCATCACCAGCTGTTTGCCAGGGCTGTGGTTCCTTCCTAATCACCAAATGTGTTTGCTGGTCGCCCTCTGCCTCGTGCATCTGCTTGTACCCTGCGTTTGTGGCAGTGGGAAGATCCTTGCTCATGGGTGGGGTGACCTTCTGATATGGTTTGAAGCTGGCTCCCTGCCAAGTCCCCAAACCTCACCACAAAACTCCCCCCAAGCAAGGTAGAAAACGAAAAAAAACCAAGAGAACCGAAAGGAGAGACACACAGCTAAAGCAATATATATAAATATATTTCCACTTATATTACAGTTATATACAATTGAAATATATATACAATTTCAAAAGGGAAAGGGAAGGGGGGAAGGGAAAAAGGAACACAAACAAAATAAAATATACACGATCAATAGACCAAGATCTAGCAGCTAAAAGAATTAGCAAAAGAATATCTCACTACTCTCCTTGGGACAACAGAAAGTAGTGCTGGAACAACCTCTGTCTCCCAGGGTTGGCAAGGCCTTACCAGGCCTCATTCCCCAGCACGACAGACTCAACAGCAGGGAAACCCACACCCTCAGAGCCAAGGGAAGGAAAGAGAGTGAAGGCCTTTCCTCCTTTCTTCTTATACCCCGGCTTACATAAAAATCATAGGGGATACCGGGTAAATCTGGGCACTTCCTTGGTTACAAACTGGTCACCGAGGAAGGCCCAGACCAAACTACCACCCCTTCTGAGCGGCAGAACAATCCACCCCTCCATCCCTCCCCTCTCGTCCCCAGCGCGGGCGTCGGGCGGACCGGCTGCTTCATCGTGATCGATGCCATGCTGGAGAGGATCAAACATGAGAAGACGGTGGACATTTACGGGCACGTCACCCTCATGAGGTCCCAGCGCAACTACATGGTGCAGACGGAGGACCAGTACAGCTTCATCCACGATGCCTTGCTCGAGGCCGTCGCCTGCGGCAACACCGAGGTCCCCGCTCGGAACCTCTACAGCTACATCCAGAAACTGGCCCAGATCGAAGCCAGGGAGCACGTGACGGGCATGGAGCTGGAGTTCAAGGTAAGGGGTGCTGGCTGGGGGCAGCAGTGGCTGGGGAGGGCTCAGTATTCCCCACTGGCACTCGGGCAGAGCAGACACGGAACCTTTATGGGGCTGATGGGAACTTTCTGGTTCCATGTTAGAGGTAATTACTTTCCTGAGCTGAGCTGCTGCAGTTCCCGGGGGAGAGCTGCCTGTCACTGCCGGAGGCTCCTCTGGTCATTTCCAATCGAGATTGAATTTGCTCCCTCTTAAATTGTGGTTTTTTCAACCGGTTGGGTTTTTTATTATTATTCTAAAAGTTTCGCTTGAGGGAAAGGGCTCAGACTCTGTCCCCACCCCTCCCAAAAAAAAAAACCCACAAGAGGTGGTGGAACAGGGAGGGGCAGTTAAGAGGGCTGGCACGGGGGTCAGGAGAAGAGCAAGGCTGAGGGGATGGTTGTGCTCTCTGCCCTCAGCGCCTGGCCAACTCCAAAGCCCACACCTCCCGCTTCATCAGCGCCAACCTCCCCTGCAACAAGTTCAAGAACCGCCTTGTGAACATCATGCCCTACGAGACCACCCGGGTGTGCCTGCAGCCCATCCGGGGCGTGGAGGGCTCCGACTACATCAACGCCAGCTTCATCGACGGCTACAGGTACCTCCTGCCCCGGGGTGTCCTCTGATGGGCTGTCTGAGCCCTTGGGATGGGGCTGGACTGGGGTTTAACACTTGGTCTGTTCTGTGTCATCACAGCAGTGCCACAGGTAAATTCCCACCCCCCTCCAAATCCAGCCTGCTGATCCAGCTTTTTCCCCCCCTGTGGTCTTAAATTACTGATCCCCCGAAGCAACTGAGCCCTTCTCCAGCTGCAGGTCCTAAACACAGAGTGGCAGTGAGGGGTTTTGCCTCTGGGAGGTTTCTAAGTGTGGATTAGTCTTTTCATTACATTTGTGATCCGGGGCAGTTTCATTATGTTTGCAATGCTGAGAGCTGCCCCAGGCAGCACAGCCCTGTGCTCCAGCCCTCCAGGGCTGGGTTTGGAGCCCAAACTGAGGCAACAAAGCAGCCCCATGTGCAGGTTCCCTCACGTGCTGGCCCAGGCTGTGGCACCAGGGTTAGGGCAGCTCCATGGCTGGTGATTGGATTCTTGATGCTCAGAAAACGTGGATTCTAGTTCATGGAATCAATCCCAGAATAGTTTGGGTTGGAAGAGACCTTAAAGATCATCCTGTTTCACCCCCTGCCATGGGCAGGGACACCTTCCACTATCCCAAGTTGCTCCAAACCCCGTCCAACCTGGCCTTGAACACTTCCAGGGATGAGGAGTCCACAACCTCTCCAGTTCCAGGGGAGGAACCCCTCCAGTTCCTGGTTCCAGGAACCTCCTTGCTAGTTCCAGTTCCTCCACAACCTCTCCAGTTCCTAGTTCCAGGAATCCAGAATCAAGCATGTTACACCCTTTCCCTTGTAGGGCACCATGGTGGAGTGAGCTCAGTTTACCCCTTGGAAATGATATTTAGGGAAAGCTTCACCACAGGCTCTTTTTTTTTGACCATTAGCACCAAAGACACCCACAGCCCTTTCGACCTCGCGCTGTTCCAGTTCTTCCCCAGCCTTTCCATGCATTTCCCAAAGCTCCTGCCCGGGCAGTTCAGCCACCTCTTGACCCTCTCCTTGCTCTGGGCTCTCCCCCAGGCAGCAGAAGGCCTACATTGCCACCCAGGGGCCGCTGGCAGAGACCACCGAGGATTTCTGGCGGATGCTGTGGGAAAACAACTCCACCATCGTCGTGATGCTGACGAAGCTTCGCGAGATGGGGCGGGTGAGTGGGGGCCGGGGGGGTGCAGGGTTGGGGACAGTCCTGCAGGACAAGGGCTAACAGGGACCTGTCTTGGCCCCGGGCAGGAAAAGTGCCATCAGTACTGGCCCGCGGAGCGCTCAGCACGGTACCAGTACTTCGTCGTGGATCCCATGGCAGAGTACAACATGCCCCAGTACATCCTGCGGGAATTCAAGGTCACGGATGCCAGGGTGAGTGCTGGGATGGGGCAGCCTGAACCCCTGCAGTGGGGGAGGGGGCTGGCACAAAACACGGGGTTCGGTGGGTTCGACTCCTTAAAGAAAGGCTGAGGTGAAAATGCTTTCCCTGGGAAAGTCTGGGATCATCAAGGGAGGAGAAATTATAGAATACCCTGGTTGGAAGGGACCCACAAGGATCATTGAGTCCAACTCCTGGCCCTGCACAGGACAAGGTGGGGGTCAGCCTCTTTTCCCAGGGAACCAGTGGCAGGATGAAAGGAAAACAGCCTGAAGCTGCACCAGGGGAGGCTCAGGTTGGAAATCAGGAGGAATTTCTTCATGGAAAAAGTGGTCAGGCACTGGAAGGAGCTGCCCAGGGAGGTGGTGGAGTCCCCATCCCTGGAGGTGTCCAAGGAAGGAATGGATGTGGCACTCGGTGCTCTGGGCTGGGGGACAAGGTGGGAATCAGTCACAGCTTGGACTCAATGACCTTGGAGGTCTTTTCCAACCTCAGTGATCCTGTGACAACCCCAAGAATCCCACTGTGTGCCCGAGAGCTCAGCTGTGATGAGGAGCAGAACACACACACACAGACACACAGACACAGATTGTGCTTGACTATTTGTTCTCACAAATTGAAAGTGGTTTCTCCGCTCTCCCACAGTCGTGAGTCACTTTGTTAGAGGCGTGCCCGGCTTTTGGCTTTGCTTGAGATGAAAGCAGAAAATATTTCCCCCAAAAAACTAATAAAAACCTTGCAAAGAATTCTCTGTACCCTACAGAAAATGTGCACTTGTCTGGCTGTCATTCATGTTCAAAGGAACACATTCACTCCAATAATCTTCGATTTGCTGTCGGATTTCTCATCCAAAGGAACATTTCAATACCTCCTCAAATTTGTTTAGCAAATGTAACCCTCCCTCTCACAAGCAGAGCCGTTGCTTTTGAGGTTGTCAAGAGTATTCCAGAACCTGATAATTCAATTTGCAAGGTTGAGAAGGAGGATGCCTCATCAGTCCTCGTAGAACAAGATTTATCTTCCTGTCAGCTGTAATTCTGACACTGTGGCAACGCTTTGTGAAGATTGATAGAGAGGCCATCACCTCACCTTGAATGTTCCCTCGCTGAAGACTCCATCTGTGCTGTCTGCAGTGGTCAGAGCTTTCAGCACCTGCCAGGATATGGATCTGTGCTGACAGGCCGACTCTGGGAATGTCAACTGCAACATAAGCAGCTTCATCATGGTGGATCTGGATAATAAATACGGGTGCACTTGGCTAGAACACAGACTTGGCTCAACTTCTTGTGCCCTTTAACAAACTAGCAAGGAATTTTTTTTTTTTTATTATTTTTTTTTTGCCTTTTCTGTTTGTTCTCCCAACTCCAGGATGTTTTAAAACTATTCCTGTTTTCTCCCCCAGGACGGTCAGTCACGGACTGTTCGGCAGTTCCAGTTCACTGACTGGCCAGAACAAGGTGTGCCAAAATCAGGAGAAGGTTTTATCGACTTCATTGGACAGGTACACAAGACCAAGGAGCAGTTTGGCCAGGATGGCCCCATCTCTGTCCACTGCAGGTAGGCAGGTGCAAATGGGAACACCTCGTTCATCTGGGGATGCAAAAGGAATTAAAATCCAGATATCTTCCCCCCCTTTCCCACCCCATCCTTGCAGGCAGATTTCTCGGGGGTGTCAGGGCCAGACACTTGTTTCTGCCACCCAGATTCATTTCCCTTCAGCCCTGGGCACTGCCCACAAGGCTTTTGAGCCTTTGTATATAGAGGAGAGGTATGAAATGCTGGTACTCTGGAGGAGATGGGAACTTTAGTGTTACGTATATAATGTATGTAACATATTTAATATTTAACCTGCAAAATCAGATATATTTTTTTACCACTTTCAGCCCAGTTCTGCACCACTAATGCTTGCTGACAGCAAGAATCTTTTACCTCCCTACCCCTGGGCAGGAGAGGACGATCCATTCTTCAAAATATTTAATTTTAATATTACACGTTACTAATAATGTTCCCACTGAAGGCTGTTTACCACTACCCAAAGCTTTTAATTTTTTTTTTATTATTATTTCACCTTCTCAAACGTTTTTTTTTGGGTCACACTCTGGCTATATCTGGATATTTATCCTGGAGGACTGACCCTCCACTTCCACCACGTTCCCAAGACACAGCTGAACCCTACCCCGACCTCGGGGTTTACAAGAGCATTTGAACATTGTACCATACAATTCCCTGGGTTTTCTCTGCCATTCCTGCAGCGCTGGCGTGGGCAGGACCGGAGTGTTCATCACCCTGAGCATCGTCCTGGAGCGGATGCGCTACGAGGGGGTTGTAGATATTTTCCAGACTGTAAAGATGCTGCGAACACAACGACCTGCGATGGTGCAAACAGAGGTGAGCGGGGTGGGGACCCTGCCCTGGGCTGCCCTGGCCAAGCCCAGAGTGCTTCCTGCCTTTGGAATCATGGAATGGCTTGGGTTGGGAGGGACCTCAGAGCCCATCCCATGTGCAGGGACACCTTCCCCTAGGCCACGTTGTTCCGAGCCCTGTCCAGCTGTTACCAAACAGCTCCTGATTTTAAACTTAATAAATGCAAATTCCTATTGCTCTAAAGTCTCTTAAAGATTTTCCTCCCAGCCTGGCAGCCTCAGTTCTTATCTCATCCCCACCTCTGGGGTGTGGGGGGACTCACCTGCCCCCAAGCACAGCCCACCCTGGCTGTGGGGAGATGGTTGGTGCCTGAGAGACTCAGACAGAAAGGGCAGGGCTGGGCTGGGCTTTCCTCTCCCAGGAGAATCAGGGAGGTTCCTGCTCAGCTTTGTGCTGTCTGGAAAGCAGGACAGGGACCCCAAGGAGCCATTTCCCACCTCTGAAGCCGGTTCTCTTTGCTCTTGGCAGGATGAATACCAGTTCTGTTACCAGGCAGCTCTGGAGTATCTGGGAAGTTTTGATCACTATGCAACATAAAAAGCCATCGTTGTGCAGACTCTACCAACCACTTCAGTCCTGGAAGGCCTCTTCTGACCCAGGAGGAGCGCTTGAACTTACAAAACTGACTCAGAAGAAGTACCTTTTCATCTGGACAATGCATCGGGGAGCAGGGGGGAGGATTGGAAGGAACAGCCCTTCGGGAACTCCATGGTGTAACCTGGCCCGCCCAGAGGCAGCTCGGGAGGTGCTTGAGGGGCTGCTTGAAGTGGTGAAACTGCTCTTGTTACCTCAAGTGGTGTTCGCTGTGGAGGACGTGTGGACGTGGTGAAAACAGATCCAAAAGCTAAAAAAACACGCCTTGGGAAACGTTTCTGCTGGAGAAGGGAAGGAAAAACAAAAAAAAAACAACAACAAAACGACTTTGGTTACATCATTAGAGTTCAGTTTATTTACTAATATAGTTGGCAGTCTTTAAAGGAAGTCACTTGCAGAATTGAAGGTGTTCTGTGAAAGAAAAGGAACTTAAATCTCAACACTTGGGCAAACTTAGGGTCAGGAGTTCTTCTAGCTGGAGTCTTAATAACCTCAGCATCAGCACTGGGAGGATTCTGGGCT
Source organism: Pseudopipra pipra (assembly GCF_036250125.1). NCBI lineage: Eukaryota > Metazoa > Chordata > Aves > Passeriformes > Pipridae > Pseudopipra > Pseudopipra pipra. The sequence continues at coordinate 3,329,154 of NC_087575.1, forward strand.
TGCAGGCACCTTGCAAACAGCACCCACGGAATGCCCCTGCCACACCAGAGGTTTTATAGCTCACATTTTGAATACTTGGAACATTCCTCATTTCTTCTAATTCCAAAATTTATTTTTTAGGATATTTAAAAGGATAGAGAAAGAGAAATATCAAACCCCAGAGCTGGCTGTGTGGGGTGGCCCCCTCCCCTGGCACAGTGGGGGGACCTGGGCTGGGGTCACTGACTGCTGGCTCTGGTCCCCTTTCCAGCACATCTGGCTTTCCTTGGAGCAGGATGGGACACCCCAGGAAGAAAGGCAGCCCCTTCCCCAGGCTCTTTGCACATTCACACCCCCCCATTCCTGCTGTGAGCAGTTGTGCCCCCCCCCTCAGTTCCTGCTGGGAGCATCCCCCTGCCAGGAGCCCCAGAAACGCCCTCAAAGGAATTTATTTCCAATAAATTTATTTCCAGTATCCAAGTGGTTCTTGCTGCCAGCCCCTCACCTCTGGGAGCCATGTGGAGCTACTCTCAGGACTATCCCAGTACCACATCACAGCTCCCACTCCCACCTTGGCACAGCTCCCAGTCCCACACTGTCCCCTGGCACAGCTCCCAACGTGCCCCAGCTGTAAAAGAACTGGGAAAGATCCAGGAAGGTGCATCCAATGGCAAATACTGTGAGTGGCTTTCTTTAAAGTATCGATGTAACTGTAACAAGTGACATTACCTTTTTTTTTTTTTTAAATAGTGTATTTTTTCCTTTTTTTTTTTTAAAAAAAAAGACAAAGAATATCAGTCAATGAATTTAAAAGAAAAAATTTGCTTATTTGTTCATATTATGTTCAAAGACAGTCTATTTTTTCACTGTAGAAATGTTACGTGTAATGGCTGTGATATATAAAAAAATGCAGTGCAAATTGCTACTTCTACATATTGCTTTTCTACCATTTAAAAGGTTTAACTTGCTCATGTAAGAACAAAATGTCCTTTCTGGATTTTTTTTTTTTTTTTTTTTTTATTATTTTTATGGATTCCTTTGTTTCCAGTCACAGACATATCCCAGGGAAGGGGGGGAGAGCAGCAGGTCTAAGAGGTGGTGGCAGTGCCAATTCCCTCCCCTTCAGCTGTGGCCACACAGGGCCAGGGCTGAACTGGGAGATTCAGCAGCACCAGTGGCTTTATGAGGACTGGTGAGACTTTCTTTTGGAGCCTTGACACCCATCAGGGGTTTGAACATCACAGGTGCATTGCCCAGGTCTCTGTCTGTGTGCTGGGTGTAGCTGAAATGCTCTTCCAGGAGTTTTCCTGCACAGAGGACAGGATTCCTGGGAAAACACCCACTGCCTGGAGCTCTGCTGGCCTCTGACTTTTCCCTTATTTTTTTTTTTTATTTTTATAGAAGGGGTAATCATGGCCATCAAGTGCTGCCCAGAAACCCCCACACAACCCATTTCCTGTCTTTAACCCAAAAAAAAAAAAAAAAAGAAAAAGAAAAAAAAAAAGAACCGACTGAAAGGCTTCTTCGAGATTTTACTTATTTGTGTGAAAGTTGCCCAAATTTCTAAGTATGTTGCAGCAAAATCTTACTGGACAAGTTTGGGGGAGGGGGGGGAGGTTTTTTTCTTTGTATGAGAGCAAAGTGCTGTTGCTTTCACACTGTTATTTCAAACTGAAACAGTAAAGTGGTTTTCATACCACGGTGTATGTAGATATATTGACTTTGTATTAAAGGAAGATTGTCTGAAGCCTGGCTGCAGCCCCTTGTGTTGGGGGGAGAGGGCAGGGAATGAAGCAGCTGCTCTGTGCAACCCAACCAGCCTGGAATCCTCCCTGCTGGTGCCCAGGGCCAGGTAACAGGTTGCTCTCCCTCTGCTCTGCTTCTGCTCCTGCTAAAAATAGGCCCCTGTACGAGCCAAACATGTGGCTGCAAAGAAACAGGCTCATTTGGGAGCTTTGGGCCAAGCAGTGCAGTGACACAGGCACCAGTTTGCTGCTGGTTTGGTGATGGATGGGTGTGGGAGTGCAGCCAGGACCAGCATGGACCACAAAGGTTCTGCCTCCCTGGAGGTTTTAACCTTTGGTGGTTGTCTCTGCTGCCCTGACAGTGTTTCCCTCGTGTGGCACAAAGCTCAGCACCCCTGTCCCTGCTCAGGGGGGACAAGGGTGCACAGTCCAGGGGCCATCCTGGCTCAGGGTGGTGGCTCTGAGCTACAGCCAAGGGGTGGGAAAGCCCTCAGTGGATAAAGAGCCTCCCTCAGAGCAGGAGCCAGCAAATGGTTCCATGTGAGGGTCACGGCCACAGCTGAGGGAGGTTCCCATGCCTGCACTGAGATAGTCCAGGAGGAGAAGGCAGATCCCTGGAAAAGCCCATCCATCACCTGCAGAGCAGCAGGGTGGGGGTGCCAAAAGCAGAAGGCTGAGCTTCATCTCAGTGACAGCCTGAAACAGGTTACCCAGAGCAGCTGTGGCTGCCCCATCCCTGGAAGTGTCCAAGGCCAGGTTGGACGGGGCCTGGAGCAACCTGGAATAGTGGAAGGTGCCCCTGCCCATGGCAGAGGGTGGCACTGGATGGTCTTCAAGGTCCCTTCCAACCCAAACCATTCCCTGATTCCATGAGCTGCCGAAAACCTCTCGTCCCACTGAGCCAGACCTTGCTAAGCCAAGCCCCAGGCTTTCCTAGGTCTGTGCCAACCATGGCTCCTCCTCACAGGTAGGCTGAGCCCAGCCTGAGCCTCCCACCTCACCCACCTTATGCCAGACAGGAGCACAGCAGGAGAGGCTGGCGAGGACACTTTGGAGGATGATGGAATTGTTCTGCATCAGGGATCCTTCCCTCCCTCCCTCCCTCCCACAGCTGGGCTGGACCAGCACAGCCTCCCTCTCCCTGCTACACTGACACCACCAACAGCAGTTGGAATCAGGCTTAAAGAAAAGAACAAAAGATTAATTAGTGAGTTCACCCAGAACCTGATGAGCAGTGGGGTGAGCCGAGATCCCAGGAATTGCCTCACCTCCCAAATGTTGTTACTCCATGGGAGAGATGGAACAGGGAGACAACCAAACATCAAACAGCAACAACCCTGATGGCTCAGGAAAAAAAGGAGAAAGGAATAAACCCCAGAAATCTCCTGGTTTATTACCATGTCTCATGTACCTGCCTCCCTCCAGGCAGCCGTGGGAACAGTAACGAGGTTTGAAAATTCATAATCTGGATTCAAAGATAATTTGTAGCACGAGTGGCTCCACGGCTCAGCCACACCACACAGGACAGACACCTCTCCCCAGCCTTCCAGTGGGTGATTTTTGATGCTCACTTTCTGTTCTCACTGAAGAACAGAAAGGAAAAACTGATTTTTCTGCTAAGCTCTGCTCCTCCCCCTCCCTCCTTCCCTACCTGCTCCCCTGCACTCCCAGCAATGCTATTCCTGTCTCTCTGTGACGTTAATCACTCCCATCATTGCTCTCCAGGCTCTTATTTTGGTTCCATCCTTTTCTGAGCTGGTGTGACCATCCCCCGGGTTGAGATGCAAAACCCTCACGGAACTGAAATAAATTCCACGCGGAGCACAGGAAGGTGAGTGACAAAGAGAATTGGAACAACAGCTGGGAACTAAGTAAATCTCTCAGAAAAACTCAACCAACACCACAGGAAGCCAGTTAGGGAAGCAAATATAGAATGAAATCTCATTGAAGGGGTGAGGGTCACTCAGACTTACAGTGAGTCCACCTTGGCCCTGCAGCTGTGATGGTCCTACAGCAGCTCCTCTCAGAAGGTCAAGGAACAGAAGCAGCATTGCTGGGAAGATCTCATTCCCATCTTTGCCTCCTGGTTTCCTTTGCATCTCTCCTTGCAAGTGTAAAACCCATGAGCAGAAATTCCAGCAGAGCCTGTGGCACCATTAACAAACCTGGCTCCCTCCTTTTCTCACACCATGAGATGAGGAAGAGCTTGTGGGAGGAAAGAGGCAGAAGGGCCCTCCATCCCCAGCTGATGGACACACAGGGATGCTCCAGAGAAAGATTCTGGCACAGAAAAACCCACTTGAGGTGTCCTGATTTGGGCACCCAGAGACACCTCCAGTGACAAGGAAGGGACCAGAGGTGCTCATGGCCAGTAAACACCCCTGTGGTTCCCTGCAGCTGGTCTGGATGGACCCCAGGGAACACAGGTCACATCACTCAGGGGCTGACTGAAACCATCAGGACCAAACTCTGCCAGCCCTTGCACTTTTACATCCCCAAAGATTCCAGCAGCAAAGCCAAAAGGATGGTAAACCAAGAGCAGAGACCACAAACGAGCTCCCAAGGGCAAAGAGGGGTAAGGGAGGACCTGCTGTGACCTGACCTCAGCTCCACAAACCCTCCTCACTGGCACACTTGCTCCTTTGGCTCAACTCCATGTAATTCATCCCACAAAGCTTCATTTGATCACACCAGGTAAGAGCAGGTTTGATGCTCTGTCCCTGCTGAAGACCAGGACACCCTCAGCCTCCGAGGCACCACATGGAAAAATCCCCATGGAACAGTCTCAGTGCTGCAGCCTCTTACTGGTGAAAGAAGCTGCTGGAATTACATCCCAGTTGTGCTTCATGGATGTGACAGCCCAACGTGCTGGAGCTGTGATTAATGAATGAGAAGAGGGATGATAACAGGGATGATTCCAGGCTCTGGGATGTGCCTGGTTCACCCCAACTGCCCACCCTGGTGCCCAACCCGGCTGCAAGGAGTAAATGAAACAGGAGCTGTTGCTCCAAGATCAGTATTCCAGGGCTCCCTCTGCCAGACAGCACCAGCCTGAAACCTGGCAAGTGGCTGACTTTCATTTTAATTAACCACTAAGTGATGGCCCATTAATGCCCGTTTTCAGCAGGGCGGGAGGGGAGGCTCTTGTTCCTCATTGATCCCAGGAGTTTTTTCACTCTCTGTCTCTCTCTTTTCTTTCTCTCACACAAGCTCTGACAGCTTTGACAGCGAGTTTATTAGAGGTGTGAGCAGGGCTGGAAGGAGTAAATCATTGCAGGTAATATTTTTATAGAAAAGGGCTGTCACAAAGCCTCTGGATCTACACGGACACGATTCCTGCCAGAGGAGAGGGGTTAAGGCAGGGACAGTGGTTTTACAAGGGAATCTTGGAGCCTTCTGTTATTAAAGATGAGGACACTGAGAACTGAGCCAAACCCACCCCTCCAGAACAGCCCACAGCGCTGGTTTTCCTTAGGGAGCAGCATCCCACAGAAGGGGATTCAGGCAGGAGCATCCCTGGTGGGCTTCAGAGCTGTCCCCAGCCCTGGCCAGCACTGGTCCCACCTCCAGGGCAAGCACTTCTATCACCCTCACAGCCCTCTCCAGCACCTGGGGATCCCACAGCATTCCTGGCATCATTTCTGTGCAAATCATGCAGGGATTCCTCTCACAGTTTAATAAATGTCTCCTTAAGCCCTTCCCTCTCTCCTCTCCCTTTAACATAACCTTGTGTACATCCAGAGGTCAATCCTGAATGACTCTGCTCAAGTGCAGCTGCTGAAAGGCCACCAAGCCCCAAGTCCCCCTTGCCAGTGCCACCTGCAGCCCCCAGACCATGTCCTGGCATGGGGTAACCCCACCCTGCCCACTCCAGCCTGGCCACCTCCTCCCCAGCCAGCAGAGACCCTGCATGTCCATCCCTCCATCTGCCACGGGCCATCCCAACAGGGATCACCCAGTGAGGGTCATCCAGACCCCCACAGCCACCCTGGGGCTGCCCCATAAAGCTCAGAGCAGCAGAGAGCCCTTCCCAGGGGCTCAGAAGGAACAGGCTTGTCCCAGTTCCCCTTTTCCACCACACTGGGCAAAAGCAGTTTGTGCCTCAGTCCAAATTTGCAGCAGCCTGGATGCCAAACCCCTGAGGGATTGATTTGCAAAAGCCCCCAGGCCTCTGCACAGCCCTAAACCAGGAGCCCCTCAGTCCCCTGCAGCAGAACAAAGGCTTTTAAAGTAGCTGTAACTGTAATTTACATTCCAGAGGAAAAGGAAGAGCTTTTCTTGGTTTACAGAATTACCCAAGTGGCAAAGCAGTTCCCAGGCCAGGAGAAATTCCTCACGTTGCAATATGCTTTAATTATACCAAGAGCAGCAGTAAGAGACCGAGAAATCAATTCCTTCTCCTAAATAAGATGGTTGCAAATTCCAAGTCGGTAAGTGAACAGATGTAGAACTGAAATGGAAAAAGTAAATACCCTCAGAGGCACTGAGAAAATTGTCTGACAATCGCTACAAGTTCATGCACCGGGAAAGGGATACAGGGAACCTGCTCCCAGATTTCCTGAGGAGGAAACCACGAGTTCAGCCACTCTCATTGCAGTGTCACATGAGATGCCACAGCCCCTCCACTGCACCCACACCTGCACATCTCCCTCCTCTCAGGAGCAAATCCCACCTTGGAGCACAGTGGATGCCACAGCCCAAGAGCTGCCACCCTGCAGACCCCTCTCCAGGGTCTGAAGGAAAAACCCACCCCAGCTTCCACTCTCCTACCATCAGCTGCTCCCCCCTCCTGCTCTTGGCACCACCCTCAGCCCATCCAACACCAACTCTCTGCACAGCTGGAGCCATCCCAGATCCACAGGGCAGCTCCTGCTCTTCCATGAGGCCAAATGTCCCCCCAGCCCAGAGGGAGCCCTGGGAACCCCCACTCCCACTGGCACAGGGTGCCCAGGGAAGCTGTGGCTGCCCCAGCCCTGGAAGTGCCCAAGGCCAGGTTGGAGCACCCTGGGATAGTGGGAGGTGTCCCTGCCCCTGGCAGGGGGTGGAAGGACCTGGGAATGTGGCTGAAGCCTAAACAGCAGCTTTTTAATAACACCACTCTCTCTCCAACCATTTAATGTATTCACTCCAACCCATCTTTAATCTCTCTATTTTTCCACTGTCTGCTTATCCATCCATCCATCTGTGGAGTGGGAACACCAGAACCCTTTGCAATGTGCCAGAGATCAGAATATGATGTTATGATTTTGTCCCACCTTTATCTCCTGAAACACGGACACACACAATTCCCTGCAGGCATCAGAGGGGGGAATTCCTGACACACACAATTCCCTGCAGGCATCAAAGGGGGGAATTCCTGACACACACAATTCCCTGCAGTCATCAAAGGGGAGAATTCCTGACACACACAATTCCCTGCAGGCATCAAAGGGGGGAATTCCTGACACACACAATTCCCTGCAGGCATCAAAGGGGGGAATTCCTGATTAAGGGAGTTTGGGCTCCCTCCATCTGCGTCCCTGCATCCATACAGGCACACACACACACATGCAGATGGCAATCCCAGATTAATAAGTTACACAAGGGGTTTATCCCAGGCTTACTGAGGATAATAAACCCCTCAAAAAAAAAAAAAAAAACAAAAAAACCAAACCCAAACAAAAAAAAAAAAGTGTCCAAATGATTAAGAAAAATAAAGAAAAAAACCCCCTCTTTTCTTTAAATACATAACATTCTGCCTGAGCTGCATGTAAGGTGTTGTCCAGGAAATTGCTAAATGTCCCTAATTCAGGTTCCACTCCACCAGGCCCTTCTCCCCCCTCCTGGCTGGGAGAGCCCCGGGCACTTCCCAGAGGGACAACTGGCAGCCCAGGGCAGGATGGGGATGGCAAGCTGGTATTGCTGTGAACAAAGAACAACCCACACTCATTCAATAGATATATTTTTGTATTCTTTTAAGGCAACAAACCCCCTGTTAAGGCTCAGACTGGCCAGGGCTTGGAACACCCTGGTCTGGTGGAAGGTGTCCCTGCCCACAGCAGGGGGTGGGAATGATCTTTAAGGTCCCTTCCAATCCAAACCACTCTGGGATTCTGTGAGGTGTCAACCCACGTGCCAAGGCTCAGGAGAAGGTGGGTGGGTGGTCCTGGTGCCTTCCTGGATCCGTGGAATCCCTGGAGGAGGCAGAGCTGAGGGGCTGAACACCGACGGCTCCCGGCAGCACCGCAGAGCTCCCGGCCCCACCTGAGCTCCTGCATTCCCAGGATCCACCAGCAAATAAACAGATGTCCCACCTGTAAATCAAGGGGCAGGTAAAGGGGAAGGGGGAGCTCTTTGCTGTGCAGCTTTTTTAACCCAGCTCAAATGCTTTGGGGCTGGCTTGGATAACGAGCTCCCGGTCTGGGTTCCCTGCTCCTCACCCTGACTGTGACACCAGGACTAGACCAGAGCAACTTCCTTCACTTCCCACAGCCCAACAACAACCAGGGGCAGACAAACAAGCCAGTGGAAACGTGAATTTTTGTGGTTCCTACTTTTAATTCAGGCCCTTGCAGACAGCAAAGGGAGTTCCATTAATAAACCTTGGCTGTGGCTTTCCAACACAACTCACCAGGGCACAATCCCACCAGGACACCTCAAACAAGGCCAGATTTTTGGAAGGCATCCCCAGTATTTTCCAAACCCACCCTGATGTTCTCCCACCATCCCCTCCAGCATTACTTCAACATCTGGGGAAGCAGGAATGCCAACAAAGGGCTCAAGTGCTGCCAGAGACCTGCAGCCACAAGTGACACCACGTTGAACAGCAGCAGAAACCTTCTGCTTGGGTTGTTAATCCACACAATCAGTTTAAAATAGATAAAACCGAAGTAACATTTTCCACACTGTTATATTTAACAAACAGAAGGGGACACAGCAGAGATTTATATGTATTCTCCCAAAATCTGGGGGAGGAAGGACGGTGCAGTTTGGGTACAGAACACATCCATCTTCACTTCCTCCAAAACACACAATGGAATGAGCTGCTGGAGCATTTGCCTCGGGGGTGAGGTGCAAACCCTTCCCACAGCCCGAGCAGAAGCAGCACCTCTCTGAATCACACAGCCAGAAATACAATGAAAAGGACAAAAAAAAAAAAAAGGCAAATGAGTTTAAAAAAAGCCGCCTTAGGCCCTGTGGATATTGGACTCGGGATATTTTTAGAGGTTGGGGAGGAGATGCTGAAGATGCCTTCAAGGAAATGGTGCCACTGAGTCACCAGCAGCAGCAGAGTGGAGCTGAGTCTGCCTGGGAGGTGTTGGGGTCTCCCTGATGCCATGTGGTCACCACAGCTCTGGAAAAACCTGGAACTACATCAGCTTTTCCAAACCACCAAACCCCCTCCCAGCCTCCAGGAGTGTCCTGGTGCTTCACACCAGCAAGCAACAGGGATTTGGGGGGTGAGACACTGATATTTCAACCCTCAGCCCTCCTGCACCAGGGGGACAAAGAGTGGGAAGGCAAAAATGTCTTAGAGGAGGGACAAGGGAGTAACACCAAAGCAGAACAAGCTGGGAGGGCTGTTGCTAAGAAGCCAGTAGTGCCTCTAGCTGTGGATCAACCACAGAGAATCACTGATGGTTTGGGTTGGAAGGGACCTTAAGCCCATCCAGTGCCACCCCCTGCCATGGGCAGGGACACCTCCCACTAGCCCAGGTTGCTCCAACCTGGCCTTGGACACTTCCAGGGCTGGGGCAGCCACAGCTTCTCTGGGCAGCCTGTGCCAGGGCCTCACCCCCCTCACAGGGAAGAATTTTTTCCCAATATCCCATCTAACCCTGCCCTCCATCAGCTTGAAGCCATCCCACCTCATAGCACAGACACCACTGACCTTGTCCTGCACCAGCCAATCTCCATCCCCAGGGAAAGCAAAGCCTCAGGGTGACTCCAGACCCCTGCCATGGATATCCCAGGGCAGGCACAGCCAGGATGAAGATGAAGCACAGCAGGACCAGGGATGATCAGGACCCTGGGTCCTGCAAAGTGGCATCAGGTGTGTGTGGTTTGGGCAGCAGCAGCTGGGTGGAACTGCTGCTCCTCTCTGCAAAGAGAAAATCTGCTCCAGCTGCCACACCAGAGAAAGGAGGTTAAAGATGTTAGAGAATAGTATTCCAAAAATGTTTAAGAATAATATTCCAAAGTGGTTTTTTTTGCTTTTCCAAAATGAAAACTGCCCTCAGCTCTGGAGGCTGCCATGTTCAGGAGATGCTGCTCAACTTCATGCAACTCCAACACTCCCAGGTTGTTTGTCTGGCAGGTGGGAACGTTGTGCTGGTTGTGAGGACAGGAGGGACATCTGTGCTGTCCCTGCCCCCCCCAGGGTGAGTGAGGTGCTGGGAGGAGGGACCTTGGTGTCAGCAGTTCTGCTCTGCCAGGCTGAGCTGGAAAGGGCAGAGTATGAACCATCTGTGCCACTGCCACGTGGATGTGGCACCTCGTGGCTCATCCCACGGGGCAACACAGGAGGAATCCCTCCTTTGTACCAGAGACAGGGCTTCAACCAAATCCCACTCTGCTTCCACGAGGAACACTCTGCCCAATCCTTGCCATTTCAAGCTGAACCTCTGCAAAAGCCACACAAAGCACCATGGCTTGGTTTGGTCTTGGAGAGATTTGGTCTTATCCTTCTATTAATTGTCACAAAAGCAAATCCAGCACTACCCTGGTGAAGCATCAAGGTCTGGAAATCACATTCCTCCAAGCTGGACATTTATTCCACCAAGGAGACTCCAAGCTACTCTCCCAGTTTTCCACACAGACCCTCCCTGAAGGCACCAGTCTGACCCTAACCCACCGTGCCCTTTCCCTGTGCCAGGGCAGTGGTTTTCCACCTTGGTTGGCATCCACGGCCTGTACTGCAGTGAAATGGGTCCAAGGGAATTTGGGACACAAGGATGAGCCACAGGGCAGTGCTTGTCCAAGAGAGCAGAGCTTTGGAAGAGACTCAAACAGGTGTTTTTGAACAAAGAAATTGGAAGGAACTCGCTCCCCTGGGAATGGAATCGTTAAGGCTGGAAAAGACTCCAAGATCATCGAGTCCAAACTTCGACCAAATCCCACCCTGCCCACTATTCCAGGCCCTCAAGTGCCACTTCTACTCATTATCTGACCACCTCCAGGGCTGGTGACTGCCCTGGGCACCCTGTTCCAGTGTTTAACTTTCCTTCCAGTGCAGAAATTCTCCCTAATATCCAACCTAAACCTCCCCTGGTGCAACGTGAGGCCATTTCCTCTTGTCCTGGGACAAACACAGACCCCCACCTGGCCACAACCCCCTTGCTCCCCCTGGCCATGCTCACCTGAAGAGCAAAACCCCCTTCCCCATGCAGTTCTTTGCATGTTTTCAGCATTTCTGGGGATGGGGGGGATGTTCAGCCCTCCAGGAGGAGGATCCACAGCTCCAAGGACTCGCTCCACCTGCACAGAGGGTGGGAGAGGCCCAAACAAACCACCCACGGGTCCAACTCACGAGACAGGGGGTGTCAGAGGGGGAAACTTTCCACAGGTGTCATCTGGGAACACAAATTTCACTGTCTGGAGCAGGAAGAAACACTTTCACAATTTCTTACCCTCCAAAGTCTCACTGTCCATCTCCCACCACCATCTCATCCCACCCAACTCCCACCTCCCTCGCCTCAGACCTCTTGGACTTGCAGGAGGTATTTTGGGATATCCCCTTTTAGCTACAAAGAATATTTTTAGGTTGAAACCCAAAGATAAATCAAGCCAAATTACTATTCCCCCAGGAAAAGCAGATTCAAATTGCTGCTCAATTTTTTATCTAAATAATGTTTAAATTTTAAAAAGGGAGGGGGGAGAAAAAAACTAATTACATCTTTGTGTGAAAGATCATAAATCACATAATTACAATGGGAACCTCTGCATCTTTCCAACACACCAAAAGCAGACTACACAAGTTCTTATCTCATTACTGTTTAATTAAGAATTATGTTTGAGCATCTTCTTTTTAATTATCACGGAGCCCAGATGACTTCTAATCTCCTTTTTACCCAAAATGAGGGAAGGTGCAGTCCAAAAGGGGCACTAATGAATTTACAGTTTGCTCTTCGGGGAACTTTAATAAAATTTACTTCACACAGAAGATTAACACTGATAAAGTGAACTTCCAAAGAGAACATTTGGTTCCTTTCAATTAACATCACACCACTGTCAGGAGCTCGTGAAGGGGATGCTGAGGTGTTATTTTTTTGGAAGAATTCCTTCCCAACATCCCATCTAACCCTGCCCTCTGGCAGTTTGAAGTTCTATTTCCCTCCTCTAAACATCAGGAGAAACTTTTCCCCACCAAAACATTTCCCCACTGAGGTCTTTGCCCCGTGTCACCTGAGGTGACAACCTGCAAAGAACACACACACATATATATGTTTTTTCAAGCCCAGCACGCAGCAAACACCTTTTAATTCAATTGGTTGAATTGACACAGAGAGATTATTAGTTTTCAGTAAGATTTGATTCAATTAATTAGCCTGAAAATATCAGCACAGCCAGGCAAGCAAAGAAAAACAGAGATAAATCCCTGCCATGGTGCTGCTTCATCTTTTAAAGGCAATTAACTCTTAGTTATTAGCTTTTAATTAGGGAATAATAATGACACCATTAATACAGTTTATTATACTTGTCAGCAGACAGCTGTTCCAACCAGATTCTATTATCAGATCTTGGAGCCTTTTGTCTGCTCCTTGTTCAGGGGGGGAAGCAGAGACTTCCCAAGCCCTGGCTGGGGGCCGGGGGTGAAGCCCCAGCACAGAGCTCTGGGCTGTGCCCTCGCAGGGATCTGCCTCTCACCCCACCCCCTTCCCAAGGAGGGATGCAGAAGGAGCATCAGCTCCCTCCCAGGCTCCAAAGGAGCCTTGCATAATTACCAGGGATTTTAGTGGTCTGTTAAATAACCATCTGAAATGGGTTTTTCTCTCTCGGAGAATCCTGGTGGCAGCAGGATCCAGCCCTGACTGTGCATTCCATGTCTCTGCCGGGTAATTCCCGTGCCTTTCCTGGAGGGGGCAATGCTGGAGCTGTGCCAAAGCTGCTTTTACACCTCAGCTCAGAACATCTGAGACGGATCCCGAACGTTCCCGACGCCAAAAAATCCCCTGGTTTGTTTTGTTCTCCCCTGATCCCTTCGGAAGGGCCGCGCAGAGCAGAGATGGTTTGGAAACAAACAATCACTTGAAAGATATTCAGCACTTGGAATAATTCTATCCATTCCTAATCCCATTCCACCCCACTGCTGGGTGCACGTCACTACACACAGGCAGCTGCCAAGGCTGCCAGAAAAACCATGGAATGCTCTTTTTTTGTGTGTGTGTGTGCCCCAAATTTACCCTGAAACTGTAAACTTCAAATCCTGCTGGAAGAGCAACCACCACCACCTTGGCAGTGCCAAATGCCTCGAGCTTTCACTGAGCTTTAATTCTTTCAGTGGCTGCTGAGTCACTAAAACCAAATCTCCAGAAGGCCAGTGATTACCCAGCAAACCACATGTTCCCAGTATTTTTCCCTTCATCCTGTTTCCCTGTGTCCCAGGCAGAGCTGTGGTATCCACCCAGCAGAGCCTGGAAACCATTCTCAGGGCACAAGCCTGTCTTCACTGCTGTTTATTATTCCTTTATCACACAGGAATTAATCTTACTCCTAATTCTGCATGCAGGATGCTACAGCAATACAAAAAATGCAATGCCATAAATTTCCCCCCTCTACTTTGGAGTTAATAAATCACAAAAACAACTGTAAAATTTTCTGTTGGGTTCCCCTACCTGGGTTTTAATTTGTTTTCCTTGCTCTGGACTGGAGGAAGCCCTAAGGGAAACACCAGGAGCTTCTTGAACCAACAGCCTGCTCATGGAAAGAATTTTTCTCATCCTCTCCCAACACAGTGCAGGAAAGAAATGAACTTGGGGTAGGAATAAAGCAGCTGGAAGAACCTATTTGCAATTTTCTACAGGAGAGCACAGAGTTGGTAAACTGAAAGGAAAGCACAGAGTTGGTAAACTGAAAGCAAAGCTGTTCAGAAGGAAAAACTCCCACTGATAATTGAGGTAAAAATAAGAAGGAGAAGGGTGGCAGGATTATAAAGGGTGGCAGGATTATAAAGGATGGCAGGATTATAAAGGGTGGCAGGATTATAAAGGGTGGCAGGATTATAAAGGGTGGCAGGATTATAAAGGGTGGCAGGATTATAAAGGGTGGCAGGATTCAGGATTGCAGCACAGAGATGCTGCACTGAAGGAAAAAGGAAATGGTAGGAGGAACATCAGTGGTGGGAAACCACACCAGGACACGGCAGCTCTGGGGGCAGATGGCCTGGAGTGCTCCAGAGCCTCCCAGGAGCTGATTTTATCCCAGTTTTACCCCTCCTGACAGGTCCCAGGTGTGATGCTGGAGGCGTTCGGCTCATCTGTGTCGGCAGCTCCCAGACCAAGTTCCCTCTCCCTTCACACCAGTGACTAAGCCTGAATATTTTAGGAGAAGCTGTTGTAGATGTCTCGGTGCAACTATAAAAACTTCTCAGCTGAGGGATTTTTTTTTGTGCTCTGGGCAGAAGCTGGGAGAGGAAAACCAAGGGAGAAATAGAATTTCAACAAACTTCACCTCTAAAATTCATCCGATGCCTGAGATCAGGAGACACTTCAGGGCTGCTTTGCTCACACAGCTCGAGGTGAGGGTGTGCAGGAGCTAAATCAGGGCCCTGGTAGCACAAGGAGCACCAAGAGCTTGTGGGAACTCACCTTTAATTTAAACCCCATCACTGGAGTGGCACAGCCACGCTGGGAGGGCAAAGCAGGTGCAGGTCCCCAGAGGAGGATGAGTTTTCCTCCTGTCCTTTAGGGAGGAATGTCCATCAGATCCATCCAAAAGGGATCCCCAAGAGCTTGGTGGCAGGAGGGAATTAACTCACCTGGAGCTGTGCAAGTGCAACTTCTCTGGGGGTCCAGCTCCCCTTCCTGGCAGTCCCAAACTCAGCTGACAACCACCCCATGTCCCTGGGCAGGGCTGGGGGTCCCATGTCCCTGACCTGGACACACGTGGGTGTCTCCCAACAGGAACACCACACCCCCAGGGTGGGCAAATCTGTGGAGAGGAGCAAAGGACAGCACAGTTAATGCTCTGCTATTCTCAGTTTTAAGAGGGGATAAGGGAAGGAAATCTCTGTGCAGCCCAGGGCCTGCAGGGACCCCGGCTGAAGGAGAGGGGGGCTCAGTTCCTGCCCCCCATTCCCATGTCAGTCTTGCACCAGGGGATTTATTTCCAATTTTACTGCTGCTCTGATTGTTATGTGATAATTAGGGCAGGAAATAGCAGGTTATCAGGGAGGATACACCACAGGAAAGGCCCAGCCATGCCATGGGCTGGACAAAATAAAAGGGATGGTCCCTTTTATTGGGCTTTTGGTGATGGGAAAGGGAGGAGTGTGAGATTAAAAATACTCCAGTCTAGGAGCAGGAGCACCTGAGCCCAGGCTCAGTGGAAACTGTGCCCAGAAAGCCCAGAGGGAAGAGGGGAGTGTTTTGTTTCCTCTCTTTGCAGTCGGTCACCTGCTGAGAGTGAAACAGTGCAGAGGTTGTGGCAGCGCTGTTTGGGCTCAGTGCTGGGAGAGGAAATCTTTTAGAAACATTAAATTACATCCTAAGCCAAGGGAAGCACCTACAAGTGTAAATCCCAGCAGCGTTGGGAGGCTCAGTGTCGGGGTTCCCTTCCCAGCTTTGTCACACACACGTTGGGAAATCCCTGGGCAATTTTCAAATAAAGGAGCTTCAACGTTTGCTGCTTATGAGAAATAAAAATACGTTTTTTTATATAAATAGGTGTATCATGAAGCTGTAAGACATCCAAGTTCCAACACTTGAACTTGGGTATCAGGGTCTCTTTCAGCAGGACAAGGGAAATGAGAAAATTCTTAAAAATTAAATCTTTTAGGGCCATTTTGTACACAAAGTTCCTTTTCTCTTTGGGCTAAGAATAGAGGAAGATCCATCACCTTTGACAGGAGATGGCTTGCAGGCAATTGGGGAAAAGGGAAAGCCCCTTTTCAGAGAAAAGAAACCTTTTTAGGTAAAAATGAATCCGTTAAAACTTATCTGAAAAGGGTGGGATTTTGTGAAACTGTAAAATGGATGGAATTTAAACTGAAGGTCTCTTTTTCCCTGGAAACTTGGTGAGAGAAAGACCCAACACGTTGAATAAATTCTTCCTTGTTTCTTTGTTCCCTAAGTTTATGCCATCTTTCTAAATTTAAAGAGAGGGATATTTCCCACCCTGTTGTATCATGGAATGGTTTGGGTTGGAAGGGACCTTAAACCCATCCAGTTCCACCCCCTGCCATGGGCAGGGACACCTCCCACTAGCCCAGGTTGCTCCAACCTGGCCTTGGACACTTCCAGGGATGGGGTGGCCACATTTTCTCTGGGCAGCCTGTGCTGACATCAGTCAGTGCTGCTGCTCCCAGAGCTCCACCAAGACCAGTCACCTGCAGGTATTTCACCACTCAGGCCTGAGCACAAACATCTCAATCCCAGCCAGAAAAAAACCCCGAGAACATCTCCTACTACCCAGAAAAACTGCAGGGAAATTAATTTGGACAAAACGGTCCTTGATTTGGGAATATCACAGAAGTGAGAGGAATCACAGCCTTTAACAAGCAGCCACTTGTCTACAGGCTGAATTAGTGCAAAACGTGATGATAAATTGCTCCTGTAAAGCAGAACCATCCCTGAGCAGTGGGAGCTCCCACAGTTGTGCTCAGGCAGATTTTTCACTACAGGCTGACAAAAATCTCACGCTAATCACCCGACCCAGGCCACAGAGCTCGTGGATTGCAGGGCTAATTCCATGGCACAGCTGAATCCCAGATTAATCAGACACACCACGTCCTCAGCTCCAAGTGGCTCCACACTTATTAAGGTAAGAAAAAGAAGGAAAACCTCATCTCCAACTAGAGCCACGAGGAAATCAAACTTGCACCACAACCTCGTGGCTTCTCCAAGGATAAAATCATCCAGCAACCCTTCTGTACCTACAATCCACCCCAATTTGATGGTTTTAGTCAGGCAGATGAATCCCTGCTCTTCTCCACGGCAGCAGCATCTTGGCTTGGATCGTGGCTAACTGACCATTCACTCCTAATCAAAGACAATTTGCTGTGTTTTCCAGAGATGGCTCCGTTAAATGAAGCAGATGAGCAGTGGATCTGGCCATTTATTTATTTTTAAACCCTGATCTGGGGCACAGGGGAGGGTTTCACTCCTGTTTCAGAGACAGCTTGGCTACGAGCTCGTTTGCTGGGGGATATTAGCAGCTGGCATCTGAAATGGCAGGGCTGGGGTGTAGAGGTAAGCCAAAGTCAACTGTGCTGAAACAGAGCCAAATTCCTATTTATTCCACAGGAAAAGTGGTTAAGCTGTGGTGGCTGTGTCATTCCAAGCACTATTTGCACAGTGACCTTTCTATTTCCCCTCTTGGAAACTAAAAATTTAATTGTTTTGCTGCTCTCGCACAGAATAAATAACTCCCCAACGATTTTCTATTGGTGAGCAAGTAACCCAAGGACTTCTCTTCTTCTGCTATCAAAGCTGCCAAATAATTCTGTGTCAACAGCTCCAGCTCATTTGAGTCTTGGTACTGTGCCAAAATTGCCTTTTTTTGTGTGTGTGTGCCAGCACAGTTGTTCATGGGACAAGGAGCAAGAGATGATCTGAACGTGGGGCTGGAAATCAGGAGCCCACAGGAACTTCTTTGGAGTGTTTCTGCTGGAGTCTTGAGTGATTTGTTCCATCTTTATTCCTGCTGGCAAGCTCCAGGAGCACTGCAGGTGTCCCCTGGATCAGGTACTCTGGAGCACATCCCACCATTTAAATTTCACAGGGTTAAACTCATTTTCAGGGTCTCCTCGCTGGTGAGCAGGGACAGGACCCCAGGGAAGGGCTGGAGCTCTATCAGGGGGTTTTGGGATGGATATTAGGAAAAGGTTCTTCCCCCAGAGGGTGGTTGGGCACTGCCCAGGCTCCCCAGGGCAGTGGGCACGGCCCCAAGGCTGCCAGAGCTCCAGGAGCATTTTGACAACGTTCTCAGGGACAGGGGGGGATTGTTGGGGTGTCCTGGGCAGGGCAGGAGTTGGACTGGATGATCCTTGGGAGTCCCTTCCCACTCAGGATATTCCATGTTTCTATGATTCTCACTAATCTGTAATGAAATAAGGGGATAAACAGTCCTTCTGACCCACAAAATACAGAACTGATGGCACAGGGAATACCAGGGATCACCAGAGGTGCCCCAAACGTGGCTCCTCCGTGCACCCCACACAGACACACAGGGGCTGCCCTGGGAAGCAGCAGTGACCTGTCAGCTGATGGAGAGTGTGCAAATAGCTGTTCTCACACCTACCTGGTGCCAGGGCCAGCTCTGCCCTTGGCAGGGTCCATGCAGACCTTGCTTTAACCCAGGTACAATCACATGCCTGGGAAAGCTCTTCCATGAACCCGCACTCCCTCCAAGTCTGCTCGCAGGTCGGGGCTTTGCAATCATTTAATTGCTGCAAAAAGGGTGCAAAAAGCTTCTTTGCCCACCTTTAGCTGGATGGAGGGCAGGGAAAAGAAGCCCAAAGAAGAAAAGTAACGAGGACTTGCCAAAGGAACCTGCTGCAGGAAAGGCTGTGAGGAAATTCAGACAGAACTGACACCAACAAGGTGCTGATCCATCTCCACCTTCCCCCCAGTGCCCCTGGAATGCTGCCACCACCACCACAGCAGACACATCTTCATGAGAAATTCCACGAGCTCAACTCAAATTTAAACTAAACCAGCACCTTCAAAGCCAAGTTTAGGTTAAAACAGCTCCTGATTACCTTAAAATAAATGTCCCCGAGTAAACGGCTCCGACCAAAACATGGGAACGCTTCCAGCAGGGAATTGCACCTGTTTAATGAGGAGTTTTATTAAACTGGTGCAATTTGTTCAAGCTGAAGGAGAACTACTGATGAAGAACTAATACAAACAGCAAGGGAAGAGGAACAGAGCAAAATCCTCACGGAATAACCTCAAGAAATAGAAGTTCTGCCAAACTGGCCAAAGCACAGATGTCTGCAGCACGTGACAAGGTTATTCCATCAGCTGCTCTTTCCCTGAGCTGAACAGTCACAGAAGTCAAGCAAAAAGGGAAGGGGTGAGCACCTGAGAGCCCAAGATGTCCTTCCCTGTGCAAACAGTGATGCTGGGAACCAGGAGAGGCTGAGGGTGGGAAAGCCACAAAATCCCACGTGCGGACATGGGTCTGCACCCCGGAGATTTGCACAAATGCTTTGGCAAGAGGAGTTGCTTCCATAGGAAACCAAGATGGGAACCAAACTTTTGGTTCCACGGGACCAAAGTGAGAGAAGCAAGACCCAGCAGAGGACAAAGGAGTGGACACCTTGGGGCTTCAGGGAAGCTGGGGTTGTCCACTCAGCCCCACCACTGAACAGCCTCACCCAACCAACACTGCTGGGTTTAGTTTTCTGTATGATCCTGTCCTTCACAAATTAAAAAAAGGAGTTGTCTCTTCCATTTTTCCTTGCCAAGCTAAGGATCTTTAGTCAATGAACCTCCATCCCCTGTCCCACTCTCCAGGCACACGGCGAAAAGTCTCCGCTGCCCTCGGAGGAGGAACAAGCTGTTGATCCCCATCTTCCCACTGCTGCCAGCAATTAGCACTAATGACTTTATGGAGTGTGTGACAGTTGGTGACAGTGACCCAGGGAGTTTCATCAGCTTCTGTTCCACAGGTTTCAGAACATCTGCTCGTGTGCCAGGGCCCTGGTGCTCCCCAGGGAAAGCGCAGCCCTCGGAGCCGGGGAAAGCACCACGGGCAGCTGCCTCCTCCCTGCCTGGGCACCCCGGTTGGGCACTGGTGCTGAGCACAGTGCCCTGCAGGGCAGGGGCAGAGGCACCAGGCAGTGGGACCAGTCATGGACACCTGTCCAGGGCTGCAGGATCTCCAGTGGATGGAGTTGGCACAGAGAGCATGGAAAAGCCAAAGGAAGAAACCGAAACGTGCTTTAGCAGGAGAAGCAGCTCAGCTGGGCAGGTTGAGAGAGATCCACAACCTTCTCCAGGGATAAGAGAGGTTGGAGAAGAAGGGGAATGAGTCATAGAATCACAGAATCCCAGAATCAGCTGGGTTGGAAGGGACCTCCGAGATCATCAATCCAACCCTTGATCCAACCCCGCTGTGGTTCCCAGCCCATGGCACTGATGCCACATCCAGTCTCTTCTTAAAAACCTCCAGAGACAGAGAATCCACCCCTTCCCTGGGCAGCCCATTCCAATGGCTGAGCACCCTCTCTGCAAAGAAATTCTTCCTGATATCCAACCTAAACCTCCCCTGGCACAGCTGCAGACCCAGCCCTCTTGTCTTGCTGATGGTTGGCTGGGAAAAGAGACCAACCCCCCCCCGGCTCCCCCCTCCTGTCAGGGAGTTGCAGAGAGTGAGGAGGTCTCCCCTGAGCCTCCTCTTCTCCAGGCTGAACAGCCCCAGCTCCCTCAGCCTCTCCTCACAGCACTTGTGCTCCAGTCCCTTCCCCAGCCTCGTTGCTCTCCTCTGCACCTGCTCCAGGACCTCCATGTCCTTCCTGAGCTGAGGGCCCAGAACTGGACACAGCACTCCAGGGGTGGCCTCACCAGTGCTGAGTCCAGGGCAAGAATCACTTCCTTGGACCTGTTGGCCACCCTGTTCCTGAGCCAGGCCAGGATCCAGTGGCCTTCTTGTCCCCCTGGGCACACTGCTCCTCCACACTCCCCCATCCAGCCCCGACCAGCGCTCAGCCAGAGGGAAGCGCAGGAAGCCAAGCTCAACATTCCAGCACTCACAGCATTCCCATCATCTCCCTGAGGACTCCCTGGGCCCAGCAGGATCTCCTCTAACCCCACCTCATCCAGATTTCAGCACAGCAATCTCAGCTGGACACAAACCCACGGTGACTCCGGGGGTTGGGTGGAAACCCCTCTTCCACCCTGCCAGGGTGATTCCTGCCTTTTGATCCCGGATCCAGGCAGTTCCTGGGAAGCTTGTGCTGCTTCTTAAGACACCTTTAAAATGATATCAGTTCTCAGTACAGCAATAGAGCAGACCTTAAACCCCAAGGTCAGCTTTGTGTGGGTGCAAATTCCAAAGGAGTTCCCATCAGCAGCTTCTTCCCATCAGGACCATTCCTCAGATCATCTCAAGGAACACTATTAAACTGCAAAAAAATGGAAGCTGGAGATTTCTTTCACATAAAGTGCAACATCAGCCTCATCCTGCAATAGCTGGAGAGGAATTTGTCAAAAAGTATCAGGGCTCAGGATGGGAAATCAAGATGTTCAAATGAAGGTTGGGGAAGATGCTGGTTTAGGAGGTCCAACATCCTCCAAAGGCTTGGAAAGGGTAGGAAGCAGATCCCAAAAAGGGAAGTAGCAAAGTGGTGATTTAAGGATGAAGGATTTTGGAACCACCTCTGGCTCTTCAGCAGGCACAGTTCTCAATGAGCCAGGTGGAGCAAATCCTGGACCTTGGACAAAAGTGCATTGCAAGCTTGGTTCTTAATTTTGGGAAGGGGTGCACTGACAGACCTCTGCTCCTGCACAGACCCCAGAGAGGAAGGAAAAGACCTTCTTCTTCCTCAGTCTCAGCTTCTCTTGGCTCAGTTTTATCAGCCACCTCCTCCTGCTGTACAAGAAACTTTTTAAAGTTAGAAATGAAGAGACTTCAACCCCCCAAAAAGTGTTATTCTGAAATGCTCAACAGCCTTTAATTCATTTTGAACCTAGAGGCAAAGAAAAAAATAGGCAAAAAATACATCACAGCCTTAATCTAGGGGGAGAAAGAAAAAAAAAATCATTATTTTTATAGCACATAATCAGACACTTACAAATATATTTCACTGGAGGAAGGGGTAGGAATGTGCATTTCCTATTTTCAAGAGTCTGATGCCCAAGGGGCATCAATATGGTCATTACCCCAAATCTGCACGTCATTCCTAATCCAAAAAGAGGGATTTAAAAATCAACAATTAAAAAAAAAAAAAAAGAAGAGGGAAAACCCCCTGTACCCAGGAAGGGCATTTGACAGTTCCAGGGTCATGTTTCAACATAACTCAGCATCTGAATATGGGGGGGAGGAAACACATTTTTGTTTTTACAGTATAAATAGTATTTTAAAAAGGTAGTACTCATGGATACAGGAATGGTGCTATTGCAGTCAGGATTTCAACATGCAGAGGAAATTCCCCAACAACCACTCATCCCATCCCACCCTTCCCCTCCCACCTCCAAAAAAAAAAAATCCTCTGCTGGTTAAATTTCTCTTTCAATTGTTTTAAATATTTCTCTCGTAGCCTGGCAACATCTTTAGTCTTTTATACAAGCAAGTTTTCTATTAAATCATATTTTAACGGACAGGAGACAGCTCTGGAGGAGGAACAACTGAGGCTTGGAAGAACCTTGCCAATTTTTTGAAACTTTTATTAGTCTCAGTTTGGTTTTATTGGTGGAGACACCTACTGAAAACGTCAAAAATTCAGAAATTAAAAAAAAAAAAACAAACACAAACAAAAAACCCCCCCCAAAAAACCAAAACACAACCCTGTTTTTCCAAGGTCTTACGAACACGCACGCGCAGCCACGCAACACAGAAAATAACCCGTAGCAGAGGCAGGAAGGGAGGGCTGGGAACTCCAATTCTCAAGGGAGAACCAAACCAAAGTTTGAAAACAAAAAAAAAAGAGAAAAAAAATTCAATTGCTTTATTCTATCTCCACTCTTTCACTAGGACAGTTTAATACCCACGGAGTCTCTTAAGATGCTAATCTACCATCTGCCAGCCCACAAATCCTTCCCACTTATTCCCTTCAAGATCCAGCCAGAGCGTTGCTTAAAAAGCCTCTCTCCCCAGAACAACGGCCACCTTGCAAAGGGGCTTAAAAAAATAATAATGAAACCCCAAGAATATTGTCTCTCTCTCTCTCTCCATCCAGTAATTTCAGGGAATTAAGTGGAAAAGATTGCAGTGCAGCGTTCCGGGGCAGGAGGGGAGGGTCCGGCTGCCCTCGCCCACCTCCACCCCACCCCTCTCCAGCTCTGTCCTAGCACTGCCTTCTTCTCTCCCTCTGACTTGATTGAGGTCCTCCAAAGAACGTGGAAGACTTTCCAGTGACTTCAGTTTGGATCAGGCTCTTTCCCCAAACGCTGCTCCACGACAGCTCTTCGACCGGAGGTGATTCCCAAGCGTCCAAGTGGGAGCTGCCCACTCAATACTTTAGGGTTTGGTTTTGCCTTTAATGCTCCTTCAATCCTCAGGGAATTGAGTCCAGTTGAATGCAGGGCTTGCATTCCTCTTCCCTGGGAGTAACTCAAAAGGCTCAGTCTTTACTTAAGGAAAGGATGTCACGACAATCAAAGGCGGTTGGGGAATTTCTTCTTTAATAGGATCAAAGAAAAAACATACAAACGCCTCCCAGGCTTCTGTCATGGAATGATTCTCACACTGTAAGGAGCACAACTCAAAAAAAAACCCCAAAAAACAATAATAATAATAATAATAATTAAAAAATAAAAATAAGGAGACAAAGAAAAGGAGAAGGTTCCTAAGGGAGAAGTGCCTACCAGAGGGCCGGAGCAGCCCTCGGAGCTCTCGGCTGCAGCAGGAGGGGGATGGCTCGGAAGGAACTAACACAAGCAGCAACAGAACACTTGCCAAAAACAGAGTGGCATCTTGGAACTGAAAGCCATGCTGATCTCCATCTAGAAAGCAACTGTGATGGCAAAGATGGGGGAAGGAAGGTGACAAGGACGACCCAAACCCGGCCATTTCTGCCCTAAGCGCCCTCCTGGTGACGTGGCAGCGACGGCCACGTCTGTGCCAGGGCTTTAGGAGTGCTCAAGGTAAGAAACATCCCAGCTGTGAAACATTTCTTTCCCCATCTTCCCCAGCTTACAAAGAAGATAGTGTTTCTTTACAAAAAGAAAACAAAAAAAAGAACCCAGAACGTTCCAGGACATCTGTTCTCGAGCTCCCTCTCCCCAGTGTAACATCAGTCACGATTCATTTGGAGGGGAGGAGGAGGAGGGGGGGGAGAAGAGGATTTCATTTCTTTTCTGTTTTTTTTAAAGCCATCATCTAGAAAAATGCTTTGTGGAAACTTTTTGTTTTCCTGTTTTTGCTCACGGTTTTTCTTTTTTTTTTTTTTTTAATAATGCTCATTCATAGAAAACTTCACAAAGGTGACGTCTATGTACAGAAAACACGATTCCAAAGGCTGCTTCAGTAGTCAATGTAATAGCACCTTGAAAGACAAAAGTTTGACAGGTTTGAAAAAGTCTTTTTTTTTTTTTTATGTGTGTCTGTGTGAAATTTTAACCCTTTCCAAGCCTCATTAAAAAAAAAAAAAAAAAAAAAAAAGAACCAGTCACAAAACTCCATCTGTAGAAACTCTTCCAAAGTCTCCGTGGGAAATGCTGTCTGAAGGGTTTTGTTTTTTTTTCCAAGCTCCCCACTCTCTTGGTCAGCAACACCTGGCAAGGTCGAGGTAGCGTGGAGCCAGACAGGGTTTTCCTGCAGTCCAAACCAAGAGGAGATGAAAGAAATTCACAGCAAACTATTGCACAGGGCTGGTCTTCCATTCCACAGTTTCCCATTTATTTTTTTTTTTCCACGATCTCAAAAAAGGGTTAATTTAAGATTTTTTTTTTTAATTAATCCTGGTTAAAACATGTTGCTCTGAGTCCCAGGCTGGTACTGTGTCTGCAACAGGCTCTCCATAAAGGCCAAGTAATCTGGGTTCTGTCCATACTCTTCAGGATTTCGGGAATTCCCCAGCCGGGGACGCTTGGCCGCTCTCACTTCGTCTCCCGAAAATACATCTTCCTGAGGGGCCCCAGTGCTGAGGGACTGCAGGGGACACGAAACACAACCATTAGAGGCACAGCAGGAAAACAGGGAGGGAATCATGGAGCACACCTGTGGAACAGGACAGCAGGGAACAGCCTGGTCCAGGGCATTCCTGGAGAACATGAACTCCAAAGCATGCAAAGCACCCGGCTGGGATTCGAAATTCTCGGCTTCTGGAACCAAACTGGAAGGAGAAACCCTCAAGTTGCCTTTTTTTTTTTTCTGCTTCAGAATATCTTTTCGCTTCCTTGCCAATCCTCTCTTTATGCCTGCTCTTCCTCTGCCTCTTCTCCCAGTAGCAGACACAAAAGAAATTGGGGCTTCCCTAATTGCCTTTAAAAAAAAAGACCCAGAGGAAGCATTTGGGGATCACTGCACAAACAATTCCTTCTGCTCTTCCTGCTCTCACACTCCACTGAGGTGCATTTCATTTGCTTCCACTCAAATGAGATCAGGTGGCACCACTGTGGTCCCTTCCAACCTTTTCCTTTCTGGGATTCCTTGGTAGAAATTATGTCCCATAGCTTTGTCCCTTTGTCCTCCTGCTCTACAGCATCCCCTCCACAGAGAACAAACAGGCTGAAGCTCTGGCAGCAGAAATACAGGAGAAAAGCTTTAGCTTTCAACCAGACTTGAAGCTTTCTATTCCCTTTATTCCCTTTCCAGCTTGCATTCCTTCCTCTGGAACTGTTATAAAGTCTCCACTGCACAGAATGTGCTTCTTTCCAAAATCCTGGATTTCAGGGCTCCAATATGTTGTCTTTATTATTAAACAAGCTTAAATAGACTGGAATATTGTGCATGTCTTAGAAATTACTGCTGTGGTGCTTCTTTGCCACCAGAAATCCTTCAAGGATAACGAGGTAAATTATTATTAACCTCTAAAATTTAGGCCACGAGGTCTCACAGACAAACAACCTCAAACGAGAGGGAGAAGCCATTGGGGCTGTATCACAGAAAGCATTTTACATGTGGGATTTTTAGGCTAAAACCCCTGAAGATTTCATGGAAAAGGGAACAAAAATTTCCTCTAACTTGTGCTCGGTCCCTCCCCAGAACTGCCTGTCCCTGGGCTGTTTCTGACTGGTTTAACTGGGCATGTTATTCTTAAGGGGAGGTTGAATCATCCTCCTTTTGCCTCTTAAAAGAGACAAAAAGGAGCCCAGAACCTTGTCACAGGTTGGCTCTGGCCCTGTCCCTGTCCTGCAGTGCCTGCCAGGCACGAAGGAGAAAACTGTATATCCTCCAGTCTCATCATTTGTTTTAATGAAATGGCTTTAAAGGTTAAAGCACCAGGTTTGAAAACACCCAACAAGTATGGAACCAAAAAAAGCTATGAAATAAATCCCTCATCTCTTCTAGGCCCAGTAATTCCACTGTATGCACTTAAAGACAGCCTGATCTTGTAGATTAAGAGATTTATAGGTAAGAGCTACGTTCTAAATCTCCCATTCGGTGAGAAAAGGGGGTTTGGTCCCAGGTTGATAATCAGTTCTCCAGAAAGCACTGAGCTGTAGCCAAATCCACCTCTCATTTGGACAAAATGACTCCAATATAACTAAACTCATCTGGTGTAAAATGATCTGAACATAATCTTTTAACCAGAGGAAATAAAAATCCGATCCCAACACGTGCAAGGGAAAACCGTTTCTGTGCTTCTCAAGCATTCCCAGCAAGGATTCCTTCTACTTTATGCATTTGGGGGAATGACAAGTGGTTCTACAGCCACAGAAACTGGAGGCTGCATTCACTTAATGTCTAAAAAGCACCAGAAGATGATGTGAAGGGAGTTCTGCAAGTACAGTTGGTTTAGTGTTGCTATTTTGGTACCCACCAGGCGAGACTTCACTCTCTTGGGAAGCTCTTCCTCCAAGGTATAAATATCTCCACGCTTCACCATTAGCTGAGAACCATCTTCAAACTCGACCTGCAGAGAGGCAGAAGATGAAATCACAACTAGCCCTTGAATGGTCCATTCCCAGCCTGTCCCTCCAGGGAACACCAAGGAAGCATCAGGGGCCAGATCCCATGGATGATCTCGTTCTTAGCACTGCAGGATTGCTCTGGAATGAGCATTCCTAAGCTCTGCCAAGGATGCTGAACCCACAAAGTGCTGTTTTCAGTGCTGTCCAGGCACCTCTGTCTTATCCAGCCCAAGGGCTCCCATGGATCCCAAAATATCTGCACCCCCAGCTGGCCCAGCACCTCTGTTCCCCCCCCCCATTACATATTCCTCCTGATTTTTTATTCAAATCCTCAAAAAAAAACCCAGCAGCTTTTCACTCCTAATAAAAGCAGCCCTGTATTCAGGCCAATATGGTAATAAGAACTTCTTTCATCTTAAACAAAGCATTTTCACAGGTCACAAGGAAACAATTCCAGCTACTAAAGCACATTTGTATTTCAACCAGCAGAAACAGTCAGCCAGGTACAAAAAACTCCTCCCCATCAGCCCTTTTTGCTAAGCACTGATTATATCATGAATTATGCATCAGATGTTCCAGGAACGTTTATTCATGGGAACGTGCACGGCAAAATGTTAAAACTATTAAAAGTTTTTAAAGAGATTCTTATTTCCTTTGCTCCAGGCTTTAATACAGTTTTCTGGATGAAGCAGAAGGACACAGCTCAGAGTTTAATAGGGGTGTCAGGTTCAGCCTGGACAAATTCAGAGGGAATAAAGCATCTGTGCTCCCAAATCCTCCTGCTCTGTCCAGCTCCAGCAGCTCATTCCTTACCCAGGCCCAGCATTCCCATCATGGAGCAGCATCCAGGAGCTGGGATAATTGTGCAGGTGGGAGCCCTTCTGGGGAGGGTTTAAGATGCTACTTTATTTATTCCCATTTATTTCCACTTATTATTCCCTATGTTATATCCCACTTAGTCCCTGGTTTTGCAGAGCCCCACTATGGAACAGAGTCAGAAGGGAACAGGAATTACAAGGTGTAAGAGCCAAGGCACCAGCAGATCCCTGTCTGCCTCTTCCATGTCATGAGCTCAACTTGTAGGAGAAAGGCAGGATTTGGAACTGAGGGCAGGGTCATTTTACCTGTCAGAGTGGTTGGACCCTGATAATTTAAGTTCCAAATCACTGCTCTGGGTTAGACCCTTGGTGGAGCAACCCATGGGTTGGACCCACAGGTTCCAAGTTCCAGGACAGTCATTTGGGCTCAAGTTTTAAAAAATATACACATCTAATCTCAGCAGGCTGGAGATGGGAACTGGGAAGCTACTGCAAAATAAGCCAAGTTTAAAATGCAAAGCTAATCCCTGCTGTCTTCCCAGGAACACACTTCTTTCACAGCAAAACTGGTTTTGTGGTTTCAAATGGAATCCTGCTGCACAGTGTGTGCAGAGGGAAGCAGTGTGGAAAACTGTGCCAGCTGTTCTCCCCATGGAGAAGAGCTCTGCTCACAGGTAACTGCAGGACTGGAAAACCACAGGCTCCTCGTGCATCTTTTCCTGTCACCTGGTACTATCCATGGAACAGCCCATTCCAAAGGAGAAATCCAGGAGAATTTCCTTTGCTGTGATTCAGCTGGAAAGCATGGAAAACCATACAGCTTTATGGAGCTCTATATTGTCCTTATTCATAACCAGGGGCACCTCAGATCACATCTCTGAGGGAGTTACAGCCACTGAGAGCCCCCCAGGGCTTGTTGGGCTCTTCCAGACACAAAACACTCTGTGCAAAGTCTTGCTCAGAGAATTTGTGGCTGTCCCTGGATCCCTGGAAGTGCCCAAGGCCAGGTTGGATGGGGCTTAGAGCAACCTGGGCTGGTGGAAGGTGTCCCTGCCCATGGCAGGGGGTGAGACTGGATCAGCTTTAAGGTCCCTTCCAACCCAAACCATTCTGGAATTCTGCGAAAGGACAGAAACCAGAATCCTGTTTCAAACACATTCAAGCTACAGGACTTCCATTGTCTTTTGTCCAGAGGCATTAATCTCTTCAAAATCACAATTATTTGCTAATTCCAGCATGTGTTCTTCAAAGTATATTTTTCCAGCATGTATTTTGCAAAGTATACTTTTCAAAGTATAGTTTTCAACTTTTGGTACCATTGAAGAATTATTTGATCAAATGAATGCCCTGCATTTTTTAAAGCCTTCTGTGCTGAAACACTGACCCAATGTACCAGGTTAAAGCTTCCTTTACTGACCATTACAACTCCCCTAAACAAAATTCTGCATGTGGAACAAACTCAAAGACCAAAAAAATCCCTCAGTGCTGTTTTACTCACCTTAAAACCAGAGAAGGTGGGAGTGAAGGTTTCCAACTCCTCACACAACAGCAGCAGGAATTTCCAAATGCTGCTGCTGCTGCTCCACAAAGCACCTTCCCATAAGCAGAGGATTATTCCTCATTCTCCTGACCCTTCATATCCCTCCCTCTCCCCTCAAAGTGCTGGTACTGCTTTGATGGTTGGACTTGATCTTATAAGTCTTTTTCAACATTAATGATCCTAAAGTGTTGAGGAAAGTTATTCTAATTATGTAGACACTGATTCATGTGGAACTACACATGAGGAGCTCAGCTCCAGCCATCAGAGCACTTCAAGTAGGGCACTTTTAGCCTGATCTATAACGAAAAAGGCAAATTTGGTTTACATTTTAAAAGCAGGTCCAGTCTAGACGTGTGTCTACCCTACATCCACATTCTGCCACAGAAAACCTTCACTCTGCCCCTGTTCAACACCCTGTTTCTCTTTACCCTCCCAGCAGGAGGGAAATTCTCCTTCCTGACCAAGTGTTCAACACCAGGGAGCTGCACAGTGCCAGGAACCATCGGACACGTGGCCATGGGGGTCCTCTGCCACACTCACCTGGTAAATCTGACTGATCTGGGCTGCAATAAACTTGGCTTTATAGATGATCCCATCCGTCCACTGCAGCTGAACCAGCTCCCCCTCCAGAGGGGGTCCCATTTGGATGCAGTCCCTGCTCTGAAGACAGAGGGAAACAGGTCAGAGAGACAGCAAAGCTCAGGAACCAGAGAGGTGTTTAAATCACTGCTCGAGGAAGCTGCTACACAGCACTATAATTAGGTGGAAGATGTTTCTGCCCTTGGGATTAATTGTGGGCATCTCAAACAAAACCAGCGTGAGAGGCCAGGAATGACAGCACCCAGTTCTGGGACATTTCTCATTACAAATCCCAAAACACCAGATCTGCTGTATCTCAAAACCAAGCAGGGCAGCTCAGTGAATCAGTGGCACAATCAGGAAGGGAATGCATGAGTTGACAAATAAGCCTCTTCTAGACATTCCCTCTATTAAGTGAACTCCCTATTCTGAAGCAGAAGCAGCTCACAGACAATCTGCTTCCCCCATGAATCACACTTGTCAGTTGAAAAATAAGATTATTCAACCACAAAATAAAGAGGACGAAACTTAAAACAAACACTACTTTCTGTGAAGTCATCTGCATTCAGCAAAATCACATCTTTGTCAAGGAACCAAAAAAAATAAATGAGATAATGTCAGAAACAAGAACTGCAGTGAAGAGCAGGATGAGATTTTCTAAGCGAGCAGCGACTTTTTTAATTTTAATTATTTTTTTTTCTTAAATTTACTTTGCTGTTCCAACCCAAAGCACACGAGAGGAAGGCACAAATCACACTTGGCACTCATCTATAAAGTCCCAGCCTCCACAGAGCTGCTTACAATGATGCTTTCGGGGTAAACGTTGTCGCTGTAGGAACCGTCGTCAAAGTTGACCTCGTAGAAGGTCTGCGTGGTTGTGCCGATCACTCTGCACCGGTAGTAGAGCCCATTCCGGTTCTTTGTGATCACAGTCTGCCCCAGGGCCACCTCCCTTCGGAATGGGATCTGTGGGAGAAGGAAAAGGGAAACATCTGCAACCTGCAAATTGGAAAAGCCGCGTCAAAAATATCACAGAACCGTGGAACGGTTTGGGTCGGGAGGGAACTTAAAGCTCGTGGAGTTCCAACCCCCTGCCATGGGCAGGGACACCAATCTTCAGCAACATAAGAAGAGAAGATCTCAGGAAAGCTGTATCTGATGGGGATTTGCTGTCTCTGGATAATTGTGTCCCTCTCCAGCAGAGCAGTTCCTCAGTAGTGACGGAGCGAGAGGCAGCGGGTTCCTCCAGCCCCTCGGGTCACACAATCACCATGGAAGGGTTTGGGTTGGAAGGGATCTTAAAGGTGATCCAGTCTCACCCCCTGCCATGGGCAGGGACACCTTCCACTAGCCCAGGTTGCTCCAAGCCCTGTCTAACCCGGCCTTGGACACTTCCAGGGATGGGGCAGCCACAGCTTCTCTGGGAAATCCATCCCAGTCCCTCCCCACCCTCACAGGGAGGAATTCCTTCCCAATATCCCATCTAAACCTACTACCTTTGAGATTAAAGCCATTCCCAGTACTGCCTTCCTGGATAATCTTTCTGCACTAGCCAGAAAAGTGTAACAAGTCTTGAGCCAATACAGGTGCAGAGAAACAATTCTAAAAAAAACCCCAAAAACCCCAAAACAAGCTGACAAAAAATAAAATAACCCAAAAACCAACCAAAAAAATCCCTGACAAAACAAAACAAAACCACCATCCAAAAACAATCTTGGAGACCTCATTGCAGTTACAACTTCCTTGTGAGGGGCAGAGGAGGGGCAGGCCCTGAGGAGTCAGGGACAGGACCCAGGGAATGGCCTGGAGTTGAGTCAGGGCAGGGTTAAGTTGGATCTCAGGACAAGGTTCTTCCCCCAGAGGGTGGCTGGGCACTGACCAGGCTCCCCAGGGCAGTGGGCACAGCCCCAAGGCTGCCAGAGCTCCAGGAGTGTTGGGATGACACTCTGGGGGCACAGGGTGTGACTCTTGGGGATGGTCCCGTGCGGGACCAGGAGTTGGACTCAACGATCCTTGTGGGTCCCTTCCAGCTCAGCCCATTCTGTGATTCTGTGATTCTGCAACCTAAACCCCCCAAAACAACCCCAAAACCCCAAAAGCCCAAGCCAGATCCTTACATTCTGGTTTGCTGCTTTGTGTTTGAAGCAGGTGATGGACACCACGTAGGGCCAGTCGTCCGGCTCCATGGGCACTCCGGCCGCGTGCGCGCACGTGACGTGGAAGGAGGTGGAGCAGTGCTCGTAGGAGCACTGGATGCAGGCACCCGACACCTTCTTCATCCTCTTCCGACAGTAGACACATTTCTGGAACAAAAAAAAGAGGTTGGGGTTCTGCAGGCAGGCAACAGATCCAATGGGATGCACGGCACCGGTGTCTGGTGTTGCTGAAGAAAAAAACCTCCAAAGCAATTTAATTGGAGATGAGATAAGAAAAGGGTTTAATTTGTGCCCAGGCATAAGATTACAAGACGCTCACGCTGGCCGGGTACAGGTGTTACAATTTATAATACAGAGCCACAGTGCTGTCTACTCTTAGATGGATCTGAATCATGGGTCATCTACAGCCACCCCTGCGACTCCCAGAACGCTCCATCAACGCTGTCTCTGCACAATCCTAAACATCCACTGGTCAGGTTATGTGACCAACACATCTGTTCTAGAACAGGCAGCAGTCACAAGCATTGAGGCCATGTTGCTGAGAACACAGCTGTGCTGGGCAGGGCACGTCTCCAGGATGAAGGACCAACCACCCCCTCCCTAAGATCCTGCTTTATGGTGAACTTGCCACAGGCTGCTGCAAGAGAGGAGCCCCAAAGAGGAGATACAAGGACTCCCTGAAACAACATCTCAGCCTTGGCCACATTGATCATCATCACTGGTCTACTCTTGGCCATATTGATCATCATCACTGGTCTACTCTGGCCTCCCATCGGGAGGCCTGGAGACACCCCATCTATAACGCTGCTGATGCCTTTGAGAACGCAGCAGGGTCACTCTTGAGGAGAAAAGACAACGCAGAAAGGATCACATCTTGCAGAATATTCCACCTAAGGAGTCTTTCTGCTGTGCCTTTTGCAGCCAGACGTGTCTATCTCATATTGGCCTTTTCAGCCACCAGCGTGTTTGTAACAAACGTGGGGAGAGCCCTTCCCAAATCTTCGTTCCCGAAGCCCGGCCATGATGATGATGATTGCTTGTCCAATCCAAAGTTCTCCCACCCTGATCCTCCCCCATCCCACCCCCTCAGAATTAGGGCTGGGGGCTTTTCTTTATCATCTTCATCTTCTTCAGAGCACAAAGGGTACCCGGTCACCTGGTTTTTGACTGTACTTTTGTGGTTCAGGCCAAGGCACAAGTGTTCTTAAACAACAGGCCTACTGTTAAAGAGAGACTAAACATTTTCTACTGGAATTCAGGGGATATTGATATGGGAGCATGGAATGGGGTATGTAGGGGTTGAGGGATGTGTAAACTACTGTGCTAAAGGGTAAAGGAGTAAGGGCTGCTGCTTCTAAAATCTACTTTTACTCTTTAATTACTTAAAAAGCTTATAAAAATTAGAAAAACCAAAAAACTAGAAGAATCTTAAGGCATCACTGGCAGGGCAGGAAGTCTGTGGGGTGTGTCCAGGGCACGGGAGCCACGGGCAAAAATGGTGTTTGGTGTCAAGAGGTTGGTTCCACACTGACAGAATTGTCTATAGACACCTCCCTAGAATCACTTGGAAGCCAAAAACCTGGGGGGAAATTGGGTTTAGGAGGGGAAGTTGTGGGAATAAGTCAGAGGGGAAAGTCCAGGAGGAAAAAGTTGCAGGGAAAACTCACAGTGGGGGGAAACAGAGGGACTAAGGTGGGGGGAAAGTCAGGGGGAAAAACTTGGGGGGGAAAACCTGGGGGGGAAACTGGGGGGAAAACTTGGGGGAAAACTCAGGGGGAAAAACTCACGGGGGAAAAAACTTGGAAAAATAAGTTGTGGGAGAAAAAGTCCAGGGGAAAAAAGTCTTGGGGTGAAAAATTCAGGGTGGAAAAATTCAGCAGGGAAAAACTCACAGGAAAAGCTCAGAGGAAAAACTAGTGGGGAAAACTCAAGGGGAAAAAACTTGGGGGGGGAAAACTTGGGGCAGAAAAATCTGGGGGGAAACTCAGGGGAAAACTCGGGGGAAACACTCACAGGGGAAATAACTTCAAGAAATAAGTTGTGGGAGAAAAAGTCTGGGGGAAAAAAAGTCTGAGCTGAAAAATTCAGGGGGGAAAAACTCAGGGGGGGAAAATTCATGGAGGAAAACTCAAAGGAAAAACTCATGGGGAAAAATCAGGGAGAAAAAACATGAGGGAATAAGTTGGGGTGAAAAAGTCCGAGGAGAAAAACTTGGTGTGGGGGGGAAACTCATGAGGGAAAAATTTGGGGGGGAAAACTCATGGGGGGGGAAACTCAGGGAGAAAAACTTGGTGGGGAGGAAAAATTCATGAGGGAAAAACTCAAGGGGGAAAACTCAAGGGGGAAAAAAACTCAGGGAGAAAAACTTGGTGGTGGGGAAAAACTCGGGGGGGGGAACTCAGGGAGAGGGAAAACAGGGAGAAAAACTTGGTGGAGGGGAAAAACAAAGGGGTAAAAACTTGGGGGGAAAAAACTCAGGGAGAAAAACTTGGTGGGGGGGAAAAAACTCATGAGGGAAAAACTTGGGGGGAAAACTCATGGGGGGAAAAAACTCAGGGAGAAAAACTTGGTGGGGAGGAAAATTCATGAAGGAAAAACTCGGGGGGGAAAACTCATGGGGGGGGAAACTCAGGGAGAAAAACTTGGTGGGGGAAAACTCATGTGGGAAAAACTCAAGGGGGAAAACTCAAGGGGGGAAAAAACTCAGGGAGAAAAACTTGGTGGGGAGGAAAAATTCATGAGGGAAAAACTCGGGGGGGAAAACTCATGAGGGGGAAACTCAGGGAGAAAAAGTTGGTGGTGGGGAAAAACTCGGGGGGGGGGAACTCAGGGAGGGGGAAAACTCAGGGAGAAAAACTTGGTGGAGGGGAAAAACAAAGGGGTAAAAACTTGGGGGGAAAAAACTCAGGGAGAAAAACTTGGTGGGGGGGAAAAAACTCATGAGGGAAAAACCTGGGGGGAAAAATCTCAGGGAGAAAACCTCATCATTCCCTTGGCCATGACAGCACCTCCCAGTCCCTCAGCCCTCCAGAGCCACACTGGGTAGTGATTTAAGCCCAGTTTAAGACTGTTCACTGGAGGGTTCAGAGAATGGGAGGGCAAAGCAGGCAAAGACCCCTCAGTGCCAGCAGAGAACTGCTACAAGTCCACCCTCCCCCTGCTCAGACACAGGAATGTACCCACATCAACTCCTGAATCAGCTGGATCATCACAGATGTGCTGCTGGAAAAGGATGTTTCCTTTTCTTTTTTTTTTGAAAGAACAGAACACAATAACTGGGGAGTAATTTGCCCTTATTATATTTAATGGAACATTCTATCGATTAGATCTAATAGGATATAATTTTATAGAATGGGAACAAAAATATCGTGTGTTTATTTTAGATGCAAGAAGCCCATCAACCATAAATATTTTATTGGCATCCATGGCAGATGAGTCATTGGAGGTAATTCAGGCAGTTTTGCAAACAAAAGAAATAAAAACATTGTACCAAACAGCAGAATTACGGGGGGGGGAGGGAAGGTCTGAAATCTTTCAGTCATTTTTACACTCATTTTCTGCAAAGCAGATCCAGTTATTAGGTAAATCAATGTAAGATGTGTGGCTATTTTAAAAAGAAATCACATTTTTTTCAAAGCTAAAAATCCTGAGCCTGATGGCACTGAGAGTTGGCAGTGAGCATGAGGTGTGGTAGGAACAAGATACTCACTCCCTAAAACAGCATCAAAACAGCATCAATTCTTGTTTCCAGCCCCTCAAAAATACAGAAAAGCAGATTTTGGGAATCCCAACCGAAAGAAGTTTAAGTTGGATGCTTTCATAATGTTTCCAGGGAACTACTGGGAACATCATTCTTAGTTTTCAGCATTTCCACTCTGGGGAATCTGTTACCGATCATCAAATCCAGACTGGTTTGGGTTGGAAGGGACCTTAAGGATCAGCTCATCCCACTCCCTGCCATGAGCAGGGACACCTTCCACTAACCCAGGTTGCTCCAACCTGGCCTTGGACACTCCCAGGGATGGGGCAGCTTTTTTACCTTATCTGAGGCTGGGACAAGGCAAACCAGGGCAAAATTAATGTCACCCCCCAGCCAAATGTGCACTTTCCTTGTTAAGATGAACAGCCCTTAGAAATAAAATACTGAGGAATA
Organism: Pseudopipra pipra; assembly: GCF_036250125.1. Taxonomy (NCBI): domain Eukaryota; kingdom Metazoa; phylum Chordata; class Aves; order Passeriformes; family Pipridae; genus Pseudopipra; species Pseudopipra pipra. The sequence continues at coordinate 3,365,002 of NC_087575.1, forward strand.
TTTGACGTCCAAGAATCTGAACATACAGCTCTGGAAGTTATTTATCACAAAATATGAATTCCACATAAAAGGAGGAACAGAGGGAAGCAGGAATTTTTAGTGCCTGTTTCCAGCTGGCCATCCCCAAAACACACCACTGTCCCCTTCCCAGTCCATCCACTCATCTGAACATGAATGTCCTCTAAACACATCAGGAATGATGGATTCATTTTGTCTCTGCAGCACCTGATATCCAACAGAGCCCTCCTTCCCCTCTCACCCTCCCCAGCCTCTCCTTCCCTCACTCCCATTAAAACACTGCTCAAACTATCACCAGTACAGAACACACGACCTAAATTTTAAGATCCATATGAATTACTACATCCCACAGGATTGGGAATGTAACATAAGCTGCCTGAGATCACACAATAAACCAACACAACCCCCAGAAGCACAAGTTCACTCTGTTTCTAGATCTGAGCCATCTTAAAAGTGCACCCTCAAAAAACTTGAAGGGTGGTTCCATACTATAAACTATTCATAGTTTAGAATGTAAAATATATACTGCCAGACATAAAATAGGAATTGCCAAATTTTAATGTTTGATTTGAGTTCTCACAGCTGAGAGCAGAGGTCCCACTGCACTCACTACAAACCACTGCCAAGACAAAAAACATTCCAATGCCTTTAAACTGACAGAGGGCAGGTTTAGATGAGATTCTGGGAAGGAATTCCTCCCTGGGAGGGTGGGGAGCCCCTGGCACAGGTTGCCCAGAGAAGCTGTGGCTGCCCCATCCCTGGAATTGTCCAAGACCAGGTTGGAGCAACCTGGGCTAGTGGGAGGTGTCCCTGCCCATGGCAGGGGGTGGGACTGGATGGGCTTTAAGGTTCCCTCCAACCCAAATGTTCCATGATTCTGCCATTCCTTCTCCAACATTCTCTCTCTTCCTTGAAAGCCAAAGATGCCAAGGAAAAGGAGATGTGTTATTCCCTATTCCTGTGCAACATCCCCCCTCCCTGCCTGGGCTCTCTCTGAAATAAATAAGCCACATTCCTCCCTGTGAATCAACTGAAGTCAGTTTGTTTACACCAAAGATTAATTTGGCCTTTTTACACAAATGAACAAAACCCAGGAAATTCAAAGCCAGAGCCTCAGTGCTGCCAGAACGTGGGTTTAGCCTTTAATAAGCTGAGCCTTTATCACTCTGCAAACCATGTTCCAAAGGCAGATAAGCACCAGGAAAGTGCACAGCAGGACACAGCCTGAGAGCCAGTCAATAGAGATCCCATTATTAACCTGTCAATACCCAACTGTCCCAGCAGCACAACAACTGCTGATACATGGGGGGCTCAAGGGAGAGTTAACCCTCCTGGGTCAGGAATCTGCCCTTGCTGATGCAAACAGGATTTTTCCAAGGGAAAGGATTAGCACACACCTAATGCCACCCTCGTGCCAACACAAACTCTGTGTGACAGGAGGAAGGGTTGCCACAGTGAGGGGGATGTTCAGTGCAAATAGGATCAAAAATTAAAAAAAACGTGAGTTACAGTGAGCCTGAAGGGTAGAGAATGATGGAAAAAGTAAAAACTCTTCCCTGGGAGGGTGGGGTTGCCCAGAGAAGCTGTGGCTGCCCCATCCCTGGAAGGGTCCAAGGCCAGGCTGGAGCAACCTGGGCTAGTGGAAGGTGTCCCTGCCCATGGCAGGGGTGGAATAAGAGGAGCTTTAAGGTGCCTTCCAATCTAAAGTGTTCTGTGATCCTGTGAAAATGCAGAAGAGCTGGATGTGTGGGAAAAGGGATGGACAGAAACACCAGTGCCAAGAGCTGTGGCAAAGCAGCACATGGAGATTTAAAGCCGCTTTCTGTGGGAGGGAAAAGAGAAGGTCTGAAAACACAGGAGAGAAATCTTTGGAATAAATGCACACCAGAGAGTCAGGTCACAGCTGAGAGTAAGAAATGGGCTGTCTCCTGCATGATGAACACTGCAATTCATTTACTCCACTGAGGAATGACAGCTAATTATTCCAAATTTCCACGTCATAAATAATTTACGTGCAAGAGCCTGTAATATGCCATCAATCAGGGAGCATGGAAACTGCATTCCTGAAAATGATGCCATACCCACAAATGGACTGAAAAGTCCCTGCTTCAACAGGGAGACCTGGTACAAGCTTAAAGAACAGGATGTACCTTTAACCACTGCAATGCTTTGGTTCCTCAGCCCTCTCACAGTAACTTAAAACAGTACAAACATATTAAAAAAATCAAACAATAATCAGGGATAAACCCTACCCCCTCTTTCCTCCATTACCTTCATCTATTCACTTCAACTGTCCTCAACCTTCACATCATTCCTTCTGTCCTTTTCCATCTTTTTCAGCCACAAAGGTCACCTCTCCAATTTTACCCAGGACTGCATCACCTCCATCATTCTGAAGTCATCAGATCCAACACCAGCACCTTTTGGTCACCCCCAGTTTATCTTCCTGAATGCAGCTGCTCACCTCCAAAGCACAGACACAGACACAGCTCCTCCACTGACTCCTCATGCTCCAAATTCCTACAAAGAATCCTAGAATTCCCCACTGTGGTTCAGGAGTGTTTCTCCACACAATCGTGTCCAATTTAAATTTCCTTTGTACTTCACACCCCCCCCACACTGCTGCTGCTGGAAGTACCTCTGCCCCTACATTCTGCCCTCCAAATTAATTGTTCCATCTTTATAATCTAGTTTATAACCCTAAAACTTTCCAAGTGAAGGGCTTAAAGCCAGGCTTTGACATTTGAGCTACAAGCCAGGCTCTGGCTAACATCAACATAAGGAATATGTGCCTGTAAATCCCAACATTGGACTGTGTAAGTCAAGGTACTTCATACAAACATTCTCTACCTCCCCTGAGACAGAAAGAAAACAGGAGGTGCAAATGGAACACAACAGTGAACAAATCAAACAAAATTCCTTTCCAGAGCTCAAGGAGTGTTTGGACAATGCTCTCAGGCACAGGGTGGGATTCTCGGGGTTATTCTTTGCAGAGCCAGGAGCTGGACTTTGATGATCCTTGTGAGTCCCTTCCAAGTCAGGATATTCTATGATTCCATGAAAATATAAAGTTTTAATTCAGGAATGAAAGAGAAAGGTGTGCAGCAGGTCCCTGCAGAGGCCCAGCCAACACTTTTGAGTAGGATGAAGCAACAGATTTGGACGTACGGTGACAGTGCCCTGGCTCTGCAGGACTGCAGGGCAGCCAAAGAAGGGTTAAAGAATTAAGCCATGTTTCCTTGTGAGGCTCCATTAAGCAACACAAGTGAGTCTTGTGTAAAAGGATTTTAAGTTCAGCGTTACAAGTGCTGGTAATGAAGAGGATGCAGGCTGGAAATGTCAGCTGATCCATAAAGAAGCGCCGCGGCAAAGATTTATCGCCCTCGCATCGCTCTGCTCCAGCACTCCTCCTGAATAATGAATGCTTTTTACATCCACATTTGTGTACAAAACCCATTTGCACAACAGAGAAATAACTCTGGAGGTAGGGATAGATCCTTCCTAATCCCTCACTCGGGCTCCCTGCACTAAAGAGCAGCTCTGCTAAGGAATCCATCAGTGCTATCCCATGTATCACCGCTCCAGCACCTTCCCTGTCCCACACTGTGTCACCCAGCTGACTTCTGCACCAAAAAAAGCAGCAAAAGCACAATTTATTTTGCAATAACACAGTGTAGTGATGGAGCATTAACTAACATTAAGATTAATTGCTCTGAGCCTGTGAATCATCCATTACTAATCCCTGGGATGAGGCCACGCAGCTGAATAACAACCTGTAGCTGGACTGGTATTAAAATCTTCCCAGTCTTGCCTTGCAGTCAGGGTCACAAAATGTTTATTCATTTCTACAGGAGATTTCTTGATAGAAAAAGAGAAATATTGTAAAGAAAGATGAATCAATTCAGAGATGAACAAGTCAGCTTCTCTCTAGTCACCACATCCCTTCACAGTCCCGCTGTGCAGTACTTGGAGTAAATGAAGCTTTCAGGCAGTTTACACCTGATTGCAGGTGGGGAAGGGTCCTGGGCTCTGCCCAGGGTATGAGCACATTCCCAGAGAGTAAAGGCACATCTGGAACTCACAAGCTGTTCGTGTATCAAAGCACTGAGACAGTGCTCAGCAGATATCAAATGCTGCAGCTTCCCACGGCTTTTGTTTGGAAATAAGAGCGAGATCACCTCCAACCTCAGCTACTTTATGAACCCACACAACGTTTTTCTGTCTAGTTACAGCTTTTTCCTTTGGCTCTTGTTCCCAAACACTCTCCCCAGGTAAGAGACACCCACCAGTTTCCATCTCTGCTCTGGAATAGCGCTGATATCCACAGGATGACGCTCTATTACATTGAGGAAACGGGCCTCAGGGACAGCAATAGCACAGATTACATGGACCCACCTGGGGAACAAAGCAAAGAGACAAATCAGAGTCTGCCATTAGTTGAATTAAATGCTCAGGAGGGCAGTTAACATTTCCCTGCCTCCCTCAGCATCAAGGCATATTTATATGGGTTGGCAGCCTTGGCAACGTTACCGACTGTTAATTACGGTCGCACGAGGTAAATGTCTCTGCAACAACAGGGATCAACCTGCTCATGCATCTGATTTTGCAGGATACTAAACATTCTCTGAGAAGACTTTTCTCTGAGAAACAACCATGATCAACAAGTGTTCAGAACTTCTGCTATGGAGCACCTGGTGTGGTGTAAGACAGCACAGGCATTGAGGCTCGTCCTGCCAAGTGCAGAGCTGTCACCTCCAGAGCACCAAACCTTGCTGGTACACTGAGCATTAAGACCCAATTCACAACAGCAGGAGATTGGATGGCATGTGGGAGGAAAATATCCCAAAATACAACACTCACCGCCCATCAGTGGTCATCTGAAGAGCTCCTCCCCTGAGATTGCACAGGCAACATTCCTGCAGGAACACAACTCCTTCAGAACCGGACGGGAAAGCTCGGCCCATCTCCCCCCAGGAATGACTGCACCCCATCTGGGATGTCCCAGGCACACTGAACCCTCCCACCACCCATCTCTGGAGAAGTATCTGGCTGGGCCCAGAGAGTGGTGGTGAACGGGGCTGCATCCAGCTGGGATCTGGTCACTAGTGGTGCCCCCAGGGATCAGTGTTGGGCCCAGTTCTATTTAATATCTTTACAGATGATTTAGATGAGGGGATTGAGTCCATCATCAGCTGGGGGGGAGTGTCGATCAGCTGGAAGGCAGGAGGGCTCTGCAGAGGGACCTGGAGAAGTTGGAGAGTTGGGCTGATTCCAAGGGGATGAGGTTCAACCAGGCCAAGGGCTGGGTCCTGCACTTTGGCCACAACAACCCCCGGCAGCTCCAGGCTGGGCCAGAGGGGCTGGAGAGCAGCCAGGCAGGAAGGGAGCTGGGAGTGGGGATGGACAGGGAGCTGAACAGGAGCCAGAGTGTGCCCAGGGGGACAAGAAGGCCAATGGATCCTGGCCTGGCTCAGGAACAGGGTGGCAAACAGGTCCAAGGAAGTGATTCTTGCCCTGGACTCAGCACTGGTGAGGCCACCCCTGGAGTGCTGTGTCCAGCTCTGGGCCCTCAGCTCAGGAAGGACATGGAGGTCCTGGAGCAGGTCCAGAGGAGAGCAACGAGGCTGGGGAAGGGACTGGAGCACAAGTGCTGTGAGGAGAGGCTGAGGGAGCTGAGGGGGCTCAGCCTGGAGAAGAGGAGGCTCAGGGGAGACCTCCTCACTCTCTGCAACTCCCTGACAGGAGGGGGGAGCCAGGGGGGGGTTGGTCTCTCTTCCCAGGCAACCATCAGCAAGACAAGAGGGCTGGGTCTGAAGCTGTGCCAGGGGAGGGTTAGGTTGGATATTAGGAAGAATTTCTTTCCAGAGAGGGTGCTCAGCCATTGGAATGGGCTGCCCAGGGAAGGGGTGGATTCTCCATCCCTGGAGGTTTTTAAGAAGAGACTGGATGTGGCATCAGTGCCATGGGCTGGGAACCACAGCGGGGTTGGATCAAGGCTTGGATTGATGATCTCAGAGTCCTTTCCAACCCAGCTGATTCTGTGATTCTATGATTCTATGACTCCCAGAGTATCCCCTGGGAATTGTGTGGTCTGCAGAGGGGCAGGTCCTCACCGCTGCCCACGCGTTGGCTGAGCACCGCGAGCAAGACCAGCTCTCGTTCACCAGGTCTGGACGAATTCCGTAACAGCCTGAAAGAAAACAGTTACATCCTCATCAGGTCAGAGTCCTCCCACCATATCTGTGCTATTGACTTGTTGACTTTTCAGTTAGAAGCATCTCTGAGAGCAGGTGCAGCGTTTGGATGATTATATTCAATAGGCTCAGACTAAAGTCTGAGGGGGCAGAATTTGGGACCAGCAGGTCTAAAAATAAACAAAAAATCCACATATAGGAAACTCTCAACATTTTTTTTTTTTACTTTTCTAAGGATTACAATAACAGGACTTTGATCCTTCAGGCAGGAACTGGGCTCCAAAGTGATGCTATCACTGCTGGAAGGCACTCACACAGCAAAACAGGTAAGGCCACTGAGTTTTGGCAAGGTTGAAGCAATTCTCTTTGCTACATGGTGCTATGAGGAAGGACAAACCCAATAACACTGCAAGGAAATTAAATACCTGCATTTCACATATTTAACAGTATTTAATTTATGGTTATATAAAGTGTTAAAAACATCTGATTTTACAGAGCATCAACTACTGTAACATGCAAGCACCAAATCCTCCTACAGCAACACCAAAATAGTAAAGTGGCATTAAAGCCATAATAAAGACAGAGAAATAAGAACAAAAAAGACCCTAAAATTCTGGAAAAGGCACTGAGGTTTGTCACTGAAAACAATGGGGGAAAGAAATAATTTTGAAAAAGTGGATCTATGTGATTCCTGCAAGCTTGTAAAGCAAGTGGAAAATTAAATACAAGCATCCCAAATAACACACAGTTCATCCCACCCAGCCTTTACCTATCCTACCAAAACCCCATCCAGCCTTCACCTATCCTAAAAAGCTGAACAGAAAGTTTCAGCTGGGAACAACAATCTCAAATTACCGAATTAAACTTAAACAAAGTCATTCAGAAAGCACTGGGATTGCCACCATAACCTGATTTATAAATATCATCCACTTAGCCAGATAAACAGCATGTCAAAAAAAGTCAATACTATGGATCTGCAGCTGTTCCCCACAGCTGAGATCTCTTTTCATCATATGGCAAATCAGGAAAGCAGATTCCACCCAGTCCTAGAACATGGGCAGGGTGTTCAGTCCAAAAACTGAGCTGAGACAGAAGCAGACACTGAGCTGGAATAGTGCTGGACCTCACAGAGGTGGGAGCAGGCTGGGATTTCAGCATGGATTTCTTGCTCCAGGGCCACAGGCAGCTGGAATTTGGGATCTGGGAAAAGGAGACTGAGGGGAGACCTTATTGCTCTCCACAACTCCCTGGCAGGAGGTTGGAGCCAGGAGGGGGGTCGGGCTCTTCTTCCACATAAAAAGCAACGGGATGAGAGGAAACAACCTCAAGCTGTGCCAGGGGAGGTTGAGACTGAAAATTAGGAAAAATTTCTTCATGGAAAGGGTTGTGAAGCATTGGCACAGGCTGCCCAGGGCAGTGGTGGAGTCACCATCCCTGGAGGTGCTCAAACAGCGTGTGGATGTGGCACTTGAGGACACGGTTTCGTGGTGAACCCGGTGGTGGTGAGGGGGTGACTGTGGGACTTGATGATCTTAAAGGTCTTTTCCAATTTTAATGATTCTATGAGGGGAGAACAATCATATTTACCAAGCCCCAGACTGTCCCATAAGGACAATCCTAACAGACCAAGAAAAATATGCTCTTTTTATGGATTTTGTCAACGCCTCAAAAGCCCAGAAACCTTCACAAAACCTTCCCCCTCCGTCTGTTCCGGCTGCTGCCGTAACCCAGCACAGTTTGGGAGGACACTTCTCAAGAACACTCAGGCTGCCAACTGGTTTTACAGCACAGATTAGCCAAAATACACCCCTCAACACTGCAATCCTGCAATAAAAGCAAATGGATCCTCTGCAGCAAAGTCAAAGGCATGTCACAGACCCGGAGCACAAAGAAGGAAACAAGAATTCACTGGAGACTCCAGCAGATTTAAGGTCTGTCCTGTCCTCAAGGGGAAAGCACAGCCAAAATAAAAAGCTGCTTTTCTCTATACCTTGAGTGTGCAGATTAACATCATCTTGCCCACATCCCTCTGTCCCTAAATAGAATTTGGCCACTGAAACCATTTGGATAGGTTGGACTATTGCAGACATATGGATGGACAAGATGCAGCATCTCTGATTGCTACAGAGGCCACAATTTGGGAAGGAAGGAACATCCTCACTGTGCTTATTAGCCAGGAATGACCATAATCAGGGATTCAGCACAGAAATAAAAGTTGCCTTCCAGTTCTCCACCAGAGCCAGCCCTGCTGAGCTGCATGGGGACCTGCAGGCTCTAAAATTGGAACAACAAAAGTAATTCCAGCTGATGCAAGTCAAATAAGATTCCCCATCTGTCAAGATCAAACAGCTGAGCAGGAATTTGTCACATCTCCTACGAGCCCAAATGTTAACTGGATGTTGTACAATCCACACTGAAGGTACACACTCCACCAGGATTAATCAGATCTCCTTTTAGACATAACTATCAGGGAAGCAAACAGACATATGTTCCCTCTTGTAATCAAGTGCCATTACTACAAACAGTATCACAGACACTAATAAAATGTATCTCCAGCTCCTCCATAATCTCTGCTGCACGCAGGAACAATACAGCCTCACCCAGCAGAGCAATTTTGGGAGGAAATATTTGAGAGGAAACAGTGCAATAAGCCTTGGGAGCTCTGCTTTATTACAGAAAATGAAAGATATCGAAAGAAAGAATCTTTTCTCTGAGACAGAAAAAGGATCAGCCAACAAAACAACCCCTAAAAAGAATATTGGTGTGAATTTTTAGGATCAGTGACTGCCGAGGTGGACTTGAATATACAGATATTCCTTCTAGTGGAAGGTGTTCCTGCCCGTGGCAGGGGGTTGGAAGTGGATGATTTTTAAGGTCCCTTCCAACCCAAACCATTCTGTGATTCCAAGATACACTTGCACCAGAAAAGGAAAAAAAAATAGGAATGACAGGTGTAGCAACCCTGGAACTCAAATACAGGCAACACACAAATAAACTCAGGAGTTTCCCAATGCCCCAAAGGCTTTGGGAAGGAGGGAACACTCACTGGCATGGACCTGCAGGCAGCATTTGGCACAGGATATCAAGGGACTGGTTCCATCCTCTCCAATGTAGGAATTTGAAGGAAGGGGCTCTGTGTTTTCCCCACTTGAGGTAAAGCACATCTCTGGGATCAGGGGCTTGGTCTTCTGGCCACACTTGGAAAGGTGGATGAAAGAGGACGGTTCCCCTCCGGAGACCGGGCCAGCTTCCTTATCCACCTGTAAGGACTTGGAGAGGAAATGTCAGCACATGGAATCACCTCCTCCCTGGGCACAATTTAAACTTTCAAGGCTGAGCAGTCCCCTTGCAAAAAACCCCCCAAGCACCTGCCAGCAGACAGCCAAAAACTGAGCCTTAAAACCCAGTTCCCAGGCACAGCCCACCCCTGCCTTGCTCCTCTTCCTGAGGTCTCTCCTGGGACCTGTAATTTGGTTGGAAAAGCTCAAAGAAGCTTTAGAATAATGAGCAGCTTTTCCTGGTTTTCCTCTGTAAAAAAATCTGAATTCCTAAATTGTGGCTGAAAACACCGAGGAAAAATAAAAAGGAAAATCTTATTTAAAGCAAGACCTTCCCTCCCCCTCTCCCACCCCTCTGGCATCCTTCCCTACTCTTCCTGCAAGAATTCCTCCTGAAGGACATTTCAAGGTTTCTGGTAGCAGGCAGAGTTAAAAGCAATGGATTAAACCAGCCCAGCTGCACCCAGTTTTCCTCAGAACCATCAAACAACATCCAGCAATCAGAACAGATATTTTATTTTCAGTCTCTATAATAAATCAAAGAGATTTTATTGAAGGGGGGGGGGAGGTGGGTCCTGCTTTTTCTCAGAAAAAGCTCCCAACACATATCCAAGGAATCTAAGGCACATATTCCTGGTGGACACACAAAGCCAAATCTGGCTTTCTGGGAGAACAAATCAATACACAACTGAGCAAATGACTAATTCATCTGATGAATTTTTGCCTTTCTGCTCATAACATCTCCCAGAGCATATTGGTAGTTTCCAAAAGAGATGATGGATGTGCTTACTCAGTAAATCTTGATTTTGTTGCTTGTTTGCATATATTCAGCAGTCTGGGCCTGTGCTGAAACACCAGCAATCACCAGTTTGATGTGCAGAGTTTTCTGCACATGAAACAAGTGTTTGCAAAGCTCTTTAAATGTGTGATTTTAAAAAATGAACACTGAGAAAGCCAGAGAAGCCAGGAAAAAAAAAAACAAATACAAAAAAAACCCCAAAAAGGCTGTGCCAAATCCAAACACTTTCCTTTGGGGTGCAAATTTGTAGGGGTCTGTCTTTATTATAAATGTCTACATCCTAACTCATCCATCTGAGCAGTATCAGAAATTTAGATTAGATATTAGGAAAAATTTCTTTATGAGAAGCATGGTCAGGTATTGGAACAGGCTGGAGTCTCCAGCCCTGGAAGCATCCAAAAAACATGGGAATATGGCACTGGATTTAGTGGTGAACGTGGGGCTGGGGCTGGACTGACAGCTGGACTTAATCTTAGAGGTCTTCTCCAAGTTTAATGATCCCATGTGAGGAATTACCTGGTTGTAGGGGTAGAAGAGGGTGCAGACAGCACAGTATGGCTCACTCAGGGCAGCAGCTGCATTGAATTTTCTTTCAGCTGGGAAATTAAGTGCTTTATTCTTCCACTGGAAGGAAAGTAAAGATTTCAAAGCCTCTGGATCGCTCATATCTTCCTCTCCAGAAAATGGAAACGTTTCTGGAATGAAAGAAAAAAAATCCCAAAACAATGGACAGTCAGGAGAGGTTTATAGACAGAACAGGTGAAATGGCAGCAAGGTTGAGTAAACAGCTCATTCTCAGCAATACAAGTGCAATAAATAAAAACATTCAACTCATCCATGGTTCCTCATATGCCTTAAATACTTCCTAAATGGATATAATTCCTACTGTATGGGTAGGATGGACAAGAGAGGGACAGAGATGACTTAATGGAACTGGCCATGAGAAGGAGGAAGAAGAAAATCTGGATTTACTGCCCTCACAACTCCACTTTCTGGCTGTGGAAACCTATTCCACCCTAATGAAGCTTTAATTTGAACTTGAGTAAGTTCAAAACACATGATGTGTCCCTTTGCTCTCTCCAAGTGGGAGCTGCATTCTCTGGAAGATGTGGATGCAGTTGGTGCTGGTTTGGTCAGGACAGTTCCCAATTCCCACCACTCAGTGTGTTCCAACCTTCCCAAGGTGCCTCCTGTGCCTGTTCCACCAACACAAACCTTGGCTCTGGGATATCCTGGGTTCAGGTGTTCCTTTCACAGCCATTCCAGGGAGGACACACACTAAACCCTCCCTTTGCTCTCCCCACCATCCCTCCCCCTGCCAGAGCTCTGCCAGGTCCTGCTCCTGCTAATTAGTTTGCTAATTCTTGCTTTTCATAAACCTTTAAAAGGCCCTTGGCCTTTCAGGATTAAACCACTGCAGGATCCCTTTGGGGGGCCAAGTTTCTTACCCTTCCTTAAGGAAGGAAATTTGAGTCACTGTAAGTGTTAAAGACATTTTCCACACAAGCCTAAGTGTAAATCAGTCCCTGCATCACCAATCTGCAAAGTTTCCAAGAGAACAGGGAAGTCAAAAACATCTTGGTAGAACATTATCCCCAGAGCTCAGCACATTAAGCCAAATTGTTCACTGCCTCACTGTTAATTACTAGAAATAAGCAGTTAATGTTCTGCTCTACAGGTCTTAAGTCTCCTCCCCAATTCTCCCTCCCTTTGAAGATTTTCTGGCTCTCAGGTTACCTGAAAGGATAAAAGGAACTTGGAGTAAAACATTAACAGCTGAGTTCACATCTCAGATTTTAAATGTTCCCCTCGACTAATCTAATACAGAATTGCCAGACAATGTGGAAATTTGATTATGTTTAATTAATCACTCCTCTTTGGGAGGTGATGGATGCTGTCTGTGTGGCTCTGTCATACTTCAAAACAAGGTTACTTCCTAAAAAGTGCCTTTTCTTTTTAAGACATGAGTCAAAAACCTCATGTTTCTCCAAATTTTAGTTGAGGCACATCAGGTGACAGGCAGGGATTTATGATACCAGTGAAATCAATGCAAGCAGCATCCTAATCCAGAGTGACAGAGGGAGAGAAAAAGGGAATGACTGCTGTGTGTTATCACCTTCTCTCCTCCCAGGATGGACCCTGGGGGACACACAGCTCCTACCCTGCAAGTAAGGAGGGACAAACAATTTGTCTGGACTTAATCTTAGTGTAGCATGTGCTTAATTTACATGCTCACTGTTCCTCTTGCAGCCTTCAGATCATCCTGGTACATCATTCCCTGCAAAAGCAGGGAGTGCAGAGAGCTGCTTCTATTCCCTGGTGGGGAGGGAAGAATCTGTTTGATCAGACTGTGCCCAGCAGGGCTGTAAATCAGCCCCCAGGAAATGCTCCTGCTCCAGCAGCCAAGTCCCCAAACACCATCCAACAAAAGTCAGGGCACTGGGAAGAATCTGCCTAATGAGGAGCCTCCAGCACAAAGTTGGCTGCAAGGTCTCACCCCAAGAGAAGGTAACGAGTCCCTGCTGCCCCTCAGCTCTTCACTCCACCTCACACACCCCAAGACATCAAAGGCATCCTCCAAGGTGAGGAAAGGGGTGTTCAGGATAACCCCTTCCTGCAGGGAGCTTCTCTAAAACCAAGGGATGTGTTCTCTGAAGGGAAGGGAACAGGGAAGGTGTTGTCCTTTGGAATGAGGAGCTGTGAGTAGGGACTGGCAGCTACACCCACAGCCCTGCCCCAACACACAGAATTTACTGTGGCCTTGTCTATATTCATGGGGAAAGACCCAAAAGTGGGAAATTACACCACAAAACAGAGTGAGAGGTAGGAGTCTTTTTTTTCCCCTTGGTCCAGACTGTTGGGGTATTCACAGGGACTGGAATGTGGGAAAAGAAGGATCAGTGATGTGCAGTTAAGCACTGACAGACTTGAATTCTCATTTCTGCATCTGCCAAGAAAAGTTGGGCCCCAACACTGACATGAATTAAAAGCCTTTAAAAGGTTAGAATTAACTCTCCCCACACACACAAGAGCAGGCCTGACCTCCACTGCCTTCCAAGATCTCATTCCACTCCAATATCCAACACGGAGCTTTTCCTTTAAGATGCAATTTTCTGTGAACTCTCTTTTCCCTTTGCCCAAAATGCTGCCTCACTTTGCAGCCAGCAAAATATTTTTCTTGAGAGGAAAAAAAAAAAAGGGTGGGAGGTGAGAAGGGAACACCTCCCACGGAGGAGTTTTGTTTCCAGCTGGGTTATCAAAATGGGAACACACTGCATTTTCCACCAGTGAAGTGGAACACACAAAGTTTCAGGGCACCCAGTTATGGGAATGGCTTCAGGAATTCTGTGGATCAGGCAAGACAAACATTCCTGGTGGTGCTCACTCACCCTCATCACTTGAGGTCTCCTGTTTGACCACGGACAGCGGGGAGCGGGTCGGGGGTTTGCCCAGGGGGTGACGACGACTCTTCTTGATCTCCATCTTCATTTTGGAGAAAGCAGAAGCAGTCTGGAAGGAAGCAGAACAAGCTGGATGGGCCTCCCAAAGGAGGGAACAGGACAAGAGAGGCAGAACTCTTGTCAAAAAGGGTTCTGAAATCCACACAGCAAACTTTTCAATGCCTTTTGGCTGAAACGCTTCAGTTTTCTGAGCCAGTTCCTGTAGCTGATAAAAGCCAACACTAACTCTCCAGAAGTTGGGTAAACTACAGAGTTTTCTTCCAGTCAGAACAGGCTCAGAACATCTGCAAGCTGCCAATTCAATTTGCTAATGAAAAGTCTGGTCAATCACATACACAGCTGGGAACTTCATGAAAATTATGGATCATCAAATCCCGGAATGGGTTGAGTTGGAAGGGACTTTAAAACACATCCAGTCCCACCCCCTGCCATGGGCAGTGACAGCTTGTGCTATCCCAGGTTGCTCCAAGCCCTGTCCAACCTGGCCTTGGACACTTCCAGGGATGGGGCAGCTACACCTTCTCTGGATAATCTGTTCCAGGGCCTCTCCACCCTCACAGGGAAGAATTCCTTCCCAATAACCCATCCAACTCTGCCCTCTGGCAGTGGGAAACCTTCACCCTTTGTTCTATCACTACATACCCTTGTGGTGTGCATGTACAGGGCACACAGGACCAGAAACATTTTCCTAGAACATTCCAGCATATTTACATTGTACTGGACCCACTGCCCCATTTCCCAGTCAACACTAAGTACATTCACCCTCATCCCAGGAGCTCCCCATCCTGAACTGAACCACAGACTGAACTGTGAGAAATTATTCCCTCTCCCCCTGTAAAAGCCCTCATCCCAGGAGCTCCCCATCCTGAACTGAACCACAGACTGAACTGTGAGAAAACATTCCCTCTCTCCCTGTAAAAGCCCTGTAAAAATATTCCCTCTCTCCCTCTCTCCTGTGGCTCCCCAGCACGGCACTATTCCACTGGAGGCTCAGAAACAATCATGGAATCAGAGAATGGCTTGGGTTGGGAAGGGCCTTGAAGGTCATGGAGATTCTTCAGGAAGAGTAGAGAGACCTTTCACTAGACCAGGGTGCCCCACCCAACCTGGCCTTGGACACTTCCAGGGATGGGACAACAACTGTGGACTCCTCTCATCACAACAAGTTACTGCTTCAAACCAGCAAACCTTACAGTGCTTGCTCATGGAAAGCTGCCAATCACTGACCTCTGCAGTGACCTCTGGGGCTGCTGGCTCTGCATTCTCCTCCTCCTTCCCAGGGCTCTCCAGGGGCACTGCCTGCTCCCTCCAGCCCAGGCTCTTCTGGGTGGCGAACTGCTCGAAGGCCTGCTGGCAGGACATGCGCTCCTTGTCGAACACCACCTTCTTGGTCCTGGGCACCACGTAGAGCATGGGGATGATGGGCCTGGGTTTGAAATCCTCCTCCTCCACCGGCGCCTCCGAGGGCTGGATGATGTTCAGGGGGCCCGGGGGCAGGTTCTTCTCCGCCGTGGCCGGCGCCGGGGGCACCGGGGGCACCGGTGGCCGCGCTGCCACCGCCTCGCCCTCTGCCAGCTGCTGCTGCTGCGGGGCTGGGGGTGGCACTGGGGGCTGCACGGGGGGCTGAGGGGCTTGCAGGTGGTGCTGGTGCTGATGGAAAAGGTGCTTCTTCTTCCTCTCGCCTTTCACTTTGGGAGGACGGGCCTTTGCTTTGCACTCCCCTGTTTCAAGAGAACAAGGCAACAGTGAGCTCCTGGGCCAAGAGCCAATATTTACTGTTTCCCTCCTTTCAACAAAGAGCTCCAGTGCTGGGCTAACCTGTCCCACCATGGCACTATTGCTCTAACATGTCCCATCATTATTGTTCCAACATGCTCCATCATGGCATTACTGCTCTAACCTGTCCCATCATGGCATTATTCCTCTTATATATCCCATCATGGCATTACTCCTTTAACATATTCCATCATGGCTTTATTCCTCTAACATATCCCATCCTGCAATTATTCCTTTAACATATCCTGTCATGGCATTATTGCTCTAACCTGTCCCATCATGGCTTTATTCCTCTAACATATCCCATCACGGCATTATCCTCTAACATGTCCCATCATGGTTTTATTCTTCTAATATATCCCATCCTGCAATTATTGCTCTAACATGTCTCATCCTGGCATTATTCCTCTAACATGCTCCATCATGGCATTATCCTCTCACATGTCCCATCATGGCTTTATTCTTCTAATATACCCCATCATGGCATTATTGCTCTAATATATCCCATCATGGCATTATTCCTCTAACATATCTCATCCTGCAATTATTGCTCTAACATGTCCCACCATGGCATTATTGCTCTTATCCCATCATGGCATTACTCCTCTAACATGTTCCATCATGGCTTTATTCCTCTAACATATCCCATCCTGCAATTATTGCTCTAACATGTAACAATCCTCATATTATTGCTCTAACATGTCCCACCATGGCATTATTGTTTTAACATGTCCCACTATGGCATTATTGCTCTTATCCCATCATGGCATTATTCCTCTATCATGTCCCACCCTGGCATTATTCCTCTATCATGTCCCACCCTGGAATTATTCCTCTAACATGCTCCATCAGGGATTATTCCTCTCCAACAGGCCCCCTGAGAGCTGCAGACATCCAGCTGTGCCTCAGCACTGCCCTAGAGAAGCCCACATTACAAAGAAAAGACTTGTGTCATTTCTATGGACTATTAAATTCTTGACTGGAGCAGAAAGGCTGCCAAAATGAATGTTTCCTGGAGGGAAAAATATCTAAATCCCTAAGAAACTGGACAGTGTGCCAGAACTCATGTCATTTATTACATTAGCCCTGACTCTGTATTTCAAGTATTTTGTATCAGCAGCCTCCAAAGTTGGGGGCACAAAACCATCCACTGGGGTGCAGGAAGGAAATATTTTTGTACTGTTAACAAAATAAAATATATCTCTAGAGTAGGGTTTCTTTTATCTTTAGGTCTTCCTTTTTTAAATCTCTGCTTTTCTCTATGTCTATAACAGACATATCAGCACAGAAATACAAGTGTACCTGGGTATTTCTGTGCTATATATAAAGAAGTAAGTATATAAATAAAGACATACATCAGGAAGTGTGCTCAATTTTTGTTTTGCTGATAAGGAGGTGCAATCAAAAAAGTTTGGAGGCCCCCATTCTGTATCATATTGTGCTAAACCTCTGGTCCTCCCTTTATTTGCAAGCCCAGCTCTTATCTGGGTAATAGTGTGTGTCAACGTGCTCAACAGCCCCAGGAAATGAAGAATTGAACAAAGACACCTGAATCATTATTACCAGGAGATTTCTGCTGTAAAGTCTCTTTAAAAGATGCCTTTAAAGCATAAATCAGGCAGAGCACTGAGCTAAGCCTGTTACAGACCCCACACCAGCACGGGATACTGAGACATCCTTTACACTGCCCCTGTTTCTCCCAGCTCACTGTCACTCATTTGATCTGTACAGGTCTCTCACATGGCTCTGACAACACTTCTGGAACAGATAAACATCCCAATATCATCATAAAAGGTCCATAAAAGTCTCCCCACCTCTCTTCTCAATGGAACTCTGTTATGGGAACCACACACTGATTTTCCAGCAGTGGTTAAAAGTCCTGTTGGCCACTGAGGGAGTGTCTCAGGTTAGGAGAGGAGCTGCCTTCCCCTCTTCCCTCTGCCATGATGTGTGTTCCCACTGCCCAGCTCCTCCCTCACTCCAGGGATGGAGTCACCAGTTCCCCCAAAGGCAGGGAAACCAGAGATGCTCACAGGCAGAGGCCAGGGCTCCACTGATTCCAGAGGAGATTGGTTTCCACCTCCAGATGCTGTGACAAAAGGTCATTTCCCATAACAGGATGGGAGGAAGAGCTGGTGACACCCCAAAAATGATGTTTCACCAACCCCATCCTACTAAGACCCTTCCACTACTCCCCCAAACCTGACCAGTCAAACCCAGTAAATGGAAAACCAGACAAACCATCACACAAAAACAAGGTGTCTGCAGGAGGAAGGGTGAACAACCCAACAATGAGATAAAGTGCCAATATCCCTGCTGAAATCTTCCAGGGAATACCTCAGCCTCAGCATTTCCCAGAAGTCTGCTCTGGGATGACTTTATTTACACTAACTTATAAACATGGGAACAAGTCCAGCCCAAATAATTATAGCTGTGCTTGTGTAGGCAGTCCCTCAGATAAACTGGTTTGTTCTATCACAGAGAAAGGAATATTGAATTTCCTTAGAGAAACAAACCCAGTGAATGAAAGGCAAATTGGATTTCTCCCCAGTTGCACAAAACCAGATCATATTTACTCTCTATACACTCTGAGAATTCTCTCCCCAACAACACCACAAATGCCATTCACCAGCTTTATTGACTTCTAAAGGGTAATTTGACAGCAGCTGGCACGTAGAACTGGGCTTAAAAGTCTTTGCATTAAGATGAACAAACGAGTTTGCAAGTGAATCTATAGAATCAGAAGCCAGGGGAAAGGGAGGTAAAATTCCAAGTGCCTGTCTTGGCTGTCCTGAACATTTCTAGGAAGGAAAGGGATCTGCACAAATCCATTGTAGGTTAACAGAGGAAGGTCTTTGCTGTCCTTCCTCGTGTAGCAGAGCTGGAAAACACGTGTGACAATGTGGGGTCATGGGGAGAAGTGTCCAGGGATAATGGGAAATAATGGACAGAGCTCAGGAAAGCTGAGGAGCAGCTGAGGGAGCAGGGGGGGCTCAGCCTGGAGAAAAGGGGGATCAGGGGGGACCTTCTGGCTCTGCAGCTCCCTGGAAAGAGGTTGGAGCCAGAGGGGTCGGGCTCTGCTCCCAGGGAACAAGGGACAGGACAAGAGGAAACAGCCTCAAGCTGTGCCAGGGGAGGGTCAGGTTGGACATCAAGAGGAATTTCTCCATGGAAGGGGTGCTCAGGCACTGGAAGGGGCTGCCCAGGGAGGTTTGGAGTCCCCACCCCTGGAGGTGTCCAAGGAAGGACTGGATGTGGCACTGAGTGCTCTGGGCTGGGGGACAAGGTGGGATCAAAGGTTGGACTCCATGACCTTGGAGGTCTTTTCCAACCTCAAAAATCCAGGGATTCTGTGATATCTTTGAGGGGAAGGGGTTTTGGTGAAGAAATCAAACCCCTTCCATAGGACCCCACACCACAGCTTTGGGCAACAGGATTATAAAAAGATGCTACAGGAGCCTGGAATTCCTCCATTGCAGCAACATCTGCTGGGATGGGGCAGAGACAGTTAGAAATGGATTTCAGCACCAGAGGGAAGGTTTGTAGCCCAGTCTGCAGGACTCTTACCAGGCACAGCACCACAGGCAACACCTGCTGACTCACAGGAGAGATTTCTGCTGCTCAGCACCCCAGGAGAACAGCAGAGACTAAAGACTCTCCTTTCTCGTGTCCCAAGACAACCTGCTAAGAGTTCTGAATATATTAATAGCAACATAATAAATTATGAATGTAAAGCTGAGTCACAAAAACCAAAACAAAGCACTGTTAAGGGATCTGGGTCAGAAATCCTGAAAACCTCGAGTTATAAATACTCAGCTTGTCCAAATAACCAGCACGAAGCACAAGACGTACTTTGAAACCCTGATTACTCTGAAATCTCCTTCTTCCTCCTTTCTCAAGGTCATCTCTACTGGTGTAAACAGAAAATCAAGCCAAATTAAAACTAGAGAATAAAGAAAGGAAGGGAAGGAGGTGGGGGGGGAGCTGAATTGCCACGAGCAGGACCATCCAAGCAGATGCTCTTTTCTTTTTTCAAGATGAAACCCTAAGACACTTGTGAGAGGCAGCAGGATGTGGAAAACTAGAGAAGCCATTGGGATTTAATTGCTATATTGCAGTGAGAAAGCTGTATATTTGCTAACAGCCACACCAAGCCTGTTCCAGTGGCACTTGCTGCAGTGGTGCTGAAAATCAGCTTTTCCCTCCTGAGCTAAGAGTTAAAGAGCTCTTAAGATGTAGTGGAAGTGTATGATTTGGAACCTATTCAGCTAGAACAGAGTTTTTATTGTTCCTTGGCCATTCTAATGATCTCAGATCTGTCCCTGTCACTTATCTCTTGTCTCCGAAGAAAAATCAGCATTTTCGGGCCATTTATTCCAAGCATCAAGTGTTAAACTTGTACAAGAGCTCAGAGCAGACAATTTAACACACTGCTGCTGCTTCCAGGCTCAGGGCAATAGAAATTAAGTGTCTGCACTGTGCTGCTGCTCTGTGCAACAATGATTCTCCAACCCCTGATTCCCCCTGAAAAGAGAAAATACACTGTCTAGTTAAGAGGCTCTGGAACTGAACAAAGCCCTCAATTCTCTTCCCAGAGCTTCCATAGATTTCCTTTAAGATCATTATCAAGGTTCTCTAAACACTTTGCAGCATCAGTTTCTCCAAGTGCTAAACAAATAATGGAATGTACACAATAGATTAAAATTAATTCACTTCTCGGAGAAGCCTCAAGGAGGGAGTGGATCAGACACAGCAACCACTCAACCACACACGTTAGGGGGGGAAAAAATCAGCTTTTTCCCAGCAAAAATTGCAACTTTTGCTACACAGCCAAGAAAAAAGGTGTCACAGAAAGAGCCTCCTGCTCCATGGGTGAGTTCAGGCCTTGGGAATAACCATGTGCAGGAGAAATCCCAAAGGACTGGGAGCTGTCATGGACTGGTTTTCATTTCAGCCAGGCAAAGAAAGCTGAAAAGCTTCCCTGCTCCAGCTGGACTTGAAGAAACCCAAGTGGGACTCGTGTCAGCAGCTGAGGATCCCTCCCAACCTAAAGCTCCCTGGATTCAGCCTGTGAGAAATGGGAATAAAGGGAGGGAAAGAGGAAAGATGAATTGCACAAGGCAGTGCACAAATCAATCCTCTCCACCAGAAGGATGCAAAAATATATTTTATTTGTTTCCCTACGAAATATTTTTTTAAAATATTCCTCCCATAATATATATTTTTACAAACCTCTCATATTTTCAAACCTTACCAAGAAAGCTATTGGGACTGAATCCTTAAAGAGAGGGAAAAATCAGCTGCTGCTGTGAGTGATGGTGGATTGCAGGGAGCACAGATTTAATCCTGGGAAAAACTCTGCTGATATTTCAACAGAAATAAACAGCAGCACAGAAGTTATTTACAGAGGTGTTTTTAGAGAGATAACTTGCCCCAACTCTTCACTACCAGCAGTGAGCAGGGCCCTCACCTTCTCCCTCAATCCCTTTGCTTCTCTCCTCTTCCTCCAGGTCTGTCCCTCTTTTCAGCTCCTCTTTTACTTTCACGTCTTCCAGGGCAGTTTCAATGGCCATGACATCCCCCAGAGACTTCTGATCCTCTGTTTTGTGTCTCCTGTGCTGACTCCTTTTTCTGTGAGACCTGGAAGTACAAAAGTGGGATTTGACATGAAAGCACAGCCTTCAATACAGAAAACCATCACTGCCTTAAAAAAGCTGAATCCAAAACAAAAGGATCTTCTTTGGAGTGAAAACAGAAGGTAGTTAAAATAGCTACAGGGCAAAGGAGATATCTGAAAGGGAGCAGATGAACCTTGCATAACACAACATTTAAGATCCATTCTTGCAGCCATTAATTGTCTGGGTTTCCTGAAGAGCTTTTTCCCACCATCACTAATGTAAGCTCACAAGCTGCAGTCAAAGTGATTTTAATTGTGGTTTTAAATCTATTTTGCTTGTATTTCAAAATACAGAGGAAAACTTGTTTAAATCTCTCTTTCATCCTCTGCCTCCATTCCATTATTTCAGTTCATTCTGGCCATGCTTCCCTTTGGCAAACTGCTGGAAGCCTGCAAAGCATCATCTCCCAGCACTGCCAGTTCCTAAAAAACACACTATAATGAATGTTCAGAGCAAAATCAATAGGCAGACTATGATTATTCAGTGGTATAATTCACAAGGTCCAAGGCCTCGAAGAAATCTAACTAAAAAATAGGTATATTAATGTGATCAGACTAATACTAATGAGCCAATAGCAGTGCTGTTCATTCTTTTTAAAGTCAATGCCACTAAGAAAAAGAGATTACAGCAGCCACAATGCAAAGAAAAATGCAAATTCAGAAGTCAGGATGAGATTTTTTTTGGTTGGGAACTGAAGGAAGCCAAGCACCCACCCAGACACTCCCTCCCCACTGCTCAAGAGGGTCAGGGAGGGAAAACAGGAAGAAAAAGAGCCAGAAAACTTGTAAGTCCAGACAAATGCAGGTGAAGGAAAGAGGGAAGGATGAAAAGAGAAAGAAATAAGCCCAGGAAATGCACTCACCGTGTCCCCCAGGCAGAGCAGTGCCCAGCCAGGCTCCAAACCACCCCCACCCCAGAAGCCAAACCCCTCCTTCTTCCTCTCTCCCCCAGTTTTTATTGCTCCCCATCCCATTTTATGGCACAGAAGCTCCCTTTGGCCACTCTGGGCCAGCTCTCCCAGCTGGGTCCCCTCCCCATCTCTCACCCACCCCACAGAGGGGGGGAACATAAAGCCTTGACACTGTGCCAGTGAAACCAAAACCATCAGAGCCTTCTGAGCAGTGGTGTAGCCACAATTCCCAGCAACTCCATCCCAGCCAGTCCCAGTCCAATGTTTTTACAGAACCCATCCAATAGCTCCTTGAATTTTGGGTTTAAGTCTAACATGCTCTCTTTTCAAAAGAGGCTGATCCAGAAACTTGTCATTTTTACCCCATTTTTAGCATGGAGACACTTTTTTTGGGGGGGGGTGTGACAAACAGTCAAACACAACCACTGCCTAAAAATGTAGAAAAGCTGAAATTCAGCTTCCCATCCTCAGAGCCCAGAAATTCAGCTGCTAATTAGATTTGCAGCACAACAGAATTAAGGGCCCTTAATCAGGTAACTGCCAAAGGAGGGAGAAAAAAAACTTCCACCTGAGATGGAAGATGAATAGAAAAGCAGGTTGATCCATATGCACAGAGATTTCTAATTGCCAGACTCTGAGCATATGGTGGCTCTCCAAGTATAGATGTTGCCTTCACACCTGCAAGACAGTCATTAGCAGGAACACAGAGCTGAACCCAAAAGGATCAGCTTTGCTCTTCACCCAGATTCCAAGTCCACATCACCTTCCCTGGAGGGGGAGGAAAGGCAGGTGGGAGGAGAAAATAAAGCTGTGAGACTCTGTCATTGCAGCTGGAACTTTTTTTGCAGCTGCAGAAAGCATCAGAGTGGTGGCAAAGGGTGGTTTTAGGAAAGGGGGTTTTATTCCTGTGGGGTGGAAATGCCAGGCAAAAATGACAGCACAAAGCTTTATGCTCACAGGAGATAAAATACTCACAGGAGCCAAAAAAGAAAAAAAAAGATCTTCTGGCAGTGCTCTTCTCACTCTGGAGTTGTGGGGAAGAGAGGCAGGAAGCTCTACATTTAAAGAAACTGCTTCCAGAACTGCAGGCTGAAGGCTGAGCAGCTTCCCAGGTGAAGCTGTTCTGGGTCTGCCAGAATTCACACACCAGAAATGGGCTGTGGGGGACTGGACTGGACTAAAAACAGTCTCTTGCTGAAGCCACAAAGTAAACAAAGTTGAGTTTTTCAAGGTAACTAAGTCTGACTGACCTCAGAGAAGAAATAACACATCTCTGCAGAGTTTAAAAGCTCCATTTTCCAGGAGAGCTGACAAAAAAGCAGCGTTTGTACTCTTTGAAGAACAGACCACAAAGTGACTTAAATTAAGTAGCTACAACTGTGAAGAGGTTTGGGCAGAGGTGAATCCCTTCCCTCCATCCTGCTGAGAAAAATCAGGCTTCAAGTAAAATGATGTCTTGGAAAGACATAAGCACAGGAGAGAAAGTACTGCTAAGGAGTATTGAACAGCTTCAAAACTGCTTCAGGATAATACTGAAATAATCCAGGCAACACTGAAGAGATAAGGAAAAAATGTACCTGGATCTTTTGCAATAGGCTCAAGTTGAGAGAGAGGCTTCTCTGCTGAGGGAAAATAATCCTTGGTGTTCATACAGTACCTTACACTGTGCAAATATTTAGATATATAAGTAACCCTTAACAGTGACAGGCAGCAAAGAGATTCCCAATTTCCAGATGAGGAAGGAAAAGCTCCAGGGACCCACTGGAGTTCAGTCATTGCCCAGAGAGCACAAATGGCAACTTTCTGACTGAGATTGCACTGCTTTTCCTGAAGCTCATTATAGAAGGAATAGCTGCAAACATCTTAGGAATATAACCTGTGGGGCAGAGCAATATTGCAGAGGTCAGACATCTGCCAAATGCCATATTTATTGTGTCTTTGGGAGCATGGATTTAGTGGGGAACACACCTTTCCATTTCAGCATTTGTAAAATAATACTGGACAAAATACTTCATGTAGGGAACACAAGTCACAGGAGCCCCAGTCCAGGGCTCACTGGGTGACTGAAACTTCTGGAAGATGAACAGCAGTGATGGAGAAAGAAAGATAACACACTACTAAAAGTGTCTCTTTCTCTGATAAAATGCCTAAAAAATACATCAGCTATCGTCCAGTTATTAGGTTTTTAAATTGTTACTCAGAGTCCACATCAAAGATGGCCCCAGGAACTTATTTAACACTTTTTTTCCCCCTGGATTTCCAAGCAGTGATACTGGAACTGAAATTACCAGCAGAATATTACAAGTGGATGAAGCAACACAATTTCCAGAGCCTGCCAATGCTCTCAACCAGGAATTCAACAAATGCTAGATGAGAGCAGAAAGAAAGCATGTGCTGCACTGTAAGTGGGATGAGAAAGATGTAAAAAAGTAGGATATGGGAGCATATGGAAGGGCACACACTTTACCTCAACACCTTAAAATACAGAATCTCATTCTTCAAGTAAACTTGAGGAGGAAGGGAAGTTCTCCCACCACCAGCCAATGTTCAAACCCCTCCAGTTCAATTCTACTCTGAGTCAGCAGCAGCATTTTTATGCTTTTATGAGTTGCCCTCATCCACAACCAGTTATCATCACCCCCCTGCTAGTTCAGCAGATTAACTCCAGAATGAAAACCAGAGCAGGCACGAGACAGTTGAGGGTCTCCAATGACACAAGAGGTCACAGAAAACTACACCAAACCAAGAGAAACCTCGATGCCCAGAGATTTCCTGGGGGCTTTCAAAGAAGGTGATGTGAAAAAACTCAGGGAAAAAAAGGCAAACACCTCCAAGAGTTACTATTTTAAGAAGAACTTGACAGGAGAAAGAATGAAGTGATTGAAGGTGATGAGGGAAGTCACCTACCGGTGTTTGTTGTCCTCTTCCTCATCTCCTATCCTATAAAAGCAAGATTCCAACAGGAAAAGGTTAGCATGCCAAATTTTCCACTCCAAGCATGCTGTTAACACACAAAACCCACAGACTTGGAGAAAATTAAGACAGATCAAAGGAAGCACAGAAAGGCATGCATAAAATCCCTTTTGCAACCAGGGGGGCTTTTTTTTTTTTTTTCCCTTCCTGCCTTCTGATAAGTGAAGCTCTAAATGTTTACCATAGATTTTTTGTCTTCCAGGAGAAGATGAGATGTGAGGGGGCACCCGGTGTCCTACTTTGGAGAATATGTGCTTTTATAACATTTAAAGGGAAGAGAACAATGAGGGACACATTACCCACGACAAATTACAAGAGGTATTGTATAAAGAGAACAAAGGGAGGAGAAAAAAAAGAGTTTGAACTATCTCAAACTAAGAATTATGGCATTTAAAATCTTAGCAATTAGAATCAAAGGGCTCAGACACGACGACTGTTTTCTCTTTACCTGCGGAGCAATTTTGCCTTCAGCTCTGCCTTTGTCTCATTCCAGGCATCCAGTTCTGGGCTGGTCAGAGCTGTGGGTTTCATGTGGTCCAGGACAGCAATGTCTTTGCCTTGTTTCCATAAATCATATCGTTCTGGCTGCAGGACCCTCACAAACACATCCATGGAGATCTTCACCATGTCCTTGCGGCACGTGCACTGCAAGAGACCCCCCAACACAGGACACGTCACTCTGAGGGACTTCTCTCACCTCACCAGCCAAAGTTTCCCTTTCTCCAGAGGTAAATTAACCCTCCCCAGTGTTGGCTGTAAGGCCTGCAGAGGGTTATTGGGAAGGGTCAATGCCAGGAATCACTTTGATGGGTGTTGGGTGTTCCAGCTCCATGGAAAGCATCGACTCCACCTGCTCTTGGCAAAGCAGAGGCAGCAAAGCTGCCACACTCTCCAAGGGGAGTTGAAGACTTTTCCCAAGCATTTTGTTCTCCCTCTAAGGCCACCAACAGGCTTTCTGGTGGCTGACACTCTGCTCATCCACTGTCCTGCAGTCATTAGACAGCAATTACTTTGTCAGATCCAGACCAGGCCAGAGTGTGACCTGGCACCCACGTCCCCTCCATTAGCCTGTCTCTGGCTGAAAAGATATTATTGATATCACTTCATAACTGGGGGAAAAAAAGCCTTAGAGGAACAAAAGACTAACCTGGAGAACAGGGCAGTTAAACTTCATAATGACACATCATGACATGGCACATCAATCCTGTGCAAGAGCTGAGAAATAAAGCTACAACAAGAAGCCCAACCTGCACCTAAAGCATGTGGGTAGTGGGAGAAAATGGACATTATTCATCTCAACTGGCTTATGTTCATTAAAACTAACCTGGAACTGCACCCTGGCCATTGCACAAGCCCACATAAAGCTACTCCCAAGTGGTTTTCCTTGGATATATCCATTTGCTGGGATGAAGCCCAGGGGATTCTCAGCCTGGACACCAATCTCAGTGTGAATGGGCATTTAGTCTTTATAAACTTAATCAAAGGAAGGTAGAGGATGGGAAAGGACACAGGAAGCCCTCAATGCCCTCGTGGCTCTGGGGGCTGCAACCACAGCTCTGCTTTTGTGAGCAGCTGAGCCCCTTTTTAGTCCTGCTCTAAGGTGCAAAGCTTGGCAGGGTGTGAACTTGCACCAAATTGAGCTTCAACTTTGAGGTTGAGGTAATTAGAGCCACTTTGCAGGACGGGTTTGGGGGTTTTTTCACCCTTCCTTCACACCTTTTCAAAACAATTCTACCCATTCTCTTCACAGAAATGCCTGAAATTAAACCTGTTTCTCCCTTTCTTCCTTCACTTTTCACCACCTTTATTAAAAGATTTATGGCTGTAGTTAAGAAGCCCCTGAGAGAGAGAGAAAAGAGCCTTTCTGGACAGTTCTCCACTATCCCACTTCCTCCCAACTCCTGTTTTCCATTTTGCAAGGACCTCTGGCTGCTTCTGCTGCTCCTGTAACCCGAGTGGGAAGGAGTATTTATGGACAGGAATTTTCAGGAAAATTCCATTCATTTCATGAAAAATAGTGCAGGGCAGAAAGGCTGGAAATGCAATTTGGCCAAAGCATGGCAGGAAAACACAGATGGCACCTGTGCTTCAAATTCCAGCCCAGGCAGGAGCTTCCCAGCGGCACCTCCATCAATCCTGGCTTAAGGGATTTGGATTGAGCAGATTTTCAGTTCATTTTTCCTTCAGAAATTTTAAAAGCACCTGTGCAGGGCTACAAAGAGGAACACAGAGGAGCAACCCCAGCACACAGCAGCAATGAGCTCTGGGGATTGACCTCCTCAGCCTCCACAGAGGATGAAAAGCGGCTTAAAAGGGGAACACGGGTCCATTTTGTGACGCTGACCCGGAACCAACAGGTCCTCACACATGTCATGCCTTCAAATCCAGCCCAGCAAATCCCAAGGCACAGGGGTCTAAAGGTCTCCAGAGCAGTTTCCAACCACCAGCAGCTTAAGAGTCTCCCAAAAAGTGTACACAAGGATGAGGGAGAGCCCACACCCGAGCTCTCGGAGCGCTGACTCCGTGGGCTGCATCTGCCACATCCCACCCCCCCAGCAGCCTCTGCAGTAGCTGAATTCCTTTCTTTACACAAATCTACCATGATGTATGTTTATCCTTCAATTTTAATTTAATTCTATTGCTTTCACACCAGCAGGCATGAATAATTTACAAAGCCTCTTTCCTCTGGGGCTTCTTCCGGCCCGCACGGTTTTATTTCCTCAGCTGCTGCAGTTGTGTCATATCCATGTTCCCATCATGGGCAGGAGATTTTTCCATCCCCTCCCCTCAGACAGCAGTGAAATGCTGCTTGGTACAGCAGATGCTTCCAATACAGCTGGAAAAGGGAATGTGCATGTGGGTGTGAGGGGTGGCAGAGGGACAATGGGGGGATCAGGAGGAGACTGGGGGTAGAGAAGGGCAAGAAATTGCCTTTGCCATTAATTCCCTGCCCCAATCCATTAGAGCAGGACAAAAAGGGTAAGGCTGTGTTTCCTGGCAATGACATCCAATTCCCCATATTGCCTTCCCCCTTCCATATCCACAGAGTTATATTTCTTTCCAAGTATTTAACTGTGGTCATAAACACATGTATTTCCCAACAGATTTTATGTCTCCACCCCCCATCTCTGTCTATCCCTATCCTAATTTCTGCAGAACAAGTCCCTCCATATTCCCTCAAACTCCAACACTTTTATATCCCACTATGATTAAACTTTATAGGAAAAAAAAGAATAAAATTGAACATGTCTACACTTAAACACCATCGTTAGGGAGAGACACAAAACCTTGTTTTCTTCACGTGAGCCAAAAGCAAATCCCAAAGCCCCAGTCTGGGAATTCACAGAATTCCTACAGACCAGCAGCCCTGGGAAGGATTTCAGGGTGACTTGGATCACCCAAAGCACAGCCCTGCACTAAATGGCCACATGAAGGATCCACCTTCCATGTCCAAATGAGAAATTCAAGGATCTCTGGGATCTAATCAAGTCTCATCCCGTCTCTTCTTCGTCCTTCTCCAGTTGGCAGCCAGACCCCCACTCCAGGCTCCTTGGGAGCAGCAGAGCCACAGCTCCAACAACACAGTGAACAACAGAATATTCATAACTGGCATCTCCAAGGAGCAGCTGCAAGTCCTGAAAATGGGAGTGGAAAAAAAAATCCAAACTAAAAATCAACCCGGTTTTTGAGTTGCCTTTTTGCCTTTGGTCACAGGGGAACAAGAGCAACAAGACAAGGTTTTCCACAGCCACCAAATCTGCAGGAACTTCACTTCCCAACTTGACTTCCCAACCTCCCCTCTCCTTTTCCATGAGTTAATGCCTTTGCTAACCATAAGCACATGCAAAGGCAACTTGCAATCCAAGCCCATGGAAAAATACTGTAAGGAAATGCACCATTAAGTCCCTTTTCCAACCCAGAAACCCAACATTCTTCTTCTCCTTATTATTTTATTATCTGCTGCTCGAATTTGGAGCCTGTGGTAAAATGTGTGACCACACCAGGAGACCTGTCCCATCAATTCTAACTCCAAGACTGATAGTGGGAAATTTGTGGCTGTTGAATGCACAACCATTATCTTATTTGCAGTAGTCTCTACCATAAAAAACCACAAATAAAATATAAAAAACTATATAAAATAACAGTCACATAAAACTACCGTCTCCTTGAAGTAATAAAATTAAATGATATATGGAAAAATGCACTAATTCAACTTCAACCACCAGCATTATTTATTTAAGGATATTTCTCTCAATTCCCAGCTATTAACATTAAACTGAACCTCAGCACTTTCATCACATATAAAAAGTTAATGTAAAATAAGCCTTTTCCATAGTCCCCAAAATTATATATTTGAAGTGGCACCTCTGGCTCTGCTGGAAAAAAAACCTTCTTATTTAGATGAAATCAGTTGATAAGACACAGCTGAGTCTTTTTTGCCTTAATGGAAATTTAAATAGAAAGAACCCCACCAGGCTCAGAGTTGAAGTTCTTACAGCTATTAAATGCCAGAGGAAAAATCTTTGCTTAAAGCTTTTCTATCAGCCTTTCCTAACAATGAAGCCTAAAAGCAAGCTCCTGGGAAGGAGAGATGGTTCTGCTCAAAAGGCAGCTGAGAAACTCACTGTGTGTTACAGGAACACACATTGCTAAGGCAGACAACACTCCTAAGCTTTTCTCCATGCATTTCCAGGAAAAAAGAGAGAGTTTCAGCTTTTGGGAGGAGCACAGAGTCCTCCCAGAACAATATTCTGAAGCAGGAATCCAGTTTGTCACCACATTCCAGGTGTGTTGTTGAGATCTAGTTCAGGCTCATCCAATAGGACGGAACAAACCAGTTTGGGCTCCGCTTTCCTTTTCCTTCCACTCAGCCTGAAAGATGAATGGCAGGTATTCTGCAAGGAAATAAGGAGTTAAACTTGGAGGAGAAGAAGGAAAAACCTCAGCTGCAGAGTTTGTGTGTTTAATGGTTGGTAGTTGAAAGCTTGTGGGGAGGAAGATGAGTCTTGACCCCCCGTTTGCAGCGTAATTACCGGCATCGTCTCAACAACAAACCAGTTCATTAGGAAACCCACTGGAAACCCTTCCCAGAGCTTCATAAACAAAACAATTAGGCAAAGATTTCCATGGACTCCCCCTGGTCCCTGGCTGCAGGGCACACTTTCTCCTTGCCTGCTTCCTTAACGTGCTTCCAGGCGGATTTCTGTGGGCAGAGGAGTCGGGTAAGTGGCAAGTGGGGAGTGAGACTCATCCCACTCCTAATAAGAGGATTCTGGTTTAAGACATGATATAAATGCTGTGTGACTTGTTTCATTGCAGGCAAATAAAATAACAACCCATCCCAATGGGAATCAGGCTTCTGCTGGGAGAGGACGTGGAGATTTCTGCTTTTTCCTGTTTGCAACCTCTGCCGGAATCCTTTATGTTTTACCATTCCCTTACACCTGTAAGGATGCTCCTGAATCCATCTCCAGGACACACAAGACAAACAGGGGGGCAGGGGGGAGGATCACCTCCACAGGGACCTGAGTTCTGTGTCTCTGAAGAGGCTGGAAGAGCACAGGAGGAGGTTCAGAGCTCGCAGCACTGCAAGAGGAGAAGTCAGTGAAGCACCAGCTCCTTCCTGCTTTGACAGACTCATCCCAGCACAAGGGATAAACAAATTAGGACTTTTATCCAGTGCTTTTGACACAGTCTATGGTTCATCTCCAAAGCCAGATGCCCCTTGGCACAGGAATGATTGGGGCTGGGACTCCTGTGAGGGAGAACCAGAGGGAATCAGCTGCAGGGAGCACGTCCTTCCCATGGGGATTTACTGATTTACTGGCACAGGACACACAACCCACACTGCCCAGAAATCCCAGGGAGGGACTGGGACACTGTGCCAGCCCTGCAACATCAGATTCCAGGGGTTCAGGGCAGTTTTCCATCCTGGAGAACAGCAGTTCCCATCCCGGAGAACAGTAGTTCCCATCCCAGAGATCAGCAGTTCCCATCCCAGAGATCAGCAGTTCCCATCCTGGAGTTCCCATCCCAGAGAACAGCAGTTCCCAAGAGATCAGCAGTTCCCATCCCAGAGATCAGCAGTTCCCATCCTGGAGTTCCCATCCCAGAGATCAGCAGTTCCCATCCCAGAGATCAGCAGTTCCCATCCTGGAGATCAGCAGCTCCCATCCCAGAGATCAGCAGTTCCTATCCCAGAGATCAGCAGTTCCCATCCCGGAGAACAGCAGTTCCCATCCCAGAGAACAGCAGTTCCCATCCTGGAGATCAGCAGTTCCCATCCCAGAGAGCAGCAGTTCCCATCCCAGAGAGCAGCAGTTCCCATCCTGGAGTTCCCATCTCAGAGAACAGCAGTTCCCATCCCAGAGAACAGCAGTTCCCATCCTGGAGTTCCCATCCCAGAGAACAGCAGTTCCCATCCTGGATAACAGCAGTTCCCATCCCAGAGAACAGCAGTTCCCATCCCAGAGATCAGCAGTTCCCATCCCAGAGATCAGCAGTTCCCATCCCAGAGATCAGCAGTCACCCTGGGCTGGAAAAGCCATGACTAAGCAGCACTAAAAACAGAGCATCCTTTACACCTTGCAGTAATTAAGCTCAGTTAAATTAGGCTGAGGAGCATTTAAACCTGACCTAGTCTGGTTAAAATAATCTGTCTGAAAGCCCCCAGTTCAGTGCTCAGGGTTAGGCCAAGCTCTGAGCAGGAGGGAGTTGAGGTGCCTGAAGCCACCACTGTCCCCCTCCCTGTCCCATTCCCTGTGAACAACGTCCTGAACAGTTTATAATATATAATATATAATAACTAACAACAGTATATAAGTCTGGATTTAAACCCAGCCTCTCACATGCCCTTTCTCAAGGGCAGGACATCTAGAAGGGCCAGGTACCTGCTGACACTCATCCATCTGCTCCAGCAGCATCCCAAGGACTGGAATCCTGGAAAGCTCCAGGTATTTATTCTGCTGACAGAACCCTCAGTGTTCTCCCCTCATTAACAGAAATCATGAGCAGAACGTCCCAGTCAGTCCTTCAGAAGAGGAGCTCAGAAAACAACTCATAACACAAAGCTTCAAGACAGTCCCTAAAAAAAAATAACCATCTCCTTTCCACCTCAGCAGGAAAAAGCCTGTAAAAATTCCTTTTTATTGCACAGAATCAGTGCTTTGCCCAGAGTGAGGTATTAGGAGTGTTTACAAATAATACAAGAAAACAAGTAGGAAAAAAGGTGGAAGATTTTGTACAAGAGCAACTTTGAATCCATCTGACAAAAATAAACCATGGAAATGTTATTCCATAATAGATTTTTTTTTAATGTATTCTAAGCTTAAAAGGTCTAATTAGAGTAAAAGAGCAATTCTGAATGTCTGACAAAAATAAACTATGGAAATGCTATTTCATAATAGATTTTTTGTATGTGTTCTAAGCTCAAAAAGGTCTAATTAGAGTCAGTTAAGGCACAGACACAAAGTGATGCAAAAATACAATTCTGATGTCTCTTATTTTGGGGAGCAATTTTACAGTATTACCAAACAGTTTCTGCAAAAAAAACACCTCACAAATTTTACTTTCTTGGGAAATATTGGTGTTTTACTAAGATCTGAATAGTAAGAAGAAAGCTTCAATTCAGACAACTTGAAATCACAGATATTCCACATATAAATTTGAGATTATTTCAATAGTATAAATATATATATATATATTAAAGCAAGGGAGGAGAAGGTTTAGAAGCAATAAGCCACGTAAAAGAGCACAGGCTGAGATCCAAAAGGTCCCTGTTTTGAAGATGCCTTTGTAGAGCAGGAAAATCCAAATGGAAAAGTCTTGTTTTCCCCTTCCCTAAATGACTGAGCAGCAGAGCAGGGAGGGTTTTATGGGAATACTGCCTGGGATGAGATAAAGGTTACTTATTTCAGAACCTAAAATGTAAGATTTGGGAAGGAAGGGCAACTTCACCCTATTTTATATCAAATAGATAATTCCAGATAACTCCTGGAGAAAAGAGGAGGTAAATGAAGGTATGGAAGTGTTGACAGGAACCCAGAAATTATCCAGGAATGTCTGTGCAGGAATTGTTCCCCTCCCATCCACTTATTTCCAGTCCAGTTTCCAAAAGAAATTGAAAAGCTGACCTGGGAACTTGAATTTCTGCTCAAATTGTACCAAGACTGTATGAAAAGAAAGGAGCTTTTTGTACAGCAGATTTAGAGGCCACCTCGACTTGGGGAAGGACATTTCACTGAACCCCTTGGGTTTAAAGGGGTTGTAAGGTCAAAGACACAGCTTCCAAAATCCTCTGTGGTGGCATCCAAGGGTCTTCAGAAACAAAAAAAGCAGGAATGCAGAAAGGAATGCAGGTTCAGGGTGCAAAAATAAAAAGAAATAATTAGTTCCCCAGAAACTCTGCAGCCATTCTTATTTTTTAGCTAATACTGACAATTGTTCTACAACTGGAGCAGAACCAGCACCTCAGAAGCTGATTCTTTCCACCAGAATAACAGGCTGGTTATTCTGTATTTTTTACAGCCTGGGCAGGTTCTCTGTGGTCAGAACATTCCACCCATCTGGCAGGGAATTAGCAGTTTCTCCAGGGTGAGCCATTCCCTTCCTCTCTCACCACCCCACTGCCGTGCATCGCTCTCAGGAGAGCAGAATCCAAATTTCCTCCCCAGGATGATGTCCAGGAGAACAGTACAAGTGGCTAATTATGAACCTTGCCTTGTCACCAGTCTCAGAAGTGCTGGCAGGACAAGAGAGCCCAGCTGATCACCCAAGGAAGGGAGGGAATCACCTCCAGCCAGCTGGTTTAGTGCAGGAACAGCAGGTTCCTGCAGAGCTTTGCCCAGCTGAGACTCCCCAAGAACTTGATCAGGGGGTGTATGACCAGGAAAAAACCAAACCTGCTGGATGTGAGCAAGGATAATCCAATTGTGCCTGAGAGCACAGAAATCACACACTGGAGGATCAGAGAATCCCAGAATGCTTTGGCTTGGAAGGGACCTTAAAGGGACATTACACTTGTAATATCTCCTTCACTTCTTTTTCTTCTATCAACTCAGCTTGAGTCTGTAACTTTTGTAATGCAGCCTAATGCTTTCTTGTTCTTCTAAAATAAGCAGATTTTATTGTTTTATTGGGCCCTTAAAGCCAATCCAGTCCCACCCCCTGCCATGGGCAGGGACACCTTCCACCAACCCAGGTTGCTCCAAGCCCTGTCCAACCCAGCCTGGGACCCTTCCAGGGACTGGGAGTCCACAACCCCTCTGGATAATCTGCTCCAGGGCCTCACCACCCTCCCAGGGAAGAACTTCTCTCCACGAATTCTCTCCCCACAAACACCAGGCAGCTCCAGTTTCCACCTTCAGCTGGTATTTCCTTAAGCCCCTGTTTAACTTCAAAAGAGATTCAAACAAACCTTTTGCCCTCAGAGTGTGACAACACTCACACCTCACCTGGAGCACAACACCCAGCCACCCAAGGGTTAATTAACACGTGATTTGAGCAATATTAACCTGAAAGCTCAGAACAGACAAGTGGCACTGAGTGCAGGAGGAATGAATTGGGCATCTCCTTCCACACTTCCCCTTCCTCTGCCCAGCTTTGCTCAGAGCTCTCGCTGCTGCTTGTTCAGTAATTTCACGCTCCGCTGCTCGACAATGTGAGCACGGAGGCTCCATCTAAAACTGCACTTCCCAAATGTCACTTTGTTTGGGAACACATGGCTGAACCCAAAATTGCTTTTAATATTTGAGCTGGAGCTGCTGTAGTGAAGGGGCTGCCCGAATTTCTCTGATAAAAGCCCAGTTTCTGGGGTGTAATACCAGGACCGTTCGCTGCAGATAAACCTGCCAGACAAGGTCACAGCACACAAAAACCATTCTTTACATTTCTAAACCAAGTCTGCTTGGCTGTTTTTTGAGTTTAAGGTTTTTCTTACCCTTCCTTTAACTCCAGAACAAATTCAAATGGAAGACCCATCCCTGGAAGGGTCCAAGACCAGGCTGGACAGGGCTTGGAACAACTTGGACTAGTGGAAGGTGTCCCTGCCCATGGCAGGGGGTGGGACTGGATGGGCTTTAAGGGCCCAATGAAATAATAAAATCTGCTTATTTTAGAAGAACAAGAAAGCATTAGGCTGCATTACAAAAGTTACAGACTCAAGCTGAGTTGATAGAAGAAAAAGAAGTGAAGGAGAGAGATTACAAATGCTATTCTAGGGGGAAAACTGAGTCTTTCTGCAAAGGAACATTTAAGGCAATTTTCAAGTGCCACCCCTTCTGCATTCATTTCTCTTTTGCTCTGTGTGGAACTGATCCCTAATTTAAAAATTCACAGATTCATTGAATGAGCTTTGCTGATCAGTTATTCTCCAGACTCCAGGAGAATGTACGAGGTGAGTTGTTGCAAAAACAAAGTAACAAAACATAACAGAAATTTGCCCTAATGAGAAATAACCACATATTTCAGCCTGACTCTCCTCTCCAAATGTAACTTGAGTGCACAGATTAGAGGAATTCAGGTATTTTCAGAATGTTATTACCATAGTCTTATTAAAGCTTAAAAGTATTTCCAGCTTATTCCTTCCCCTCCAGTGTGCACCTAATGAGTTGTGCTTGGTTACATCAGTCACCCCACTCACTGTGAAATGCAGTTTGGCTGCATCAGAAAACTAATTCTGAATTACCAACCTGCAAAGCACCTGCTCACAAGGTGTTTGGGCTGAGAAAGTCCTCACTACACCCTCAGAATGACAGGAACCACCAACAGGAATAAAACAGCCCCAGGGGACGGTGACAGAGCACATCACAGAGGCACTTCCCGTCTTGTCCTGAAGTCTCCCTCTCTCATTCCTCTGTATTTCATGAGCTGGGGGTTTTAAATAACACTTCATCCCAACTGACACCTACTTGGGTTGCCATTTTTCCATAGTCAATCCATCTCAAAGTGGCAAAGTTGGTGGACTCAGCACAGTTGAAGCCGTGGTTGAAGCCGGCGTGGTATCCATAAGGGAATGTGATCATGAACTCTCCAGCTTCCTGGGTGATCTGGAAAACAAAGGCAAAAGGAGGAGACATCCCACAGGTCAGTTAATGTACAGAACAGAGACCTATTAAAAATTCCACCAGTTAAATCTCTTCCTTTCAATCCGGAGGTCAGCGGGACAGTCGCTGCCAGCTCCTGGTTAAACCTGGAATAATTCCTGGACAACTGCAAAAATACTGAAGCATTTCTCCTAAGGAAAAAAACCAGAACAGTGGATGGAAAGGGCACAAGCTCTGAACTATTTACACCCACATGTTCTAGTTCAAAGGCTCTCAGGCTGCAGCATTCCAAGAGATCAATAAATCCTCAGACTGTGACAACTTTGGCTCATGGCAGGTCCAAACCCACACTCCCCCCACCAGGCCAGAGGAGCCAAGAACTCTGGATTTCCCTCCTCTAAACAGCAGGGTCCTACTGAAGCACCTCCTGCCTTTCCCTGGATTTATTCCCCCACTCACATTTATCAGCCTCACTCCCATTTGTTCACCCAAAAGTCAAACACCTTAAAAATTACAGCCCATCATTTGTCTGCTTTGGAAGTTGCCCAGAGAAGCTGTGGCTGCTCCATCCCTGGAAGTCTCCAAGGCCAGGCTGGAGCAACCTGGGATGGTGGAAGGTGCCCCTGCCCATGACAGGGGTGGAACTAAATGGTCTGTAAGGTCCCTTCCAACCCAAACCATTCTGTGATTCTGCTTTATTAAAATTAAACAACAATAAGCATTATGGCCACCATTAAAGAGGGTTAAACTCTACAGCTGGAACCAGAGGCCAAATAAATTTGTGATGCTTCTAAAAAAAATCCTCTTTTTACATCTTATGCAGAGAAGCCATTGGGGAAACAAGGAATTTAATTGTAAAAGAGTTTGGAATGACTCCTGAGGGCAAACTGGGTGTACCAGAGTGGGCTGGGAGCAGCTCCCCAGCTCAGCAGGTGTGTGACAGCACCTCCCTTCCATGGATTAGCAGAGAGGCAAAGCTGGACCTTCCCTGCCTTTCCAAGCCAGAAGTGCTGACAGACCTTTCCCAGCAGGGAATTCCATGGCAGGCAATTCCATGGGGATCCCTTCCCACAGCCCAGGAGCTCAGACATTCCAGAGGACTTGCACTTCCAAACACAAGGATGGGCCCAAGTGGGAAATGGAAACAGAGGGAAGTTCAAACACTTTTCACTTGGCTGGGCCAACATCTGAACTTGCTGATGTCGTTAACATTCATAGAATAATTAAAAAATAGGTACTAAAATCTGCTGTGATAACACAAGAAGCTCCTGCAGGATTTCTGGAGGAGTTGCTCGAGTCCAGCCTTCACCCAGAGCATCCCCCCATCCATCCCCTCCAGAAATCCCGGCAGAGCTCCAGCTGTAACTCCAAAAGACACAAAGATGATGTTTCTGTCAGTAAATCTCCATCCTGGTGTCTTCATTTCGAGCCCACAGTGTGTGTCAGCCCTGGCACTGCTGTCAACATTAGCCCACAATAAATTAGAAAGCCCTCCAGATGATGGATAGGCCATGCAGAAAAGTAATAACTAGTGAAGGAGAGCCAGCACAAACTGCCACTCATGGAGAAAGCCCCAAATTTACTGACTCCTGCAAGCTCTTGAGGAATAAATGGAGAAATCAATAGGAGATTACAGAAATACACATTTTTAATTATTAAAAAGCCCTCGCATTGATCTGGTTCTTTTTTTTTCCAGAACACCATTCTAGGGATTTATAAATGCTGCCTATTCACTTCATTGAAATCTGCCAAGAATTCAGATGGAGGGATCCTATCTCTATTCCCAGAGAAAAAAATGGCACTTGTTCCCTGTTTGTGAATAACAGTGACCCTCCTCCAAAAGCTCCTATTTCAGGACAGGAGGCTTCAGACACAGGTTGCTCAAACTGAAGAGATCTCCACCTTTTTACACCTAAAAACAGCTTTCCAGGGCAGTAATTATCATAAAAACACATTATAAATCAGGATTAGGAGTTATATTTAAGTAAGATGCTATAATAATTATATTTAAGTATATTTAAGTGACATTTTATGTAAGTATATTTAAGTCATTAGCTTTAAAAAAGGAAGTTTGGTGTTGACATTAATATTGTCCTCTGTGTACACTGGTCTCTCCTTTATTTTGGTAAAAAATAGGAAGACAAAAAGCAGATTTTTAGCATTAAGACAACTACTTACACCCAGCAGGAAGGAGACACCAGCCATCAATCTGCAAACATCCTTCATGTCACAAATCACAGGATTCAGAGGGGGACACCTCACTCAGCAGGTGAAGACTTTTTACCAACCAATAAATTGGCAACTCCCTTATTTAAACCACTTTGTAGCCCATCCCTATCAAATACAGCTCAGCAAAGATGACTTGGAATAAGTTTGGAAGGAAAGTTTTTTCTTCTATTGCCTTTTTTTACAAACTCCTTTGCTGCCCCTGCTTGGTTATTGATCAGAAATCACTCAGTGATTATATTTATATATAAATATAAAATTACTAGTCAGTGCTACTTTCCTCGGACAAATGGAAAAACAAATATATAATAATGTTTATTCTGGAGGAAAATCTGCCCACCTACAGCATGCAAACATTTTAAGTCCTGCAAGAACTTCCTTCCCCTTCCAACCTCTGGCACAGCCAAGATCCTCAAATTAGATATTTTCATTATTATTTGCAACTCTGTGGAGCAGGTACCTGTATTTTCCCACTTGGGAATCAGGTTCCACTGATGGAATTACAGGAAAAAAATGGTTTTTTGTTCTCTATGAACAATTTAGTATCAACTAACTAGGCCAAGTCCAGGCAGTGATGTTGAAGCAGAAGCACCACATTGGTCCATGGAAGCTCATCTGATGAGCCAGATGATCCCATTTCAAATTTCATTCATCATAACCCCCCACCAGGAAAAATCAAACAGTCCCTGGAGCAGTGAATTGAATGAATTCATAGGTTTTTTATGCTATAGAAGAGCCAAGATCTTTTACTTCCATCTCAAAGAATCAGCAGGCTCAGCAAAGAGGTCTCAGGTGGATTAACTCTGACTAAACTAGGCCTAAAAAATATAATTAACAGAATGTGAGAGTTCTTGGAAAAATGTGGTCATATAGAGGTGATGATGCAAAAGGGATGGGGAAGGGTAGAGAGGGACTTTGGACAAGGGATGGAGGGACAGGACACGGGGAATGGCTTCAAAGTGAAAGAAGGGAAATTTAGATGGGATAATGGGAAGGAATTTCTCCCTGGGAGGGTGGGGAGGGACTTGGATGGAATTCCCAGAGAAGCTGTGGCTGCCCCAGCCCTGGGAGTGTCCAAGGCCAGGCTGGAGAAGAGAAGGCTCCAGGGAGACCTGAGAGCCCCTTCCAGGGCCTGAAGGGGCTCCAGGAGAGCTGGAGAGGGACTTGGGATGAGGGATGGAGGGACAGGACACAAGGAGTGGCTTCAAAGTGAAAGAGGGGAAATTTAAATGGGATATTGGGAAGGAATTCCCCCAAGAGGGTGGGGAGGCCCTGGCACAGGATGCCCAGAGAAGCTGTGGCTGCTCCAGCCCTGGGAGTGTCCAAGGCCAGGTTGGAGCACCCTGGGCTAGTGGGAGGTGCCCCTGCCCATGGCAGGGGGTGGAACTGGATGGGCTTTAAGATCCTTTCCAACCCAAACCACTGTGGGATTCTGTGAGATCAGTTTGGCCCAGGAATTCTTTGACACTTCCCACATGCCAAGGCAGGCCGGGCTCCGTGTGCCGGGAACACGCAGCACAGCAGAGGTTTGACTGATCCTGCCCAGATACAAATCCCTGTAAGCCTGGCTGAGGAGATTTACTTCAGAAGACTTTAAGAATAAGCACATTAAAACGATCATACCAAACAAACATGACCCCTCAGCTGAAAAAAGAGGGTTTAAGAGACTCAGGGATCCTTCCAGGCTTAGAGCACTTACACAACAGGGAACCAGCACGTCCAGTTTGGGCTCCTGCTGCATCCACAAGGGAAAAAATAAGTGTTCCTGACTCACCAAAGAGCTTTGCTGCCTCGAGCACAAGTGCTGTGAGGAGAGGCTGAGGGAGCTGGGGCTGTTCAGCCTGGAGAAGAGGAGGCTCAGGGGAGACCTCCTCACTCTCTACAACTCCCTGACAGGAGGGGGGAGCCAGGGGGGGGTTGGTCTCTTTTCCCAGGCAACCATCAGCAAGACAAGAGGGCTGGGTCTGAAGCTGTGCCAGGGGAGGTTTAGGTTGGATATCACGGAGAATTTCTTTGCAGAGAGGGTGCTCAGCCATTGGAATGGGCTGCCCAGGGAAGGGGTGGATTCTCCATCCCTGGAGGTTTTTAAGCTGAGACTGGATGTGGCATCAGTGCCATGGGCTGGGAACCACAGCGGGGTTGGATCAAGGGTTGGATTGATGATCTCAGAGGTCCCTTCCAACCCAGCTGATTCTCTGATTCTATGATTGATAAGCCAGAACATCTGGATTAGCCTGTCTCTCCCCACCTGAGAGGCTCCTGAATTGCCAGAGTTTGTTCAGTGGAAGCTTTTTTTTCACTTCCCGGTGTCTCGGCAAAAACCCAAATGCTCCTTTCCTGGTTTGAACCAACGGGACACACTCAGCATAACAATGCACTTAGGAATTAAACCAATCTCTCCCCAGGGAATTTTTCCCTCAAAAGAGAGGTGCTGTGCCCTGTGCACCCCACCACCCTGCCAGTGTGTTCCCTGCATCCCTGGACGTACCCGGTCGAAGGGAATCCCGTATTTCTTCAGGATGGAGGGAGAAATGAGGGTCATCTTGTGACGGAGGAAAGCA
Source organism: Pseudopipra pipra (assembly GCF_036250125.1). Taxonomy (NCBI): domain Eukaryota; kingdom Metazoa; phylum Chordata; class Aves; order Passeriformes; family Pipridae; genus Pseudopipra; species Pseudopipra pipra. The sequence goes on from NC_087575.1 coordinate 3,405,918, forward strand.
TCACATCCCTGAGAGCTCCCTGGGAAAAATCCTGTGGAGACATTCAAAGGAGGAATATCACTACAGGGGTGTCACAGCCAATGGATTTGTGAAGCAGAGACAAGGTGATAAATGAAAATCTGCCTTATTCGTGCAGATAAAACAAAAGCAGACAAGCAGGATGGCAGGAATTAGCACGTTTTTTAAAATATTGCATAAATTTTGTGACAAAAACTTGCACATGGAGACACCTAAATCATAGAAACATGGAATATCCTGAGTTGGAAGGGACCCACGAGGATTGAGTCCAACTCCTGGCCCTGCAAAGGACACCTCAAGAATCTCCCCCTGTCCCTGAGAGCGTTGACCTAAGCCTGAATTCCCTTCAAAATGAGAGTCTGCATCTAAGTCTTCTCTGTCTGGGTATAAGTATCTTGGCCAAAATATCAGTAAACCCCTGAAAATTAAGAAACATAACCTATCTCTCTTAGATTTTGGCTGGTACCCCAAACCCTGACCCCCTTTTTTCTGAATACAGACAAGGAAAAAGCCCCAGCCAAGCACTCCCACACCCTTTTTATACCTCCCCTGGTGGGCTGCTGGAATATTCTTGGGAAAGTTATACAGTTTGTTAGATTCCAGAGCAATCTGCCCTACAGACCACTCCCTGAAGGGAAAAATCAGCATGTAAATGTTAATATTCAGGGAAAAGAAAGGAAGTAAAACATCTCCCTCCCAGGCAGGGGCAGGAGGGACACGTTCAGAGGTCACTAAGAAGTGGCAGAGACAGCAGGACCTGACCCAGTCAGGACCTCAGCACCACCAAAGCCCACCTCAGTTACAGGATCCACAACCCCAAATAATTAAGAACACTAAAAACAGTGGTAAAAACTGAATAAACTTCTCAATGCCAACAAATGCAACCCCATTTTCTTCAAGATCATGTGTTTTCTCCTCTGAGTGGGTGACTCAGTGACAAGTTGTGTGTTTACAGGGATTCAAACCCATCCCCATTTAGGAAAATAAATAAGCCAAGCTCTGGAAACAAAAGTAATTGATGAGACAGAATGGAAAGGGTCTTGGAAAGAGAAAAGGATTACTGGATTCCAGGTTTTCTTACCATTTTTGTACTAAAAGCATTTCAATTAAAATGATGACTGTCTGCTACCCAGCCTGTCCTTCCTCTCTGCAGTCCCTCTTTTTAATGCACAGTTTAAGTGGCTCTCATTAAAGCCACTAATAAAGAAGCCCATTTTAAGTGATTAGCACCAATAACATGGCAACACATTACCATGCTCTCCCTGGGCTCCCCAGCTCTCCCAGGGAGCCCATTTCCAGCTCAGCTATTCATTTTCCATATTAATTGCACCCTCATTTCTCCAGAGTAAACTTGGCCCTGGCACAGCCCATGGATGGGGAGGACAGAGGGAATGGCCAGGGAGCAAAAGGGCCTCTTTGGAGCTGGAAAACATCCCCCATCCCACCTTCCAACAGGCCAGAAAACTCAAATAAAGACCAGATCACTAAAATAAAGACCAGATCACTGATAATTTCCTTCTGGTTTTATGTCACAAACCCTCCAAAAATCGATCATCTGTAAAAATTAGTTACAGACAGCAAGAAACTTAATTATCAATTCTGTCAGAGCTGGGGGGGATTTCAGAGCCTGCAGAACACAAGTCCTCTGGACTGACTGACTTCCTAGAAAAATCACTTTTTTATCTGTTAAAACCTGGCAAATGACTGAAGGGCAGCTTTGAAATGCACCATTTCTCAGCAGACAGTTCTAATATTATTTGGTTTTAGGGATCAAAGAGCTCAGTGCACAGGAACACAACACTACCCTGCCCTAGGAAATTCATGCCCAGTTGTTCTACATTTATCCCACACAATCAGCTGAACCCCTTGGCACTCTCTCCTTTTTAAATTACTTTAAAAATTATATGATTTTGTTCTATTACTTTATTCTTTTTATTTTATTATTATATTTATTACTTTTATTCTATTATTTTATTATTTTTATTCTATTTTTATATTTCTTCTTTTTATTCAATTATTTTATTATTACATTTATTCTTTTTATTCTCTTATTTTATTCTTTTTATTCTCTTATTTTATTCTTTTTATTCTATTTTTATATTTATTCTTTTTATTTGATTATTTTTATTCCTTGTATTCTATTTTATTATATTTATTCTTTTTATTCTCTTATTTTATTCTTTTTATTCCATTTTTATATTTTTTTTATTTGATTATTTTTATTCCTTGTATTCTATTTTATTATATTTCTTCTTTTTATTCAATTATTTTATTATTACATTTATTCTTTTTATTCTCTTATTTTATTCTGTATTCTATTTTATTATATTTCTTCTTTTTATTCAATTATTTTATTATTACATTTATTCTTTTTATTCTCTTATTTTATTCTTTTTATTCTCTTATTTTATTCTTTTTAGTCTCTTATTTTATTCTATTTATTTTATTCTATTATATTTATTCTTTTTATTCTATTATTTTATTCTTTTTATTCTATTTTTATATTTATTCTTTTTATTTGAATGCCTCAAAACTTAAGGCTTTTCCAAGCAATTTTAGCCGGGGTCATGGTGTGCCACAAACAGAGGCTTTGAGGAAAGGAAAAGCCCCTGCCAAGTTTTTGGGCTCCACCAAGGCAGCAGGTTCCTCCAGCAGCTCTTGGCAAGAGGAAATCCTAACAGTCAGTTCAGTGCCAGCTCTTTGTCAATCCCTTGAGAACTCCAAGCTCACCTTTTGCCAGGCGTTCCAGCCGCTTGCCGTGCTCCGGAGGGATGGCATACCTGGGAGAGATGAACAGGGAATTAAACACCAAAATGGAAAATGTAATGTCTGCAATGGAAAAACCAGCTAAAGAAAAAGGCCAGGAACGAGTGGGGGAATAACCATCAGCACAGCACACCTTGCCTGGAAATAAACCCAGATTTTATACCCCTGAAAGGCATCAGGAACACACAGTGCATGGGAGAAACCCTGGATTTTAATAAAACTCCTTAGAGGTGTGTTATTTTCTAAAAGAGCATCACAGGATTTCACAAGGTAGAAGGAAAATCGAGGAGACAAAGTGATGATCCAGCACTGGAAAACCAGAAATAAATCAGTGCAGGGAACAGCAGGTGTGTTTTCCATTGGAAACAGATCTGCAAAAATAAAATTGTGCTGAAGATTAACAAGCAAGAAATGTTGGATGGGCTGAAAAAGGTGTGAAGGAGGTGTGCTTTGGAATACAACTATTTTCTGTGCAAATAGTTTTCATTTTGTTCCAAAAAGTAAATATTCTTCCCCGTGGCTGAAGCAGTTATGGCTCAATCCTCATGTCTGTGCTGCATTTTATTGGCTGATGGGAATAATTGAATTAAATCATTCAATAATTTCTCAGTGAGGTGAATGAAAATGAAGGGCCTGCTGAGGAAAAACAACTTTAAAGGGTACAAAGAACAAACTTCTACACTTCTTAAAGTTTTGTAAGATTAGGGGTAAAAAGAGCACGAAAGGATTTGGCTGAAAATTTTTTTTGGAGTGCAAATTATTGAACATAAAACTGGAAAAACAATTAAGTGCCTGAAGTCCCAGAGGTCACAAAGAGCTGTGTGTGACCATCGTGTCCAAAAACCACTTTCCTTCCTCTTCCAAAAGCTTTCAGTTCCCTCAGTGCTTTGAATATTCACAGGAGCAAAAAAAATCAGGTGACTGAGATTTATGTGTTCAGGTTCTAAGGAGGGAAGGAAATACCCTGACAAATGATAAATACTTGAGTGTGTTTAACATGATGCCCCACGTAATCTTGCCAATGGAAATTTGTAAATCATTGGTTACACAGTGCAGAGAGTGAAACGTGGCTCTCACTGAAGAATTCTGAGAATTTACATTTGGGAGAATGGCATTTACTGCCAGCAATAAGTTCTCTTCAAAGAGAACAATAAAAAATGCATTATTTTTGCTATTTCCAATAAAGATGTCAAAGCCATCAGGCCTCATTACAACAAGCTGCAAACAGGATATTGCAGGGGGGAATTTGCACCATCTCAGCAGCAGGTGCACACATTGCTCTGCTTAGGACAGAGCTCAAAATATACCTGAGTTGAGAGGAATTTCAGCCAACTCCTCGATTTTCAAGTCTAAAACTCGAGTCTGCAATGTAAGGAGGAGCAGATAAAAGCCATCTCTCCTGTGTTACAAAATCCAAATGCACCTGCTGTGGCCTGGCAGGGTGGGAGGATAACACAGGACAGAAATCAAACACAGGGGGCTTCAAGATTTAGACATTAAGCTGATTTCAACTGATGGCTTAAAACAAAAATTTCAGGCAAAACACCGTGTAGCCCCTAATCTTGTAAAATAATAAATCCAGCAATGGACTCCCAACATCCCCTGACCAAAGTTTGACAGTGCCTTAAATTGCATAATTATCAAACAATTCAATTCCATTTGTGTGGGACAAAGCTGGGGGCTTTTATTTTACAAAGACCATTCATCACTTACATAAATGTGATAAAACTAATCCCGATCCAAAGCTCCTTTGTGGGATTAATGTCCCTTAAAACAGGGAAATGAGACATTCCATTCCTTCTGGGAAAAATGCTGAAGGATTGGGAAAGAACTAATTTATGGCTACAAGGCTGCTGATGATTAATGTAATATCCCCAGTCTACAATGCAACCTTCACTTAATTAGTGCCTGTAATTGGGAGTTGTAAAGATAAGATTAATTGAATCTTGAGGATGTTAAAAGTTTAATACATTGGAACATGGTTATTGTGTTATCTGAAACTGCAGCCTGCAAAAAGCCAAGCCAGGCTTTAGAGAACAGCCCGTGGAGAGACAAAGGAAAAGGACTTGCTTGGATAGAAACCAGCCAGAGAGGAGGAATTTCCAGCTTATAAAAAAGAACTATATGTAATAATAGAGAAATGAAAATAGCCCAGCACAGAGTGGTAAGAGCTGACTCCCACTTTAGAAACTCACTTTTTTGTTTGGGCCGGGCTTTAGGAAGCTGAGCCCACCACACATCCCCCCCTCTGCACTTCTTTTAGAGGATTCACAAAATTAACAGCAGGAGAGGATTCAAAGTAGGTCAAATTGTGCTTTGAGTTCTGCTCACAGATCTGAGTGATTTACACAGAGACAGGCAATAAAGGCAGAACTTGGGCTGCTGTTTAGAGCCAGCAAGAGGAACAGAAGGCTGGGAACGTGTGGCACAGATTGAGCTCCATCTACACATCAGCTGATGGACTGGGAGGCAGAACAACAGTGCAAACATTCACAATTGCTGCAGTCAAAGGAGTTGCTGCAGTTTTGGAGCAATAAATAAAATTTTTTGGTGTCCTCCTGCTTCCAGTGGGAAAAACATCCAGCACGTGGCAGGGACAAAAGTCCTGGTGTGGCTCAGCCCCCACAGCTGGGGCTCAGCTCAACTGCAAAGCTTTCATTCCAGGGACAACCCCCAGGCAAAAGCACATCCAAGAATTTCCTTTTCTAGATGCACAGCTTTGAATGCTTTAACAATTTTTTTTTTTTTTGGTGGTTATTTTTCTTTAAATCTCCTGGCTAAAATATTAAATGTATTTTCTCTAGAAAAATACAAAAAAAACTCCTCCACCCTATTAAAAATCTTGAAAAAGAAAACTAAAAAATTAAGACACGTGTAAAACTCCTCCCCTCCTCTGTCCCATTCAGATCACAGACAAATGCTATCCACAAAGACAAGGACAGAGAAGGAAAAAAAAGACTTCAAAACAAGCAAAATACCACTTTTATATCAATTGGCCAAACCAGACTCAGTCTCCATGGACTGGGATGTGTCAGGACTGAGAACTGCCTGAGGCTTCCAGCCCTTGGCAGGGGCAGTTTTGGGTTAGGATTGGAGCAGGTGTGGAGCAGGACTCACCTGGATGGAGAAAGGATTTTCCACTCCCCCAAACAACCTCAAGTAAAAAGAAGTGATGGTGGCAGCATAAATATTTGAACAGCCTTTCTTAAGAGCCATCTTTTTATAGACTATTTCTGCTGCAGAGGAAAACCCTGCAAGAGCCACCAGAGAACCCAACAGTGCTGGAAACACTGACCTTGAGCCAGGGCAGAATTTGTCCCCTCCTGGTTCAACCTGGTCCCCCCAGAAAAGCCAAGTTTCTGTTGATAGTGCTAAAGCAGCAGCTGTTTGAGGGTAGATCAAAATTCCAAGGAACTGAGCCTGCAAACAAACCAAGGGACTAATTCCAAGGGTCAGCCTTGCAGTGGTTGACCAAGACAAAAGGCCAAGCTTCCCCCAAAAAGCTGCCACTCAGCAATTTGTGGGATTGCAGGGTGAATGATGTGCTGCTGCTCTGCCAGGGAACAGGAGATTTACAGGGTGGGGAAAGAAAAAACCAGCTCAGGATAAAAAAAAAGTTATAGTTACACGACTCAAATGTCACCTCACCCCAAAGTCAACAATCTTAACGTGATATCCTGAGCCTTTCCAATCACCTTTTTCTGCTTCCTACCAAAACAACACAAAGTCCCTGAAGGGGATCAAGTATCACTTGTACTCAAACAGAACTGACTGTTCTACATGAAACACTCTCAGCTTCCAAACTTGTGTCCTGAAACATTAATTCCAGCATTTCTGCTCTCTACCTCCATGTGATTCTCTGAGTTTCTGAGTTGGGGTCATAAGTTCAGAAGGTTTTGCCCCAAAGCTACAAATGTGTGAGAAAATTATCTCCTTATAATGCTAGTTTGCTTTTGTTAATATGGAATTATGGAATGGTTTGGGTTGGAAGGACCTTAAAGCCCATCCAGTGCCACCCCTGCCATGGGCAGGGACACCTCCCACCATCCCAGGTTGCTCCAACCTGGCCTTGGACACTTCCAGGGATCCAGGGGCAGCCACAGCTTCTCTGGGAATTCCATCCCAGCCCCTCCTCACCCTCCCAGGGAAGAATTTCTCCCAAATATAAGTTTAACTGGACAGTCCCCTCTTTATCCTTAACACAAAAGAAAGATCCTTCCTCTTTGCCATCATAGGATGTCATTAATAGTGTAATTTTCTTGGTGTTTTGTTTATTCCCCTGGAATGGGGCTTGATGGATGTGGATAATTATCAGACTATAAAAGCCAGCAAATGTGCTATTTTCTATCGCTCTAAATCATCAAACAAATAAAGTGTGAAACAGCATTTCTGAATACAATTTTCCCCTCTAATGGCTTAGAATTATTATCAGGAACAATGAAAATAAATAAGCAAATGTCTTGTGAGTTAAGAATTAAACAAGTGTTTCAGTAAAAAGCAGCTGACAGGCCATGCTGGGATCCAGGGATCAGTCTGGAGGCCTTGAAGGAATGATGTCACAGGGAATTCACCATGGCAGGGACAGCTTCCAGCACCAGCTGCTCCTCAGGGACCTTCCAGTCTCAGATTCTCCTCTTTGCTGCTGCTTCAAAATGGAGGAAATTCAACTTTTAGCTTTCAGTGGCCAAGAAGACATGAAAAATCTGTTCCATAACAAGCTCACACCTGTTCTCTCCCTGTTTAAGAGGAATTCTTCTCACCTGGAGCCATCCCTGCCTTTGGCAGAGGACCAGACCATCCTGTCCCTTCATCCAACCTCCCCCCAAAGCTTCCAAGACCTTTCCTTGCCACAGTTGTCACTCAAAGAGTTTTTGATAGTTACACCTTGTCTCCCCACTTAATTACACATCAGCCCCAACACAGAGCAATTAAGCAGTGATTAATTCACCAAATCCAACAACCCACTCTCTGCTGGAGTTGGGGCTCCAAGGCAGGAGGATCAACCCCAGGACTTTGGAAATGTCACTTCAGTCCTGTCCATGTGAGAAGGTAAGAAAGTTCATTGCACAGAATGTGCACAAGGGTTGCCCAAACAGGCCCCACACAGTTTAACAAACCATAATTCCTGAAATAAGGACCAGAAGCAGAACAGGAACAGCACAATGAAAATGCCCAAGCCCACGTGTCGAGCTGGGGTTAGTTTTCTGTCCTCAAAGCAGATTTAATTGTGCCAAGAACACTGACCCTCTGAAGATTCAAATGCCAACCCACTCTCAGCCACAGCAGGGATGTTGAAAAGCTGCTATTTGAATCTCTGCAAGGCAAAGTGTGTCCAGAAATGCAGAATCTGAACCCTGACCTTCAACATCTTTAGCCCCTGTGACAGCAAAGCCTCCAAAGAAAACTCCTTAGTCCATCAGGGAGATTTATCAGCCAGTAAAAGCCATTAAGGGCCACCCTTAATAGAGGGTTGGTCCCTCACTGCAAAGTTCAGATCCTGATTTTTCTAGAAGGTAAAATCTTTACTATATTCCATGTCCTCACTGTGTCAAAGCAAAGCTCAGGGGAAAAGTGGGGTTTTCCCCATAGAATATCCTGAGTTGGAAGGGACCCCCAAGGATCAGAGTCCAGCTTCTGTCCAACACTATTTTTAAGCTGGTTTGCAGACTGTATGAATAAAAAAAAAATAATAATTCAAGAAGAAGAACAGATTGTTCCTTTGTGGATAGCATTGTCACCTCCCTTTCATGGTCACCTCTCTTTTCCTCACCTTTACATTTCTCCATATTTAACCTTCCTTCACCCCTCTCTCCCAACAATTTGCTAAAATACAGAAATCAACTCCCTCTCTCCTTCTCCTCCTCAAACCTGAGCTTGGACCACACTGAACTGGCTGGAAATATCCCATTTCCCTTCTCAAGGCCGTGGGTAGGGAAGGAAATTCTCTGGCTTCCCTCTCCTGTCCCCTTCTATTGTGGCTCCTTCCCATCAGGAATGCAAACACATGCTCTGGAGATAAGATCACACATGGATCAGAGAGCTCCTTGTTCCTAGCAAAGAACCTTTATCAAGTGCCTGCAGCTTTATCTTTAATGGATCATTTCACAGGACAACAGCCCATGGAATTCAGGCTCTTTAACCACCGGTGTCAACGATTTCAAATAATGACATTTTTATTGAAATACACACAGGGAGAAAGATAAACACAGAGGTTGGGGAGTATCAGCTCCAAAAGCCATAATAAGGAGTTAATAGGTAATGACAGGACAAGATTACAGCCCCAGAACACAGCAGCTCAACCCGGGCCTTTGACAGCTCCGAAGAACACGAGCCCTGCACACAACTGGGCACATCCAACCCTCTGGGAACCAGCACTGGGAGAAAATCAGGGCAAACCCTGCCCAGCAAAGCCTGGGCAGCACCAAACACGCTTAGCACTCACCCCACAGGCCCCACCTCACTCCAGACAACCCCTTTTCCAGGCACAGAACTTCCTAATTCTCCCCAGTATGAAGAGACGGCAGCGATTTCGCTGCTGCCAGAACAGCAAGGTGAGAAACTTTTCTCCTTCCCTGCAGAAACTCCAGTTGCAATTGCAAACTCTCCCTTTGTTTTCCAGTCACAATATCTGGAGCAGAACTCTGGAGTTGGGATCAAATCCTTAGGGATTGACTGTTGCAAGATTAAGTCAAGCCCAACTTGTGCCAATCATCTACTTCTAAAAGACTCTTCAAACCCTCAAAGTTGCCATGAGCTAGAAATAGGATTAAAGAGCCATTAGTTTCAAGGAGTGACACTAGACAGGAGCTTTTTAAAATTCTGATTTTAAAGCAACATTAATTTCTAAGAGGCACAACTGAATTCCAAGATTTGCACAGAACTGAGCAATTTTCACAGCGATTCACTAACCCCAAACTCTGTGAATACAAAAAGAGATTATTTTTTTTTCCCAGAACTCCAAATGCAATTTTTAAACACTATTTTAAAAGCAGAGCATTTCAGATGAGCAACCATCTGCTCTTGGAAAGGCTCTCACTGTCCCAGTCCAGTCAGCTCCAAATGCCAGGCACAAAGCACAAAATTACAGCTCACACTGGAGTGACTCTCCTTCCACATGCAAAAATAAACCCACAGTCAGCCCCTGCCTGCAGTGAATGAGCAGCATGAAGGAGGCATTTTACTAAGAAAAGGTGTTTGGGGAAAAACATTATGAAGTCATTTATTCATTCAGTTTAGCCAAGAAGATAATTAGTATACAATTCAACAGAGATGAATGACTACAATATTCATCCCCTTGCCATCCCCTGTTATTTGTTTTGAAGAACCTGTTCACATCAGATTTATTTCCCTCAACTGGCAATCAGGTTATTAATTACTGGTTGCTTTTTGTAGTGGATACTGTAGAAAGGGGAAAGAAAAGCAAAGATTAGACTTCAAAGACCTTGTATTCTAAAATAATAGCTCGTTTCAACTGCAGAAACAAGGAGAAAAAAGGGAACCAAGGGAGATCACAGATATTTGTGTCTTGTACCAAGTGACCTGTGTGAGCTGCCTCCTTCAGCAGGCACAGCAACACGTATTCCTGAAAAAAAAATATGGATAATTGCCTACAGCAGAACAAAAGAAATCTGCTCACCTGTAATGAAAGATATTTTTAGATTAGGAAACCCCAGGTGCTAGAGGTGCAATGCCTCCACACACACTCTTCTGGGTTTTTTAAGGAGAAAAAAACCCCAGCATTCCAAAGGTTTAATTCTCCTCATCCATCAACTGCACCGTTTCAAACTCCAACTGCTTTGAAGTGAGGGCCTGTGTTCTTGTCGACATCAAAGCCAAGGGTGTTGTAGCTGAGATTTGATGAAGATCACTGAGAAAGTTTGCAAAGTTTCCTTTATTTCTTCTGTTTGATCCCCTTGGTCTGGTTGATTGGGCAGTTAGAAGTGAAGTGGGTGCAAACCCAGCCTATTTATCACTGAGAACATTAAAGAGTTAACAACTGCAGGCTCTCAGACAACACGAGTGCTATTTAAGTGCTGTCATTACCACAGGCTTCTCTTATTTTAAACCACACTTGTGCTGCACTTGCCATCACCCGACCACAATTTTCTCTGCTGAGCAGAGGGGGAAAAAAAAAAAATCCCCGCTGATTTTTGCCAGTTTAACAAAATGTGAATAAAGACAAAGCTCTGCAGCACCACCCCTGGTGCCTCCTGGCCTTCCCAAAATGTGCAAGCTCATTCCCCCCCAGGGCCCAAGTCAGATCAGGCTCAAAGAGTGGGATGGAGCAGGGAAGAATGATAGAATCACAGAATCCCAGAATCAGCTGGGTTGGAAGGGACCTCCGAGATCATCAATCCAACCCTTGATCCAACCCCGCTGTGGTTCCCAGCCCATGGCACTGATGCCACATCCAGTCTCAGCTTAAAAACCTCCAGGGATGGAGAATCCACCCCTTCCCTGGGAAGCCCATTCCAATGGCTGAGCACTCTCTCTGGGAAGAAATTCTTCCTAATATCCAACCTAAACCTCCCCTGGCACAGCTTCAGACCCAGCCCTCTTGTCTTGCTGATGGTTCCTGGGAAAAGAGACCAACCCCCCCCAGCTACAACCTCCCAGGTCACCATTTCCACCTCCAAAAACAAGGATGTGATCCCAGGTCACCATCTCCACCTTCCAACACGGGAATGTGACCCCAAATCATCATCTCCATCTTCACAAACAAAGATGTGATCCCAAATCACCATCTCCACCTTCCAAAACAAGGATGTGATCCCAGGGCACCATCTCCACCTTCAAAAACATGGATGTGATCCCAGGGCACCATCTCCACCTTCAAAAACATGGATGTGATCCCAGATCACCATCTCCACCTTCACAAACAAAGATGTGATCCCAGGGCACCATCTCCACCTTCAAAAACATGGATGTGATCCCAGGGCACCATCTCATCTTCCCAGATCATTATGGAAGGTGCAAAGAGGACCCACAGATGGGAAGGGGCTCCACTTTGCTGAGTTTGCAAGCCTCAAAACTGAACCCCAACCTCAAAAATTTATAATTTCAACAAACTAAACAGGCTCAGTAAAGATGGACAGAAAATGCACAGACTGAACACTAAAATGGCAGAGAAGTCCACACTGATTCCATGCCTTTTGCAGTGGATTTAGATGGGAATAAAAACCCAAGAGGACTCTGGAGGGGAAGCACAAACAGCACAGGGCTGAGTGGAAGGGGGTCTGAGCAGCTGAGCTCATTTCATCTGGGCTCTTCCAGAGTTGATTCCATCAGTCCCACAGCCTGGCTTGCTCTTCCTGGCATTTTCTCTCACAGGCAACACAAGTCCTGCCTCCCCAAAATGCTGTGCCTCCTCTGCAGCAGAAAAATGGCCTTTTAATAATCTACAAGAGCCTAATAAAAACCCTAAGTCTATTAAAAAGAAAAATCTCCATTTATTCCAATGGCAGCACCTGACTGGGAAGACAATCCCCGTCCCCAAGTCAGAGTTCATTCAGGTTGTGGACAACAAGCTGATCCCAGGATTTTTAAAGCAAACCACCAGTAGCACTGTCCCCTTCCTGGTGGGATTTCCCTCTTCCCTCCCCCACATTCCCACCCCCAGGATGAAGGGGCTGGGCTGGATCTCAGCAGCAGAGTGTGGTCTGTATTGATTAACTAATGACTGCAGTGCACGAAGCTTGCAAGGCTTTATTAATAACTCCCTGCTCTCAGTTATCAGGGAATTACAGGGGGATGCAATTCTGCATCTCAATATATCCCTCCTTCCATGGATCTCCCAGCAAATCAACATGCACACGGATTCTCAGGGCAGAAAGCCCCTTCCAAAGCAGCTTTCACCTCTGTTTTGGAAGAGATGGCAGAGTGAAAAGCTCTTCTGCCTGGCCATCCTTTATCTCCCTTTCCTTTTATTGCTTTTAATGAATATCACCCACTGTTCCTTCCTCTCTCCCTTTTATCAACAGAAAAGGGTCTGGCTTTGCCAAATCTGCCTGAGAGCAAATGGTGTTGCAGTTAATCCATAAATCAACCATCACCATAAATTCTGCTCTTTCTCCATCCAAAACTGCAGAGCTGTAAAACAGATTACACGGGATAGCAGAGGCAGGAAGGGAATTTGTGAGCTGTGAGGAGCCCACCACGGCCAAATGGCCTTCCCTGCCCCTCCTTTCCCCCCACTCCACCCAACAAGCCCATAAATCTCTGCTGGCAGGACCAGAACACACAAACAGCCAGTGTGGACAGTGCCTGAGAGCAAGGCAACCCCACACACCTCACGTGGAAGGGATTGAGGGAGGAAAGGCTGCAGAACCTTCTCCTGAATTCCACAACCCCAAGACACAGGAAAAGTGAAACTCTGTAAAATAAAAGTTCTCAGTATGGAGCATCAGCTCCCTCAGGGCAAAACTCAGCTGGGATTCCAGCTAATCCAGCCTGAAGAAATTCGGGATCTCCAGGGTGCCAGGGTTAGTGGGATCCCAATAACCAGCACTTACAGTCACATTTGATCCATTCAGTGATTCCACCCCCTGGGCAATGCCCTCCCAAGGAACTGAGATGGTTAGGAGGCAATAAATGATGCAAGGGACAAGTGCCCTTCCCCCCTGCTGCCACACAATTGGGTATCAAACATTAAACCAGCTGCTTTAAATGAGATTACAGCGAGCTCACGAGGAGCTGCAACACATGGGAGGGTGTGTTAAAGCCCAGAACATCACCCAGAGGAAATGGGGAGGAGGGCCCAGCATCCTGCCTGGCAAATGGAGAGGGAGAAGCTGGAAGAGTTAAGCTCCATGACTGTATTAGGTCATTTTCTTTCTCCAAGAGAGTTTTCCAGGGATTAACGTGTTCTGTCCTGGGGGGGGAAGGGGAGGACAAGAGTTCTGCTCAGGGAAAATGCAGCTGTTTAAAACAACAGTGAGAAATAAAATCAGAGTGAGATCCTCAGCATCTCAGAGCTGCAGCTGCTTCCCAAGATGCTTTCAGCCAAGGACAGAGAGGGCTCCTTGGACAATCCCCTCCCAAGGGAACAACCATGTCCTGCTTTAAATCTCCTCATCACATCTCTGGCAGAAGATGGGAGGATTCCCTGGTGCTGGTGGCAACAGTAACAGACACAACAAATGTTATTAAACTGTAAATGTTCCAAGGAAGTCATGGAATCCCAGAATGGTTTGGGTTGGAAGGGACCTCAAAGCCCACCCAGTTCCACCCCCTCCCACTATCCCAAGTTGCTCCAACTTGGCCTTGGACACTTCCAGGGATGGAGCAGCCACAACATCTTTGGACAAGTCTTCCCATGGCCTTGTCCTCCTTCACTGCTAAAGACAGACTTACCCCACACTGCTCACCTGGAGGGAAGAAAGGAGAAATTCTAAACTACTTTAACCAACAAAGTTCTGGGGTAACTCTGCACCTTCAGGTTTTCAGGCTTCCACAAGGCAGAATTCCACTGTAATTGTGTCTGTGACCAGTGCTTCCAACTAATCATATTATTTTAAAGTTCCTTTGGTAATTTGTCCTTAATTCCACATAAACTGCTGCTCTGGCATAAAGTGTACTTTGTGATATCAAAGTCAAACAGATTAGGCATGATCCACTTCCAGAGAGGGAGTGTTTTGGAGAGGAGACGATCTAACTTAAGAGCTAAAGCTGGCTCCCTGTTTTAATTAAAGGGGATTAAACATCCATCATGATAAGGAAAAAGGGACATTTTATAAAAATCAATTACCTTCCTCAGTGTCAGCCTGGTTTAACACCTGCAGTTTCTGAGAGAAAGAACAGTGTAACAACCCACCAGTACTTGGAGATAAATTAAATACTGTTGCTGTACAGCAAGATCAGTCACAAAATAGCCAAGAAAAACAACTTTATTACCCAGTCAGGTGTTACACTGTTGACAAAACAAGACCTTGCACTTCCAAAGTGTAACATCAAATTCACAATATTGAGGTTTAAAGCTTCCCCCAGCTCTTCCCCACCCCGGGAAGCCTCCAGGTAGGGATTGTACATCTTTATCAAGAGGAAACGAAGCGATGTGGAGCATCTCAGTGTTTAAAAATATGCTTTTGGAGTTGCAAGGGCTGAGCCACACAAGTTCCTCAAATAAAATGCCATAATAACCATGAAGAATGAGGCCTGGCATTCAGTTTTGTTGCTTCTGTCATTATAAAAATGAGTTTCCACTTGACAATATGCTCAATTTTAGCTCTCAGCATAGGAACGCACGAGGTGATTACACATAATATGTATAATTGATACAGCAAAAATTCCCACCACCAGAGGTTTAATACAGGGCTGCAAAATGAAACAGATTTCAGGTTTTTTTCAAAAGTTGGAGACCATGAAAGGGTCGTAATTAAACTCCTAATGGGAGAGGGACATTTTATTGTAATTTGAGGGGGAAGAAGCAAGTCAAAGGCTCGCTCTGGCAGCTGCCTGAGGGGCTTCACACGAGGTTACACAACAGCTCCCAGCTCCTGGGGTGTCTGATGGGAAGTGCCCACACCTTCCATAATATCTCTTCAGCCTGTCAGAGCGATTTTCCAGCTAAAAACAACAGCAGTGTGAGCACAGTGTGGAGCAGAGCATGTGCCTGGGAACAGCACATCAGGAGGGATCAGCGTCTCTGGCAGGAGGTGAGTCCAACCCAAGGGGCAGGGCAGGTCCCTGCAGCACAACCAGGGCTGGAGACACACCAGTACTCCTCCTTCTTGGTCCAGCACAACAGAATTTAAGAACTAAAGGCATTGCAATCTAAATTATTTAGTGAGAAGCAGGAAAAGAGCTTGTTTTCCATTACCCCTTTCCTCTCCCTCATGGCTGGGTGACCCTTTGCTGCTCGACTGCTTCACTTTTGCTGAATAATTTTTGAAGCTGCATCCCAGGGACACAACCCTGTGCAGACACCTCTGACTGCTGCAGCCTGTCCTGCCTCTGCTGATGGAAAGGAGCAGCACCAGGAGTGTTGGCAGCAGCACTTCTCTGCAGTGACAGAGACACACATTAATCAAGGAGCTGCACGACCCAGCAGATGCTCATTAGGTCGCAGAGAGAAGCCACTTTGAGTTGTTGAGCCACAGACATTTATTTTACCTGCAATCCCAACAGGCCCCAAAGCACCTGTTTTGTAAGAGGGAACATTGCAAAGACAGGAATGAAAGGCACAAAACACTCAGTAAGAACCCTCCCTGACCCAGGAGACAGATTCCTTGTCACCAAGGTGTCAAAGTTGTCCCAAATACCACAAGAGCTCCATGAGAAGGTCCTTCAGCTCCTGCACAGCATCTCCCCTGTCAGGGGGGACTGAGGGAGCTGGGCCTGGTTAGTTTGGAGAAGATTGAGAGGGGATCTTATCAATCTGTATAAATATCTCCAAGGGGTGTCCATAGGACTGTGCCAAACTCTTTCCAGTGGTGCCCACTGACAGGACATGGAGCAGTGAATGGTCAGAAACTAAAACACAAGAAGTTCCACCTCAACATGAGCAAGAACCTCTTTCCATGGAGGTGGCAGAGCCCTGGAACAGCTGCCAAGGGAGGGTGTGGAGTCTCCCTCTCTGGTGACATTCCAAACCCACCTGGACACATTCCTGTGCCACCTGCTCTGGGTAGGTGGGATTGGACTGAATCATCTCCAGAGGTCCCTTCTAACCCTAAAAATTCTTGGGTTCTGTGAAATAATAGAGATTTTTTTGTAGAACCCACTTGAAAGAGGTCTGGGAGGGAACCTCAAGGAGCCCAACTCCTTTCTCCCCTTCCCCTTGGATGGAGACAGGGCTGGTGGCTCCTCAGCCTTCCCACAGAGCTTCCCCTGCAGAGCTGGGCTGTGGGAGACAGCCTGGATCAGAGATAAAGATAATTTATGGGAGACACCAAGGGAGAGTTATGGTTTTTAACAGGCAGTTTTGAAGCAGAATACTACCAATATACAGAGTCCTTGGTTTCACTATATAAATATCTCTGACAGCCAAACAATAACTCTGCCTCTTATTTTAGAGCTCAGAACCCAAACTGGTAGACTTCCTAACTCTCCACACTCCTGCTGTTCCCTGAGGTGCTTCCAAGATGATCACTGTCAGAGTCACAGAGTCTATAAAAAGGATGAAGGAAGCTGGGAAATTTCCACAGAGGTGGTGCCAGCAAAACAGAGTGAACATCTGAGCCATCCTTGAGCAAAGCCAGGCTGCACCACTGGAATTGCAGCAGTGCAGTCCAAGAGCTCCCCCAGCTGAGCTCTGGGATGGCTGCAACCACTTCCAGAACACGGTGAGCTGCTCAGGTACCTGGAAAGTTCCAGATCTGCTCCAAGGGATATTCAGATTTACTTTTGGAAGCTTGTTCAGGGAAGAGCTTGAGAACTCATTAACAGGAGCTGTCACAGTGAAGAACAAGGAAGAAATGACTTGGGCAAGTGGCAAACTCTTGCCTTATGCTTAAGGGAACAGCAGGGAGGCCCTGCCAAACCAGCAGTGGCATCTTGTCACAGCCCATCTAGTTCTGTGTCACACACTGGCATTTATATAAGAAAAACTCCATTGAAGGGGAAAACACTTTGCTCAGAACATGGTCTGTCCTCAAAATCCTCCTTTTCCCCCCAGCTGGGGGAGGTTCAGAGAACCAATGACTCCCAGAGAACTGCACAAACACAGAATCACTGCATAAAAATCCTCCTCTCCTTTTTTAAATAGGGGGGAAAAGTGCATTTAAAAACCAACAAACAAAGCAGGTGCAGAGCAAGTTCCTGCTTGGGTTTTTAAGCAGCGACACCTGAGCTCCTTGGTAAAAATTTCGAGCAGATTTTATGATTTCTCTTCTCTACTCCCACTCTAAGCAGCAGTGACTGAACTCCTCAACTCCTCTCAGGGGGATTTTAGCTGTTCCCCAGCTTCTCCCCAAAATTCTCAGTAGATCAGATAAAAATAAGAGCTCCCAAGAACTTCTGAAATCTGGTACTTGCCAGATGCAGTTTTGCATCTATAACTTCCAATTCTTTCTGATTTTTAACCTCTTCACCCCAACGTGCCACACAAAGGTGCTTTGAGTTTTACTCTTGGGAGGTTTGTTTTGTTTCTCTGTACAATCCCTATTTTCCACAGAAACAAGAGCAAATATAAAGATATGGCAGGAAGTTGGAACTTGATGATCCTTGAGGGCCTTTCCAACCCAAACCATTCTGGGAATCTATGAAAAAACACTCTTTAGTAAAGATGAGGCAACAGCTTCATGCAAAGAGTTTCTCATCCTTATGATATGATATCATATCACATCCTTATGATATCCACATATCAGAGCTACAATACTCCAAAAAAACCACAAAAAAACCACTAAACACTAAAAAACTGCCATCAAACCCAAGGGAAAAAAAAGGAAAACAACAAAAACCACCAAAAAAAAAACCAAAAACCAACCAGCATGAAGTGCAAGAAGAAAAGCAGTTTAAATGAGGCTACAAATACTTTGTGTATACTCCATTTAGCAGCTGTTCTTTTAAGTTTTACTCACACTGTGGGTTTGTAGAACAGCCAGTGATTTCCTGCTGCTTTTCCAGCTTCTCTTTTAAGGGTGAATTTGCTCTTATTTCTACTTTTGGAAAGTGTTAACCCTCCATTCCAGGCAGCACACGGGGTGAGTCAGAGCCCATTAACACCCAGGGGTGGAAGGAGCAGAGAGAGGGAACAGGAGGGAACAACCCAAGGCAGAGCTCGGCTCAGCTGCTCCCACAGCTCCTGGAATAAGCAGGGCTGGGTGGGACACCAGGGGAGGGAGCTCCTGGAATAAGCAGGGCTGGGTGGGACACCAGGGGAGGGAGCTCCTGGAATAAGCAGGGCTGGGTGGGGACACCAGGGGAGGGAGCTCCTGGAATAAGCAGGGCTGGGTGGGGACAGCAGGGGAGGGAGCTCCTGGAATAAGCAGGGCTGGGTGGGACACCAGGGGAGGGAGCACCGGGCTGGAGGTGACACTGTGGGATGTGGTGGGAGGGGATGAGGAGCTTCCCGTGTGCTGCGGCACCACCTGGTGGAGATGGGAACCGGGAAAGGGGCTGGAACGGGATGATTCCAGAGGAAAAACTGGCAGGATCTAAACCCAGAGAGTCCTGGAATATGCTGAGCTGGGAGAGTCCTCCAAGGATCACCAGCCCAACTCCTGGCCTTGCACAGACACCCCAACAATTCCCCCCGTCCCTGAGCGTTGTCCGAACACTCCCGGAGCTCGGGCAGGTTTGGTGCTGGAACTTTGGTGTCCCCTCTGAGGGAAGAACCTTTTCCTGAGAGCATTTCACACCCCATTTACAATCCAGAAATCCTTTTCTTCAACTCAGGCTTGTTCAACAGAGGCACCACAAGAGATCCTGCAAAAACCCACCTGAAGGAGGGAGATGAAGGATTGGGAACATCGGGAAACATCTCCCGACGTGTCAGAAGGAGTTTTAAAATTCACATTAATGCTACAGCAGATTCAGCCCCTCCTTCCACCCCTTTCCAGGGCTGGAAAAGAGCATTAGAGCCATTCATTAAAGCCTCCTGGTTCCTGGGGGCTTTTATGAGCCCACAGGCACCAACATTCCCGGAGATATTCGGTGTCACCAGGGACTCATCGGGCTGAGGGATGGGATCTCACCTGCCACTGCCAGGGCACAATGACAGCAGCTCCACTGTGACATTTAAGCTCTAATTTGCAGGCAAATGTCAATATTTATTAGTCACACCAAGATCTTCAGCAAGGTCTCTGTGGTTATACTTTTAAACTGCTCGAAAAAGACGGATATTGGCTCCTGGGAACTTATTCCAGACTTCTCTATGTTCTTAATTTCACCCTTAACTATTGATTACTTTTGTGGAAAGTTATTTTCAACCAGCCTGTGCACCAACAGTGTTAAAAGATGCTTGCAATCGTGCCAAAAATTGACTATGGAAAAATAACCCTTCGCCCTAGTTTGTCCCTGGAGCTGTAAACATATTTATGGATTTAAATAATGGAAATTTTAAAGCAACAGATGTTTCCTGCCTACAGCACAGTGCAAGAACAACAGACTTTCACTATGACAGTGCATCTGAAGCATCCACACACTCCCATCACCACTTGCTCTGCTGTGCATTAGTTTGCAAAAATCCCCCAAGTGTTGAAATCTGGTTTTAATCATGATGTCAACAAGTCTCCCTAAAAGTCAGGAATCAGGCCCTCTGAGCAAGGCAGCACGAAAGAAAGAAAGTCAAACTGCTTTTAAATGCAGAGGAGGAGAGCAGAGCAAAAAAAAGGGAATGGAGAGGTTATTAATCTGATGGAATCTGGCAGACCTGGAGAAAAGGATTTTTCAGGGCTCTCCAAGCAGAGGGCAACAGCCCTCACTTACCAGGATTTTGGCTCCCCAAAATGCAAGTAGTTGATGCTGTAGAGATCCATGTCCTCTGTGTGCCAAGCAAAAGTTGTCTTCCACATCCCAAAGTAGAGGTAGGGAGTGTTGACACCCTCTATGATAATGCCACACTCGTGTTCCACCATGTCCAGGAGGGTGTTCAGGTTGCCAATGTTCCATTCATCCACGTCCTGGAATTCAGGAGAAATGGTTGGAACTTCTCAGGAGGAATCCCAGCCCACAGCTTCCTTTCAATGCCTTAAAATGCTGGATAGAAGGGTGTTATCACCTGCATTCATTGAATTCCAGAAAGCTTTATTTCATGTTCAGTACTGACCACAGGAAGGCTCACCAGCCCCTCACTAATGTGTTCTTTGAAGAGGCATTTGCACTATAAAATACCCCACTAATTAATTAACTATTCTGTGAATAAACACAAGATAAACTCAGGGTAAAACACATTTCTCCCAAAGACACTCCAGGCAGTTTTTCTCCACCTGATGAACTTCATAATGTGACCTTAATGTGGCCAAAGAGGCAAAATCTTCCCCCTCAGCTCAGTGTTTCAGGGAAAGAACAGGGGTGACAGCCCTGGTTTTATCAATAAGACAAAAAAAGCAGCAGGTAGTTCTAAATCTGACACTTGCTTTTCTCTGCTTCAACATGAATTTGAGAATTTGAATTTCTACCATTAACTGGAGAAAATCTCAAACCTGAAGACTGATACAACCTCCAAAAGGAAACTCAGAGCCTCCTTCACTCCCTTTTTTCCAAGTGCACTTGATTTGTGAGGAGGAAACTGAGAGGGATGGGAGCATTCCCTGCTCCAGGATGCTGCTTCTGGAGCAGCAGGACAGTGAAACTCAGTCTTGAAACTTTCCAAACCCTTTTCTCAGGCTGCTCAGTCTTGAAACTTTCCAAATCAGCCTGAAAAACAACCAAACCAGGGGCAGGGAGGAAAGGGCTGAAGGAGGGAAGTGGCTGAAAAGTGAGATGATGCAGAGGGAGAAGGACTTTCAGGGACTCTCCCACCTCAATTCTTGCAGCAGTGGCAGCAGTTTGAGAACAGGAAATGATCTTTAGGTGTGATTGGTAACTCAGTTTAATTTCTGCTCACAGGAACTTGAAGGAAACCCAATGTATGTGGAGTTCAGTGCAGGAGCTACTTCTCCTAAAGAAGGAGTGTCTCACTATGTCACCTGCCCTGATCACACCAGGGAAAGAACGTGGATATTAAAAAACATTATCATTTTATATTGTAATTTATATAATTTACATTCTTTATATTATATAGTCTATCTACTTTATAGTGTAATTCTAATCCTATATTATAACAGAATGAGATACTCTCATCCAAGCACCAAATCCTAGGGATACCTGTGATGCCCATGGCTCTGAAGGCCTCAGATACCTCTGCTTATTCCAATTAATTCCACATTAAACCCCACTGATAATAAAAAGACACTTTTACATTAACACTTCCACACTCAGACAATCAGAAAACACTCCAAAAAAGAGCCACTTTCCACTCCAAAGAAAACTACAGAGGAGAGATTTAAATTATCTGCCTAAACAGGGAAAGAAGAGAAGAACCTTTATCATCTCCAGCAGAAGAGACCACGGCAGAATTACTTTAAGCAGAGGATGAAATTTCACCAAGGAAAAGCTTAAACCATTTGAATTGTGAAATAATTCAGTGTGCAGGTGCATTGTGTCCTAATGGAGCTGCTCACAAAGAAAAAATCCAAATGCAAATGATTTCAAATCCAAACACAAATAATTTGTGTTAAGAATCAAAAAAAACCTATTTTTGATGAAGCACCAATTCCTTGAAATGCTGGGAGTTTTTCTGGCTCTCTAAGGAGCTTCAGCAGAAATCTCTGGTTTATTTATTCCCTTAAAAAAAGAAACAAAACCCAAGCTATACATAATTTTTGGCCATCCACTTCATAAGAACTTGTTTAAATCATATTTTTCTACTAAAACTAAGCTTTTCCCATCTTCCTTTATGCCACCATTATCCTGAACCTCTGAAGAAGGTGGAAAGTTCAGTCTCAGTTTTGTAACGAGGGAAAAAATACTAATAAAGGCATTATTTTTTCAAGGGCGGCTCAATCAAAGAAATTATTAATTAATGAGAAAAGAGCAATCAGGAAGTTATAGAAGGAATAAAAGAGGAGCATTTCACTTACTGCATCATACAGGGAGCCACTGATGTCAGCCCCATAAATTGGAGAGACAAAGGTGAGATTCTTCCAGTACTTGCGCTCCAAGTCCTCGAAATCCTGGTGCCGAGGAGTGCAGTACCTGGGAGGGACATGGAGGAGATGGGATGTGAGAGATCCTAAGGAATATTCCCCCAGATCAACCCCTGGGAAGCAGCAGGGGTGTCAGAGCAGGAGCTGCTCAAGGTGCATTTCAGTTTTGATTTGTATCATTTGCTGCCTTTCCAGCCTTTCCACCAGACCCCTCAGGGACGGGAAGCACCAGATCCCCATCCCAAGGAAATGTGGGATGAAGTTGTTTCACGGGGAGCTGAAGGCAGGGAAAGCACTCAGGGATCAGAAAAACTTCAGAGCTTCCATTATCATGGAGTGGTTTGGGTTGGAAGAGAACTCAAAGCTCATCCAGTGCCACCCCCTGCCATGGGCAGGGACACCTCCCACTAGCCCAAGTTGCTCCAACCTGGCCTTGGACATTTCCAGGGATGGGGCAGCCACAGCTGCTCTGGGCAACCTGTGCCAGGGCCTCCCCACCTTCACAGGGAGGAATTCCTTCCTGATCCCCAATCTAAATCTCCCCTCCTTCATCTTAAAGCCATAACTGCCCAATGTCAGCATTGATTAAAACCCAGGGCACTCCAGACCTGTGGAAAAGTGACTCTGGAAACAGGATGGAACTGCAGTTTGCACCAGCTGGCTCATCCCAGCTCACTGAAGTGCTCTGCAGGGTCCCCGGGCTCTCAGGAGAGACTCGAGTCACCCGTGTGAGCTCAGGAGACATTTGTGTCACCAATGTGAGCTCAGGAGACATTTGTGTCACCCGTGTGTGCTCAGGAGACACTCCTGTCACCAATGTGAGCTCAGGAGACACTCCTGTCACCAATGTGAGCTCAGGAGACACTCCTGTCACCAATGTGAGCTCAGGAGACATTTGTGTCACCAATGTGAGCTCAGGAGACACTCGTGTCACCAATGTGAGCTCAGGAGACACTCGTGTCACCAATGTGAGCTCAGGAGACATTTGTGTCACCAGTGTGAGCTCAGGAGACACTCGTGTCACCAATGTGTGCTCAGGAGACACTCGTGTCACCAGTGTGAGCTCAGGAGACACTCGTGTCACCAATGTGTGCTCAGGAGACACTCCTGTCACCAGTGTGAGCTCAAGAGACATTCATGTCACTTGTGTGAGCTCAGGAGACACTCGTGTCACCAATGTGAGCTCAGGAGACACTCCTGTCACCAATATCAGCTCAGACACTCCAAGATATTTGTATTTCTACCTCAGCAATGGAACACATTTTCCAGAATGACCATTAATACACCAAGAGCTCCTTTTTCAGTCCCAAGCCACTATTTTCAGGAAGACTCTCAGGCAAATCTTTGAAGAATTCTTCTACACCAACTCCCAGAAAAAGCTCTGAGACGCACCAAAACCCGGCAACGCACAGACATTTTGAGCCTCTGGGTGTAAGCTTTGAAGAAAAAGCACTTTCCTCCAAACCACTTCAAATTTCACAAGGCTGCATTTCCCTTTGCAGAAGAAAAGCTTTCCCTCCAACTCCCCCCTGCCCAGTTTTGAGCACACCCCTGGACAGCACCGTACTTCTCGCTGTTGGCCAGGCGCCGATACTCCCCCACGGTCATGGGCTTCTTCTGGATGTTGTACTGGGTGAACAGCCCTGACTGCCCAGTGACCACCTGCTGGATGGGAGCTGGGATCACCATGTCATCGATGTCGTCGTAGGTTCTCCGGGGCTTCCATTCCTTGGGAGGAATCACCTGGAATTGGGGGGAGAAAAGGGAGGAATGACACTTGTTCATGACGGGCAAAAGGCAACTGCTGAGGGAAGGGCTGGGGAAGGGAAGGGATCTCATCCCAGTGCTGCAGGGCTTGGATAACAGGACACCTGCTGGGCTGACAGAGCTGCAGGGGGGCTCACAGCCCACCCAGAGCAGTCACAGAATCACAGAATCAGCTGGGTTGGAAGGGACCTCTGAGATCATCAATCCAAGCCTTGATCCAACCCCGCTGTGGTTCCCAGCCCATGGCACTGATGCCACATCCAGTCTGTCCTTAAACACCTCCAGGGATGGAGAATCCACCCCTTCCCTGGGCAGCCCATTCCAATGGCTGAGCACCCTCTCTGGGAAGAAATTCCTCCTAATCTCCAACCTAAACCTCCCCTGGCACAGCTTCAGACCCAGCCCTCTTGTCTTGCTGATGGTTGCCTGGGAAAAGAGCCCAACTCCCCCCTGGCTCCCCCCTCCTGTCAGGGAGTTGCAGAGAGTGAGGAGGTCTCCCCTGAGCCTCCTCTTCTCCAGGCTGAACAGCCCCAGCTCCCTCAGCCTCTCCTCACAGCACTTGTGCTCCAGTCCCTTCCCCAGCCTCGTTGCTCTCCTCTGGACCTGCTCCAGCCCCTCCATGTCCTTCCTGAGCTGAGGGCCCAGAACTGGACACAGCACTCCAGGGGTGGCCTCACCAGTGCTGAGTCCAGGCCCACACAGGATGGTCAGTGCTGATGGAAGACACAGAGTCATTCCAAGGAAATGTGCTGCATGCCAGGGGGACTGCACACCCCTTCCCTCTCTCCCCTGCCATCCCACAAAGCTGCACAGACTCCTGAGCAGCAGCTTTATCACCATGTGGCATCTCTGCAAGTCCATAACCTTTTATAGTGGCCTGAACAACCATTCCAGCAGAAGATCACTGACATTTGGGATTTCTTGAGGCTGTGAGGAGCTTTTTTGTTTCATTTGTTTGGGTTTTTTTTAACTAGAAAGGCCCAAAGGACCTGAGGGAATGGCTGGAGCTGTGCCAGAGGGGTTGGGATGATCTCAGGACAAGGTTCTTCCCCCAGAGGGTGGTTGGGCACTGCCCAGGCTCCCCAGGACAGTGGGGATGGCCCCAAGGCTGCCAGAGCTCCAGGAGGGTTTGGACAATGCTCTGAGGGACAGGGGGGGATTGTTGGGGTGTCCTGATGGTCCTTGTGGGTCCCTTCCCACTCAGGATATTCCAGGATTCTACAGAAATCCTGTTGCATCACTGCTGTTGACATTTCTGTATTTGTATGTGACAAATCAAGCCCCAACTCCTTAATTTAAGAGGGGTAAGAGGTGGAGAAGAACAAAAGAAAACCAGGGGGAACATGCCCAGAACTGTTCCCTCAGTTCTTGGAGGCTGCACAAAAAAACTGCTGCAAAGCAGGGCTGAATGGGGAAGAAAAAGCTGAAATTTTAAACCAAAGAGCTGCCACCCATCCCAGGCTCAGGAGCAGAGAACCATCACTGGGATGAAAAAATATGATATTTGCAATCTAATTGGAATTAAGGATTGACCAAAAAGAGTTGCAAAAACTGGAGGCCAAGTTGCAGGCAATGGTTCCTCCAGGGTGGGATGAGCTCAGCTTCCCTCACAAGGCTCTGAGCTGCAGTTACAAGAGAGACACGAATGAAAAGCTCAGATTAATCCTAAAAGTCAAGTGATTTCTTTACAACATCTGGAATTCACCAACAACCCTTATTACAATAATCTCCCTGGCAGACTCCTGGCAGGTAATTGCTTGTACACTTGAGTGGACAAGGAAACATTTCCTGGGAGCTCTTCATCAAGAGCCAGCTCTCTTTAGAACCGTAATAAACCCGGTAAGTGACCTATGTTTTAGAAGAAATAAGAATTATTTCATGCCTAACAGCTTTATTTCTCCTCTGTGCTTTATTAAGCCCTGCTAAATACCACACCTAACAGCTCCTTGTCAGGACAAATGATCCCAACAGCCCTGTGGTGACAGGGCCACAGAAATACTCCCTCTAATCACTGAGTCCTGGGTTTTTCCAAGCAGTTGTACTGGAATTTAGAAGCTTCACAGGAAAAGTTCTCACAGTGTTTCTTGACTTTGAGTGTAAAGATAAGGGTGGGAAGGAACTTGTTCCAGGGCCTCACCACCCTCACATGCAATAATTGCTCCCCAATATCCCACCTAACCCTGCCCCCTGGCAGTGGGAAGCCATTCCTGGCACTACAGAGATATCCAAACCTGAGATCCTTCTTTATCCCACACTCAGGGGGAGCTGAAAACCTCCCACCTGCAGCCCTTGAGGATCATGGCCACCACAATGTGTGTCCTCAGCAGAAGAACCAGGCCACAGAAACACCCTCAGCCCATGTCTGAAAGCAGAAGGGATATCCTTGCTTTCCATTTAGGGATCAGGGAAAGACATCCTGCAAGTTGACACGTCTTTATAGGACTGAAGGGAAGGGCTGGAGCTGTGCCAGGGGGGTTGGGATGGATCTCAGGGAAAGGTTCTTCCCCCAGAGGGTGGTGGGCACTGCCCAGGCTCCCCAGGGCAGTGGGCACGGCCCCAAGGCTGCCAGAGCTCCAGGAGGGTTTGGATGATGCTCTGAGGGATTGTTGGGGTGTCCTGATGATCTTTGTGGGTCCTTTCCCACTCAGAATATTCCAGGATTCTACAAATCCTGCTGCATTGTTGCTGTGGATGTTTCTGTGTTTGTAGGTGACAAATTAAGCCTCAACTCCTTAAATAAAGAGGGGCAGGGGGTGGAGAAGAACAAAAGCAAACCCTGGGGAACATGTCCAGAACTCTTGGACATGCTCTGAGGGACAGGGGGGGATTGTTGGGGTGTCCTGGGCAGGGCCTGGAGTTTGGCTGATGATCCTTGGGGGTCTCTTCCAGCTCAGTGTCCCATGACTCTACTGGAACTCCTCTGCCTCTCCTCTCTCCACAACTGAAGCAGAGATTCCAAGACCAAATTCCCAAAACACGACAAGAGATCCAACTGCTGCTGAGCAAGAGAACTTCCCACCCCCCCAACATCATCCAGAGCTTCGGGAAGGCACCTCCAGGCAGCTCCCAACTCACCTTGGCCAGCCCTGCCCGGTGAGCTCCTTGGGATTCCATGTGGGCGATGTACTTCCCGAAATCCCGGAATTCCTCCAGGCTGGGCCGGAAGGTCATGATCTTACAGCCAGGGTTCTGCGGGCTCGGGTTTTCCGACCCCATATTTCCAGGGGGGCAGCTGGGGAGGGGAAAACACAAAGGGAGAGGGGAAGAAGAGGGGCAGGAAAGAAAATCTCGGTTAAAAAATGTCGGGTTTAGTGAATTTCACAGAAAAGATGGGGAGATTTGAGAGTTTTTCTCCCCTCTGCTCCCCCAAGAGGATGTTTGTAAGTGGGGATATGAAGAGGTTCTGACCAAAAAATCCACTTAGTCAGGAAGTCCTGATACCAGGATCATCAAAGAGATTGGATATGGGCTAAATATAGACCAGGGGCTTAACATCTGCCCCCCTTCATGGCACAAAGCTGTGTCTCATCAGGATGGGGGTCACAAACCTTCCCAACACCTTCAGCATCTATTCAATGGGTAGAAGTTTTCCATCAAAATGCTCCATCCTGTTCAGTTTAGGTTCAAAACCAACAGCTTTCCCCCATGTTTGGTTTTTTTTTTCATGTGCTAGACAACATCAAAAATTCAAAAATTAGGGTTTTTTTTAAAGGTAGCTTCATTATCCTCTGTATTTGCAATGTATATAGATAAAACAAAGCATCAGATAATTCTTTAAAGAAATACTGATGCAAAATTTCAAAACATCTTGTAATGTGAAAAGCTAAATTGCTCAATTTACTTCACATTTTCAAGGGGAAAAAAAATCTCAAACAATTCAGGACGAAATCACAATTTTTAAAATGGATTTTTATTTTTAAGGTTATGCTGGAAATTTGTAAGAGAAAAAAAATGGTTTTGTGGCATTTCAGCTGCAAACATAACTCTGAAAATATTCTCCATGTCAGAGAAGCAGCACAGCCAATATCCCAAACCCTCAGGAGGTGGCAGTGCTGGGCTGTGAAGGAATAAAAAGTGCAGCAACACTGTCAAAAGTGGCTTTTAAATCCAAGGAAAATACGTGTTTGGATTTAAATTGATTTCAAACTAGCCAAGCAGTATTCCAGATGCTACCAGAAGTACTCACTGTGTCAGGGAAAACAAACTAAAACAGGGAGAATAAAATTAAAATTAAAATTATCAGTCAAAACGATGCTAAATCTGTGTTTTAATGGTTGAGTGTGGCAATGAACTCACTGCAGAGACAGCAAGTGCTCTCACCTTCTGGAATTAAACCCACTAATTTGGACAAATTCCATACCCAGGGCACCAAGGTTGCCTTTCCCATTTTTAACTGGGTAAAACCATTTTTCATTTCAGAGGCAAACCAACAGTTTTGCCTTGAAATTTTAGAAACTCCAAACTTTTAGGATTCTTCAGAGGGACTTCTGTGGAGATTTGTTTCCAAACAATGAGCTGCAAGTCTGAAGCTCTTCCCCAGGGAGCCTTCAAAGGAATTTTAGGCGTAAAATCGCAGCCTCCCAAGGCCCACTCCAGGATAAAATCCAACTGTAAATCCCAGTATTGCACAATATCCCAGAGCAAAACAAATGGAGGGAGAAGAGGTACCATTTTCA
The DNA here is from genome assembly GCF_036250125.1 of Pseudopipra pipra. Taxonomy (NCBI): domain Eukaryota; kingdom Metazoa; phylum Chordata; class Aves; order Passeriformes; family Pipridae; genus Pseudopipra; species Pseudopipra pipra. The sequence continues at coordinate 3,434,773 of NC_087575.1, forward strand.
CCACAAGAGCTGTGTTTCCAACTGAAATTGTTGCAGTTTTTAAACAAAAAAGCCCTTTAAGCAACCCCTCCACCCTCAGGGCGGCCCTGCCCGAGGAGATCCCCGGCCTCGGCACCCAGAACCAAAACTGCTCTTTCAGGATCAGGATTTGGAGGGAAGCAGCACACTGATCCAAAGCCATGAGAAGGGTTTGCTCCACAAATGTTTTGCAGGAAGACAAAAAGGAAAAGAGGGTCTCCCAGCCCTGAGATGAAGCCCAGGAGCCAGAGGTGCCAGAGCAAATATCCCAGAGCACAATATCCCAGAGCAAAACAAATGGAGGGAGAAGAGGTACCATTTTCACCACAAGAGCTGTGTTTCCAACTGAAATTGTTGCAGTTTTTAAACAAAAAAGCCCTTTAAGCAACCCCTCCACCCTCAGGGCGGCCCTGCCCGAGGAGATCCCCGGCCTTGGCACCCAGAACCAAAACTGCTCTTGCAGGGTCAGCATTTGGAGGGAAGCAGCACATTGATCCAAAGCCATGAGAAGGGTTTGCTCCACAAATGTTTTGCAGGAAGACAAAAAGGAAAAGAGGGTCTCCCAGCCCTGAGATGAAGCACAGGAGCCAGAGGTGACCGAGGTTTCCTCTGGATCACCCGGGAAAAACATCGTTCGCCGGGAAAATCGGGCTGGAGGCCGGTGGAGAAGTGAGAAATCATCCCCAAACTTCCATCCCAACACAACCTCCCTGGGAATACTTCTGCTATTTTTAAGCTGGGCCTAGAAATGCCACCAAAGTTCAGGCAGCAGGACACGCCGGGAGGAGCTGCCTCAGGAAAGGAACTCGAATTCCGTCCTGAGGGGGATCCGTGCCAGCACCATCTGCTCCAGAGAGGCCTTCCCAGTATTTGCAGCTTTCCTCACACCCAGGGAGGGGAAAAAAAATAACCAAAGCCAGGTTTTATCCTATCTTTTCCTCAAGATTGTCTCCAGGTTTTATCCCACCTTTTCTTCAAGGTTGTCTCCAGCAATTCCAATTTTTAGCCAATAAACTGGGAGCAAAGAGTCAAAATACATGCTGCATCAAAAACTACTTCATGCAAAGCTTATTCAATTAATTAAAAGGTAAAACTACTTCAGGCAAAGCTTAATCAATTAATTAAAGGGTCTTTTGCCTCCATACAAGTGACATCACCCAGAACTCTGGAATTCTGCAGAGCAGAGGCAGCAAAACACAAAATTTTTCCACGTTTAATCCCACCTAAAGGAGATTTTAACACCTACCCTAGATAATGTACGTTCATCTAATTAAACTAATTAAGGTTCTAATACAAAATGGCCAAGGAGCTCATGGGAAGGGAGAATCAGTCCAAGTATCTCAGGGAGACACATCCAAAGCCGCTGCCTGTCCGACCGTCCCCCTCCAGCTCCAAGGAGCTGGGAACACCCAGGCAAAGCTTTGGGACAAGGGAATTTCTTTCCCAGCTACTTCACACCGATGGATTTTGGATGAACAGTGGCAATATTTCCTGTCACCTCCTTCCCAGCTCCTGGTGTCCCACAGGCCGGGAGGCAGCGGGACAAGCCCAGGGCTGTCACAGCCCGGCCGAGCTGCTGCTTCCTGATGGAATTCTGAGGAGAAGGCCTCAATTAAGCAGTGCCCTAACGAGCTTCCCTCCCTCAGCATCACTGAGGGACATTTCACAGCAGAATCTGCCTGTTCTGAGCACACTGAAAGCCTCTTTCAGTGGCAGCTCTGCTGTGCTGAGGGTGAGGATGGGAACCAGCTCTTCTCTGGGCACCGTCAATGCTGAAAGGGAGGATTCAGCAGAGTCTGAGCCCCCATTAGTTCTTGAAAAGAAGGGTGGAGGTATTTGGCTCAGCTGGGCTCAATCTGGGTCTTTGTGAGAGAGTAACAACCTGAAATATTATGAAAACCTTCTAATTTTCAACCATTGTGAGGAAACACTAAACTTGTCTCCAGAGGGACGATCTCGGTGCACACAAAGAGCTGAGCTTTTAATTGCAATGACTTTTACAGGAGACTCTTCCCTCCAAAACTGAACTGAGACACTACTGTGACTGAAATCCTGTACCTGTTGCCTGAAACCTTTGTATGGCAGAGAAAAAACCCAAGACACCCAGCCAAGATCAATGACTTGTGCTTGCTAAAGGACTTCCAGGACCGGGAATCCTTCCTCCAGGAAAAGGTTTGGGACTTTCAAGTAGTTCCCCACTGCTCCCCCACTATTGATCTGGGAGGAGCAGATAATGCCAACCCTTTTGAGTCAGGGGTGACTTTGATTGAAGTTGTGACTATTGGTGGGAACAAACCTGCCTTCAGGCACCAGCACTGGAGCCAAACCCTGTGCCCACCCCCAGGGCAACGCTCAGCCATCGATCCCGATGGGAACAGTGAAACACAGCAGGATTGATCACCCAGGAGTCACTTTGTTTACTCAGGAACACCAGAAAACCAGCTTTAATCTTGCTAAACACAGTTAATACACTCACAGTTTCATGATAGACCAGAACACAGGTACCTGCAGGGCCCTTTGAAGAAGGTACCAGGTCTAAAGGTAAAGTCCTGCCCAGGTGATGAACACCCTGTGTACAAGGGACAAACCCACCTGAACCACCTCCTGCCTCTCCAAAGCTGCAGTTTGCCACCACCAACCCCACAAAAACTCCTCTCAGCTTTTTCCTAAAGGCCTTGAAGCCAAAACATAAAATGATGAAGGAAAATGCCCTCTGGAACGTACACTCCTAGGAAAAAAGGAGAAAGCAGCAAAATCTGGGAAACAAAACCCTGGCGTGGAAGCTGCAGGTGGCAAAAGTAACTTGGTGAGAGGAGGATGGACAGAGATTGTCAGAGAATCCCAGAATGGTTTGGGTTGGAACAGACCTCAGATCACCCAGTGCCACCCCCTGCCATGGGCAGGGACACCTTCTGCTAGCCCAGGGTGCTCCAACCTGGCCTTGGACAACTCCAGGGATGGGGCAGCCTGTGCCAGGGCCCCCCACCCTCCCAGGGAAGAAGTTCTTCCACACATCACACCTCAGTTTCCCCCCTGGATGCAGTGATCCAGGTGGGGTCTCATGAGAGCAGAGGAGAGGGGGAGAAGCCCCTCCTTGGATGTGCTGGCCACTCTCCTCGGGCTGCAGCCCAGGATTCCGTTGGCTTTCCGGGCTGGGAGCGCACGCTGACGGCTCACGGGGGGTTCCTGTCAACATTCCAAGAAGATTCCACGAGATTTCCCTCGGGTTGTGTTGGAAAAGGCTGCAAAGACACAGGGAAATATCCTCCCAAGTGCACCCTGCAACTGCTGCCAGCTCAGAGCAGGACACACGGCCGTGAGCCTGCACAGGGGGCGGGCACAGAGGGTGGCACTGGGGGTGGGCACAGGGGCTGGCACGGGTCTCCCACCCTGCTGAAGGAAACAGAACCCCAGGTACCAAAATTTCACAGAATAAACAAAGCTCTGGCCAGGGTTTGAAGCAGGAGGAAATCTCCCAGCAGGACCCACTTGGACAGTGCCCGAGCTCCTGCCCGTGGCCATTTGTTCCTCCCCTGTGCCAAAGGGGATGATTTGTGGGCTCACTGTCCAAAATTCGCCAGGAGTGACTCTGGTTCCAGGGCTGGGCTTTGGAACAAGGCTGGGCTTCCAGGGGGTAGGACTTTTAGGACAATGGGGCAAAGCCACCAGCTCAAACCACAGCCTCCAGCTGTCAAACATCTGCCACAGCCGCAGGAAAAGTCCTGGAGGGTTAAACTTTCTTAGGAGGCACTTCCAACAAATTCTCCTGCTGCAACATCATCTCTCCCCCCCAAATAGGAGAGTTTGTCACTCCCTGAGTTCATTGGAGTTTGTCAAACTGCACTGAGGGTTCCTGGTGCTCTCAGTGGAACTGCCCTTTCCTCACACAACACTGAACCCACAAACTCTTAATCTAATCAGTGCAGACAACAAACAGCCCTGGGTGTGGAACACCACTGAAACTGCTCTGAAATGTAAGAAAATGGAGTTCCACAGCTCATTATGCTACAAGAGGACAGTGAATTATCCAGGAAACCACTGAAGGACAACACCAAACCAAGGTAGAAAGTGTAATAAGGCCCAGATATCGAAGAGGAAAAGAAAAAAACAGAGGAGAGATAATGAGAAGATCTAAATGAGGCTCATCTAAACAGCTCTGATAATTGAAGACATAAAGAAGATGTTTTCAGCAAGAAGCACAAAAATCATTAATATACAGCAAATTATTCATTTCAGTGCTGAAAGCAGAGCAGTTCATCCTTTGGGGAAGAAATTCTGAGTGCATTCCACTCCTCAGTGCAGAAAGCTACTGGTAGGAAAAGAATTTCTAGTTTTAAGAGGGCAGAAAGATTGAGAAATGTCATATCTTAAACAAGGTTTTTAAAGCATAAAAACCAGAATCTTAAAACCTCTAAGGGAGGTTTTAAGAAATTAGAAATTTCCTAATAGAAAATACTGTAAAGGTACAAAATTAACCCACCAAAACACAGATTTTAAGCATGGCTGGATTAACTTCTGACTCACTCAGTGCTTGAGGCACTTCCCCTGCAGCAAAGCAAAAACTCTTGTTCCTTAAAAAAATTGACAAATATTAATGGAAACCTCGTGTGTTTATCTGAAGTGGCATTTTTTGCTGAATTAGGCTGGACCACAGAGGGCAGATTCCTCCATTTCCATCAACTTCCTTCCTCACTGAGCCAAGGAATCCCACCCCAACTCCCATCGATTCTCAGGGATCAGGAGCTGCTCAGCAGAACCAAAGAAAAACTTCTGCAAGACCTCAAGTCTATAAATAAACCAGGTAATCCTATATATCCCAGTTTCAGAGAAGGGTTATGTGGTGTAAGGATATCTGAGACAACTTTCCTTTCTTCCCCCTTTATTCCCAAGAATCAGATTCCAGCATTTAGACCCCAAAAAAGTGTCAATTTATAAGTTTGCAGTTCACTGTTGCTCAGGCCTGTTTTAAGCACCTGTACAATCACAGCAAGATTTTAAAGTAACACCTTTTCCCCCCTCCCCAAAAAGAAATATTTATGTCCAATTTATTATTTTTAACCTCCAAATTGCTTCGAGCTTTGTATACCCTTCATAAAGGCCAAGTAAACATCACAGAGGAAATATTTGGGAAAGAGGAACAGACACAACATTCCCATCCAGGCCCCCAGATAAACATCTACAGTGCTCGGGATTTGACAAATTGGAGTTATTTTCTAATTAATGTTACACTCCACGAGGCTCCTCCTGTGCTTGAAACCAAGCAGCACATGCAGCTCATTAAAGGAAAATCAACTTTTCCCTCCCAGCCCCCTCTTTGCTGTACAAGTGCACAGCCCCCTCCACGTTTCTTTTAACTGCAGCAAAATTATTTAGTCACAACCAGTATTTAAAAGCAAAAAAAAAAATAGAAAAAAGTGGTTAGAGTTGAGTGCAATAAATCTGTAAGGCATTAAACCAGTTTATTATGGCCTGAGGGGAGGCAGTTAACATATAATGGTTATTTCTGACTAAATCCACAGCAGAACCTCAAAAACTCACGTTTTACTGAGCAGGGGAGATAAACTCAGACTAAACCCACAGAAATCAGTCCACAAACCACCACTGAGGCCCAACCTATAACTAGAGATCTACAAACTCCAGTTTGCTGCACGACACAGGTTTTGTATTTTATTGTCTTTGCAGGATTTACTGCAAGGGTTTAGGAGTATTTCAAAAATAAATTAAAAACTTAGTTTAAAAAAAAAGGCATTTAATGTGGACTGAGCCTTCCCAGCAGCTCTGCTGTGCCCTGGTACACGAAATTCTTTTGGGTTCACTTGGAATATCAGGAATATGAGCTCAGCATTCCCAAATGTGAGACCACAGTGGAAGGAGAAACCCAGAGCAAATGAGGTTAAAAAAATTACCTCTTTTTGACATATTCCTGTTGAATGTGAACAAGATTCCCAAGTTTTAACCCCAGACACCTCGATCCAAAGCAGCAGCACTGCAAACCTTCCCATAAAAACCTTAAAATAGAGTAACCAGAGTCCATTATTCTTATGAGAAAGAAGAGCAGAAACCTTGCAAAGCAATCAGAAACCTCAATTACTGCACTGCTTTGTCCAGAAAGTTAATTCCTGTATCAGATTAATGCCTTAATAAGGACTAATTCCCAGTTTTCCTTCAACAAACCTCCCAGAACTACAAGCCTGAAGGGCTGTTCTCAGCAACTTGCTCAACCTCTTTAGGTCCCTTCAGGTTTTTATAACACAGAATTCCAAGAAATTGGATTGTTCTGGGTTTTTTTGGAGCATTTTGCCAACAGCAAATCAACCCCTGGGGTGTATTTTTGCAGCAGGGGCTCTGGGTGCTGCCCGGGGTGGGTGTGACACACTGACCCACATTCCAGGCTCAGGAGCTGGGAAATCATCTCCTGAGCAAGAGGAGGAGCCAGGAGGGGAAGAAAAGCCCCAAGGAACGGGATGAGGAGCCCCAGAATTCCCTTCAGCTGGAATAGCTGTCCTCAGGAGCACCTGGAATGACTTCAGCTCCTCCAGAATTCCCTTCAGCTGGAATAACTGTCCTCAGGTGCACCTGGAATGACTTCAGCTCCTCCAGAATTCCCTTCAGCTGGAATAGCTGTCCTCAGGAGCACCTGGAATGACTGCAGCTCCTCCAGAATTCCCTTCAGCTGGAATAGCTGTCCTCAGGTGCACCTGGAATGACTTCAGCTCCTCCAGAATTCCCTTCAGCTGGAATAACTGTCCTCAGGAGCACCTGGAATGACTTCAGCTCCTCCAGAATTCCCTTCAGCTGGAATAGCTGTCCTCAGGTGCACCTGGAATAACCTCAGCTCCTCCAGAATTCCCTTCAGCTGGAATAGCTGTCCTCAGGTGCACCTGGAATAACTGCAGCTCCTCCAGAATTCCCTTCAGCTGGAATAACTGTCCTCAGGTGCACCTGGAATAACTTCAGCTCCTCCTCTGCACTGAGAGATGAGGGGGAACCCCCTCAGTTCACACCCATTTCACACCTTTTAACCCCAAATTGCAGCTGGAAGGAGGGACCATTTAAAACTTTAATTAAAGCAAAGCCTTCAAGGTAAAATGAGAGCATTTAATCCCCCCCAGCCCCCAGCTCAGTTTTATCCAGGTCCCTCTGGAAGCTGCAGCTCCCAAACCTTGACAGGGCCAAGTGCTGCTTGTTCTGCCAACACAGAGCTGGGAAAATTCACAGAAACTTCTTATTTACAACCAAAAAAACCCCCCAGGATCCTCCCCACTCCCCTGGATGGGCATCAAAACCTGTAAAGGAGGATGAGAAAACCTCAGAAATCATCTTACCCTGCCACCAACTTCCAACATTCCCTTCTTAGGCCACAGGTTTTCTGGGAATTACAGGGTTATTTCTATGAAATCCAGGGTTTCTAACAAGTTTAGGGAATAAAAGGACCCTCCTGTGTTTTCTAAGAACCTGGGAATTATGGCTTGTTCCCAAACCTACTGATACGGCAGAGAAATATAAAAATAATTAAGTTTCAGGTCACTTTTGCCCTGAGTGAGGCACACACAGACTGGGGAAGGATTTTACATCACACAGCAAAATATAAATGTGTTCTCCCATTAAATCCAGCAGGAATATTATTGAGGAACTGCCCAATTTATAAAAGAGAACCATTTACTCCATGAAAACACAAATGAAAGTAAGTACCTTAATTAAGCCATGGTAGCAAATGACTCTATGCCCACAAACTGGGACAAGCCAGAACAAATCTGGTCCAAACCAGAGGTTAAAAAGAGAAAATCTTATTAACTTCAGTGGAAAACACCAAAAATGGACAAACACCTTTCTCATCCCACAGTGGGAAGACATTAATACCACCAAACCCATGTGGAAAATAAACAAAAAACAAGATTTCTGCCAATATTTTGCAGGACCCGAGGATTTCAAACCCTCTTTTAATTCCTGCCCAGATGACAAACCCTGATTTCATCCAGAGCAGCCCCAGAGGATCCCAGGCCCTTCCAAAGCCATTAAGCAAATCCCTCACTTGTGGGGACATATTTAGCTGCCATCCATCTCTGCTATCAACAGCTGGGGGACACCAGGCACACACTGCAAATCCTTCTCCACACAGGAACAGAGAGAAAACCCCCAGCCCAAAATCCTTCTCTGTTCCCCTGAATTCATTAAGAAAAATCAAGTTTCTTCTCCTTTTTTTTTTTTTCCCTTGCCTCAGCCTGCAGGACACAGATTATTTCAGGTCACAGGTGAACCTCCCTGCTCTTAAAAACCAGATTTCAACTTTGAAATTATATAGATACATAAAATATATAAATATAATTCCAGCCACCTGATGCCAACACATAGTTTATTGTATTGCAGCTGGACAGCCCAGGAGAAAATAAGGATACACAAAGCTGGATAAATGAATGTAAAATAACCCCACACTGCCAACATGCCCATCCAGCCAAACTGGTTTGCCCAACTCACATCAAATTTCTCGTGGCCTTTTATATGGAAATAATTCCGAGTTCTCCAGGAGTTGTCTGGGTTTTAGGGGATTTAAAACACCTGGGAAACACTCCCTCTGTTAAACCTTTAGCTGGGGAATGACAGGAGGTGAAGTGAAAACTTCCAGCACTTTGCTCCCCAGCTCAGGTTAACAGGGAAGTAACTCCCAGACCTGGATTTTCCACGTTCAAAGAAGCAGAATTACCTAAAGGAAACGGGTGGGATTGTCCCTGAAAGGGCATTTTGCTGTCAACTTCTCATCAAAAAGCTGGTGAAAACTCCCATGTGGGGAAGGCCTCACTTATAAAAACCCAAAAAGCCAAACTTGGAATGTCAGCCCTGTGCATTTTAGTCTTTCACCCACTGAGAACACTAATTTATTCTATATATATATATATTTATTTATTTATATTAAATTAAGGTCCAGTGAGTCCAAAATATATAAATATATAGAACCATTTATGTTCTGGTCTCACTGGACCAATGAAGGGAATTATTTCTTTTCCAGGAGAGAAGAAAAAAAAAAGAAGAATCCTTTGACTGAGCTTGGAGAGAATTTTCCTGTCAGAAGATGTTGCAGTGAGTGTCTCATCCACGAACACCAGCTCTGGAACGAGGAATCACGTACATCCACCTACACCTCCCTTGCAGGGGAGGAACTCCTACCACTGATGGGAAAGGAAGAGCCTTGGATTCCTCTTGGATTCCTCTTGGATTCCTTCTGGCACCGGAGGAGTCGCTCGACCTGCCCCAACTTCCTTCTCTCATTACAGGGAACCCCAAGAATTAGGAACTTGCTGTCAAAAAGCAATTACCCCCCGAGTCCTCCAACAGTTATTCCAGGTAATTGCTGAAATGTAACTGTGAGGTTTAAATTTTAGGCTTAAGGTTCCTCTGATTGTGGGAATTTTATTAGAACGGGAAAAGGAAACAGAGGAGGAAAAAGCAAAAGCTCCCAAGAAAGAAGTGATGTTGTGGGTGAAAAGGAGGGGAAATGGTATTGGGGTTTGGAGAACAGAGCTCCTTAAAATTAACTCTTTTTGGTTAAAGGAAACTTAATTTTGGAAGGGTCAGGCTTGATCTAACACAGATTTACACTGGCCCAGCACAAAGACAACCGAGAGACAGAGCAAAACTCCCCCATCCCAGGCCAGAGGAGCAGCACAGCCCCTGTGTGTGCCCCCAGCAGCTTTATTGAAACACAGAACTTAAGGAACACACACAAAACTAAATCTTATTGGTGACTTTAATTCTTTAATGCAAAGAGATCCAAACCACTCCTTCTGCAACACACCTGGATCCTAAGCAGCTCCAACACCAAGAGCCCAGGGAAAGACAAGCATCACCTTTGGATGAATCACAGAATCCTGGAATATCCTGAGTGGGAAGGAACCCACAGGGATCATCCAGCCCAACTCCTGGCCCTGCACAGACACCCCAACAATCCCCCCTGTCCCTCAGAGCGTTGTCCAAACGCTCCTGGAGCTCTTGGGAAATAACCATTCCATGAGGAGCCTGGTCAGTGCCCAACCAGCCTCTGGGGGAAGAACCTTTCCCTGAGATCCATCCCAACCCCCCCGACACAGCTCCAGCCCTTCCCTGGGTCCTGTCCCTGCTCACAGAGAGCAGAGCTCGGAGCTGCAGCCCCCGAGGAGTCTCCCCTCAGTCCCTCCTCCAGCTGAACCACCCAAGTGCCCTCAGCCGCCCCTCCTTCGGCTTCCCTTAGGAAGGGCTTCCTGAAGAGCTTCCCCTTCCACCACATCCCACCAGAGCCTAATCCAGCCTCTATTTGTTCCTGAAAACAAGGGCAAACCCTGGGACCCGGGGCAAGTCACCAAAGCGTGACCCGACAAACGAGCCCTGCGGGTCACGGGGGCTGGGACCCCCCGCTCCACCCGCCCCGGGGCCCTCACAGGGGTCAGGGGGCCCCACTCACGCCAACGGTACAAAATACACCGACGAGTAATACAAAAAATTTAAAGGGAGGATAAACGGAAGGGGAAAAAAAAAAGCCTCGGTTCGCCCCCAGGACTTTTGACAGTCCCCGGAGGAGGAAAATAGAAATTAAAGAGCCGCTGTCACGTTCCTGCCCCCGGTTTTCCCACCGCGGAACCAACCCCCGGCAGCTTTCGGCCGTCCCCAAGCCCCGGGCCCGGCCGAACCCCGCCGGGATCACCCGTTCGGTTCGCATTCACCGCACGGATCCCCGCGATCGCGGTGGGTCATCGCCCGACTGCCCCTGCCCGGGGGGATCGGGGGCACCCGGGGCCGAACGCCCTGAGGGGAAGGGGGGGGTCCCGGGGGTCTCCCGGGGGTTCCCACACAAAGCGGCGGCGGGGCCCGTCCCGTGCCGGGCCTGCGGGGAGGCGGCGGCCGGAGGGGTGCGGGGATGCGGGAGGGATCCGGGAGGGGTCCGCGATGTGGGGGAGACAGCGCCTGAGGGGCGCTGAGGGGGCGGCAGCGAGCGGGGCGGTTCGGGGGGGCTCACCCCCGGCAAAGGGCGGCGGGAGCGGGCCCGGCGCGCTGCCCGCGGCGGGGGCGGCCCCGCGGGGGGCCGTGGAGGGGGATGGCGGCGGTGCGAGGGCGGAGGGCGCGGTCCGGCCGTACCTGCCCGGGGGGTCCGTGCGCGGCGCGGGGGGCGCAGCCGAAGGGGGGTCGCCCGGGCGAGCGCAGCGCCCGCGGCCGCCACCTGCGGCCCGCCCCCCCTGCGCGCCCATTGGCCGCGCGCGGCACCGCCCGCGCCGCCATTGGCCGCGCGGCCGCCGACGGGCAGCAACCTCAGCCAATAGTGACGCCGTTCGCCGCACAACAAGGAGAGGGAGGGCGCCGATTGGCGGCTCGCGCAGTGTGACGGCCCCGCCCACACCCGCGGGCGGGGCGGAGGGGCGGCCTCGCGTCGCTCAAGGGGAGGTTCAGCCAATAGCGAGCGGAGGTTGGCACGGGGCGGCCCGCCCCCCTGCGGCCATTGGCTGTGGCGGGGGACGGGCGGGCGCGGATTGGCCGCGCGGGCTGTCCGTCGGGCGGGGCGCGCGGCGCTGGGTACGTGAGGAGCCGCACAGCGCGGGGCGGGGGCGCTGCGGCCGCGCTGCGCCAATGGCGGGGGGGGGGCACCGCCAGCGCCCCCCGCGGCCGGGCGGGGAACGGCGGGGACGGGGGGCATCGATAACGGGGGGGGGGGCATCGGTAACGGGGGGGTCATCGATAACCAGGGGGGACCGGGGGAACATCCGTGACCAGGGAGATCATCAGTGACAGGGGGGCTTCGAGGGGATCATCAGTGGTCTGGGGGATCATCAATGACCGGGGGGATCACTGATAATTAGGGTGGGGGAGCTGGGGGGGATCACCGATGACCGGGGCGATCATCAATGACTGAGGGAGCTGGGGGGACATCGAGGGGATCAACAATGGTCTCTGGGGTATCATCAATGACCAGGGGAATCATGGATGACATGGGGAGTCCTGGAGGGACATCGGGGACCGGGGGGACATCAGTAAGTGGGCAGGACCAAGCAGTCCTGGGGATCATCAATCCCATCCAGGATGGACCCCAGTGTTCAGGGGGGATCAATAATGACCAGGAGCTCCTGGGGACCATCAGTGACCAGGGGGATCATCAATCCCCATCCCCAAGGCCTCCAGCACAGCCTCACCCTCCTGGGCTGGACCCCACCCCTGGGGAGCCCCCCAGGGCACAGCCCAGGGCACGGCAGGGAAAGGGGGCTCAGGCACTGGAAGGGGCTGCCCAGGGAGGTTTGGAGTCCCCATCCTGGAGTGTCCAAGGAAGGACTGGAGGTGGCACTCAGTGGGGATCAATCACAGCTTGAACTCGATGATCCGGGAAGGCTTTTCCAACCTCAGTGATTCTGGGATTCTGTGAAGGTGTTACAGACAGCACAGAGAAGGAATAGGGTTGGAAAAGACCCCCAGGATCGAGCCCAACCCTTGCCCCAACACCACCACGGTCACTAAATGGGGGCATGGCCCCAAGTGCCACATCCACACCCTTCTGGACACCTCCAGGGATGGGCACTCCCCACGGCCTGGGCAGCCCCTCCCAGTGCCCGACCACCCCTCCCAGGAAGAAATGTTCCCAATATCCAATTAAACCTCCCCTGGCACAGCCTGAGGCCATTTCCCCTTGTCCTGTCCCTCGTTCCCTGGGAGCAGAGCCTGACCCCCACCTGGCTCCCCCCTCCTGTCAGGGGGTTGTGGAGGTGCCACAGGAGCATCCCAATCATCCCCCCCTCCAGCAGGACCATCCCCACACACCAGACTCTCTTCCCAAACTGTCTGCAATTCCAGGACCATGGAAGGCTGCCAGGACAAAGAACTATCAGGGGCACCTTTTTAATTTGAGCTCATTAAGGCCTGCAGAGCATCAGTTCTGTGCATTCCCTGGGAATTCCCAAAAATAGCTGCAAGATCCTTGGTTAGTTTTTTGCAACATTGTCACTCTCCCTTCCTAATTCCTGATCCAAAAAATACTTTGTTACCAACTCACACCTTGGATTTTTACTCCAGAATTTCACAGCAGAGATGGACACCAGAGTGCTTGGAAGTGAAACATCATCCTGTTAATCATCTCCAGCATTAAAACACAATTCCTTCATATCCACAACCCCCCTCTGTAGCACGGGAATTTTCCCAGTAGGGCTTCATAATTTGGGATTTCCAGATCCCACCACAAAGTGTCTGATTTGCAGAGAAATTCTAATTCAAGCAAAAAAAAAAAAAAACCTGACACTTCTGTAGGAAAACAAAGTTTGTTTCCCAAATTCCAAATAACAACAAAAGCAATCAACTAAGGAAGTCATTGCAGGGAGTTCTTTCAATTTAAATACAAAAACTCTTCCTCAGTTTCACTCCCTCACCCCCAATTCTTCCCATCACAGCACAGAATAAAAAGTGGAAGGACATTTTCAATCAAACCTAAATATCTGAAAGTGCTTAATGTTAACACTGACCTTAAAATAAACTTACTTTAAAGAGGGCAGGTGGTGCCACTGCTGCTTAATTTCACAGCTTTTGTTTTCAACACCATTTCTTTTCCATTTCCTTCATCTGCATTTGTGAAAAGCTCAGTGTTTGAAGCCTTTGCTTAATGGGATATAAATGCAAATTCCTGCACAAGCAACTAGGTCTGGAAACTACTCTGGAGCCTAAGAATTAAAGGAAAACAGTCAACATTTAATTTGAAAAGTTATTTATTTTGAGAACTTCAGCTTGCACATTGTACAAAAATTTGACAAATTCAACAACAACAACAACAAAAATCTATAAAATGCTGTGGGGTGGGGTTTCTTTTCCCTAACATATTAACATAATAGTTTTCCAAAGGGTAAGAGTTAAGAAAACAAAAAATAGGCACATTTGTTCCAGTCTGTCTGCAGTAAAGTGTGATTAAAAACATCCCTGTCTCGTTGAGGTATCGAACTGCAAACTTTTGTAACGGTAGAAAAATACAAAGTGAGCCTTCTCGGTGGCAGGTCCAATACAAAATGGTTCATAGAAAAAGCCAGAATTGGTTATTTTTCATTTCCAGGTTGAAATGCAGCGAAACAAAGGAAAAAAAAAACACCTTAATTCACCTATCACTAGGAAACCTGATCCTCTGCAAATCCACACTAATCACACACAGCTACAGTGTTCCACGTTACCAAAGGTCTGGCTGGCAAGTTAAAAACAATTCAGTGCTTATGAAAAAAAAACCAAAAAAAAGGAAGATCTATATGGTGATTCAGAGCCCAGTCTTCCAGCAAAGGACAAAAGGCACTTAAGGATGGCTTTAGGATATTCCACAATGGCATTTCGGGACAGAGGACAGCGCCTGGCTGAACAAATCCTTCCCTACAACGAGTCCAGTGAGGTAGTACTTCATATTGCTCCAACTACTTGGCTCTAAGCAAGCAGCTTTATGGTTTTGATAATATAAAATTAGCAGGAAATGGCTTTTTGTAAAACTTATAAAACCCCAGTTCTTACAAAAACAAAAAATAGCAAATACCCACTTGTGGTACAAAGCCAGGAACCATCTTGGACAAATTTGGAGTATCAAAATGCTGCCAAGGTGATGCACGAGTCTACCTTGATGGCCAAATCCCCAGACAGTGAAGATTGTTCTAGCAACCAAGCCATTTTTTGGAATAAAAAAAAAAAATAAAAATAAAAGGGGGGGCGTGGGGGGCACTCTGAGAACTTTCCTCATCATTAGCAGCCTCACCGGAAGCACTTTCAGTCCATTAAGAACAAATAATTCTGTGCTGAATGAATGGCAGGTTTGAGGGGAGAAAAAACACAAGAAACAAAAAAAAAAAAGAAAGTAAACTTCAACATTTAGAACAAAAAAACGAAAATCCACGAATGTACAAAAGGACAGTCCTGGGAGTTTACAGTTTTTTTTAAAAAACGAGGAAGACTTCAAACCTTTTTAGGGGGGGCCTGGGAGAACACAGCCTACAGGTTTGCTGGTTTGTTTGTTTTGCTTTTGTTTGTTTTTTTTTTAAATTAAGCCCGTGGTTTAAGTGTGAACCCAAGGGAAGGAGAAGTGCTTTAGGGAATCACCGGCCGTTGCCGTAGCCGGGGAAGAGCTGGGTCAGGATGTCCTGCAGGGCCTCGTTCACCTCCATGCTGTAGGTCTTGCCCAGGTCGTAGCGACAGGCAGGGCAGCTGTACACGTCAGCCCTGAAGGATCTGTCCAGACAGTCCTGAGGGACACAAGAATTCCCAGTTAAGGGATGTGTAATTCCGGGTTTTCAGCTGGGAAAGGCCGAGGTGGAGAGAAAACTTGGCTGTGTGCACCTCAGGGTGTTCCAACCACCATGTCCAACGCTCCCAGGAACCCAGGAAGCCAACATCGTGTTGGATTCCACATCACCTTTCTCAGAATCAAGTGGTCAAAAAAGGGTTGTTGGAAGGGATAAAGAAGCAGAGAAAGGGAAGGATCTGTCCAGACAGTCCTGAGGGACACAAGAATTCCCATTAAAGGGACGTGTGCTTCCAGGTTTTCAGCTGGGAAAGGGCCAAAGTGGAGAGAAAACTTCACCCTGTGCACCTCGGGGTGTTCCAACCACCACCCCCAACGCTCCCAGGAACCCACCATCATGTTGGATTCCACATCATCTCATCATCATCAAACCCATTAAAAGCAAAGTGGTCAAAAAAGGGTTGTTGGAAGGGATAAAGAAGCAGAGAAAGGGAAGGATCTGTCCAGACAGTCCTGAGGGACACAAGAATTCCCGGTTAAGGGACGTGTTGTTCCGGGTTTTCAGCTGGGAAAGGCCAAGGTGGAGAGAAAACTTGGCTCTGCACACCTTGAGATGTTCTAACCACCACCTCCAATGCTCCCAGGAATCCAACATCATGTTGGATTCCACGTCATCTTTCTCAGAATCAAACCCATTAAAAGCAAAGTGGTCAAGAAAGGGTTGTTGGAAGGGATAAAGAAGCAGAGAAAGGGAAGGATCTGTCCTGAGAACAGAGGGGAACAACACGGCAGCTTCTGAAAACTGCTGAGGCCAAATGGGAACTGCCTGGGTCGAGATGAACAGATGGCACAGAATGGTTTGGGGTGGAAAGGACTTTAAAGATCCCCTCAGTCCCCCCCCAGCAGTGACACTGAGCCCTCAGAGAAGCTCTCAGCACCCTGTAAAAGAATCAGGGAGGAGCAACCCCAGACTGGAACTTCCTCTAAAAGACAGGCTTTTCTATGCCAAAGAACTTGCATCAAATCATAGAGTTTTCACATATTATAGAATGGTTTGGGTTGGAAGGGACCTTAAAGTTCATCTTGTTCCACCCTCTCATTAATAATGGCCATAATGCTTATTGTTGTTTTAATTTAAGAGTCCCAGAATGGTTTGGGTTGGAAGAACCTTAAAGCTCATCTTGTTCCTCCCCCTGCCATGGGCAGGGACACCTCCCACTAGTCCAGGTTACTCCAACCTGGCCTTGGAAACTTCCAGGGCTGGGGCAGCCACAGCTTCTCTGGGAAATCCATCCCAGCCCCTCCTCACCCTCCCAGCCAAGAATTCCTTCCCAATATCCCACCTAACCCTCCCTCTGGCAGCGGGAAGCCATTCCCTGTGTCCTGTCCCTCCATCCCTTGTCCAAAGTCCCTCTAAACCTGACTGATGCTAAGGGACTAATTCCTGGCAGAAATCCCAAAGGAACCAAGCCCTGCCCAGGTTGTCTCCAGGCTGGGCTCAGCAGGGCCCAGGTTCCCTCACCTTGCACACGTTGTGTTGGCAGACGGTCGTGACGGGCCGGAACACGACCTCCTGACAGCAGATGCACAGGAAGGCCTCTTCCACTTTGTTTAGGAATTTCTGGAAAGGCAACACTGGAATCAACTTATTGCCACTACCCTCTGAAACCCAGAACCCCACCCCATGTTAAAGGTAAGGGATTATTTCGGTCATGGAAAGTTTTCCTATAAATCTCAAAGAGTAAAAACAGTCCCATTAAACGTGCTGGGGATGTCCACACTAAAATAAAACCACTGCAGGTCTGAGGCTGTTTCTTTGATGCAGCCAAGGTTTGTATCCAGGGACAGCACAGCTATAGTCATCCCTTTATTTCTGGGGATAAAGTCCCTTATTTCTGGGGATAAAGTCCCTTATTTCTGGGGATAAAGTCCCTTTGTTTCTGGGGATAAAAAGCAGGATATACCGGTCCATCTTTGAGAGCCTCTAGTACTTCATTCCACAGTTTTTCATTGGCTTCATCACTTTTTATAAGAGATTTCTGCTGGGCTGTCAGCTTGTATGGCTCAACTTTAGTTTTCTTTGGGGTCCCTGCTGGAGAGGTGACGGGTTTTTCCTCCCCACCTGAAAGAAAACACAGTGATTTTCTTTTGAACAACCAAATAAAAAAAACACCAGAAAAGAGTCATTAAGTAAAATGCACAAAAAAACCTACAAGGCTTTCTATATCCACTTGCCTACTCCACAAACCTGCTGATTTCCTTTTCCTCTTTCCTTTCCCCGGGGTATCGAACTCGTCCTCTCCACTATTTTCTTTTTCCTTGTCTTTATTTGCAACAGCTTCCAAATATCCTTCAGGATACTACAAGGAAAGAAAACAAAGAGCATCCAATGCAGACACACCAGTTCAGACTTAACAGACCAATACAGGTCCAAGGCTGACCTCTGGAGAACTGCTCCAGGGGGTAGTTTTAATCTATTTTAAGCAACACATCCCTACTCTTCTTGAAGCACTTATGCAGACTATGGAAATTTTGTACCAAAAAAAGTGAGGTTTTGCCCTTTCAGCCTCCTGATGTATAAAGAAAAAAAAATCTCACAGGAATGGAAGAATTTGTGCCCCCCCTCAGCCTGAATTGTCATGTAAGGATCATCCCCAATAAGAGCATGGAACAGAAAAATTCCTCCTATCCATCAAGTTCAGTGTCCAGGTGATGGGCCAAGGGAGTACCTGCATTGTTAGGCCAAGCTTTTTCATCCTGTCCTTTCCCTCCTTGGTCCAAGGAGCAGGTTCTTCATCATCCCTCCTGAGCAGGTAACGCCACACCAAAAATCCAGATTTCCCTGTCTCAGGCCAGTATTTCACCACCTGGAAAAGTCAGAGCGAGTCCATCACACACTGGAAAACCCCCTGGCAGAGTGCTGTGAGGAGAGGCTGAAGGAGCTGGGGGGGCTCAGCCTGGAGAAGAGGAGGCTCAGGGGAGACCTCCTCACTCTCTGCAACTCCCTGACAGGAGGGGGGAGCCAGGGGGGGTTGGTCTCTTTTCCCAGGCAACCATCAGCAAGACAAGAGGGCTGGGTCTGAAGCTGTGCCAGGGGAGGGTTAGGTTGGATATCAGGAAGAATTTCTTTGCAGAGAGGGTGCTCAGCCATTGGAATGGGCTGCCCAGGGAAGGGGTGGATCCTCCATCCCTGGAGGTTTTTAAGCTGAGACTGGATGTGGCATCAGTGCCATGGGCTGGGAACCACAGCGGGGTTGGATCAAGGGTTGGATTGATGATCCCAGAGGTCCCTTCCAACCCAGCTGATTCCATGATTCTATGATCTTTTTCTAATTCAGCCAGTGCATCCCCAAACCTCCTTACCTTGTATATCCCATCGTATCTGTTCCCTTCCACAGGGGCGTATTTGCTGTGTTTGCCTCCCTTGACATTCCTGACCACCCGGACGGGCTTCCCAGCCCTCCAGTCCTTGGCTTCTGCTCCGTGCTTGTCGTTGATGGGGGCACTGCAGTTCAGAGCCAGAGCTCTGCAACACACTCCAGTCAACTCAGGGCATTTACCAGTTTGCCTTAAATAACTCCACTTTGACACCACTTGTGTAACAGCAAGAACTCTGCAGACAGTAATTAACCCTCCTGATGGGGGGCACGTTTTAATTATTCATGACATTACCTTAATGCACCAGCACAGACCACCCCCTCCACTCAAGCCCATGCTTATTTTTAGGCTTACAAATGCTCTGGTCTCCCGAGGTGACCATGGGCTGCAAAAGCTTTCAGGAGAGAGCATGAAAACTCCTGCACCAATTTACTGCCCTGTGCCTCAAGATTCAGCCAATATTACACGTGACCCTGATACCAGTTACAGTTCTGTCCCATTAGAGTGCACTGAGAGAAGCATTTCCATTATCCAACTGATAATGGGGATGTCCACACTAAAATAAAACCACTGCAGGTCTGAGGCTGTTTCTTTGATGCAGCCAAGGTTTGTATCCAGGGACAGCACAGCTACAGTCATCCCTTTATTTCTGGGGAAAAACTCCCTTTATTTCTGGGGATAAAAAGCAGGATATACCAGTCCATCTTTGAGAGCCTCTAGTACTTCATTCCACAGTTTTTCACTGCAGCCCACAGCCCAGCCCAGCCCCAATCTTGACAGTTTTTCCTTGGATACAAACAATTCCTGCTGGTGACAGGCTGCCAGGTACCCAGGTTAGGAGGGAGCACAAGTGTTGCCAACCTGTTCATGTTGGTGAGTTTTTGGTCACAGGACTGCTCTGCCGTGCGTTTGTTCCCAGAGAGGTCCCGCCCTCCGCTCCCCGTGTAGGTGAAGGAATTCCCATGATCCTGAAACGCACATGGATGGGTTGGACATGGTCACAAAAACAACTCAGGAAAAGCAGAAGGGCAAAATCAAGCAGGTTTAGAAGGGTTTTCTCAAAACAAGGGAAGAGGCTGGGACAGAGGGGCTGGAGAGCAGCCAGGCAGGAAGGGAGCTGGGAGTGGGGATGGACAGGGAGCTGAACAGGAGCCAGAGTGTGCCCAGGGGGACAAGAGGGCCAATGGATCCTGGCCTGGGTCAGGAACAGGGTGGCCAACAGGTCCAAGGAAGTGATTCTTGCCCTGGACTCAGTGCTGGTGAGGCCACCCCTGGAGTGCTGTGTCCAGCTCTGGGCCCTCAGCTCAGGAAGGACATGGAGGGGCTGGAGCAGGTCCAGAGGAGAGCAACGAGGCTGGGGAAGGGACTGGAGCACAAGTGCTGTGAGGAGAGGCTGAGGGAGCTGGGGCTGTTCAGCCTGGAGAAGAGGAGGCTCAGGGGAGACCTCCTCACTCTCTGCAACTCCCTGACAGGAGGGGGGAGCCAGGGGGGGGTTGGTCTCTTTTCCCAGCCAACCATCAGCAAGACAAGAGGGCTGGGTCTGAAGCTGTGCCAGGGGAGGGTTAGGTTGGAGATCAGGAAGAATTTCTTTCCAGAGAGGGTGCTCAACCATTGGAATGGGCTGCCCAGGGAAGGGGTGGATTCTCCATCCCTGGAGGTTTTTAAGCTGAGACTGGATGTGGCATCAGTGCCATGGGCTGGGAACCACAGCGGGGTTGGATCAAGGGTTGGATTGATGATCTCAGAGGTCCCTTCCAACCCAGCTGATTCCATGACTCTATAATTCCAGTGTTTAAGCTCCCAAGTTCAGTCTGTGGTCCTTCCCTGAGACTGCCAGAAGAGCAGAGTCAGGGTGACAACTGTTGTCTTGTCCCACCCCTGAGCAGTGCCAAGGACCTCACGTGGCTCACACAGGATCTCCTGCAAGTGAAGATCTGGCAGCACAGATCATGAGACTCTGCTCAGACTTTGGGTGCAATGGAGACCCTGAAGAGGCAGCTGAGGATTCTGAGATCAAAAGCTGACACAGGGATATTAAACCTAGTTGAGATGATCCTGTTGCTCAGGTTGGCACATTTTTACTGTAGTTTTTCCTTGCCTGATTTTCTTCTGAAGAAAATTAAGTGAAGATGGGCAAGTGTCTGATGTGGAGTGTAAAAAGTAACTAAGGCCAAGTCTTTGTTTTAACAAGTTAGTTTGGTTCTGGGCATAAATAATCAAAATTTACTTACTATGTCATCTTCATAGCCTCCTGCCAGGACCAAGGAATAGGCCCCATCATTGCTTCTGCCATGGATCCCTGCAACATGGGGCCTGTGCACTCCGGATTCGCTCACCTGGAAAACCAGAAACACTTTGCAAGGCTCCAAACAACATGATCACCCCTTGGCCTTGGAACTGAACTAAATACTATTTCAGATTTGGGTTGAATCTGCTCTCACCACTATCCTCCAAAAAGCTCCAGGTAGAGGAAAGAAAAATAAAAATGCTTCTAAAAAAAAAAAATGAGCCATTGAGTATTTCAGTCAATTGAACAGGTGGGTAAGTTTTGTGATGTGAATTTGGAAATTTGGATCTTACTGAGATTGCTTATTAAAAAGCTCCAGGGATTTAGGAGTAATACAGATATTAAATATTTGTATAAAGAGATTGGTTTTGAAAGACTTGTAACAGCAACCTTCACCTAATGCTTAAAAAAAGATCTGCATAGGTCAGTGCTTTTTATTTCCCCAACTTTCTAACAGGATGAGAAACCTTCTTTTTTTTTAATATATGTAAATATTTGAGAGTCTCTTTCCAGGGGAACAGTGGGAGATACTACAGAACTCCAGGACAAACTCCTGGAAACAAATATGTTTGCTTTGGGTTTTTTGAGTTACCAAAAAGAGCACTAAAGAAAAATAAACCAGCACTTGATAGGCCTGGACAACACAACATTAGTTCTGGAACACTTGATCCAGACAAAGCCAGAATTCTTTCCCTCCATCCAGTGACACACACTCCAAGATTAACTGTTTCTTGGAAGAGCTGGACCATTCCCAATTTTTCCAATTTTTCAGGATTCAGCTTCATACCTGAACTCTGAATTTCCACATGGTGCCAACAGGAATGCCAGGGATTGGGCCATAGTGGTTGGAGGGGACGATGGTGCATTCCTTGGTGCGCCCGACACACGCCATGCCCTGGGTCAGAGAGACCAATGAGCCAAGAACCCAAAGGGATTTCACAGCAACACACACTGATCCTGAGAGTAAAACAGCTCTGAACTGACCTTGCCCCAGTCTCTCCTCGAGGATGAGTTGGCAGATGCCATCTTTTGTTTCTTTTTGCTTTCTTTTAATCTCTCTCCTGCTAAAACCACCTCACTGGCGTCGTTTCGACACTCGGGGCAATACCTGAAGTCAGGGAAAATAAACAAGCAGCAAAGCCTTGAATTAAAAGAGAATTCCATCAAAACATACTGAGTTATGTTACAATTTCCCATGTGAAACTAGACAGGACATGGAACCTCTCCATGCTGGAATTAGACCTGTATCAGCTGCTGTCCTTACAGCACCTTCTAAGCCACTGCTGATGTGCCAGGACAACAGCTCTGTCATAAAATCATTGCATATAATGCTGAAAGAGGGCAGAGGGAATAAAACTGTATTTTACTATCTATATGTGTATTGAAAGATGTATTTCACTATCTATCTGTCACTGTATATATTTCACATACAAACCAGCATCTGTCACAGCCTAATCTGATGATGGGGCCTGGGGACTGCCTGGAGTGACCCAGAAGAGCCACTGCACAAGTGAAGCCTCCTGGTATCAGGTTCTCATTTGGGATTTGGAAGGGACCTTAAAGTTCATCTCATTCCACCCCCTGCCATGGGCAGGGACACCTCCCACTATCCCAGGTTGCTCCAAGCTCATCCAACCTGGCCTTGGACACCTCCAGGGATGGGGCAGCCACAGCTTCTCTGGGCAACCTGTGCCAGGGCCTCCCCACCCTCCCAGGGAGGAGTTTCTTCCCAACCTGGCCTTAGGCAGGTATAGAAAACAGGCATCCAGATCCCAAAACTAGGAAAAGAAGTTGCAAGCCACTGGCTTAAAACCTACTCTCACAACCTCAAGGAAAGCTACAAAGTCCTACCAAAAAAAAAAACCCAAAACACACAAACACCTGTGCAGTTACAATATTGCCACCAAAGGGCAGCTTCAAGCCTCAGACCTCACTTTCTGCTCCTAATTAGATGGTAATTGTGATCCCCCCCCCCCACACACACCCAGAACTCACCAGTCCTCATCATCTGGGATGCTGCTGAGGGGAGGGTTGAGGCAGTAGATGTGGAAAGCCATGTCACACTCGTCACACATGAGCTGCTTGTCTGGATCTTGTTTCCCTCCACAGATGTGACAAGCACAGACTCTGCAGGTCTTGTTTGGGTTGTCCTTGCAGGCTTTACACACAGGTCCACTCTGCCCTGTGAGCAAACAGAAAGCAGAGTCAGAAAGGGCCAAGATCCAACGGAAATGGTTGAAGGAGGCACAACCAAACGTGTCCTGAGACTCTCAGACCTTTGATCCTCACAAGGACAATCAGAACACCACAGGGTAACACAGACATGCAAGAACTCCCCAAGACTCACGTTTTGGTGTTCCAGCTGGGATGGGGGAAGCAGTGCCTGGCTCCTCAATTTTATAGATTTCATCCACTAACATGATTGTGCAGTCGTTCAAGGAGTCACCAGCTTCCCTGGGAGTTGAGGAAAGCAAAAGAGATCAGACTTTGAAAGTATCCCACAGCAGGAGCTCACAGCTGTGCAGGTACCAGACTGCTCTGGTGTTAAGAATCAGATCATTTTTGTGCAATTAGAGGGTATCCCCTTTTGTCTCAGTGAGATTCCAAGCACTCAGAGCATCCCAACTATCCTTAGTGACTGTTCTGCCTCCCCTCAAAAGTATATTCCAGACTGATTCTTCTTGTATTTTATAGTTAAAAAGTCAAAATGCCTGGTGAGAGGGGAAAAAAAAAGGAATATTTTGGTAACCCTGTGGAAATTATCTAAAACTTTAAAAAAGTATATCCTTTTTTTTCCCTGAAGTTGAAAGACTCCAGGAGAGAACTGGAGTAACTTTTCATCACTTTTATAAAATGAGGGTTCATTCTACATTATCATACCTCCACAAAATATTACATTGTGAAGCCATAATGGATAATTAACACATAAACAATGCTTTGTAGTGAATATGGGGCTTCACATCCTCTCAGCATCAAGTGAATCCATGGAACAGCATCTTCTGTGATTCCTTAAAGTGTCCAGTTCCTCAGTGGAACTTAATCAAAACTGTAGCATGAAGAAGTCACTCACCCAAAAAGGACAGGTCACTTCTCACCCCTCCCCAGCACTCCTGTTGCACCATTTCTTGAGTCACTCAGACCTCGTGAAAGCTTAAGAAGAGTCGGGGAAATTCAATTTATTCCACGGGACGGATTTGCTTACCCGAGTAGGATCCTTGCATTGATCTCCCTGGTCATTTTTGTTTCCCTTTTCTGCAGGATCTCAGCATCATACCAAAAGCCCCTCTCTTTTGGTTCATCAGGGTTGTAGTTGACCATCACCACCTGTCCTACTTCCAGCTGGTGCCACTTCAGAATAGTCCGTGCTCGGGCCCGAACGTTACTGGAGCTCATCTGCACCACTCCATTCTCTGGATAACTTGGAGGGAGGGATGGAGGGACAGAGAAGGAAAATCACATTCAACATCAGTTTGATGTGCAACACAAGAATAACATCAAGAATAAAATCTCCTTCTCCCCCACAGACACAGTCAGAACCAACCTGTCTGACATTGCTGCTTGTGCACCCCGTTTAATTTGGATAACAGCATTTCATATTTCCAAAAAACACCATTCCAGCCCCCTGGAACTCCAACTGTAAAACAACCTTACAGTGACACAACCCCTGGTTTACCTTGTGGATCTCTCTGCACTAAAATTCCCAACAAAACCATGACCCAAATGACTTTCTGAGCCCAGAAGGCAGAGAACTCACTCGTCGTATTTGACGTGATAGATCACATCCTCCTCAGGCACGGCCGTGGGCCGGGCAGGCTCTGTGCAACTCTCAGCTGCTTCCCTGGGAGGTTTTTTCCTGGTCACATTCACAACCTGGGCTTCAAACCACGCTCCCATGTCCGTGTCCCGGGCGTCCACCAAGTCGTTGATCTGCACAGAGCAAAGATTGCAGGTCACCAAAGGGGATTTTCAAACCAACCACTCATTTCCAAACCCACTCAAAGCTTTCATCACCTCAGGAACTTCACCACTATCAAGATGTTTACAGATCATCTTAAAAATTAACATTTCCTTTGCTTTCCTGATCCTGTGCAGCCCTCCAGCCTGCTCAGGTTGAATTTAAAAGATTATAAATCCATTTTACACCACCAGGCTTCTCAGCAAGCACAAACCATTCTTGCTTAGTCTGTAGCAGACTTTCAAACTGTCTTGCTCACAGCCTGGCAAAGACATCACTAGATCTGTAACAAAACCCATTGAAACACACAAGGAAAATGATTCTCAACAGCTGCTTGAGATTTTCTTTTGTTCATTCAAGAAAAGTTTCAGCTTTGGCAAGTGTAGTGACTCCAAGCAAAAATATTGGGAAAGTTTTTCAAATCAAACCAGGCACTCTGAATGCCTTTTTGTTGTTGGTTTTGGGGTTTTTTTATATCAATTAATGTATTGTAGTTTTAGTTCAAAGGATAAAATGAAAAAAATGGAATATTTTGACCTAGGATGTGTCGCATTTTGTGGGTTTGTGGGTCTGTTGGTATTGTTGCCTTTGTTGTTGGAGGGTTTAATAGAGAAAAAAAAAAACAAAAAAAAGGAGCTACCCACACAATTGGGGCATAAAGGATTTTCAGGAATCCTCGACCGCAGGGGAACAATTCCCACCCGAGGGGAGATTTTAAGGAATTTTAGTTTTTTTGATGAACTCACCTTATAGAGGCCAAAGACAGGGTGGCTCCAGTCGGGCTGTGCTGCTGTGCTGGGCTGGCCCTCCAGTTCCAGGGCTCCCTCCCCGTTGTGGGAGCTCTTGTCCGAGTCGCTTTGGCCGGAGCCGCAGCCGGAGTCGGTGTCGGAGAGCTCGGGATCCTTCTCCTTGCTCCCAGCAGGAAGCACTGCTGGGCTTTGTCTGACCAGGAGCTGGACAATATCATTCAGTCCCACGCTGTAGTCGAAAAGGGAGTGACCATCTTCCATCTGCAGGGAAAGCACCAAACCAGCTGGTTATTCCCTTCTCCCCCTTCCAAACCTTCCCGCTGGAATGGTCTCCACGTGCCAAGAAAGACCACGTGGCTTTAAAACCATCCCCAGTCACTCCCTGGGCAGCTCTTCACCATCACACTTACTGTTACATTGGTGTTCTTGCTATTTTATTACTGGTTTTCTTACTTTTTTTCAAGCTACAAGAGCAAGGTTTCCATGTTGCCGTGGACTTGTTACCAGACTAAACCACCAAACCACCTCTGAGAGGTTTTGCAGCACATTTCCCTAGAAATATCAATTCTGGGAAGAAGAACTTATAAGAATTACAGATCCCCAACGTTCCCATCAGGATCTGAAGATAATGACATGTTACCTATGAATTAAAAAGAATTATTTCTTCCTTAATTCAGGCACATCCTGAACACTAACACAGACTGGTCTTTATATTGTAATTGTGTGTGATCCAGATTCTTACACCACCTCCACTAATTGTGGCATTGAGCAAAAGCCAAAGAGTTAATCACCCACTTTTCTCCAGCCAACACACAATTTTTCCACTGCAAGTAAAATCACAAGAAGACCCAATTCAACTTGAAACCACCTCATCTCTCTTTAGCGTGTCCTAATTTCACAAGCTCTGTAATTCTGAGAGTTTATTTGGCAAGTCTGGCACTGGATGTAGTCAAATCAAGACAAAAGGAGAAGTGCAGAGGCACAAATAGGTCTCTCAAGAGCTCTAAGGAGCACAAGCATTTTAGGGTTAACATGTAAGAGTGGAGCCCTCGGAGCAGTCAGGAGTTCAGACAAGCTTCCCCACATATTTAAGGTCTGACTAAGAAATTATACAGGAAATGATCATCCCCTTCCAGCCCAAACCACGAGAAAAAGCAATCCCTGGAGCTTTGTTCTCTATCAGGGGGGGAAGCAGAGCAAAAACCACAAAAATTTACACTTCACAGGAATCACTCTGATAATTCAGGTCTGATTTACGGCATCGAACGCCTACGGAACAATCCCTGGAAATCTGAGTGCACGGGAGTGATCCGGGCTTTTTTCTGGGTTTGGGGATGAAAACTCCACCAGAAATGGGTTGTTTCTGCTGGGCCAAGAGGAGGGTCACAGGCAGGGGAACAACATGAGCACAGGACACGAGTGGCAACAGGTGCAAACTGAAATGGGAGAGCTGGGACAGGAACGGGACAGGAAACCACCGAGGAGATCAAAGGACAGCGGGAAAGAAGCACCAGTGGCTGAAGACAAACCTCTAACAAAGGAGAAAGGTTTTAACTGACAACTCCTTTTCTAACCCTATTTAAAAGTTTTAATAAGAACCTGAACATTTCCAGGGATTCCCAAAAGCCAGACAAAGCAGGAGTGCAGCAGGGACAAGGACTAAGAACTCCTGGAGCTGCACAAGGAGGAATTATCTTTGTAGGGCAAGTGCATCCTGACTGAAAACTCATCATAAAATCGGTTTATCTGCACTGATTTCAGGGCAAGGCTCACAGCTGGCACCTACCCTGGACCAACCCCTCCTTTATCACCTGATTTACAACACAAACAGGTGATTAATGCACCCAAATCTCCCTTAACCCAACAGAAAGGAGGGTTAAACCCACCAGTCCTCCAGAGATGTTACACCTTCCCTCCAGCCTCTTTTTATACTGCAACTGGTGCCTCAGCTTGTTAAATTCAAGCTAATCCAGGTGTGTTCCCACATCCCACAGTCACACCTGCTAAGGACAACCTACAGGTATCTCAAGTCAGCCTCAAACAGAGGGAAAGGTGGAAAAAGCAACTGGAAGAAATTCTTTATCTCCAGCCCAGTCAGCATTTCAAGTGCTCTGTCTGAAATGAAACCCTTTGATCAACCAAGCCCCACGAAGGTTTTGCAGCACAGGGTTAAGCAGGATATGGAAAGTGTATTTGAAAACAGTTTCAGTTGACTTTAATGTTAATTTAGGGGCTTTTTTAACTCCCAGGGAGGAAAACAGTTGTACAACAGCAACCATAAAGATATTGTTGAGAAGATAATGTTATTAAAGTGTTCTGTACCCAGGGAGATTTTGATGCCAGAGCTGAAGAACTTCAAAAATCATGAGCTGCTTCTCCCAATTTACAAAGAAAAGGGGGATTTTAACGGGAAAACTTGTGAGACTCAGAAACTTTAAGCACCACAAAGGATGAAACAAAAAGGCCTGGTAACGTTCAGACACTTTGCAAAGGTGATGTCAAGGCAGAAAAGCAACATGTTAGATGGAAAATGATTAGGAAAAACTGAAAATAAAGCCCACTCTGCTGCTGGCTGCTCTCAGGGCAAACCCACGGGAGGAGCAGGGTGGGGAGTCACTAGATGGCAGCAGAACACCCCATTTCCACGCGAGAGAAAAGAAAGCAGTGAGACATAAATAAAGAAATTTAGGATAAATAGATTAATTAAAGATAAATTAATTCATTAGGAATAAATAAAGGAAATAAAAATTAATGAAAGTTAAAGAAATTGAAAATGAAGAAATCGAAAGGAAGGAAGAATTAAAGATAAAAAAAAGAAATGAGAAAGAAAATAAAAAAGAAAGACATTAAAAAGGAAGAGATTAGGAAATGAGATAGGAAGAAATGAAATAGGGAGAAATGAAATAGGAAGAAATGAAATAGGGAGAAATGAAATAGGGAGAAATGAAATAGGGAGAAATGAAATAGGGAGAAATGAAATAGAAATAATAAATGCAAAATAAATGAATAATAATAAAAAAATTAAAAATAAAATAAATAAAATAAATTAAAAACAAATAAAAAGTAAAACCAAATAAAGAACAAATAAAAATAAATAAAAATAAATAAAAATAAATAAAACTATCCCTCCCCAGCTGGAGAGCGAGAGGGTTGGGTGGGTGCCCTCCGCTGCCGCTGCGATGCTGTCAAACCCCCCCAGCCCCGCCGTGCCGGTACCTGTTTGCCGCGGTAGAAGAGCCGCTGCCGCTGGGGCTCCACGGCGAACACCTCGTGTATCCGCAGGCGCAGCTCCTCCACCTTGGTGAGCTTGGAGAGCGAGTCCACGCGGCGGGTCTCGGTGCCGTCCATGGTGCGCACCTGGATCCACATGGCGCCGGCGCTGCTCCCCCCGGGAATGCGGGACCCGCGCTCAGGCGGCGGCTCCGGGGCGGCTCCCGCGGCCCCGCCGCCCTCCCGCAACGGCCGCCCGCCATTGGCCGCCGGCCCGGCCGGCCCGCGCGCTGATTGGCCGCCGCCGGGCAGGCCCCACCCCCCCCACGCGGGAGCCTAACGGCTCCGCTCGCGACTCGCGCGCCACAATTGAAACGCGCCCGCCGCGCCCACGCGCCGGGTCTCGCGCGATCATGTAAATGAGGGAAGGGGGGGGGCAGCGCGTGCTCTTAAAGGGGCCGTCACCCTCCGCCGGCGGGGCTGGGGGCACACGGGCACCCCAGGGCCCCTCCGCCCACCCCACCCCACCCCACCCCACCCCACCCCACCCCACCCCACCCCACCCCACCCCACCCCGGCACGGCACGGCACGGCACGGCACGGCACGGCACGGCACGGCACGGCACGGCACCCGCTTGGCTTCCCACCGCGGGAAAAGCCGGGCGGTGTCACCGGGGCGGCGGTGCCGGGTTTTGGGGGGTCTCGGGTGGCCGGGGGGTCCGGCGGACTCGCGGGGGTTTGGGGGGGCCTTGAGGGGATTCCGGCGGCCTCACCTGGGTGGCCGTGCCGGGATTTGGAGGGGGGCTCCGGCGGACTCGCCGGGGTTTGGGAGGGTCTCGGGTGGGTGGGGGGTCCGGCGGACTCACTGGGGCGGTGGTGCCGGGGTTGGGGGGGGTCCAGAGGACTCACCGGGGTTTGGGGGGTCTCGGGTGAGTGGGGGGGTCCGGCGGCCTCACCCCAGTGGCCGTGCTGGGGGTCCCGGGGGGTTCCCCGGTGGCGGTGCTGGAACCGGTGCCGCCCGGCGGGGTTTGGGTGTTCTCGGGTGGGTGGGTGGGTGGGTGGGGGGTCCGGCGAACTCACGGGGGGGGGCGTTGCCGGGGTTGGGGGGGTTCGGGGGCGTCCCCGGTGGCGGTGCCGGGGTTGGGGGGGGGGGGGGATCTCGGAGGAGGGGTCCCGGCGGACTCACCGGGGCGGCGGTGCCGGGGTTGGGGGGGGTCCCTGGGGGGGTCCCCGGTGGCGGTGCTGGAGCCGGTGCCGCCCGCGCTCTCCCGCGGGCTTTGGAGTTTGGCGCGGAAAAGCCCCGTGCGCGCCCCGCGCGCGCCCATTGGCCGCCGGTGGCGGGAACGCGCGCGCGGGGCGGGGCCGCCGAACCCCCCCCCCCCCCGGGGTTTGGAAATTGGGGGGGAAGGGGGTGGACGGGACCGAGAAAACACCCGCTGGAACCGGCGCTCTTGGGGGCGGCAGCGGGGATCGCCCAGCCAGCGACATGGCTCATGACTCGGTGCCCCCCCCCGCTCCGCTGCGCGGGGGGGAAACCCCCCCCAAATTGCCAAGGCAACAGGATCCATCACCTCTCATTGTCCTAAATTGTCTATTTATTGGCCTAAAAACCGAGCCCCGGAGAGCCCCGGTGGGAGAGGGGACCCCAATGACTCCCCTCCGAGTGCACCCCACCCGAGGGGTCCCACCCCCTCCACTCCTCTAACCCACCACGGAGAGGGCTCCAGGCCCTACCGACCCCTCTGGGGGGGCTCCAGGCCCTACGTGATGCGAATAATCCGAATAACCGGAATAATCCGAATAAACCGAATAATCGGAATAATCCAAAGAATCCGCAAAAGGGCTCTAACTTCCCAGGCCAAGAGCTCTTAGGAGGGGCTTCTGGGGCTGGTGTAGGGTCCTGCTCAGGAAAAACGTGGCCTGGGTGACGAGCAGGGCCTGGGTGACACGGCAGGGCCGCGGCGTGGCCGCGTGAGCCGCCAGAAAGGGCTGGTCCGGGAGGACGTTTGTCCCCAAAACTGATGCCAGAGATGAAAACGTTCTGCTTAAAACACCCATTGGATGGGGCAAAGCATGAGCCAAGAGGAAAGATAGAAGGGATAAAAGCAGGAAAACTGGTGGTTGGGAGGGGGGAGAGACGCCGGGGTGGGGACGCGGGAATGGCGCCGCCGGAACAGCTCCGGGAGCCGCCGGCCGGACAAAGGGAACACGAGGCGCGCGGAAGGCAAAGGCAGAGCCGTGTTTCCCCTGTTCTGGCCCCCCCCAACGTGCCCCCAGAGCTCACCTCGGGCGCTACAAATATGGAAAATCGGCGGGATGTGGAGCCTTCCCAGCCCCGGGTTCGCCGGCGGCGCCTCTGCCGCGCTCCGCTGCTTCCTCGGGATCTGCTGGGGATCCCACGGACCAGCCACGGAGCGCGGGTTGGGAGCGCGGGTTGGGAGCCGCTGGCCTAGATGAGATCAGTGCTGAAGGTCTGGTGGTGTCAGGGCACAAAGCTGCGACCTGCAGCAGTCAGGCTCCGTTTCCTCTCACAGCCCAAGGCTTTGCCTTCCCAGAAAGTCACTTTTATCCCTTGTAGATGCTCTGGAGGCTTAACCTTGACCTACCACAGCCCGAGAGGGCTCTCGGATGTTACAGACCTGGCAGGGAGGAATTCCTGCCCAATATCCCATCTGACCCTGCCCTCTGGCAGTGGGAAGCCATTCCCTGTGTCCTGTCCCTCTAGGCCCTTGTCCCAAGTCCCTCTCCAGCTCTCCTGGAGCCCCTTTAGGCCCTGGAAGGGGCTCTCAGGTCTCCCTGGAGCCTTTTCCAGGTGAGCACCCCCAGCTTTCCCAGCCTGGCTCCAGAGCAGAGGGGCTCCAGCCCTTGGAGCAGCTCTGTGGCCTCCTCTGCACTCACTCCAGCAGCTCCACATCCTTATTTTGGGATCCCAGAGCTGGAGGCAGCGCTGCAGGTGGGGTCTGACCAGAGACCCCCACTAGGGTCCCATCTCATGCCCATTTAAGAACCACACACGTGTCTCCATGTGTGTCATCCCCACACGGCCTCTTTCCCATCCCAGCAGGGGAACAGGGCCTTACTCTAAGACACAGGACTGTTCATGGAAAGACCTCCCACAAGTTCTGAGGAAAAGAGCATCCCTGGAACCATCAGAGCCAAGAAACAAGCAGCCCCCACTTTCTAGAGAAGTTTTTACTCATTCAGTGAATCCCCACACAGCAAACACGGTGCTGCATCCTACACACTCCTCAGCTGGGGCCCCAAACCACTTAAATTAAGGTTCAATGAAACTTAAAATATGGCTCAATTCTAGATCATTCTAGTAGTGGAACATTGATTTCATTAGAGGCTCAATTATTTATGCTCTGCTCTTAAGGTCCCCTCTTCTACTAAAGCTGGAGTAGCTTAACCAGAACTCAGCGAGATAAAGGCCTGGGAGGATCAAGTGTCCACAAACTGTCAGAATAAGGAACATGGCTGGGTTGTAATGCAGTGATGAGCTTTATTTCCCTCCCTTTTGGACTCTTTTAGGCCTTTCTTTCCTTTGGAGTTCCAATTCTGACTGAAAACACTGTTTTGCCACCTGGTACGAGGAAACAATATGAATTCTGCCAGCAGGGACATCCAGTTCAGTTTAGGGAACCTTAAAGAATTGTTGAATTCATTTCCAAAGAGATGCACTTAGCAGGACAAAGTTCTGACAGACTCCCAGGCCATGGGACTATTGCTCAAAGTGAAGTTTTGGCACAATGTTTTAGGAGAAACCAAAGTCCAGGCCTGTACATGAGAACCACCAGCTGATTAAAACAAGTCTTGGGTGAAGAAGAATTATAATAATAGTAATGATAATAATTCTAATAACTGTAGTGAAAAGGAGAAAGGGAGGAATGAAACCCAAGGGAAACAAGAGCAGCACAACAGTTGCTCAGCACCCACTGACTCGTCCCACAGCAGGGGGATTGGCCCCAGTTGGCCCCTTCCCTGTTTCTCTACTGGGCAGGGTGTTTATGGAATGGAATATCCCTCAGTTGTCCTGGCTGTGCTCCCCCCCAGCTCCTTGAGCCCCTGGGAAACTGAGAATTCCTTGACTCAGAGTAAGCACAACTCAGCAACAACCACAACATCGGTGTGTTATCAACACTGCTCCCATCCTAAATCCAAAACACAGCTACTGGGAGGAAAATTAACTCCATCCCAGCCAAAAGCAGGACACAGGCACTGACATTTATGCTTTTACAAACACATATTCCTTGCATAGCTGTTCCCAAGGCCAAGGGATGATTCAGTCCTGTCACAAGGAGCACAGAGAGAAACCTTCCCCCAGGGGAAGCAGTGGGGCCACAGGAAAGGGGGAGCAGTGCAGGTGTGTTCCAGTTCCCACATGTTTTCTGGGATGATCCAGAGCCCAATTTCCAAAAGAACTGGGGTAAAGCTTGGCCAAACTCCAAGACTGGGGAGTGCAAAGGAGGCCTGTGTCTCTGGGGAAGCAAAAGTAGGGGCTCAGCAAGGACCTGAGATGGAGGGGACACATTTGGCAGGCCCAGGTGACATCCCCTCTCTCACCCACCAAAAACAACCAGCATTAAGTGACCCCACCTCACCTCTACCTCAGGTAGGAGGCAAAAGTGCAGGAGCAGAGGGGGGAGCAGCTGGGCATGCAGGAAACCATCCTGCAGCCTGAAAAGCAGCAGAAAGGTGAACTGGAGTACTGGGAGAGCAGCCAGGAACCATCAGGCTGTTCCCTTCCACGAGGGCACAGCAGCTGGAAGGGGAGCAGGAACCTGCCACCACCTGCCTGTTGGATGAGCTGCTGGAAGGGGAGCAGGGGCTGAGGGACCCAGGGCTACTGCTGGAAGGAAAGAAGGGGCTGGAAAGGGAACAGGGGCTGGAGAACTCGGGTGAGCTGCTGGAAGGGAAGAAGGGGCTGGAGAACCCTCCAGGTGAGCTGGGAATCCAGGCACAGGAGACAGGAGAGTCCTTTTGAGCTGATGCAGGGGGAGGGCAGCAGAGAGCTGCAGCGTGTCCTGAATCAGGAGGATGCTCTGAAGGACCAGGAGGGACCAGGAAGGTTGGCTGGGAGGCAGGAGCTGGGCTGAAGCTTTTGGTAGTCCCTGGAGGGTTGTTTTCAAGGAGGCCAGGGCACTTTGAGGGCTGTTGCCTTCAGAGGTCATCAGGCAAAGACTAGGGAGAGAAGCTGACAGGCAGGATCCTGCAAGGAATCTCCTCCTGCCACGGCCCTGCCTCCATCCCTCTGCTCTGAATCCCGACCCCCAGCCCTGCTGGACCATCTCAAGGACACTCAACATTCCCTAAGTGGTGTTTAACTCAACTTAAGTAAGCCCCCTAAGGTGCTCCAGTGAGCACCAACTGCTGCAGTGCAGGAAGCTGGAGCACGAGGGGAAAGAAAGAGTTTTTTGAGGTGATGTGACCAGCTGAAACTATTCCTGGCACCCCTTCCCCGAGGACCACGAGGCAAAATGGTGGAGGAGAGGAAAACAGGAATGTGAGGAAGCTGATGAAGTGAAGAGATGGGGCTGTCAGCAAACACCTTGAGGGCTTGGCACAGCAAGGAGTGACACTGAGCCAACCTCATCCCCTCAGTGGGCTCCAGCCAAGGCTGTGCTGGAGGCTCAGCCACACAGAGCTGCTCAGGCAGGTTGCTGGAAGCCCAAGGGTTTAACCAGGGAGCAGAATCAAAGCAACACATGGCTCAGCCCTGAATCACCACCTCTCGTGCCTGTGCCCGCCCCAGGGCAGGTGACCATGGGCTCCTGGCAGGTCCTCGTGGAGTAAATGCCTCGGGAGATCAGGGAGATCATTTCCTTTGCAGCAGAGGAATGGTTGCAGACGGGGAACTCCAGTGTCACATGTGGCCTCCGGTCCCCAAAGGGACAATGTTGAGCTGTGACGCAGCTCAGAGCAGGGAAAGGGAGCTGCTCCCAACAGCTGGGACCCAGGAGAAGGGCCTGATCCTCCAAATCCTTCACGTCCCTGCAGGGTTTCTGCTCAACAGAAATCCAAGCAGGACTGGGCCAAGGGAGAAGCACGAGGCTGGAGAGGGTTTGTCCCCAGGCAGAGCCAGGAGGCAGCTGGAAGGAGAGCTGTAAAGCTGCAGGGCTGCAGAGGGGGGGATCTCCTGGCTCCTGACAGGCACAGGAGGTGGGGGTTACACCTCTCAGCCACCTGGAGGGTTCTGCCCCGTGTCTCAAAGCTGCAGCTTTGCACAGGGCAGCAGTTCCTGACGCTCCAGCCCACACTGCTCCCTTTCCCTTCCCCAAACGTGTTTCTCCGCTTCCTCCCACGCCCTTCCCACACCCACCAAACCTCTCTGGGCTGGTTTTAGCTCAGATTTAAATCTCTGGATTTTAGGCAGTAACAAGGGGCACAGAGATGATCAGGCAAGGCTTTGCCCTGGTGTTGCAACCCCCAAAATTCAGTGTTCTGAGCCTGTTCTACCCCCAAGCAGGAGCTCTGGGCATCGGTATTTTACCCTACTATCAAAGCCACTCATTAGATATTAAACACTGCCTGGTTAATTATAATTAACACTTGTGTTAATGTGCCACTTGCCACTTCTGCTCACATTCCTCTGTGCCCCACTGCAGCCACATGAAGGTGTCTCGTGGATCACCCACTTAGGTGATGAAATACAACCTGTCTCACGAGACTTTCACCATCACCACCACAACTGGCCCACTTGGGCACTTCACATCCATGAACCCAGACAGTTTGATCCCTGACACTTAATCTGAGGAAGCAGCACTGTCCATGTCAGGCCAACACCCAGAAAAAAACACACAGGACTCATGTCTTGAATCCCAGTTCCCTGCAAAAAACCCCCCACATTTCATCAGTTCTTCAGAGGACACACAAGAGACAAGAATATCTTTTATTTTCCCTGCAACACACCACAGTTGTTAAAAGTCACCCTTCAGCTTTGATTTTAGTATAAGATATCAAACACTTCAGAACTGCAACAAACACTTCTAAACTGGGCATGTTTAGATTAGAGATAAGGAAGAAATTCTTGGCTGAGAGGGTGGGGAGGCCCTGGCACAGGTTTCCTAGAGAAGCTGTGGCTGCCCCTGGATCCCTGGAAGTGTCCAAGGCCAGGTTGGAGCAACCTGGGATAATGGAAGGTGTCCCTGCCCATGGCAGGGGGTGGAAGAAAATGATCCATAAAGTCCCTTCCAACCCAAACCATTCCGGGGTTCTGGGATTCTATAAAAGGTTCCTGGGTGATGACAGAATATGAAGTTTATGTCACACAGACAAATGCACAGAAACTGTTTTCAGCAGTGTTAAAACAAGAGGCAAAAGCCACCATTTGAAGCTCAGAGTGGACATTGGGAACTGCTTCTTCATTAGGAGCATAATGGAATACCCAGATCCAATGGATCCCACACCCAGCGTGAGATCTCCATCCCTGGCAGGTTACAAGGCTGAGCCAGACAGATCCCACAGCCCACCTGGCCTGGCAGCAGGCTGGAATTCCTGACCTCCAGAGGCCTTTTCAGCCAACAGCTCCATGCTAAGCCTGACAGGATGGGGATTCCTTCCACCCTCAAAGCTGAGGAGTGATAATTGTCGACATTTTTGTCGGCTTAACAGCACATTTTCCAAAAACCCTCCTGCTCCCCTGCCCTCATGGCAACACAGAACCAGACCCAAGGTCTCCTGCATTCAGTGGCCAAAAACAAGGTGACTCAGTCAGTTTAATAGCATTAGAAGACTTCAGGTAATTCTTACCTGTGCCTCAGTTTCCTCCCCCGCCGATCTTGCAGACAGACAACAGGAAGCTTAATTG
This sequence comes from Pseudopipra pipra, assembly GCF_036250125.1. Lineage (NCBI taxonomy): Eukaryota > Metazoa > Chordata > Aves > Passeriformes > Pipridae > Pseudopipra > Pseudopipra pipra. The sequence continues at coordinate 3,471,379 of NC_087575.1, forward strand.
ATGCTTTCAAACCAGTTTTTGAGAGCTGGAGATGAAAAGGCACAAATGGAAGAGAAAAGAAGCATTAACTGGAGTTTTGGGTATTTGTTTATAGCTATTAAAAACCACTGAACTCCCCAGAGTCCTGCATTGCTGGGCCCTCTGCAAGTAAAAAAACAAAAATCAACTCCCATCTTGAAAATCACAGCAAAGTGGAGAAACAGAAGGTTTCACCATCAGGTGTTTGCTGGAGGCAGGAACAGGCTGAGGGTGGGAGAGGCTCCTTGGGGAGGGACAGAACCTGTGCTGCAGGACAGGAGAGATTTGGCAAGAAAACACGGGGGCTGAGTGATGTTTTCACATCACAAACTCCACATCTTCCTTCCCTGGGACTTCTTGGCAACCTCTGTGATATCCTGCAAGGAGCAGCCCGAGAGCAGCCAGGGGACAATCAGGGGCTCAACTCCTGCCCCAGCACCCTCCTCCCAGTGCAGCTCCAGGGCTTGCCCTCCACGAGCAGGGCTTTGCCCCAGTGTTTGCAGGATCAGCTCACTCCAGCCAGGCCTTTCCTGGCTCCAGGAGCAATGTTTGGGGTGACATGGTGGCAGCAGGATCATCCAGCTCTGAGGTGTAGCCAAATAGGAACCATGGGAAACATGGGAACAGGAGCAGTGCCTATAGCTGACCCTGGATGAGCCCATTTCACAGGAACATGGAATGGCTCAGGCTGGAAGGGAGCACTGGGGCTCATCCAGCCCAACATCCCTGCTCAAGCAGGGTCCCCTGAGCACCCTCCTCAGGGTTGTGCTCTTTAATATCTCCAGAGGAGACTCCAAAGCCTCTCTGGGCAGCCAGGGCTCAGTCACCCACACAGTGAAGAAGTTCTTCACAACCATGGGGATGATCCCTGTAGAATTCCAGTGCCCATGTCCCTCAGCACCTGCCATGTCAGGAGGCACATCCCTCTCCACAGGGGAGCATTAGGTTGGATCTCAGGAGGAGGTTCTTCCCCAGGAGGGTGCTGGGGCACTGACCAAGCTCCCCAGGCTTCCAGAGCTCCAGGAGGGTTTGGACAACGCTCTGAGGGACAGGGTGGGATTGTTGGGGTGTCTGGGCAGGGCCAGGAGTTGGACTGATGATCCTTGGGGGTCTTTTCCCACTCAGGATATTCTGTGACTCCATGACCCCAAGGCCAAAGCTCTGGGGCATGGACACCCTCCAACAGGGTCCCCTGGGACCCCCTGTCAGGTGTGTCCCTGCTGGGGGGACAAACAGCAGCTCCCACAGCCCCCAGGGCCCTGAGGGACCCCCAGACCCTCCCCTGGGACCCCCTGTCAGGTGTGTCCCTGCTGGGGGGACAAACAGCAGCTCCCACACCCCCCAGGGCCCTGAGGGACCCCCAGACCCTCCCCTGCCACCCCCTCACCTCCCGCCCCTCCCTCTCCCACCCCCTCCCCATTGGCCAGGGTGGCACCTGCAGCCTCCCAATTGGCTCCCTGAGCTGCCCATCAGCCCCGTGGGGTATTTATTTGGGGCGACGCCCAGTGCTCCCAGTCCTGCCCGTGCCGGGAGCGGAGGAGCCGCTGAGGTTGGGCTGAGCCAGGTAAGGCTGGGCTGGAGTGCAAGGAGGGGCGGGTGGAGGTTGCGTGGGGTTTGTGACTTTTCTTGGGATCGGGGGGGACTCCCCAAGGCTGCCTCTGCTCTCGCGGGGGTTCTCCAGCCCTTTCTTGGGGGGCTCTTTGCAGCCCTCGCTGGGTTGGAGGCTGGGGTGGGTCTGGCTCCATCCCTCCAGCCCTTGGCTCCTGGCCCCGGGGCTGTGTGTGTGCCCACGGGGCTTTTCCAGCTCCCTGGAAAATCAGGGAGCCGAGTGCTGTCCCCCTGCTGCTTTCTGGGGACTTGGGGGTGTCTTGGCTTTTTGAGGCCAAAGGTGATATTTTACACCGTCGTGATGTGTCTGTGTGCCTTGGGGAAGGGCTGGAAGGCTTGGGGGGTGGAATGAGATGATCTTTAAGATCCTTTCCAACCCAAACCATCCCGGGACTCAAATCTTTCCCCGAAGGCTCCTTCCTAGCTCTGAGATGGCTCCCTGGTAACTCCGTGGATCTGTGATTGAGAAGTTTGGGGTTTAAAAGCTCTTTTCAGCTGAAGATCCCGGCTGTGCCAGGAGGTGACTCCCACCCAGGGGCAGCACGTGAGGGACACCCCCAGGGTGATGGTGTGGGAAGCAGTGGGTGCTGCAGGGGGCAGGTGATCAGTCGGGCATTCCCTTCCCATGACAGCACTGCCTGAGGCCTTTTCACATGATGGTTTGGTGTAGGCACGATAATGGTGCTTGGGAAGGGGGTGGCTGGGTGACAAAGGGACCGAACCTCTTGCTCAAGAGCCCCGTGCAGGAATCCCTGGAGGGAGCACTGGCAAACTGGATCAGCTCAGTGTTTCTCAGGACTAACAGGATTTTCAGTGTGGTGGTGGCTGCCTGGGACTGGGGATGACTGGGAAGGATTTCAATTACTGGAGCTGGTTCTGCTGAAACTTCCAGATGAAAAAGTGTTGAGCTGCTTGCTCTGCAAGGTACAGCTTCCAGCTGAAACCAAGAGGTCTGTCCCTCCTGGAAAAACTGGGAAGAAGTGCTGAGAAGCTGTTTTAATGAAAACTTCCTCTCCTCTTCCTTAAAATATCTCTTTTCCAAGGAGTGACTGACCCAGTGATGGCCACTGGTTGTGGTGTTTAATTCCTGTTGGAAGGGGGTGTGTGGGAAGCCCTGCCTGATCTGCAGAGGTGGCTTTTTGATCTTTGAGGTTCCCTAACGCTGCTGGTTTATCCGCTGCTGGTTTATCCGGAAAGGTGAGAGGGGCACCTCTGCCAGTTCCCCTGAAACTAATGCCCTGAGGCCAAAGCTGGAAACCATTGGATGCTCCTCCTAAAAGAGCCTCTGCCCTCAGGAGCATTTGCAGCCCATTCCCCACAGACATCCTGTGACCTAATTGTGCATTTTTGGGAACTGGGGTATCAGTGGCAAATCTCGACAGGAATGTAGGTAAGTGCTCTAACCACAGATACCTCTGCCCTGATTAGCCCTCCCTGCTCAGATCTAAAGCACTAAATTTAGCTTTGTTTTCCTCAATGGTCAATAAGGAATCAGCAATTAAGCTACTCAACCAGCCACCCTGGCTGTGGCTCTGTCTTCCCAAGGTAAAATCCCTCTGGAAGGGAGAAAAGCTCCCTGAGCATGAAGATCCTACTGGTGTCTGCAGGACAACACACCAGCAGCCTGTTTTCATGGAGCAAAGCTGCTTTCCACAGGGAAAATAGGAACCCTTCAGCCAAGGGGAGTTAAAGAACCAGCTCTGTGTACACTGGTCACAGAGTGAGAGAAATCAGGGAGGTGCTGATCCCAGCAGGAAAGGTACTGGCTCTTCTGCCAGGCCAGTGTGGGATGAGCCTGACCAAGGCAGGGAAATGGAGCAGCTGGGGGGGTTTGGTGCCACTGTCCTGCTGTTTGGTGCCAGCCCTTGCTCCTTCACTGACTTCAGACCTGTGCCCAACTGGGCAACAATCAGCAGTTCAGCCCTTGATCCCAGAAAATGCAACTGCAGAGTTTCATCGCCCTGAAACCACCGTTTCAAGAACTTTCTCCAGCAGTGACCTAATATTTCTCATGTAGCAATGGTATGAAATCATCTGCTCTTCACTTTCATATGAAGCAAACCACAACCAAAGCAACCAGTGATGCTGTTCCTGCTCCTCTGCCTGCTGGGACTTCCACTCCCAGCAAATCCTGCTGTGCCCTCTGGATCAGCTGACCCAGAGTTGCCAAGCACTGTGTTTTCCTGCACTCTGAAGTAAAACAAGGGCTGCCCAGCACTTTTGCAGGGGAAAGAGAAAATAAAACCACGCTGTGGGTTTGTGGAGATTTGCCCACACTGCAAATCCTGGTGTTGCAACACGTGGATTTCTCCTACCCAGAGAGCAAACCTTGTTCTGACATGACTGTGCTGAAGGATTATCCCTGGCAAGGCTGCATCCATAATTAATCCTCTGTACTTCAGAGGTGGATTCTGACCTTCTATCAGGTTTTATATCAGCCAAGGAGTTATTTCTGATTTCCATCCTCTCTTCTTCCTCCCTGTCTGTGCTGACCCTGACACTGAGACCACGGTGTCAAACTCCACAGTTTGAGCTTTTTCTACCTGTCTGGAAGTAAAATAACTGAGCAAGGGGGTTGTTTGTGGTGGTGTTGAAAGAGCTGTGCTTTGGCCCTGAGTCAGCCTGACTGGACTCAAAGGAACAGCAAACCTGCCTGAAAGCAAAGCAAGAGGAACAACCACTGACACCAAACCCCAGACTCTGGGACTGAGATTTTGACACTCAAGCCCTGCTTTGGTGGCAGAAGTTTTCTGCAAGTTCTCCCAGCCTGGTGAAGTTCAAGCTGCTTTTGCTGTGCAGTTAAATGAGGTGGGATTCCCAGAGGAATGTTGTGGCTCCTGGCTGGAAGGGGCTGGAGGTGACAACTTGTGCTGTACCACTCTGCATCCCTGCCCTGCTCAAATCTCACTGAATTCTGACTAATTGAGTGGTTAATGCAGCAATATTTGATGTTTTGCCAAGTCACCTCCTGAGATGTTTCTGGACAGTGTTAGAGCCCAGCCCAGGGCTCACAATTGGTGGTTTCACTGCTTCTCCACAGCTCTCTGTTCCCTTTTCTCAGTAAAATAAAAACCTTACATGAGACAGAGAACACAAGAAACAAGACAATGGGCTCTGCCATGAATCAGATGGCAAGTTTTTTTGGGTAGAGTCTGCCAGGGAGCCTGGAGCAGTGTGTGGCTTGGGAATCCAGTCTGGGAGGAATTTTGGTTTGAGGGTTTCCCATTGGAAAATGCTACAGCAAATCTAAGAATAGGAATTAACTGGTAGAGGAGAGGAAAACAGACTCTGTACTGAAGAACAAATGTGCCCAAACCCCTGCTGTGCCTGACTAAGGCTGAGCAGCAATCCTGGATTTATTGCCAATACTGGAGTGTCCAGATACCAACTGAGGAGGTCAGGGTAGGATGTGTTGTCCTGGGGAGGTCAACACACATTTAAATTATTGCATCATTTTACTCTTCTTTAATCCCATTATGTCATGAGAGCCTCTGAGCCTTGGTTTCACAGGAAGTGAGGACAGATTTCCTGTTTAGTAGGATGGGAAGGTAAGATTCAAGCTGGAATGCTGCAGCTGGGAAACCTGGCTCATCCTCCTGGGGAAAACTCCACAGGATTTTCATGTCCATCCCAGAGCCATGAGCCTGCCAGTGGTGCTGGAGTTGGCAGTGCTGGAAAAAAAGTCCCTCCCTATGAACACAGGCAAAGGGGGGTGACTCCAAAGTAACTCATCTGAATGTCCATTGCAGAGGATGCTCCAGAGAAAAGGGGCTATAAACAACCCCCATTCCCTGTCCCCTTGCACTGCTGGGTGGGAGGGGGTGGAGAGCTCAGGAGTAAAGTTGAGCCTGGGAAGCAGGGAGGGGTGGGAGGAAGTTGTTTTAAGATCTGGGTTTATTCCTCATTATCCCACTCTGATTTGATTGGTAACAAATGACTTTTCCCCAAGTTGAGCCTGTTTTGCCCATGGCAATAATTGGTGAGTGATCCCTCCCCGTCCTTATGTCCACCTATGCTATATTTATATATAGGACATATATATATATATAATATGTCCACCTTTTGTTATGTTTTCTCTGCCCTGCCCAGCTGAGGAGGGCAGTGATGGAGTGCTTTTGGTGGGTGTCTGGTGTCCAGCCATGGTCACCCCAGCACCCAGAGCAAACACATGACAGATAAGACAGTTCTCACCTATTTCCAACCTGCAACTTTTAGCCAGTGCAGTGTTATCAGCAATAAAATAAGTAGGTGGCTGTTTAAAGTGGTGGCTGTTTGGGGCCTCAGGGAGGTGCCTGAACACAGTCCTGGCCCTGTGCAGATATTTGCCCATCATAAATCATGGAGCCTCTCAGATACCTGCACACACTTGCAAGAAAGTGATGCCACACTGATGTTTCTAGAACACAGAATCATGGAGGTTGGAAAAGACCTCCAAGACTGAGTCCAACCTTTGATTGTCCAGAGCACTGAGTGCCATGTCCAGTTGTCCCTTGAACACCTCCAGGGATGGTCACTGGGCAGCCCCTTGCAATGTTTAACAACCCTTTCTGTGAGGAAATTCTTCCTGAAGCCCAACCTGAACCTCCCCTGGCACAGCTGAAAGGTGGATCCCAGCTTTGTTGCCCTCTGCTTTTCCCCTGTTTTGGTAGGATTTTATTTCACTGGAGGAGATGAAGTTGTGCTCATGCAGTTAAAACCCTTGTTCTTCCTTTCAGCTGCAGCTGAATTCAGTATGGCCTCAGGAAAGACCCCAAAACCAGACCTGCTGAAGGCTGAGGAGCAGCAGCAAGTGGTAGGTGCCAGAGCAACACTAAACAACACTGGAAAACTTCTGCCAGCCCCCTCAGAACCAGGCTGGGGGCACAGAAAGATAAACCCCACGAAGCTGTGGCCAAATCGAAACTCCCTTAACACAGGAGGCAACTGTTTGGCTCCAGAGAGCTTCAGGACTGGCTCAAGTGATGCAAGTAATTCTGAAACATGAGCTTACAGGTCCTACTTCCACATCTGCTTTGGTGCTGAAACCAGTGTGACTCAGAATCCACGAGCCCAGAGCTCAGACTGTTACCCCTGGCTTGGTAGAGGCCTTGGGATGAGTATTCCCAACCCTGAGTTTAAGAAGGATTAGGAGGTGGATTTGCTGTGCCCTTGGGACCTTTCTGGACAGACTCATGGCTGTGTCCCCCCCCCAGCCCGAGGTTGGGCTCTGATGCCACTGTTTCTCCTGGGTTTCAGAGCGCTGTCAACCGAGTGACCAGCTTGCCCTTGCTCAACTCTGCCTTCAACCTGGTCTCCTCTGCCTACAACCACACCAAGGAGTCCCACCCTTGCCTCAGTGGGGTCTGCAACGTGGCTGAGACGGTGGCTGCCGTGGCAGTGGGCAGTGTGGTCGGGGGGGCACAGCCCATCCTCAACCAGCTGGAGCCACACAGTGAGTGCAGGGGCTGGAGAGACCCTTGGAACAGAGGAGGAGGTGGGGAGGGGGCTTTCATGTGCCTGGTGGGTGATCCCCAGCTCCTACAGCACCGTGGTCTAGTTCATTCTAGAGCTGGGTCTCCCACTCAGCAGCTCCTGGACGCTGAATTTCATGGACACAAAACTGTTACTGGCAGAAACGATTTGGTCTCTTTAAGTTACAAAGCAGAAACTGCCTTTTCTTTCTCTGTCACTCCCAAGTTCTGACCATCCCAGCTGGTGGGAGCAGTGTCCATCTTGGATATAGCTCAGTCTGGCTCACCCCAACACTTTTGAACCCTTTAAACCCATTGCTTTACCCACCAAGGGCAAGTGCTACACTCCAGCTGGAGGAAATTTTATAGCTAGAAAGCTGGGAAGGCAAAGTGGAGACTACTTGAACCCATCCAAATTGTAGGGTTTTTAATGAGACAACCACACATGTCCCACCCTAGAATGGTGATTTACATTTTTTGGCCTTGCTTTCATGGGTCTATCCTGACCTGGGCATTGTAGGATCAAAACTCCCTCCCCAAACTGAAGAATAAACTGGTACCTGTTGTCTCTTCTAGTTGCACTTGTGAATGAATATGCCTGCAAAGGACTGGATCAGCTGGAGGAGAACTTGCCCTTCCTTCAGCAGCCAGCAGACAAGGTAGAGAAAAGGCTTTTCCTGGGGAAGCCATGGCTTGATGGACCTGTTTGGGGTACAGAAGAATATGGGGGAATAAACTTCAGCAGGGCTGTGTCAGGCCAGTCCCTGGAAAGGGGTTAGAGGAGGCACTGCCAGCTGGGGAAAGCTGCAGAGGTGCCTTCAGTGGTGGGAGTGAACATGTGCATGTGAATTATGGGTGTCCTGACCTCCCCAGCTCCCCCACAGACTGCAAGTGAACCCACATGGAAGGGATTTTCAGGGAGGGAATCATAGAATCAGCTGGGTTGGAAGGGACCTCTGAGATCATCAATCCAACCTTGATCCAGCCCCGCTGTGGTTCCCAGCCCATGGCACTGATGCCACATCCAGTCTCAGCTTAAAAACCTCCAGGGATGGAGAATCCACCCCTTCCCTGGGCAGCCCATTCCAATGGCTGAGCACCCTCTCTGGGAAGAAATTCTTCCTGATATCCAACCTCCCCCTCCCCTGGCACAGCTTCAGACCCAGCCCTCTTGTCTTGCTGATGGTTGCCTGGGAAAAGAGACCAACCCCCCCTGGCTCCCCCCTCCTGTCAGGGAGTTGCAGAGAGTGAGGAGGTCTCCCCTGAGCCTCCTCTTCTCCAGGCTGAGCCCCCCCAGCTCCCTCAGCCTCTCCTCACAGCACTTGTGCTCCAGTCCCTTCCCCAGCCTCGTTGCTCTCCTCTGGACCTGCTCCAGGACCTCCATGTCCTTCCTGAGCTGAGGGCCCAGAGCTGGACACATACTTTTTTTTATCCCCTAAAATATCTTTCTCTGCCTCTCCCTCTGCTGTAGGTGCTCTTGGACACCAAGCAGCTGGTTTCCACCAAGGTGACATCTGCCATGGACGCCGCCTGTGAGGCCAGAGAAGCCGTGGCTGATAAAGTCACCGAAGCTGTGGACCTCACCAAAAATGTGGTTGGGGACAGTGTCAAGCTGACCAGGTCAGTGGTCACCTCCACTGTTAACAGTGCTGTGGAGGCTGCCCAGGGAGCCAAGGAGCTGGTGACCACCAAGGTGACCGAGGCCGTGGATGTCACCAAACACATGGTGGAGGACAAAGTGGACAGAACCAAGTCTGCAGTTGCTTCCACCATTGTCAACGCTGTGGAGGCTGCCCAGGGAGCCAAGGAGCTGGTGACCAACAAGGTGACAGAGGCAGTGGAGGACACCAAGTCTGCAGTTGCTTCCACCATCAGTGCAGCTGTAGGGGCTGCCCAAGGTGCCAAGGAGCTGGTGACCAACAAGGTGACCGAAGCTGTGGATGTCACCAAACACATGGTGGAGGACAGAGTGGACAGAACCAAGTCTGCTGTTGCTTCCACCATTGTCAACGCTGTGGAGGCTGCTCAAGGTGCCAAGGAGCTGGTGACCAACAAGGTGACCGAGGCTGTGGAGGACACCAAGTCTGCAGTTGCTTCCACCATCAGTGCAGCTGTAGGGGCTGCCCAGGGAGCCAAGGACATGGTGACAAGCAAGGTGACAGAGGCAGTGGATGCCACTAAACATGTGGTGGAGGACAGAGTGGACAGAACCAAGTCTGCTGTTGCTTCTACCATTGTCAATGCTGTGGAGGCTGCCCAGGGAGCCAAGGAGCTGGTGGCCAACAAGGTGACAGAGGCTGTGGATGTCACCAAACACATGGTGGAGGACAGTGTGGACAGGACCAAGTCTGCAGTTGCTTCCACCATCAGTGCAGCTGTAGGGGCTGCCCAAGGTGCCAAGGAGCTGGTGACCAACAAGGTGACCGAGGCAGTGGACCTGACCAAAGGGGCTGTTCAAGATAGTGTTGAGAAGACCAAATCTGTGGTCACCTCTACAGTCAGTACAGCTCTGGATGCTGCCTATGGCACCATCTCGAGCAAGATAAGCACAGCCCTGGAGCAGAGCAGGGAGGCCCTCCAGGAGGGCGTGGAGATGACCAACTCAGTGGTGACCAACAGCATAAGCAAGGCCAAGGCAGTGAGCCAGGCAGTGGCTGGTGGTGTGGAATCTGTGCTGGGGATGTCAGAAGATCTGGTGGATCACTTCCTCCCGATGACAGAGGAGGAACTAGGTAAAAAGCTACTTACTTGGCGGCTCTAAATGCAAATCCTTTCCCACGTGACTAGAGAGCACCTGACACAGCAAGACTCAGCTTCTGAAGCAGACAGGTAGCTCTGAATTTGCCAACACCAAATTGCCACGTGGTATGGGACAGAGTTCAAGCATTTATTGATCCTTGCCCATCAGCCTCAAGGTAAATAAACACGTGGGTTCACGCTTCAACTTCTCCATCAAGTCTGCTTTTCTGAAGAGAACATGTTGAGTAGGGACTGCCTTTAACACCTGAGCGACCACAAACCTCTCCTGTTCCCACAGCAACCTTCCTGTTCTCCCACGGGCGATCTGACCTCTCCCCCCTCCTCCCAGCTGGGGGAGTGAAGCCCAGCTGCATCTCTGTTCTTGTTTCCTCCAGGTAAACTGGCCTCCAGCGTGGAGGGGTCTGGGATGGCTTCCGTGGAGGAGCAGAAAGAGCAGCGGAGTTACTTTGTGCGCTTGGGGTCCCTGTCCAGCAGAGTCCGGCTCAGAGCCTACCAGCACTCCCTCCACAAGCTGCAGTGCATCAGGCAGAGCACCCAGGACACCCTCTCACGACTACAGATGGCAATAAAACTGGTACAAACACGCTTTCCCCCCTTTCCTCCTGTCTGTAGCCTTCCTGCCCTGCTCTCCAGCTGGAAGCTCCTCCTCCACCCTGCACCAGCTACGTGTCACCTTGGATCCCTCCCTGGGAGGGAAGCACTTGTGCCTCTCTGTGTGTGCTTGCAATACAGCTGTTCCTCTCATTTTTCCCCATCAGATTGAATCTGTGAAACAGGGGTTTGGCCAGAAGCTGCTGGAAGGGCAGGAGAAGCTCCATAAGCTCTGGGTGGACTGGTGCCTGACCCAACCCAAAGGAAACCAAGTTCAAACTGCCTGCCAGCCAGAGGTATCCCTGGAAGGTGTATGTGACCTGGCCTCAGGTGGCTGCTGGCCATCCCACCTGCTCTGGTAACTGAGCTGTCTCTCTCCCAGCAGGTAGAGTCCCGGACTCTAACTATGCTGAGGATCATCACCCAGCAGCTCCAGCCTGTCTATGAGAACCTGAAAACCAGCATCCAAGGCCTCCCCAGCAACGTCCAAGAGGCTGTGTATCAGGCCACTCGAAATATCCACAAGCTCCACAGCTCTTTTTCCAGTGCCATGTCTTTCCAGGACCTCTCCAGCAGCACCCTGAGGCAGAGCCAGGACCGTGCGACAGAAGCCCGGAGGTCCCTCGATGTCCTGCTTGAGTATGTCACTCACAGCACCCCTCTGAACTGGCTTGTGGGGCCCTTCAGGGCCATGGCTGAGGTGGCACAGGGCAGCAGAAAACAGAAGAGGAGAGAGATGGTGACTGATGGAAAGTTACCACTGTTGGAAAAGGCTCCGGCATCACAGGGGGTGACTGAGACACCCGGAGAGCCCGAGGGATCCAACAGAATCCTGGGGCAATGGTATGAAGTGCTGGAGAAGCTGGAGGAGAAGGCAGGGAAGCTGGAGAAGGAAGCAGGGCAGCTGGAGGAGGAGGCAGGGAAGGTGAAGAAGGCAGAGAAGATGGAGGAGGAGGCAGAGGAGGTGAAGAAGGCAGGGAAGCAGGAGAAGGAAGCAGGGCAGCTGGAGGAGGAGACAGGAAAGGTGAAGAAGGCAGGGAAGCAGGAGAAGGAAGCAGGGCAGCTGGAAGAGCAGGCAGGGAAGGTGAAGAAGGCAGGGAAGCAGGAGAAGGAAGCAGGGCAGCTGGAGGAGCAGGCAGGGAAGGTGAAGAAGGCAGAGAAGCCGGAGGATAAGGCAGGGAAGATGAAGAAGGCAGGGAAGCGGGAGGGGAAGGCAGAGAAGCTGGAAGGGAAGGCAGGGAAAGTGAAGAAGGCAGGGAAGCTGGAGGAGGAGGCAGAGAAAGACAAAGAGGTGGCACTGGCTGCAAGGGAGATAAACACTAGAACACCAGAGGAAGCTCTCTAATAAATCCCAGCTCTTCTGGCCAAGCCTCCCTGGTTAGAACAGCCCTTGATGTTTTAGTTGTGTGTCCAGTTGTGCCACAAGTGCCTCCTGCTCTGAGTTTGCAGTCAGATGCAGTTGCCAGGAGATTTGATAACCGAGGGGGGGTGTGGTTGTGTATCTTGATTTACTGTTTTTAAATCACCACTGCTCTGAAAGGGAAGATGGGGACCTGCACTTCAGCTCTTTGTCAGCCCAGCTGCACGTGTGAGTGGCTGATTCCTGCTGAGACAAGCTGTGGCAGAGAAGAAGTCGTCTCAACTCATTTTTTTTAACGTTGGATTTGTTTTTAATTCGCCCAAGCTGTGGAAAACTTGAGAAGATGCTGAGCTGGACTTTTGAAACCGTTTCCCGCCTTCTGCGAGTTTAAAAATCCACGGCACAGCCCCGACTTCCTCCGTGCCTCTTGTGCTTCCGGGGAGGCTCGGCAGGATGTGGCACAGCTGGCACAGCTGGAGCAAGAAGCTGCTCATCACTAAGAGGTTTCTCTTCATGGATCACCCAAACACTTCTTCCTTTACAGAGAAACACTCAGCAGGGTGGGGTTTTCTTTAATCACGTCGGTTTTTAGGGGCTTATCTTTCCTAAAGTTCTGTGACTGACTCCAGGGGTCGTTATTGTGTAACTCCAGGCCTGAAACACTTCACAACCAGGCAAACAAGGCAGCTTTTCCCGGGAGTTACTCTGCCACGGGATTAGGATATTCTGTTATTAAAAAGGGGGAGGGGGGGAGTGTAGGTGCTGGTTCTTTCCCAGCCAACAATGCTTTGTAACAATTTCTAATGTAATTTATTTTGGTAACTTGTGTTCTGTCATGGCCCCTGTGCTGGGGCTGCTGAGCAGACATCAGAATAAAGCGTGACCTGCGTTCAAAGACGTGTGGGTTTGTGTGAACCCAAAGTTCTCCCCTTACCTGAGCTGCTTCAAAGCTTGGATTTACCAAACCTCTTCTCTGGCCAGCTTGGTCCTGCTGGAGGGGAAAAAAACAAAGTGCTTTTAGCAGGTCCCATGCTTTCTTAAGCAGAAAAATATCTTAATTATTTTGTCCCCAAGACTTCTGCCTGAGGCTCAGGTGCTTCTGTTCACTTCCCACTCCTGTCTCTCCCTCACCCCTCTGCATCCTGGGCTATCCAGCCTCGCTCATCCCACTCCCAACACTTCCTAGAGGCAGTGCCCCCACTGCTCTGAATCCCCCCCACCAACAACTGCATTTTTATTGTGTATTTGCTACTAATATTTCTCTCTTAGACTCGCAGCTTCAAGTTCATTTTTTCTCCTAAATTCACATTTCTTAGCATTTAATCAGCATCCTACACCAGAGTTAGTGAAGTGTTAGGAAATGTACCCAAACCCATGAATGACACCTGGATTAGACGTTTTCAAGCTCTCTCATTCATTGTCACCTTGAATCTATTAAGCTACTGATTGAGGATTTTATTCAAGTTCTCAAAACATCTCAAGAGGAGCTCATAATTTGCCCTTTTGTTTTTGTTCTTTTTTTTTTTTTCTTATTAAATGTTTTGGTGTCACCTCCACGTTCTCATGGGGGGGACACCGGGCAGGGCTGGTCCAGTCAGGGGAGGTGGCAGCTCACGGAGGGGTTGAGATGCTGCTGCTGGAGTCCCCTGGTCGCCGAGCCCCGGCCTCAGTCCCCAAGCCCTGGAGGAGCTGTCCCCTGTCCCAGTTCCCCGAGCCCCGGCCCCACTCCCCAAGCCCTGGAGGAGCTGTCCCCTGTCCCGGTCCCCAAGCCCTGGAAGAGCTGTCTGCTATCTCAGTTCCCCGAGCCCCTGTCCCAGTCCCCAGACCCTGGAAGAGCTGCCCCTGTCCCGGTTCCCCGAGCCCCTGCCCAATTCCCAAGCCCTGGAAGAGCTGTCCCCTATTCCGGTTCCCCGAGCCCCTATCCCAGTCACCAAGCCCTGGAGGAGCTGCCCCCTATCTCAGTTCCCCGAGCCCCCGTCCCGGTCCCCAAGCCCTGGAAGAGCTGCCCCCTGTCCCGGTTCCCCAAGCCCCTGCCCAATTCCCAAGCCCTGGAAGAGCTGTCCCCTATCTGAGTTCCCCGAGCTCCTGCCCAATTCCCAAGCCCTGGAAGAGCTGCCCCCTGTCCCGGTCCCCAAGCCCTGGAAGAGCTGTCCCCTATCTCAGTTCCCCGAGCTCCTGTCCCGGTCCCCAAGCCCTGGAGGAGCTGCCCCCTGTCCCGGTTCCCCGGGCCCGCCCCGCTCCGCCCCGTTCGTGCCCATCGCCCCGCGCCGCTTCCGCCTGCCCCGGGCACCGGGACCGGCTGCAGGTAGGCTGATCCCTTCCCTTCCCGGCTCATCCCTTCCCTTCCCGGTTGATCCCTTCCCGGTTGATCCCTTCCCAGCTCATCCCATCCCTCCCCGGCTCCCGCGGGGATCGGACCCGAGCGCTGCCCCCCCCCTTTCCCTCCCCGCCCGCTCCAACTTCCGCGCTCGTTGGGCAATTGGAGGATTTTTACGAGAGCGGAAACGAGGAGACTGAAAGTAGAAAGTTTTCACAGCCGAGAGGTATTTGGGGGCACTTGCTGGGGCTCCCTTTAAATAGGGAAAGTTCCTGCAGCAGGGAGAGTTCCTGCAGCAGTGCTCAGGCAGCGCCTGGAGCGGGGTCCCTGCGGGAATCTGCTCCTCTGCTCCGGACGCTTCTGCTGTTTAATTAAACCCCGGTCAGAGGCCTTGGGTGAGTGCGGGGGCTCAGGGATCAGCTGAGGATGGGGATACAATGTCCCCAGTCCCAGCTCTGGGGCCCCAAAACATCAGAAGGACGTGAAACCGCTGGAGAGAGTCCAGAGGAGCCCATGGAGCTGCTCCGAGGGCTGGAGCCCCTCTGCTCTGGAGCCAGGCTGGGAGAGCTGGGGGAGTTCACCTGGAGAAGGAGACAGGGGGCTCCAAGGGAGACTTTGGACAGGGGGCTGGAGGGACAGAACAAGGGAGAATGGCTTCCCACTGCCAGAGGGCAGGGTTAAATGGGATATTGGGAAGGAATTCCCCCGGGAGGGTGGGGAGGCCCTGGCACAGGTTGGGCAGAGAAGCTGTGGCTGCCCCATCCCTGGAAGTGTCCAAGGCCAGGTTGGACAGGGCTTGGAGCAATCTGGGATAGTGGAAGATGTCCCTGCCGATAGCAGAGGGTGGAACTGGATGATCTTAAAGGTCCCTCCAAACCCAAACCACTCCATGATCAGCAGCCTGACAGGGGATGGACAGGGTGTTATCAAGGGGAAAGGGTTTCCTCCAAGCCTGTTTTATTCCTCGACTGCCAGCACAAGGAACCTGTGAGGCCCCTGGAACCAGCTGCCTGGAGGAGACACACACATTTACCTAAATATATCACTATTTCAGCAGTTATTTAAAACCAGTCATCATTAATGTGAAATGAATGTAAGGAACGTGCTCTTTGCTTATCACAGAGTGGGGATAATGCACGGAGCACTGGCAGAGCCACAAGCACAGAACAGAGGCAAAAATACTTGTGAGCTGTGAGGGAGCATCTGGGAGCTCCACAATCCTCCCTGTTCCCTCAGAGGGGGCTGTGATCCAGCCTGCCCAGAGCAGTGATATTCCCAGCACAGTGACAGAACCTCCTGCTCCAAGAGAAAACACGGATGAAAAGCAGGATGAGAAGCAATTACCTACTGGTCTTCCTGACCCAGGAGCTGCAGTGGGGACTGATCCTGCTCACATATCCATAGGGGACTCTGATATTCCAGCAGGCATTCCCTCAGCTCCCCACATCACCCTCTCTGCATTGTCCTCTCTGTTCTCCCCACAGGTTCCCCAGGACAGAGATATCCCAGTTCCAAGACAAGCCCAAGACAGCAAAGAGCTTGTGTGGTAGGAGAAGTGCACCCGGGACATCCCCGAGCCCCACACGGGAACAAACCTTTGCCATAAGATGATTTTCCCATCCCTGCTGCTTCGTTCCATGGTCTGGGCCAGCAGCTGCTGAGATGGCACAGAGCACTGAGCTCCAGCCAAGCTTTGAGGACGTGTTTAATATTCTATCCCAGGTCCCACAAGATAAACTCCTGAGCCTCAAACATAAACTGAAGCACCTGATCCCTGGGCCCAGCAGCAAGTTACTGCAAGCCATGGTCTTGCTTAGTCTGGGGCAAGACACGGATGCAAGGATTTGTTTGGATGCCTTGAGGGATAACCCAGCAGCCCAGTATGTCCATCAGACCAAACTGGAGGATGGGGAGGATGTGCAGCCTCCCCAGCTGGATGCAGGTGCCATGGCACTTCTGGCACAGGTGTACAAAGTGTTGGCACAGGAAAAGCTGTGCAGTCCCGAGGCCTGGGACAAAGCCTGCCAGGCTGCCACCAAAGCCAGCCAGGACACTCAGCAGGGAATGCTCAACAACATCCCACCTGAGGACCAGGACAAACAGGGCTTTGCTCCCAGCATGGGCCCAACTGACAGATTTGGGACGCTGAGATCTGATGAGGACACGGGGTTTCTCCGTGGGGGCAGCTCCAACTACATGGTCAGAAGTTCTCCGGTGCCGATCGGAGGCAACTCCAAGCTCTCAGCCCCGCGGACCTTGTGCTCCACGGGGAGCTGCTCCCTCCCCAGCTGTTTGGAGGTCAGTGCATCGCCAACAGTTGTTTGTCACAGCCATCCCTCTCCCCCCGAGGGTGTCCCTCAGCCCAGCGGTGCTGGACACCCCGATGGGGACACGCAGAGCCCCCAGGAATCCAGCTGGACCAGCAGCCCCAGCTCCCATCCTGGCCAGGACACAGGTGCCCAAGTGCCCTGGCCAGAGGAGGTTCTGCAGGGCAGTTCCTGCCATCCAGTGCTCCCTGTTCCCTCAGAGGGGGCTGTGATCCAGCCTGCCCAGAGCAGTGATATTCCCAGCACAGTGACAGAACCTCCTGCTCCAAGAGAAAACATGGATGAAAAGCAGGATGAAAAGCAATTACCTACTGGTCTTCCTGACCCAGGAGCTGCAGTGGGGACTGATCCTGCTCACATATCCATAGGGGACTCTGATATTCCAGCAGGCATTCCCTGTAACTCTACATCTGCTTCTATTTCAACCTGTTCCCTTCCTCCTCCTCCCACCTGTTCCTTCTCCTCAACCCTTCCTCCTCCTCTTCAGGAACCTCCTTCCAACTTAAATCCCCCTCCCCTGCGCTCATCCCCCTCTCCAGCCTGGCCTCCTCCTTCTCTCCCAACTGTAGACCCAGTGTCCCTGTCAGAGCCAGATGGTGGCAAGTTCTTCACGTTTGTTGTCCTGCATGCCAGTGAAGATGAGATTGTTGCCCAGCGGGTCAAGAACCGGCTGGAGAGCTTGGGGGTGTCCAACGGGGCCACACTCTGCGAGGATTTCTCCGTTGCCGGACGCAGCCGCATGGGGGGCTTCCTGGAGGCGATGGAAAACTCCGCCTTCATGATCCTCCTGCTGACCAAGAACTTCATGTGCAACCTGTGTCTGTTCCAGACAGACACTGCCCTGATGCAGTCCATCCAGGACCCATCCAAGCACTACTCAGTCATCCCGTTTTTACCCAAGGAGAACGCCCTGGAGCAGGGTCAGATCCCCAGGATGCTCAGCGCGCTGGTGACCCTGGATGAGAGCTCTCATCTGTTCCCCAGGGTTGTGAGCAACACTTTCAACCCCAAGAAGATCAGTCAGAAGAAAGCCATGTGGGAGCAGATGCAGAGAAGGAAACTCCAGCTGCTCTGGGAACAGCAGCAGGCCCAGCAGAACTTGGCTGCCCTCAGCCTTGGCCGCCCTTCCCAGGCGTTTCCAGCAGCGACACGGCCGTGGCCACCAGAGCCATCCCCCCAGCAGTGGTGTCCCCCCAACAACCCCACGGTCCCTCCCTTTGCTGGGCACCCCCCACCTGCTCAGATGGGTCCCCCCAGTTCCCAGCCACTGCTCCCACCAGGCCACTACAACATCATGCCAGGCCCGGGAGGGATCGTGATCCAGAACGCGCGGATGGTTCAGATCGGGGACCACAACACGATGCAGGTGGAAACTGTCCCCCCTGGGCCACAGGACAGCGAGGGACACACCAGGCACCCTGTCTGATCAGGGGCAGAGGCAAAACTAATTTCAAATCCTAGGTTATCGTGATTCTGCTGGGACTGGGACTAATCTCATTTCTCTGTGGGTCAAGGGTGCCGCTTTCCTGAAGCACAGAGGAAAATTCCTGATTTTATGTTGCACCTCCCGGGACTGTTTTCCCCGTGATTATTTTTGAGTTACTGAGAAAACTATTTTCCTGATTTTCTGGGGCTACTTGAAGATTTTATAAATAAATTTTAATGGATTTATTTGTGTTTCTCTGGTTCTTTCCTGCAGAATCAGAAAAGGGGCAGTCAGGGATATGTGGAAACCTGTTCTGCATGTCAGGTGGAAAAGGCTGGGAGACGGCACTGAGCAAATCATTTGAGGGACAACCTTCAGGGACTGGGGAGTCACTCTGGGGAGTCACTCTGCCCTCCTGTCAAGGTGCTGAGCACCACAAGGTCCCACTATTTTCTTTCGGTGGTCCCCACCCCCCTCACATCAGCCCCAGGAAGGTTCTGGAAAGCAGCTTCAGCAACTCCAGAGAGGCTGCAGGACTCTGGGCTGAGGCACCAGAGATCCCTGTTGCCAGTTCCCCCTCTGGAACTAGAGAGAGAAGGTTTTGGTTGTGAAAGACAAAATTCCCAGGAGTGGTTTTGTATTTAAGAAAACTTACAGAGCTGAGATTACACATCAGGTGTAAGAATCTTAACAGCAAAGCTGTGCTTGGGGAAAAAGTACTGAATGGAAGTGAGATGAGAGGGGGAAGCACAAAGTCCAGGGAGGTAGAAGCCAAGTGTCCACTCCTCCATTCTTACCCTCTGTACCAGGCTGGAGGTGGGACCAGGCCCTGTCAGACTGGCTGTTGTAAAATGTTCCCTGCTGAGATTATCCCACCTATTTCTGTTACTGCCTCTGAGGAAAGAGTGGGATGGGAAAGCAAAAGCATTGAGCAGAGCACTGCAGGAGGCTGGAGAGAGCTGGGGATGAGGGGGGGGAGGGTGTTCTGCAGGACTTGGGTGAGAGATGTACCAGGCAGGTACCTACTGAGCTTTAACACCAGGAGGGCACCTGGAGCAAAGCCTCAGATCCCTCCCTCTTCCTCCAGCGTTCCAGGCACAGCCATTTTCCTGATCGTCAGCAGAGGTCACCCCAAAGCCACCGAGTGGCTGGGAAAGGGGCTGTTCCCTGGGTGGAGCAGAGCCCAGAGCCAGCTCACCCTGTGCCAGGAGCAGGGCAGGGCTCACCTGACTCCTCACCCCACTCCTCCCACCCAATTCCTGCCCCTCGGGGGAGCTGAGGAGCCACATCCCTGTTAAAGTGGATCCCGAGGGCCACTGGGATCCCAGAGGGAGGTGATGCCAGTCCAGGTGTTAGTGTTTCTGCAGGGGGGTGTGTGCTCCTGTCACTCCACCTCTGGCCCAGCACGTTCCAAGTCCAGAGCAGCCAAAGCTCAGGACCCCAACAAACCATCCTGGACCTGGGACTGCCCAAGCTGGGCCCTCACAGGGCCTAATTCTGGACTGTACTCCTTGTCCAAGAACCATGGAAGCCTCACAACCAACCCCTGCATGAGACACTAAGTCCTCAGAGAAGACTCTGACTGACATTAATCCTTGCTCAGTGGGCACTGGACTCTACAGTGTCCAGGTTTCTCTCTCCCTCTCTGGCTCTACCTCAGGCTCCCTGTGCACCAGCATCTCCTCCCAGACAAGGACCAGCCTAGAGACAGAGCTGACACTGAGACAGGAACCCCCAGCATGGAGAACAGGAATCTCCTCAGCTCTGGCTCCTCTGAGGACACCAAGGACCAGCACGAAGAACAGGCCTCTCTTCCCACCCTGTGTGGAGAGCTGCAACTGCTGCCTTTTCATTTTCCAGCAGCTTGTGTCCCTCAGGATGTCTGCAGGGGGATCCTGGAGAACCTGGGCACTGCCTGAGCTCCAGGGCAAGCTCTGAGCTGGGAACCCAGAGCTGATGTGTCCCTGCTCTTTAACTGCACCAAAGCAGTGGCTGGTACAGTTCTGCATTTAAATCCCACCGAATTTCCTCCTTGGAGGCCACAGGTCCTTTCTCATGGATCTGTCCACAGGTTTTTGTCTTCTTCCTTCCCTCTCCAAGGAGGTTCAGCTCCTCCTGGACCTCCTCAGTTCCAGCCCAAGCCATCAGGCCTGGCCAAACCAAACTCTCCCATCCTGTGCAGCACAAGAACCACAGACCAGCCCTGGTGTTTAGAAGATGCCACCACTGTTGGCTCCCAGCTTTCAACCGGTTTGGATTTCAACTCTGCAGGACCCAGTGACAACAGATTAACTCATCTACTCTTTCCAGAGCCTGCTGGAACCCTCCAAGTGCTCAAATTCCTTTCATTTCTCTATTTTCTGTTAAACAGGTGTTGTGTTAATGCAACTCATGCCTCCCTGCAGTTGGTGCAGGACAGTTCCTCCCCTCAGGAGAACACACACATCCCTCCTTCCCCAGCTCCTCTCCTGCTATAAATAAACATCACATGGAATTAGGCAACTGGAAGCTGCTCCAGCTTGTAAACAACCTCAGCACAGCCACATCCAGTGTGCCTGGATCACAGACAGGGAGAGGGGAGGATGTGTGGGGTACAGCAGGCTCTGCAGCCACCCCAGTGGAACAAAACTCTTCTCTGTCCAATATAATTAACAAAACAATCCCTGAAACACTGCCCTGCTCCCCACAACTCCACCTTTTGCCCCACACAGAGCTGGCCCAGACAACACCTACAATAAATGAGGCCTGTTCAGTGTAATTACCCCTAAATCATGCAGTGAGTTCTCCCACCCTGTAATTACTATCAACCTTTAATTGCTGGGCCCTCAGTGTAATTACACATGATTTATGTGTTAAAAATAATAATTAAAAACAAAATCAAAGCCTTTTCTATCACACAAAATATTCTCCTCCTTGGGGCTGTTGTACAGGACTCGATCCCCAAGCTCCCTGACCACAAGATCCCAGCTCCAGGGTGGCTTCTGCATGGAATAATTCCCTTCCCATCTCTCTGCTCCCAGCTGGAATTGCACTGATCAGCCACTGCCTCTGTCCTGAGGCCACCTGGCTCCCTGTACCTGCCTGGCCCCTGCTCTCCCACACACCTGAAGATCACCTGGAGCACAGGAGGAATATTTGGATGGGAGAAGCCCTTCCCACAGATTTGCAGACACTGGGGAAGGCTAAAGCATTTTTGGAAACCCAGATCTTTGTGTGGAACTAACTCCAGTACCTTTAATCCCTCCGGTTTTGCCCTCCCACCAACAGATTTGGGGTTGAAAAATATCAATTGATAACATAAATTCTGCTTGCTGTGCCCACTGTCCCAGGTGTGTAAGGCAGGCAATACCCAAATCAACACAGATCCTTTCACACTCTTTCATTTCCATCAAAATACAAGGCAAAATATATAAGGAGAGGTGTCATTTCACTGTCAGTGTTATCCTTTTCCAAGGGAAATGTTTGCCACTGCAGCACAGATTAGTGTTTTCCCAGGAGTAACAACGAATCCATCACACCTGTTGATTGCAAACACCCCATATTTCCATACCCACAGTGTCCCATCCCTGGGGAACAAGCTGGAAATAGAGGCTTCCCAGGAAGGAGTCCAAGGCACTTGCATTCTAGCAGCCATTTTTTGTTTTATTATTTAAAGTTAAGAGCGCTCATCAGCTCACAAAGGAAACAAATCCCATTCCTGCAGTTTAGGTCAGGTTTCAGCCAAAAAAGAAAAAAAAAAAAACCCAACAAAAATAGAAGGCAGCTAAACTAACTCTGCACTTTACAGCTCAATTCAAGTTAAACCTCCTTGCTTTATAAATAAATGTTATAGTTAACACTGCAAAAATGTAACGGCAGCTCTACGATATCTTGAAGGGGCAGAGAGCGTTGGTTATTGAGGCTGATAAATACAAGTAGAGAAGCTTCAGTAGCACAGAGAGCACAGGTGGTGCCAGGGGTCTGCTCTCCCAAAAGTGGGACCTTTCCCAAAGCTCCAAGGCAGCTGCTTCCCCCCTCCCCAGCTGTGCTTCCCACCCTGCTCAGGGCCAAGAAATGAGCCACAGGCTGCCCAAGCCCTGTCACCCCCCCCTGCACCAGGAAAAACCACTGGAAACTGTTTGTTTTCCACCACAGAGGGTTCTGCTCATGGAGGCAAAAACCTGCCCTAAAAGCCTTAAAAACCAAGGTGTGTGCAGATCCTAATTCAAGGAAGGAGCTTGTCCAAACAGCAGCCAGGTGAGATTTCAAATTCCACCTCTGAAGTAGCACCATCCTCAGAAAAGTTGAGAAAAACAAAACAAAACAAAACAAAAAAGAATCAAAAGCCCAAACCAGCTGCTAAGAACCCACTGCACGGAAGTTTAAATCATGGGATAATTAACAGAGGCCAAGGAGATGACACTAAAACCTCCAAAGGACAAGGAGGTACCTTAAACTTTCATTTGTTTCTTCTTCCTCCAGCCCACCCCGGTGCAAACATGGCACAAACACTCACTTGCTTAAATAACCCCCCCAAGCATCCCCACACTACAGGTACCTCCTGCCCTACAGGGCTTCCTACAGCCTCAGAAATGGTTCAGACTGTGCTGTTTTGGCTCCAAAACCTGGCCACATCCACCCTCACAGCTCAGTCCCTGCTGACCTGTGGAGCTAAAGCACTTCCACACTGGGAATGGGGCACAGAGGTGTGGAATGGACGAGCCAAGGGCCTGAACATCACGGTTTTCAACTTGGTTTTACAGTAAGTTTTTCCTCCCCATTCATAAACCCCGACATCTATGGATGAAACTGTATAACCAGAACTGACCTTCCTCTATCTTACAGCACTGGAGAAGTCTTGCAGCATAGATAGGGCCTGGCTCTACGAGAGAAAAAACATCCCAGCTTTATGCACAATCATGGACATCTCAGGCCTTAAAACACCATTTGGCCAACCAAGAGAGAGAAAAAAACCCCATCCTCAGCACACCCAGCCCTGTGCCATGCAAGGAACTCCCTCAGCAGAGCACGAGCCCCTCGGCTGCTGGACTTGTGCTGTCCCAAATCTGACAAGAGGGAGGGGAAGGGATTAGTTGGAAGGTATTTTATTCCTCACTCGCTTTCTGTGTGTTGGATGTGTGGGCTGGGGAGGGCCAGAGCACGTGGGGGGTGTGTAGCTGCTCCAAAGCTGAACACTGAGTTAATCCAGCACTAACGGGAGAGGCAGCAAGTCCCAGGGAATCTCCATTCTCCTTCCTTCTCAGGACAAGACGGGAAAGGGCAGGGGCTGTGGCCTTCTGTGGACACAGCGCACTGGAGAGAGCTGGTACCTGAAGGTGACAACAGCGAGGGACGGCCGTGAGCTCTCGAGCCTCCTCCTCCCTGCCCTGACTCGCCAGCTTTGTGGCGACAGATGGGGACAAAGCTCAGCCCCCAGCACCCAGCTGAGGACAGCCCGAGACCTCCAGCTGCTCAACCTCCACGGGGTGGGACAGGCGAGGGAAAGGCTGGGGGACACCAACTCTCGTGCCCTAGTGCAGCTCAATGAAGGCTTCCAGCTCCTCGGGGATGAACCCCTTGTAGGGAATCTTGTGCTTGTCCAGGGCTCGAGCAGCAAGGCACTGGAGGGTGATGTAGTTGAAGGGCTGCATCGTGCTCTTGGTGAGCAGCTTCTCGTCCAGCAGCTCGTAGGCCGTCTGCTTGAAGGCGTTGGTGGCATCCATGTGCGCCCCGGCCTCCATCAGGGCCCTCATGATGAGCGGGCAGTTGTTGCGGGCGGCGACGTGCAGGGGGGTGTTGTTGTCGTAGTCGCGGCTGTCCGGGTCGGCCCCGCACTCCAGGAGCAAGTTCACCACGTGGAGCGACGGGAATTTGCCCACGGGGTAACGCCCCACCGTCGTGGTGTCCTTGTCCACGGCCATGTGCAGGAGGGTGAAGCCGTTCTTGGCCCGGGGGCTGCACTTGAGCAGGCGGTAGATGGTCTGGCGCTTCTGGTGCTCCTGCTCCGGGGTGCACTCCACCTTCTCCAGCAGGAACACCAGGTGCAGGATGATGGCCAACGTCTTGGTGAACTGCACCGAGTCGGCCACGGGGTCCTTGCCGTGCACCAGGGCCCTCTCCACCTCCCGCACCCCTTTGCTCAGCACCCCGATGAGGTCGGAGAAGCCCAGGTGGGTGGCTAAAGTGCCTTTGGAGCGGTCCTGGAGCACGTAGGAGTAAAGCTCGGCAAAGGAAAGGAAGCTGCTGGCAGTCATGGGGCTGAGAGGCTCCAGGTTGCCCTGCTGCATGTCCAGGGCGTACTTCCACAGGTTGATGCAGCGCTCGAAGTTGCCGGAGTCGGCGTAGACGGCGCCGCGGTAGCGGATGTAGTAGGAAGTGTCGGGGTGGGAAGGGCCCAGGATGCGCTCCCGGATCAGCAGCGCCTGCATCCGCATCTCGTCAGGATCCGTGATCAGGGCCTCCAGTTCCTCCAGAGAATTCACCTCCCGGGAATAGTCATAGGCCAGCACCAGCTGCCGGGGCTCGGGTTTGGGCAGGTACTTCCCGCCCTCGCAGCGCAGCTCCATCGCCCTCCGCCAGTACTTGTGGGCTCCCAGGAGGTCACGTTTCTTATCCACAAACGTGGCACCCAGCAGCTCCAGCGCTTCCACAGCCGCCTCTCGAGTGCAGAACACGGTCGGGACCTCGTCCTGGCTGGAAGCCGAGGCACCGCATCCCTCACCCCCCTCTTCCTGGCAGCCCTGAGTCTCCTTGCCGGCGCCGCAGCCCCTCTGACGGCTCCCGCCCGAGGCGCAGGTCCCGCTCTGGCTCCCCGCAGCCTCCTCCTGCTGCAGCCCCCCCTGGATGAGGTACTCCACGATGTTGGTGTGGCCGGTGACGCTGGCGGCGAGCAGGGGGGTCATTCCATAGCCGTCCTTCTCCATGCGGGCCTTGGAGCGGAGCAGGAGCTGCAGGATCTCCAGGCTGCCGGACTCGGCGCAGTCGTGCAGGGCCGTGTTCCCCTTCACGCTGCGCCGGTTCACGTCGGCCCCTTTCTCCAGCAAGTAGCGGGCGATCTCCCGGTGCCCTTTGTAGCACGAAATCATCAGGCACGTGTGCCCGTGCCGGTTGGCCACCTCCAGGTCGGCCCCGCGCTCGCCCACCAGGTACCGCACGATCTCCAGGTGCCCATCGAAGCAGGCGGCCCGCAGCGGGGTGGAGTTGGTCAGCGTGGTCTGGTTCACCGAGGCGCCGTGGTCCAGGAGGCTCCGCACCACCCCCAGGTGCCCGGCGGCCGAGGCCGCCCACAGCGGCGGGGCCCCCTCGATGGTCTCGCCGTCGAAGCTGACGGAGCCTCCCTCCTCCACGCGGGCCCCGCAGTGATCCAGCAGGTACTCCACCACCTCCAGGTGCCCGTGCCGCGCCGCGATCAGCAGCGGGGTGCTGCCCGCCCCGGGGCCGCCGCCGCCGCCGGGCCCCGCCGTCAGCGCCTCCAGCTCCTCACGGCTGCGGCTGCCCAGGAGCTTCTGCAGCAGCTTCAGCTTCCCGTCGCGGGCCGCGTTGTACACGGCCGTGCGCAGGTCCATGGCGCCGGGGGCCGCGTCCTGGCCATGGACCGGCGGCTCCGGCGCGGCCCCAGCGCGGCGCGGGGCGGGCGGGGGGCGGCGAGACCCCCCTGCCCTCAGCACGGCGGGACCTTCACCGCCCGGGCCCGACCGCCATCTCAGGCTGCGCCAAGGAACAAAATGGCGCCGCGCGGGGCGGGACGCGCCGCGCGGAGGATGATGGGAAATGTAGTCCCGCGAGAGGCGCGCCCCGCACGGTCCCGCGCCGCGCGCACTCGGTTTCCCAGCAGGCAGCACGGGAGCGGGCAGTGGGCAGGGCGCGCAACCCGCCTCGCGCGAGGCATGCTGGGAATTGTAGTTCCAGCGCCCCAGCAGCCAGCGCCGCCAAGCGGGCCCTGCCGGAGTCCGGACTACATTTCCCAGCGTGCCTCGCGCGGGCCGATGCGTGAGGAGCGGGTGCCGTACAAATACCTTTATAATTCACAGCGTGTGGTACGTTTAATGCCGGTTTTATTTATATTAAATTCCTTGATGTAGTTGAACTTCAAGACACAGCGGCTTCCACAGCGTTAATCTAACGTGGTTTAATTGCTGCGAACCATTTGTGTTCTGTGGGATCAGAATATCCTGAGCTGGAACGGGAACGGACCCTCAGGGATCACCCAGTGCGACCTCGTTGCTGCGACAGATCTGATGGAGCGTTTTAAGGTGCAACTTCCTGCTTTGGAGGTGGCAAAGCCTCGTCTCCAACAGCAAACACAGATTTGTTCCCTCAAATCCCCTCCACAGGACGTTATGTCCAGTTCCCTCCGTCCCTGAGTGACAATACCTGCCTGGAGCGAGGGAAAACACTCGAGCAATAAATAGCCCAGCTTAGATGAGCAAAGCTTTACTCACCAGAGCCTATTTTTAGGGCATAAGTTGACTTTAAGTGTCTCTAATCTTTATACAGGGAATCGGCATGGGGTTTCTCCCGCTGTATTTTATTTATAGCTGTTTTTCTCCTTTCTGGGAAAATAAGATTAGTCTCATTATTTCCATTATTATTATTCCGTCTGTCATGATTATTATTCAGTCCATCCACCCATTTTAGGTCTTGTCTGGAATTACTGTGGATTACCCCGCTAATGCCTGTTGCCTTTGCACTGAATATCACTTTTGTTGCTAAGAAACTGCTTTTGCATAACAGGCACTGTTGAGCCCAGTTTTCACTTCAGCAGCTGCTAAAAAGTCACCGGGGAGCAGCAGGTGCTCCTGGGAGCCAGGGCCGGAGTGTCCGTGGCAGAATTCCCACACGAGGTCTGAGTGTGCTCAGGGATTCTTCCCTGGGAGGGTGGGGAGGCCCTGGCACAGGTGCCCAGAGAATCTGTGGCTGCCCCATCCCTGGAAGTCTCCAAGGCCGGGTTGGAGCAACCTGGAATAGTGGAAGGTGTCCCTGCCCATGGCAGGAGGTGGAACTGGATGAGCTTTAAGGTCCTTTCCAAACCAAACCATTCCGTGGTTCTGTGGTTCAGTGACACCTCCGGTGTGTCCGTGTTGTGCAAGGGCAGCTTCCTGCACATCGGGACAGGAGGAATCACAGGGTCATTTAGGTTGGAGAAGCCCTCCAGGATCGAGTCCAACCATTCCCCCAGCACTGCCAAGGCCACCACTAACCCATGTCCCCAAGTCCCACATCCACACGGCTTTTAAATCCCTCCAGGAATGGGGACTTCACCACTGCCCTGGGCAGCCCCTTCCAGAGCTTAACAACCCTTTCAGTGAAGAAATATTCCCTAATATCCAACCTAAACCTCCCCTGGCACAACTTGAGGCCGTTTCCTCTCATCCTGCCCTTTGTTCCCTGGGAGCAGAGCCCGACCCCCTCCTGACTCCCCCCTCCTGTCAGGGAGTTGCAGAGAGGGAGAAGGTCCCCTCTGAGCCTCCTTTTCTCCAGGCTGAGCCCCCCCAGCTCCCTCAGCCACTCCTCTGTGTGTGCTGGAATACCTGGAATCATTCCCTATCCCTCTGAGGTGCGAATACACAACTCTGGGCACAAATTCATTGTGTTTTCACACCTTAACAGTGGTTTGGGCACACTGGGTCCGTGTTACACTGCCCTGAGAACCTTGCTGTGTGTCTGTGTGCAGCAGCTCCCTGGGTGTGAATATCCAAGCTGTCCCTCTGTCCCCACTGGGAACATCCACGTGCAAACCCCCTCCCCAGCTTTGAGGCTGTTTGTGCTGCAGGTCAAGGCACAGACACGGTGACATTTCCTCTCCCCGCTGGCTCCTCGTGTTGCCATGGTGACCAGATGCACTCGCTCTTTTATCTGAAGTATCTATTAACCAAAGCTTCCTATTAATTTCCCCTCCACAGAATCCATTAGGGATTCACCTGAACACCACGAAGGCTTTTTAGGTCCCAAATCCACCTCAGAACCTGCCCCTCGTTCTGGGGTGGGCTCAGAGTGGCTTAAAGTGCAGCTGATGGAAATGTTTTTTTCCATCAATAAATTGCTTAGTAATGAGGGAATAAAGAGCACGAGGAGAAGGGTCACAAAAGCCTCTCCCTGTGGATCTCTGAATATGGAATGTACTGGGAGCCTCAGGACCTTGGTCCCAGCCCGGGTGTACCTGGATAATTCTGTCTGGGGAGTCACAGAGAGCTGGAGGTGGGGGTGGAGGGGCTGTACCTGCATCACCCTCAAAGGTCTGGGGCAGGATTTTGACTGTGGCAGAAACCAGAATCACTTTGTCACCTCGGTTCTCCTGCGTCCTGTGGCTTCTCTTGGTGAGGTCACCACCAAAAGTGTCCCAAACCAGGGCACCAGAGGGATGGAGACATCACACAGGATCAGAACCATGGAATCACAGAATGGATTGGGTTGGAAAGGACCTTAAAGCCCATCCAGTTCCATCCCCTGCCATGGGCAGGGACACCTTCCACTATCCCAGGTTGCTCAAAGCCCTGTCCAACCTGGCCTTGGAGACTTCCAGGGATGGGGCAGCCACAGCTTCTCTGGGCAACCTGTGCCAGGGCCTCCCCACCCTCCCAGGGAAGAATTCCTTCCCAATATCCCATCTAAATTTCCTCTCTTTCAGTTTGAAGCCATTCCCTGTGTCCTGTCCCTCCATCCCTTGTCCCAGGTCCCTCTCCAGCTCTCCTGGAGCCCCTTTAGGCCCTGGAAGGTGCTCTCAGGCCTCCCTGGAGCCTTCCCTTCTCCAGGTGAACCCCCCCTGTGTCCCAAAGCTGGAGGGTGTCTGCTGAACCAGATCAGCAGCAGTGGTGCAGCTCCCACTTCCACTGGCACAACAACTGGGAATAAAGGATCAGTAACACCCATCTGAGAGTGTCTCAAAGCCACCACGTCCCTCCTGTACAGCCCACAGCCCCCAGAGGGCCCCAGGGCCCCCGAAGGATTTGTGGGGTGACACACACAGAGCCCCAATCCAGAGTTCTGGGAATAGAGAGGGGAGTTAAATACCCAGGGGAGGAAGAGCAGGTAAAAAATGAGCCGTTTTGACAGGGCTGCCAGATTGTGTGGCAGGAGGGTTAATTTTTTTTGAAGCTGCCATTTCATATTCCCTTTCAGACAAGCTGAATTACACGGTGCTGGCTTCTCCAGGAGTAGCATAATTTTCCTCATGGAAATAATGACAGGGTACTTAAAAAGCAAGTGAATGGATGGCTGAAGTACTGGGCAGAGACTTCTGAAATCCAGGCTGAGCCCTCACCCTTGCTAGAGGCTTCTTTGGTGACCTTGGGCCAGTCACTTAATCTTCCTGTGTCTCAATTCCCTGCCAATAACATGGCAATAATAACTGTTCTTGCTCTGTCTGGCTTATTTAGGCTGCAAAGTCAGAATTTACAGCTTGTGTTTTCTCTTCTTTGAGGGCAACTGAAGCCAAAGAGCTTCAATCCGTGCTGAGGAGTCTGGGACACCACAAAATGCAAGGTGGATAACAAATAAAGGGCTGGGATATGTGATTGGGAACGTTCTTACACGAGAATTCCTAATGCATTGTTCCCCATCGCTTCCCTCAAAATGTGGAGGAGTTTAGAACTGTGCTAAGAGTTCCAAAAGCATCGAAATAATTTAGGAACAGAGGCCAGGCCGATTTATTGAATCCCTGAGTTGCTTCTGAAAGGGTGAGGGGGTAATTTAGGCACCTGCAGAATTTCCTGCCAGGTCTTTGTGCTCAGTCTGTGGCTGCAGCAGCTCCTTGGGTTTTTTTCAGTTTAAGCTGAGGTTTGCAGGCAGCTGTGTACCCAGGTTTTATCCATCCCTTCAGCTTTTAGGGGTTTGTGTGATTTCCAGAAGCTGAGGGAAGATGCTTCCTTGCTACGAGAGCCAATGAAGATTTTCTCTACAGTTGAGCAATTTGCTGTACAAAGGGAACAATTCTAAAAATAGGGAGAAATGGCACCATGACATTAAGAGGAACGATGACCCAATCCCCAACTTGCTGCAGGGGCTTTTGTCCTATAACTGCCTTCCCCATTAGGGCTGTGATGACATTATTTGCTGTGGTTATGTGGGGCACGAGGCCACGGGTACCTGGAAGGGAGGATTTTGATCAGACTGCAGAGGATGAACACACCAGAGAGGCTTGTTGGGGAACACTAAATCAGTGGAGTTTCATTTACATCAGACACCAGCCCAGCCATTCCAGCATTAATGGCTGCACTGCTGCCCTCAGAATTTGGTGTGGATTTAATCTGTCAGTGGGGGAGTAAAAGGGAGGGGGAGAGTGAGACCTTCTGGTTTATGAAATGTGGATCTTTTCTTTCAGGCACCATCAAAGGACAGGGATTTGTAGTGGTTTCAAATTCTTTTGGCAGGAGATTTGTGGCTGCCCCATCCCTGGAAGTGTCCAAGGCCAGGTTGGAGCAACCTGGGCTAGTGGAAGGTGTCCCTGCCCATGGCAGGAGGTGGGACTGGATCATCTTTAAGGTCTCTCCCAACCCAAATCATTCTGGGATTCTGTGATTCCTAAATCACATATTCCATTGTACCAGTGATGTGGGCAGTGCTGAGCATATCTTGGGTTGGTTAAAAAAAGAAAGAGAAAAAGAAAGTGCTCAACAGCACCAACAACCCAAATTATTAAAGACATTTCAGTACTTTTACCACTGGCCTTGACAGGATTCAGGAGTTTCATTTTCACACCTGAATACCTTTGAGAATAGAGGCTCTGAGTGGTGTTGAAAATCTGTTCTTTTTATATTTTGAAGCCCTGCTGGAAGCAAAGGGCTCCACTCTCCAAACAACCCCTGCCAGGCATTGAGGTCCCAGCAGTGCCTGAGTGCCCAGCAGGGCCCTGACCCTGCACTGGTGTTGGGGGGGGCTTTCAGGGAGACACTTCCCTTCCTGACAGCTGATTTCCAGTGAAACTGTGTTGAAGGGAGGCAGGGGAGTGCCAGGTTTGCAGGATGAGCTTGGTTCTTCTCGGGTGCATCTCCCTTTGCTTCTCTCAGAGCCCAGACTTGGTTGACTTTAAGAGGATGGGATGAGGAGCAGAACAAGGCACGTCCTGACCTCCAAAGCACTTCCAGACACAGCCAGCTCTCAGGTCCAGGGCTCTCGGGGTCTCTGGGCCGTGGCAGCCTGGGCTGTATGGCAGGCTATGATTTGTTGTCACCTTTATAAACAGAACAACAAAATCACTAGTCTTCCACACAGAGCCAGACCAGGAGAGCAGCGCTCCCTCCTCAGGGATGTCCTCCTGCACGTCTTCTCCTGCTTTCCTTCCTCAGTTTTATCAGCCTTTAATTCTTGTTCTTGCCTCTCCTTTCAGGGATGGATGCTGCTCTTTGCAGAGTTCCTCATGAGACCGTGGCAAACCTCCCTGCAATCATCTCTCCAATTTGTGGCTGTTCCCGTGAGTTTCTGCTCCATTTTCTCACTCCCGGAGGCTCTACAGGGACATCAGGGCTCAGCAGGGGCTCCTCTTTCCTTACCCTGTGATAAAACTTCTCCAGGAGTGCTCTGTCAACCTGTCTGTCTCCTGGTTATATTTCAGTTGACTAAAATAAGCAAATGCAATGTATACTGGGGAACGCTGGAGAAAAGGACTCAGCAAAAGAAAAGATAATGATAGTGCTGAGTTTCCTGGAATCCCACTGAGAGGCTGATTTAAGCAAGAAAAACAAACCCCTTTTGCTGTTTCCTTTCCCTGGATTTGTTGATGAGCAATCTTTAGTTCACCCCAGGTCCAGCTTTGCTTCCACTCCCCAGCTCTCCTCTGTTAATAGCTCACATATGGCACGGCTCAGGTGTGAAAGGACAATGCTGGCTCACATCCATGGAAAGGACTGGACTTTATTCCCTGTCTGAGTGAGGCTTACTTACCTCAGCCACTGAAACCAGGCAGGGAACAGCATCCTTCCCATCTTCACCAAGCCTGTTAGCTGTACTTCTGTAAGCAGGTGGCACAAAGAAAAAAAATGAAAGGGAAAGAAACAAAAACTATCCCTCAGGAGCTGCTGCTCCTTTCATGGGAGGAGAAAGTGTGGAGCAACAGGAGAGGGTTTCCTGCTGCTGACAGGGGTTGTGCCCTGTGTGAGCTCACAGAGAGCAGCCCCATCCCTGCCTTCCTCCCTCCCTTTTTTTCTTTAACATATGTGCTTTCTATGGGCACTTTAATCAAACTCCAGATGGGTTGTTTCAGTCAGGGGATTTGTGCTGCTCTGGAGATAAGAGTCCTTTGTGCTGGCCTAGGTAGCAAGAGTGTTTGTGATAACTGGAGCTGATACCAGGAGATGTCCAGGTGGTCTTATTTAACAGGGAGCATTAGTGATACCACCATTGTCCAGGAAATCAGATAAAACTGGGTCCAGGTGTTACCCAACACCGTGTTTGTGCAAGGACAGTACCAACTGCTGCCTGCACTGAGCCCCAGAGCAGCACTGCAGAGGGGGGGGTTCTTGTACAGCATCCCCATCACCCCCAAACTTCTCGGGGTGCACCATTGAAAGGGAGAAATTTAACCAGGAGTTGGACTTGGATGATCCTTGTGGGTCCCTTCCAACTCAGGATATTCCATGATCCTAAGCTGAATATCAAGTGAGCTTCACACTGAATATAAGATCACTCTTGGATGTCCTAAACTGAAGAATTTCACTTAAACCATCACCCATTTTCCTCTCTGCCCTCCCACAGAGAGGTCTCTAACGAAACCATTTGGGGAGTGAGACGATTTAGAAATAAAAATTCAGGACAATTCACTCTTCTGCCCAGGCTAATTAGAAGAGAGGAGGAATTGTACAGATGGATGAACTGGAGAGAGAGGAGACAGTTTGGGAAGTGCTAACCTGGACTGTAATTTCAGGTGACAAGGACACTTCTCAGTCCTCATTCTGGAGTGACACTGCACAGTGACACACCAGCTGCAGGAAGGGATTTACCACAAATCATTGCTGGAAAATCACATAAAAATCAAGACAAAAGAAGTATGAGCGAGACCTGAACTCTTCTTGTGGTTTTACACTCAGCCATTCCCTTTTAAGAGCAGGGTGTTTAGTAGGAAGCATAAATCCCAGGCTCAGAGTCGTGCAATGTCTAGACTCCAGCTCGTGGGATCTGTCTCCGTGGGGCCATTTTTCTCACCGTGATATTTTTCAGGACACCTCTGCTTTGTCCCAGAGATTTCAGGGACGTGGAAGCTCCCTGCTCCTCACACCAGTGGCAGCTGGGAGGCTGCTGGAGTTCCTTGGTAACTGTTTGTATGGATGGGAGCTCAACTTAGCTGCAGAACACGGGGGGAAAAGCCTGGCTGGAAGGAGCGGGGACTTTTGGCCCCCAGCTGTGCCAGAACAGGCTCATCACCGAGAGATCCCCAGCTGCACTTCCAGGCTGTAAATTAAACAAACAGTGTTTCCTCTAGACCAGACCACAGGGATGGCAGAGAGAACAATGTGGCCTTATTGCTGTTATTTCCTTTGGTTTCAATCTCTGTCCTCTGCCCCCACCTCCTCCCCAGACCCGTGGTGCCCACTTTACCCGATTTGCCATTTATTACACTGCTTTAAAGAGAGGCAGGGGGAAAAAGGCTCAGTGCAAATTATATTTTGAGCTGTTGTGCTTTGCCTCTTTGGTGGATAATAAATCTCTCTGGCAATGCTCCTCTGTATAGGATTTGTCATTAAATGCAATTAAACAAACCCTGCAGGTGTCCATGATCAGGCCTGCAGCAGCCCATTCACAACTGCAATGTTATTATCAGCCTGACAACAAAACACCAGATATTTCCTGAGCTCCTCTGATCGATGAGCTCGCCTGACTTGGAACTGGGAGGGAGGAGAAAAGGGCCTTCAGAGCGCTTCAAATGCTCTTTAGACTTATTGATGGAAAAGTCAAAAAGCTGCTCGGCAATCAGGGGGAAGGTGGAGAGAGAGAAAGGCAGAGGGACTGGAGAGCTGAGAGGGAGAAATGAGAGAGGAGTGTTTGGGAGTAAAAAGGTAGAAATGAGGCAAGATATCACATGGTACCCACCTGCCCAATGAGTTGGCTAATGCACAAGAGTAGGATTTAGGAGGCAAGGAGGGTATTTTAGGGATGATTCTTTGGCAGTTGGGCTTTTAGTGTTAAGTGAGTCATGCAGGCTCCCTCTGCAGTCAGCACAAATATTCCTCTCATCCCAAGGCAGGACCGGCAGGTTGACCTGTTGTCCAGGGATGTTTGCCAGCATTCATAAATTGTAGCTAAATGGTTGGATCAGACACACAAATAATTGTAAATCCCACCTGGAACAGCCAAAGGAATTGGCTTTTTCAAGGCCGGGTTGGCTGGGGCTTGGAGCAACCTGATCTAGTGGAAGGTGTCCCTGGCCATGGCAGGGGGGTGGAATGAAAGGAGCTTT
This sequence comes from Pseudopipra pipra, assembly GCF_036250125.1. Classification (NCBI taxonomy): domain Eukaryota; kingdom Metazoa; phylum Chordata; class Aves; order Passeriformes; family Pipridae; genus Pseudopipra; species Pseudopipra pipra. The sequence continues at coordinate 3,505,602 of NC_087575.1, forward strand.
AAGGTCCTTTCCAAGCCAAACCATCCTGGGATTCTGTGGCTCTCTGAGTGTGTGTCCCCCTCCATCTCTGTTCACACAGAGGCGTGTCCTGGCACAGCCTCGGGCACGCTGGCACGCTCCAGAGGTGCTGCTGACAGGATTTGTCCAGAGCAGATGCAACAACATTCACACCTGAATTGTTGTGTGCCCTGACAATCAGGAACAGGGAGAAAGCTCCTGTGGTTTCTGTCAGCCATCCCAGGCAGCCTGTGGAGTGTGAAGGTCAGGGACTCACAGGGGACCGGCTGCTGCCGAATCCAGTGAGAGAGAAAAATTTGCCAACACCAGTCAAACCCTTCTGCCTGACTTGTTTGCTCAGCTCAGCCTCGGGGTGCTCTTGGGATGAACCTCATTCCTCTCCTGCTCCTACCCCAGGAATCCTGGTTTAGCCCAGCTGGCTGCTGGGGCACACAGGGAATTGCAGTGGCAAGGACAACACTGTTATTGCTGTTCTGGTGCCACCAAACCCGAGGGATTTGGGGGTTGGATAAAGGGGTTAAGTGAGTGGGTGTCTGTAGTGCACATGTGAAGTGTGAGGGGTGATTATTCTACCAAAAAAACTCTATGGAGGTGTCTTTGATTAAGATTTTATAGCCTCATCTGTAGGACAAACAGCACAGGGCCCTGTTTGCTGCCATCCAACATCCCACTGCGATTGTGGCAGAAGGAGCCAGGAATTCTGTGATCAATCCGTGGGTCTCAGGGTGACCATTTCCCTGGACACTGCCTGTGGATCACTCTGCAGTGCTGGTCTCTGGCTCCCTGATTCCAGGGCAGTCCAGATTCCACTCTGTATTCCCACTTCACCTGCTGGGTTGTGCCATTAGCAAACCACCATGTGATGATCTGGTGGCCCCAGTCAGCACTGGTGGGTTGAAGGTGCCAGAAGGGCTCTGTCCCTGTGGTACCACAGAATTTGGCCACCAAGTCTGGCTGCAAAGTGTCAATTCACTGGTCACAGCAGTGAGGGTGGTCCTTGGGTCAGTGGGGGCCTGCAAGGGCATGGAAAAATCCACAGCTACCAGTGTTGCTTATCATGGAATCCCAGAATGGTTTGGGTTGGGAGAGAACTTAGAGATCATCCAGTGCCACCCCCTGCCATAGGCAGGGACACCTTCCACTATTCCAGGTTGCTCCAAGCCCCATCCAACCTGGCCTTGGACACTTCCAGGGATGGGGCAGCCACAGCTACTCTGGGCAACCTGTGCCAGGGCCTCCCCACCCTCCCAGGGAAGAATTCCTTCCCAGTGTCCCATCTAACCCTGCCCTCTGGCAGTGGGAAGCCATTCCCTGTGTCCTGTCCCTCCAGGCCCTTGGAAAAATCCACGAACAAAAATTTAGGAATAAATCCATTTTGCTTGGCTTCACCTGCAGACCTTGGGAATGCTGAGGTGACGCTGGCTCAGAACATTTGGGAGCCACAGATGTAGGAATCCCAGCAGGTGTGGAACGTGGCACTGCCCCACTCCAGCCCCTTCCACCTCCCTCTGCTCTCAGCCAGAAAGCCAGAAACACCTCTGATTCCCTGCCCTGGCTGCTGTAGGGTTTGCAGGGGGGGCTCAGGCTGTCACAGAGGGATATGCTCTCTCCCAGGGCAGAGGGACAAGCACTGGCACATCCCTGTGCCAGCCCAGGAGCCAGGGGGCTGCTAATGAGCGTCCCTGGGACGGGGCTGCAGCCACTGGTGTGAATGAGCTGGGGCTGCTCTCAGTCCTCCAGGACTTTGGTGGAACTCTGCTGATTTACACCACCAGAGCTGGGGCTGGCGGGGAAAACCCCCTGGAGTTTCCATCAGCGGGTGTGAGAGCAGGGAGGGAGCCTGGTGAGAGCTGAGGGGGCACAGGGAGCAAATCAAGGGCAGGATGGAAATGCACATCGGCTTGGATTGACTTCAACAAACACTTTTTTTCTTTTTTCATCCCTTCTTTCCACCTCCCTTCCTCCCCACCTCCAGCAGCTCCTCTCCCCGTGCTGCTCATCTCCCTTTGTGCACCTCTTACCCGCACTCTCCTCTCTAAACAGGTGCAGTTGCCACTCAATAGACTTTAATTACCACTTCAAGGGCTCTCACCGGGGTCTGCGGGAGGGTGGAGATGAATTTTCCCGAGGATTATGTGTGTCTGAGTTCTCTTCACTCAGATGGCAATATTGCTGTCAGCCTGGATCCTTCCAGAGACCTGCTCTCCGTGTTCTCTCTGCTCGTGTTAACAAAAAGAGAAACTGCTGCTGAAGTTACAAAAAACCACCCAGCCATTAGCTGGATTAATTAGCAGGACAGCAGACGAGGCTGGAGAAAAATATTGTAGAAAATTTAAAACCCAGGGGTCTCAGCTGGGCTCCTAAACCGTTATTTCTGCTTGCAAATCAAGAAGTGGAGAGCTCAGCATCTCCCAAGATTTCTGTGGGAGACTGGGCTCTGAAAATACAAGTTGTTTTGAACCACTTTACCTTCTTTTTTTGCTCTGTGCTCTTCCCATCACGGCTCACCAGAGAGACACACTGTTAATGCATCCTGCTGGGGCCCTGGGGATCCCTCTGTCAGTCCATTCCTGGCTTCAGCACAGCTTGCCTGTGATGGAGGAATTATTCCCAGTGTTTAACTGGTAACATAGCATAATTTTGATTATTAAGATCCTCTTCAAAAGGCTAATCCTGGAGAATGCAGAGCAGCTGATGTCTGTTGGAGCTGCTTGGAATTGTTTGCCCGGGATGTGAGCGTGGAGATGCACACAGAAAATTTAGATACATGCAGAGAGGAGCTGGGAATATAACAGGATCTTTTGGGACAGGGAAAAATCTCCAAATATTTTAAAAAATCATTTCTTTTGCTCAACATTAACATTTCTAATTTTTCCACGAAACGAAACGCAGGAAGGAGTTTTGTTTTATAGCAAATTAAGCGACGTTTTTCTCCTGCCAAAATGAAGCTTGTTTCCCCTAAACAAGCAATTCAGCAAATTGGGCAAACGCTGTAGGCAAATCTGCATTTTTGCAGATGTGTTTTGCATCTTGCCCAGCCCCAGAACAGCTGGCCACGTCCAACATCTGTCTGGCTCCTGCAGAGTCCGTGGCCAAGGGCAGCACAGTGTGAGCCCTGGGATAGTCAGGGCTGAGCTCTCTGCATCCCTGCACTGAGCCAGCTGCTATTCCTGGGTTGGTGTCCAGGCTCCTCTCATCCCTCGGGCGTTATCCCAAGTGTTGGGCCCCAAGCAGTGGGTGAGGGTCTCACCTGCAGCCCTGTCCCTGCTCCCGAGTGCCGCTCGTGTCCCTCCAGCACCGCTCCCGTCTGCCCCGGGCTTTTCCTGGCACCTGCAGCATGAAGACAGGAGGGATAAAGAAAGGATGGATGGACAACACTGATGGAATGGTTCATGGTTGGACTCGATGAGCTTAGAGATCTTTTCCAACCCTAATGAATATCCAGGATGCTGGGGAAGGAGCAGAGTGATCCTAAAGGCACGTCAGCCCTAAGACATCCTTCATCTCTCATCATGTTCTGTCTCTCCTTCCTTGGGCTCTGGGTGCAGCTGTGACCCCAAAAATGAGAAGGTGGCTGGCACAGGGACTGGGATGGGAAAAGGAAGAGGCACAGTGATGTGCCCACAAGGGACTTCTCCCTGTGTTTGGAACTCTTTCTCTGGGCTTTCTCTCTCAGAATCCTGCACTTATCCCTCTTCTTCCTGCACTTATCCCAGTTCCTTCCTCTCCTACTCCTGCCCTCCTGCCCTTCCCAGCCCTCCTGACATTCCCACTCTCATTTCTCAGGTCCTCTCCATCTCCTCCTCATGTAACTCATCCTTTCAGCTTCCAAGATTTAAAATCCTTCTGTCTCCATCACCTCTTCCTCCCTCCTTCCTTCCCTCGTACATTTTGCTTTCCAGGCCCATCTACCACATGTTCTTCTGCCCTTTCTGTGGGCCTGGGGTGAACATTGATCATAGCCATCTCGAGCCCATCTCTCCCTTTTCCCAAAGAGCCGATGAAAATGTCACCCATGAGATAATAATCATGTTGCTCACATCCCTTAATTGCTCTCAAAGTACACGTCGAGGCTTCAGAGCCTCTTTGAAAGGCAGGTTCTGGCCTTTGGCACATTATTGACAGGCTGTTGATAGGCCCCTTTGTTGAGGAGCAATTTTGTCCCTTTTCCTGTACAATTTTTTGGTTTTTTTTAAAGACAGCCCTTTCAGAGAGAGTAGATTTTTAAAATAGAGCCGAGCTTTGAATGAACAGGCATCAGAGTTATTCCTGAGGAGTGGTGGCACATGTGGGAGATGAGAGCTACCAGAACACTTCATGCAGGACAAGAAATCAAACTGTGATGCCTGATAGCTTCATCCTTGTTGCTTTTTAGTCCTTCCCCTCTTGGACCCGCTAATAAGATGTTTTTTTGCAGTGTATGACTAATTAGACATCTTGTGTGTTCCAGTGCCTGGTAAACAATAAGAGAAAGTTGACACTTGAGCTGTGCAGCAACTCATTTGTATCAATTAATGATAATTCTTTGGGGTTTCTAGTACCTGCTGATTAAAGTGGACTGAGATCTCCTTGTCACAGCAGCCCTTTGTGGTCTCAAAAGCTTTGCAGGTCTGGAGGACCGGGAGCAGAACCAGCCCGGCTGCTCTGCCACCACTGCCGTGGGCAGGGACCCTCCCTCAGCAGTGGCAGGAACCTGAGCAATTCCCCCCTCAGCTGCTATTCCCAGAGGCTTTAAATCCACCCCTTTACCCCGGATTTATTTTACCGTGCCCCTCCTGGGTGCATCTCGAGGTGACCCCACCACAGCTCCCGGCACGACCCTGAGCCAAACCTCAGGCTCTGCTCCACTCACCCCCAACCCGGAGAGAAATTCAATTTTTTCCTCTCTGAAACAACGTCCCTTGGAATGATTTTGCCCTTAATGAGCCCCGAGCGCGCCGCTGTGCCGCGGAGCCGCCGGTGTGCGTGTTAACAAGGAGCTCCCTCGGCGTGGAGGAGCCGAGATGGCCGGCCCTGTAATGGGAGGCTGTTCAGCATCCTAAGCCCTGCATTAGGCTGTGCCTGTAGGAACCCTGGCATGTTCCACGGAGGCTGCCTGAAGGTAATCATCCCTCCCAGCCTCCTCCTGTCCCTCACCCAGCGCTCCGCTTGGAGCTATTCCAGGAAACGGCTCCGGAGAGGATAAAGTTTAGCCCCTGATTTATTCACCAGCAAAAGGAGGTGAACACATGCAACAAATGTGTTCATTGTTGCATGTGGAAATGCCATTTGGTTATGGGTGAAAAGGGAAAGTGCAGGGGGTGGTTGGGATTTGGTTGTTGAACCCTGTGAGGGACTGGAAGCCCTGGAACTTCGTTGTTTGGTTCGGCCAAATCATGAGCAGGACCTGAAAAACATCATCACCTTCAATTTATCTTCGAGTCCTGCTTGACTCAAGTGGTGCATCCCAGCACTTCCCATCCCAGAAACCTATTTCAGGCACCACATCCACTTAAATCCACATTTTGTGTATGTCAAACACACACATCACAGAAAATACAATATATAGATAGATAGATAAATAGATACACATTTAGACCAGTGTATGTTACACAGAACAACTCCATCCTGCCTAAATTCAGGAAAAGGAGTTCTTCCAGATCCATTCCCTCATTGACAGACCAGCAGAAAAACAAAATGCCTCTCTTCTAGAAAAAAAAATAATCAGCTAATTTATTTTTCAAAGTTGTGAACTCATTAGCTGGCAACTATTGTTCCACCCACCCTTTGCAACCCCTCAACGGGGTCACAAAAAACCTGCCCAGAGCTCCAAACACACCTTTGTCAGCGTGTGCTGAGAAGTGCTAAAATAAAATGTTGTCTGAATTAGATGGGGAGGATTAGAAAGGTGATAAAAGCTAAGCCAGGAGAAAATAAGATGATAAATAGGTCTGGCAAGATAGATGGATAATCTTCCTCCCAGGCCAAACCTAGCTGGATAATCACCTTTTTCTGTTCTCTGGTTCCATTTGCTCTGGGATCTTCAGAGCTTTACAGATATCACTGGATTTGGGTTTCTGGTACCCTGGAAAAGGGGGACACAATGTCCATCTTCCCAGACAAGGGATCTGAGGTGCCTGACTTAGGAGTGGGTTTAGGTTTCAGATTAGGGTTGCAAAAATGAGCCCAACTGTTGCCTTTTGCTGGTTCGTTTCTCGGCTCTCGCTGTGCCTCGGGCAGGGCCGTTCCCTGAGGGGGAGCTGCTCCAACCAGGGCTTTTCCCAGCTCACCTTTTCCCACAGCCAGAGCAGGAGAAGTCCTGTCCTCTCCCAAGTGTGTCTCTGTTCCTGTCACCAGGCTGAGCTGGGAACATCCAGAGCCAGGTGATTCCCAGAGCTGCGAGGGCTCAGCTCTGCTCCCACTCCCTGCTCCTGGTGGGGTCTGCAGCCAGCAGTGCCCCCAGCCATGGCAGCAGGGGAAACTGTCCTCCTGTCCCCTCTGTCCCCTCAGCTTTCAGGTTATAAATCACCTCTGAGCAAATCCAAACAACACATCTGAGCTGTAACCAATAAGCTCATTAAACATTCCGGGCTATGAGGCTCTTTCCCAGTCCAGAGAAGACTTGTCTGAACTGGCCTTTGCTCTCCTTGCTCCAGGGAAATTCCCATTGCTCCTGCTAAATCCATGAGCCTGCAAAGCACTGAGCCCTTTTTTGTAGACAGGGACACCTTGTCTGAGGGGAGGAACTCAGGAAAGTTTTCCATCACTCCATGGCATTGATTCCTCCACAAACATTTGACTGGCAACACAGAACAACGGAATATTTGATCAGCCAGAATTACAGACCACAACATTAATAATTTTGTGAGCTGGACTGGAAGGATTTGCACTTGTTCTTGCTGGGAATGGTGCAATTGTCTCCTCCTTTTTAAGAGAAACTCTGCTCTAATGGCTGGGTGCATTGTCATCCTACGGGAGCAGGGACTGACTGTTCCTCCTCATTTTGGGGGGCTTGAATCCATGTGATTTTCACCTGGGCTGGAATCTTGTAGGGGGACTGTTCATCGTGGTTCTGGATTTTCACAAGAAGTCAGCAATTTTGGATGCCTTATGTTTGTGTTTGAGACACTTTGAAAGGGAGTGGTTGGGTGCTTAGAAAATCAGGATTAATTGGACTATGTCATGCTGGGCACCTGAAAACACTAAATGCTTTGGAAAAATCACAGGGGAGGGGGCTCTGTTTCTGAACATGATTTGGGAAGACTGCACAGCCTTAAGTAACACAGGATAAAGAGAAGATCTTTGCATAACCTGGTGGAAACATCCTTTAATCCTCAGTGCCTGACTTTAGGTGGCATTTGCTTCCTGAGCGAGTTCAGTGCTGGAGTCTGTGCAAGTGCACTTGTATTTTCCTGTTGTTCACACAACTCCTGTTGTGTGAGTTACTGTAGGTTTGGTTTGTGAGAGTTTCTGAGTAGGTCTCTAAAATGAAATAAATCAGAAGGCAAAGTTCTCCCCTTGAGTAGGACACGGAGGCCTTGCAGGCTTTCTGCACCGTCACCTGCAGAGCCACAGGCTGTGCCAGGAAATATCCATCTTTGCACTTCCTAAGCCCCTGAGCCTGAGTCCCAGAGCCAGAATCACACCCAACTCCTCCCCTCATCCATCAGCAACCATGGAAAAATCCTTGGTAGAGCCTCCCTTCCAGCTCAGAGCCAACACCTCAGCGTTGACCCTCGGCCGCTGCTACACCCGGAGCTGTGTCCGTTTGGAAACTCTGTTTGTAAACGAGGGGAAACTAAAAAATCCCTCCTGGTTATCCCAGTTATGCCCCAGGAAGGGCACAATGGCCACTGGCAGGAGCCATCTGGCCTCTGTAAACAAGGGCTCCTGGAGCCAGGGTGTGAGTGCAGGACGGGAAAGGCCCGATTCCTGCACGGGCAGTGAGGAGCCCTGGGCTCTGGGACGGCTCAAGGCTCTGCTGAGTCCAACAAAAATGTGGCAATAAGGGTTTTTTCCAGGGTCAAACTCCAGGGCTGAGCTGGTTTTGGGGCCCAGGCTGGATATTTCTGGGTGCAGGAGTCAGGGTAGTGCATGTCCAGCCTGAGCTTTCAGAGCTGCTGGGAGGGCAATTCCTCTTAATCTCAGCCAGTGCTGAAGGCTCCAGATATCCTGGGAAGCCTTGGGATACTCAAACACAAAGATCAATATTGAATATTGTATTAGCTGTTCCTGAGCTTTTTTTTTTTTTCTTTTCTTTTCTGGTTTTGTCTCCAGGCTGAAATTTAGGAGATTTTATTACATTAATATCCCAGCACCTGTTTTAGTAAGGACACAGTTTAGAAAGACACCTCAGCATTTAAAGACAGCTCATTTTAATAGGATTTACCAATTAATTTAGAACCCCACTCCTACTCATTTTCAGGTGAGGTGTGTGCTGACTTGTTTTACAAACCCCACCACAACACTGGTTTGTTCTGAACTCACTCAATTTTAGCAAGGTGTTAAATAATGACAAACTTTGAGGCCACACACGGATCCCAACAGCCCTCGGGGGAACACCTACATCAATTTTATCACCTGCTTTCCATCACTTCTCTGCTTTGAGTCCCTTTCTGGGCCTCAGGGTGGATCCATGGGAGGTTTATTTCTTTTGCTTTCCTGGAGGGGGTTGAATTCAGTAACTCAACAGAGACAACTCCCCTTGATCCACAGTGAGAGACTATTTACAAGGGCCTGGAGGGACAGGACACAGGGAATGGCTTCAAACTGAAAGAGGGGAAATTTAGGTGGGATATTGGGAAGGAATTCCTGGCTGTGAGGGTGGGGAGGGGCTGGGATGGATTTCCCAGAGAAGCTGTGGCTGCCCCAGCCCTGGGAGTGTCCAAGGCCAGGTTGGAGCACCCTGGGCTGGTGGGAGGTGTCCCATGGCAGGGGGTGGGATGAGATGAGCTTTAAGGTCTTTCCAATCCAAACCATTCTGGGATTTGGGCAAGCAGAGAAGCCAAATTCTTGGCTCAGAGTCCCTTCAGCTCCTGTTTGGGCCCTAACAAGCCCCTGCAGCAGGAGTGTGGGGCAGAAGGAGTCTCTGCCCGAGGCAGAACGACCTTGCCGTGTCCATCCCAGCTCCAAAGCTGCCACAGATCTGGAGTCTCAAACCCACTCTCCTTTTCCTGCTGAGATTCCCAAGCACCTCCCAGTCTCCCAGCTACTACCAGATGCCACAATTGCACACAGACAAATATTTGTGCAAGGCACACAGAGCCTGGAGGCTGGAGCACTGTCTGTCTGCGGGGAGCAGGAGAAGGGGAGGAGGATCCTGGGGTTATTTCTGTTTGATTTGAACCAACAAAAATCTACAGGGTGTTTATTTCCTACAAAACTTCCAGTGTTTCCTTCCAACAGGTGATGTGGGACCGGCCTGACAGATTGATTTCCAGTTTAGTCGTTTTGTTGAGTACTTAAAGGGTCAGGAATTAAATTGAATTTAGATCAGACCTTACCCTGAATCCCCTGTTCTTCAGAGACCTCTGTCAGGGACAGGATTGGATCCACTTATGACATCTACAGAAAATGGCCAGTGAAAAATAAAGAAGTGACAAAATATGCCCTGAACGAATGGAAATGTAACTTTGATCAAGCAATGCTCTGAACAACACCAAATTTAGTTAGCTTCAAGGATATGATATCATCTACCCTCCTATTTTTTATATTAAATATGAGATTTGATTAGGAGATTTCCCAGAATGAGGGATAAACCCATAAAAGCAAGAATAGGTATTTGGTGCAATATAATTTTCTGGCTTCTTCTGTTTGGGAGCAAATAATGTGATTTTCCCCCCTCCCTTATTTTACAGCTGAACTTCAAAGGAGAAAATGCCTGATATTGCTGCTGGAAGAGACAAGGCACTGCCCAAACTGACCCTCAGATTTAGGACAGATCAGAGTCACTGTGCACAGGGAACTGATGGGAGAGATTAAAGAGATTTACAGAGAGATAACAAAGATATCTCTCCACTCAAATTCCATAGGGAAGCGTTTCCACTCCATAGTTTTTTTCAATGTCTATAATATGTCTTTGAAGGCTGTGTGGATATTCAAGCCCTCTTTTCAAGTGTTTTTCTTCTTTTCTTTTTTTTCCCCCCCCAAATATTTAATTCTGAAACAGCAAATAGGAGTTTCCTTAAAATGGAGAACAGCTTGTTTCCATTTCCTCTCAGAGGCCAACATTACTCAGGAAAAATCCAGGTGTAAAGACAGGAGATGGGGCCAGGCTGAGCCTGGATTAAATCACCTTGTGGAGCCTCTGCTCAACAAAGTGTTCAAACCCACGTTTAGCAGGGCTGGGGGAGAATTTCCAGGGAACAGGGATTCGTTTAGTGAACCTCAGCTTCCAAAAATGGAGCTAAAACAAATGCAGCAAATCCCTTCAGCTGACAATAGCTCTGTGAAATGCTCCATTTCCAAAGTGCTCCAACACTTCAACATTTTAGCTTTTCTATTTTCTCTGTTAGATCCTTGGTTTAATAATCCAAAAGAGGAAAAAAATGTTTTATTTCAGCTCCAGACAGGGTAGAATACTTTGTTATTTTAATTTTGTCAAAATAAAATAAAAGAAAAAAAATCAAAAAACCCACCCAAACCAAGCAAACAAAACACTTTGTTTAATTTGATCCCGCTTGCTTTTAATTTTTTTTTTTTTTTTGGAGAAGCACATTTTGGGGGAAAATCCAATTTAACCACTGAGCACTTTAATATAAAAGTCATTATTTAACACTGTCAACAGACCCAAAGTGTACCACCACATCAAGGCAAATTTTGAGTACTCAGAGAGAACCAACCATGGAGGAAAAATATTTTCAAATAGCTGTTCCCTGAAGCATTGGCTCCCCAAAGCACCTTGGTGAAATATCTCCTACAAACTAGGGAATATTAAGAACAACTTTACCCACGAACCACCAGTCAGCCACACTTTCAAAACAAGGATTTGGGGGTTTTCCAACACAAAGCTTTGATGTCGAGCAGGTGCAGGTGACATTTGGATTCGTACAGTCATTCCTGGCTTTCCACATGGTTTTATTCCCTGCCCTGCCCCGGGCTGGGAGCGTGTCCCACCCGGGCTGGGATGTTTGGAAAAGGCGTCTGCACCTGTCCCAGTCCATCCCACCCATCCCAGTGTCCCACCTCAGCCAGCCCTCGGCTCTTGGCCAGACCCCAAACTGCCTCCCGAGCGCTCGGGATGATCTCCCGACCCTCGCGTGTCCCTGCCCGGGAAAAGGACCGGGACGCGCCCCGGGCATCCCTGCCCTGGCACGGGGCACCCGCGGGCACGGCCCGAGCTGTGCCGCTCCCTTGTCCCGCTCTCCTGCCTTCCCTCTCCCGCAGAGACCCCTCCGGGGCTGGACTCACCTCCCCGGCCCGGGAACAGTCCAGCGTCGCCTCGGGGACCTGCCGTTGATCCCCGGGGAGGGTCCGGGCGGGTGCCGGTGCCCGGTGCCCGCTCAGGGATGCCCGGCTCATGTCCCGGTCCAGCCCTGCCCGGAGGAGCCGCCGGGCGCTGTCCGTGGTGCTGATGGCGGCATCCTGCCGGGATCCCTCCGGGATACGGCCAGGAACCCCCTCGGCCCCAGAGCCAGGGCCGGGGGAGGCCGGACCCGTCCCCCGAGCATCCCCCGAGCATCCCCCGAGCATCCCCCGCGGTCCCGGTGCCCGAGGAGCCGCCGGCAGAGGCGGGACGGGCTCCACAGGTGCCCCCGCGGGGCTCACCTGGCGCTGGGTCACCTGCGCGGCGGAGGGGCCGGGGAAGCTGCCCTGCCTCTGCCTCGGGGCTTTTATGGGGCCGCCGGGGGGGCGGCGGGAGGAGCGGCCGGGCGGGGACTGTCGGGCTCGGCCAACGGGAGCGGCTGTCGGGGCAGCTGCGGCAGCATTACATCATGGACCCGCCCGCGCTTCGCTCCCAGAGCCTCCGCCGGCGGCTCGGCGGCGAGGGGGGACAGCAACAGGTCTGGCCGGGGGGCACGGAGCCCCTGGAAACGGGGCAGCGGGCGGGAAGGGCGCTCGGAGCTCTGGCCGGGAGGGGGGGAAGCCCGCCGGGAGAGCCCGCCCGGCTCGGCCCGAGCTCCGCTCTGAGCAGGAGGGGATGCTTGGTGGGGGTCAGTGGCTCCGCGTTTCCCACGATCAAACCCCCCCGGGCCGTTCTTTCCGCCGCTGGGGGTCCTTTCCCTCGGCCTGGCGGGCTCTGATTTCCCAGCCCAGTGGATGAGCCAAGCTTCCCCCTAAATTCCCAGCCTTTTCCATCCTGTTTTTGGAGCGTGCACAAACCCCAACCCTCCGTTTCTTCCCGGAGGCACCGAGCTGACGGGCAGCCCTGATGTGAGGACCTGGAATCCGTGTGGATCTCTCCCGTTCCCAGAGCAAGGAGGTCAGACAGCTCGAGAGCTCCAGGGAAAACAAATGTATTCCCAAACGCCTTCTTCAGCTGGGATGGGTTTGTGTTGTGCCTCTTAGATGGCAAACACACAGGCTGCAGACATCAATCCTTCAAGACTGCCCTAAATTATCCTAAATGATCAGTTGGGGTAAAGATCTGTCTTCTGACATATCCCATGCACGGGATGTGTTATCATCTGATACCAAAGGAAAAGTAATAATTGTTTGCAACATTAGTTAGACAGAAATCAAAATGGTCCAGAGTTAAAGGCTCGGGGTGGGTAATACTTGAGACCCACATTCAGGTCTGGTTTGGGATGGATCTTCTGCAGGAAAATATGAGGCTCCAAACCCCTGTGAATAAGAGCAGATGACCTGAAGGAGCCTATTTTCAAGTGGCACTGGCTGCTATTCAAATTACAGCACAATTAGAATCGAACCAGGTGCTCTGTTTCCAACTCTTTCTGTTCATTTGTTTTCCATGCCAAGCATGGATGATGGGCCAAATCCTTGGCCTGGCTCCCACCAGCCCAGAACCTGTTGCTGTTGCCTGAGGTAAAAGCTGGGTTTGAGCAGAATGTCCCTGTGTGTGACACAAATCAGTGAAGCCCCTGAAGGAGGGGATGGCCCTGGCAGCACCCACTGCCCTTGTGCTGTGTTAATCACAGCACAAAGAACGTGGGCTGGTGTTCAGGTAAAAGGAGATGTCACAGCCTTGTTAGTGCCTGGCCTTGGACGTGCCTCTGGGAGGGATTTTCATTCAGGAGCCAAACCTGGAAGCTGTTGCTCTTGGCTTTGTCCTGGCAAAGCAGGAGTTTGGGGGGAAAGCTGAAGCTGCAAACAACATCTTGTGGGAAATGCTGAGGGTGCCCAAGTCCCTCCACAATGCACCTCAAAGGACAGTGAGGCTTGGGGACATAATTCCCTTAGAAGACCCCACTAGAAAGGAAGCCAGAGTGAGGGAAAGGCAGCACTCAGTGCTCCTGGCTGTTATTACCTCAGCTGGCTCCCTTCATCCTCAGTTTTCCCTTTCCCTCATGTGCTCACCAGGACTCTCCCAATTTGCTCTCAGTTCAGTGTTAGTGTGGCCCCTGGTCCAGGGCCTTTCAGCCTCTGAAACCCAAGTGAAATGGAGAAAGGCCCTACTGAGGTTAAAGAAATGGGCCACGAGGGATGATGGAGAATAAACCCTCCAGCTGTGTGTCATAGAATATAAAACCAGAGGATGGTTTCATTTGGAAGGGACATTAAAGCCCAACCTGTGCCATGGGCAGGGACACCTTCCACTAGCCCAGGTGGCTCCAACCTGGCCTTGGACACTTCCAGGCATAGGGCAGGTGTCCACAGCTTCTCTGGGCAACCTGTGCCAGGGCCTCACCACCCTCACAGGAAGAATTCCTTCCCAATATCCCATCTAGCCCTGCCCTCTGGCAGTGGGAAGCCATTCCCCTTGTCCTGTCCCCCCAGGCCCTTGTCCAAAGTCCCTCTCCAGCTCTCTTGGAGCCCCTTTAGGCACTGGAAGGGTCTCCTTGGAGCCTTCCCTTCTCCAGGTGAACCCCCCCAGCTCTCCCAGCCTGTCCATAGTTCCAATCCTTGTCTCTACAAAGAACAGCCATTTTACAGCAGTTCACAGGGGGTGAGATTTGTGCAGGCACCGCTGTTTCCCTGAGAGCTGCAGCCTCTTCTCTGAGGGCTGTTGGGCAGCACCTTGGATTCAAGTCCTCTGGGTGACATCTGGGAAAAGTCATTTTGGCCAGCAAAGTCGTTTTGGCCAGCAAAGTCGTTTTGGCCAGCAAATTCAGTTGAGATTTCAGAAACATGATTTTCAGAGGGATCCAAGTCGTGAACACGAGCTCTGCCTGTCCAGTCCAAAGTGTCTTAAGCCTGAGCTACTCATTCCAAAGATGCATTTGAAATATTGGGCTTATTGCGAGTAGAGACCTGAAAACTCTCTGTGTCCACTGCACATTCCTTCCCTCCGGCTTTCCCACCTCGGGAGACTCCTCTGCCTCACTCATTTGCATCCCAGATTTGTGGGAGGGGGGATGAGAGAGATTTCTTTTCACGGAGGAAGTCTGACATGAACTTAGAAGCCACAACAGGAAAGGTCACTGTTTGATCGAATCGCTCCGAGTTGTTTTCCACCCCCTACTCGGAGCAGCCCTCTGGGCTCGGTAATTAGCGACGGAGCGCAGGGGGAGCGCGCTGGACTTTGGCCCCATCTGACCCGATTCGTACAACACGGCTGATTAATGCACCTGGTCACATGGCAGCTGCCAGCGACTTGTTGCTGGGCATCCAGAGGTTTCCAAGGGAACCGCTCCTTCTCCTGCCGATGCTCCCCAACAAGTGCGGGAGAGCCGCGCTCCGGCTCCGAGGGCCGGGCGGGAGGCGGGAGCAAGGCGCGCGGAGGAACACCCGAAAAAGAGGAGCACCCGCGTGGAATTTAGGGATGGAGCGGCTCGGACGGGTCCTGTGGGATCGCCGAGCCGCGGGCTCAGCCCTCCCTGTGCACCCTCCCCTGTATCTCCACAGCTATCCCAGCCCACGCTCGGGCACGATCCCACCCCCCGCATCCAACCCCAAACCGCATCCCAAACAAAACAACAGCTCCGGGCGAGCGCAGACACGCTCCCAACCCCCGGGGATTCTCCTCCTCCCGGAGGAGCCCCAGCACACGTTTGAGACCCCTTTGCCGAGGTGCGTTTAAAACTCTCTTTTAACCGCAAAGACCTCGGTCCGGTCCCCCCGGGCGCTTTCCACCGCTGCGCTCCCGGCTCCAGCCTCCCTTCGTGGGCTGGCACAGGGCTCCCGCTCACACCAATCTCCCGTCCCTCCCCCAAAATCCCTCTCCCTGCACGCGCAGCTGGAGCGCTGCCCACACGCGGGCGTGGCGGCTTCCACGCACCCCCGGCAGCTCCTCACACCTCCCTCCTTCCCCCTGCGGGCATCTCCCGCTGGGCACTGCACACTCACACCCCTCCTGCCCGCGATTCCTGCTGGTTTGCACACAGACCACAGAGTCAGGGGCGTGTTCGAGTTGGGAAAAGGTCTCTAAGACCATTGATCGCTGCCAAAATCTACCTATAAACCTTCTTTCGGTGCAAAGGGAAACTGAGGCACGGGCAGCCCCTGCAAAGCTCCCTGCAGGGCAAACACTCCCAACCACAGCTCTGAAGGTGGCAGGAGGTGGCTCCAGGACAGAGAATCACAGGATGCTTTGGGTTGGAAGGGACCTTAAAGATCATCCTGTTCCAACCCCCCTGCCATGGGCAGGAACGTCTTTAATCAGATCAGGCTCCTCAAAGCCCCATCCAACCTGCCCTCAAGTGTTTCCAGGGTTGGGGCATCTACCACCTCTCTGGAAAACCTTTGCCAGTGATTCCCCATCCTCACCCTGACATATTTCTTCCTTGTGTGCACCCTGACGTGAGGCTGCCAGCACCACCCAGGGCGGGTGGCAGTCGGGTGGGTACCACTCTTCCTGGCTTTGGAGAAAGCAGCCTGAGCAGAGGCACTGCTTGTCTGCAGACAAGACCCAGAAGAGGCAGCAGAGACAGCAGAGTGTCCTGCCAAAGGCAGGGCCAAGTGCCACCCTCGTTTCTGGGCACACACACTCCCATTCCCACTCTCCCTGAGCACACAGCCAGTGATGCACCTCTCCCCTCCCTCGCTGTGCCTGCACCCAGGGATGTGCATCCCACGTCCACCAGCACCCCAACACCCCCAGCAGGGACTGGTGCTGCTGTGCAGCCCCTCATCCCTTCTCCCCTTCCTTCCACACTTCCACATGTGCTGTACCCAGTGCCCAGGCCAGCAGCTCTTGGCAGGAAAACCCAATTCCCTGAACCTGCAAACACAGTTGGCTTGGCAGCAGCTCTGCTCTGCAACACCTGCCTTCCAAACACTCCAGCAGCCCTACACCAGCAAGTCCTTCCTCTTTTCCCTTTCCCTGTGCTGGAGGAAGATGGGGAGGGGGGTGTGTGCGCTGTCTGCTCCCACAGCACCTTCCCAGGCTGGTTAATGCTGCTCTGGTTTGGTTAGTCAAGGGATAAGTGTCAGCCACAACGAGAGATTGTCAGTGCTGTGCCAGGAGACCTTCC
The DNA here is from genome assembly GCF_036250125.1 of Pseudopipra pipra. Lineage (NCBI taxonomy): Eukaryota > Metazoa > Chordata > Aves > Passeriformes > Pipridae > Pseudopipra > Pseudopipra pipra. The sequence continues at coordinate 3,522,131 of NC_087575.1, forward strand.
ACTCCCATCCCTCACACACCTGAGCCTGCAGTCAGCTCCATTCCACTGACCTTTGTAGAGCACCACTGATTTATCCCCTCTGACACAACTGTTGGCGTTGCTGAAGGACACAAATATCCAGGGAAACGTGGCTCAAACATTTCCTCACACCCCTCACCTCCCAAAGTCTCGCTCTTTTTTCCCCAGCCTGGCTAACTCTTTGCATCAAACTGCTTTCAGGAGATGTTTTCCCACTATCTTTTATCTAATCTTCCAGACTACAGCCTGTGCCCGCAGGAATAAAAGGTGTGAGTGGCTTTATGTGCCAAACTGGATTTAGAGTCATATAATCACAGGAGAGTTTGGGCTGGAAGGGACCTTAAAGATCATCCAGTTCCAACCCCTGCCACAGGCAAGGAACCTTCCACTACATCATTTATGTGATGGGGAGAGAAAGATTCAAAGAGCCTGGTTCCTCTGCCTCTTAACTCAGTTTTCCATCAGAACACGATGTTTGATGCAGGAGGTGTATCCGGCCGAGGAGAAACGTTTTTTGGACTGAGCTCCAAGGATTAAGCAAGAGGAGTGTCCTGGTTTGGGTTGGGGCAATGTCAGCTTTCATTCTGGCAGCTGGAGGCACCACCAGAACTGCACGAAAGGCAGAGCAAGTTAACGATGCACCGGGAAAGTGCAACTCCGGAAAGGGCAGGAAAGGCTAGGAATGAACAGCAGCTCGTTAGAGTCAAGGTCTGAGGGAAATCAGCCCCGCTGGTGGCAGGGTGAGCTCTCTGTCACCACACTCAGGTGACACATGTGAGCAGCAGCAGCGCCTGCCAAAGGACGCGGGGATGTTTGTGTGTAATAACCCCCTTTTAATGAGGTGTCTGCCAAAGGCACAGCCGAGGAGCAGCTCCAGCCTCGGGGGAGCGGGAATATCTCTCCCTGCCTTTATCCCGGGCTCGGATTAAACCCCCCTGTGCATGTGCTTGAACTGGTGACACTGAGACCATCACAAACATAATGAGGACAAAGAGGTCGCTCCCAGGAACGTGCCTGTCCTTGGCGGGGTTTGTGCTCCCGCCGCAGACTCTCGGCTGCCGCGGCACTTAAGGGGAGAATATTGTAAAAATAAAGCCCGTGCAAACAGAGTAAACAAGGGGCTTGAGAGCTGGGTCTGTCAGGGACTAGAGCAGCTCGTGAGGGGAGGTTAAGGGAAAAAAAAAAAAAAAAAACCAAATAAAAACAAGCCGAAGAGCAAACAAGAGCACTGGAGGCGGTGTTTTCATAAGCATTAAAAGCAGAACCTGTGCTCCGTTTTCTCGAGTGGTTTTAACACTTAGGAGTCAAAATCACATGCCCTTCCAATAAAACCTGGGATTCTGTGTCCCTCAGGTATTTTAGATGCTGTTTCTCCCAGCACGAGGAGTCGGTGCCCCGGTGAAATTACGGGGCCGGTGTAAAAGGGCCGGGAAGGATCACTTTTTCACACAGCACATAATTCGATTGTGGGGCTCCTTTGCCACAGGATATCTGGTAGCCTGAAAATATAAATAGGTTCAAAAGGTTTTAGACGAGGTTATGGAGGTTTGGTCTATCAGTGGCGATTAAAGTTAATAGTTTGGATGCAACATCCCTGCAGATCGCTGGGAGCTACAAAACTCCAGGTGGGAGAAGCCTTATTCTTTTATACACCCTCATAACCTGTCCTGAGGATCCTCCTCTGCCTGCATCCTGGGCCAGAACACTGGGATGAGGATGTGTCTGCTGTGGATCAGTCAGATTTTATAGCCCTAAACATATTGAGAATCACCAATTTTGGCTTTCAGAGGGATCTTCAAAATCGATCGTTCAGTAACCCTGATCCTCAGGGATCCTCATCCAGTGGAAGTTGTCCTTGCCCATGGAAGGTTTTATAGTCCTAAATACATCAAGAATCACCAATTTTGGCTTCAGAGGGATCTTCAAAACCAATCATTCAGTAACCCTGATCCTCAGGGATCCTCATCCAGTGGAAGTTGTCCCTGCCCGTGGAAGGCTGGAACGAGATGAGCTTTAAGGTCCCTTCCCAAACCATCCTGTGATTCTACAACTCCGTGATTCTGATTAATTCTGCTGCAAATGAGATGCTGTTGCCCCTAAATCCTAACAGAATTACACCTCCAGCAGTCAGTTTAGGGTTATTTGACACTGGATCTGACCCCAGTGTCCCCCCTGCAGGGAGATTCCAGAGGAGGGTTGATGAAAGCAGGGCTTTTTGCCCCAACAGTACATATTGCTGTGTGACAAGACAGTCCAATTCAGATCCCACCAGGCAAAGTCAGAAAACTCGTGGTCATGGTGCTCTGAAGGGATTTTTCAGGCACTGCTGCCCCATGTGCCCACCTGAGGAGAAAAGCAAACTGTGTATGAGGGAAGGTGTAGAGGCAAATCCTGCTCTCCCAGGCAGAGGGGTCGGTGTGGAGCATCTCCAACACCCTGAGAGGCTCAGCTGGAGCAGGATGAGTGAGCACAGGGAGAGGTGAGTCCTGAGAAACTCCTCTGATGGGGGTAGAATTACCAAAAACTGATCCTAGTTCTGAACTGACTGGGATTACCAGGGGCAATGTTTGGTCCTGGACACCTTAAGCAGGGAACAGGGAGCACAGGCCTGCCCATGTCTGTCTTTTGAGCAGTTTTTTCACTTCTGGCAGTGGACAAAGATGCTCCCAAAGAAAGAGATGTCCCTTCTTTCTACCTGACAGGAGGGGGGAGCCAGGGGGGGGTTGGTCTCTTTTCCCAGGCAACCATCAGCAAGACAAGAGGGCTGGGTCTGAAGCTGTGCCAGGAGAGGTTTAGGTTGGATATTAGGAAGAATTTCTTTCCAGAGAGGGTGCTCAGCCATTGGAATGGGCTGCCCAGGGAAGGGGTGGATTCTCCATCCCTGGAGGTTTTTAAGAAGAGACTGGATGTGGCATCAGTGCCATGGGCTGGGAACCACAGCGGGGCTGGATCAAGGGTTGGACTTGATGATCTTGGAGGTCTTTTCCAACCAGGTTGATTTTGTGATTCTGTGATTCCAACAGACAAGATCAAATTCCAGCAAGTGTTGCTGGTGTGTCTGAGTTCCTCTTGTCAGGGTTCCTGGAGACCAGATCCAAACCACAACGTGCCTGTTCTGCATTTATCCACATCCCTTCTCCATTTCTCCTTCCCTCCTCCTCCTCCCCTCCATCTTTCTTCTCTTCCCCTCTGTCTGTCCTCCCCTCCGTGCACCCCACGCTCCAGCTCAAACACCCGAGCCTTGTTTTGGATGAAAATGGTGAAAAATAAACCCCTTGTGAGGGGCTGCAGCGTGTGCTCTGCCAGAGAGCGTGGTCTTATTCATTAGGGGAATGGTCTTGTATGCATTTGGGCCTGTTATCAGTAACACTCCAAAGGGAAATGGACTACTTAAACCTATTATATCACTGCTTTATTCACCATGTGCTGCCATTTACCTCCTACATGATGCTGGGCTCTAATAGCAGCAGTTCTGAGAAACCCTGCACATTAGCCACAAGCAGCTCATTAATCCACTGTTTTCATTCTTGAAAAAAAAAAAAAAAAACAACAAAAATGGGCTCCAACCACACGAGAGCTCCGATGCCGAGTGCCCAGCCAGCACCAGAACAGCTCTGTTGTGCCAGCAGCCCTGAGGGAGCCCCAAACAGAAAAACAGAACAGCCCTTTCTGCTCCTGGGGCACACGGAGGGTCCCTGGGCTTGGGGGGGACAGGGATGTGCCCCAGGGAACGGGACAGAGCTGTCAGGCAGCAGCTGCTGCTGGGAGACCTGGAGAATCCCACTCCTGGAGGCTCCAAACCGTGTGTCCTTCACCAGGATCAGGCCCCGGCTGTCCATGGAGCTCCATCCCGGGGTATCCATTGTCCCGGAGAGAGGGGAAGGCAATGGAAGGCATGTCCTGACCTCCAGCACGGGGAGGCCACGAGCAGGCTGGGCCCTGGCAGGATTCATTCCGAGCGGGCACAATGAGCTCTGCCTCGAGAGCCCTTGAAGAAAATGAAAGGCCCCGCGTCCCCAGCCCGGGGAGTCCTTTTGCCTCTGCACAAACACACGGAAAGCAGCGGCCGCAGCTGCTCCATCAGGAGAAGAGCCCTGCTGAGGGCCGGGGTTTCTCTCCCTACCCCGCTGCTCCTCGCTGAGGAGCCGAGCTGCTCCACCTCCTGGCTGCTGCCCTCCCTGTCCCTGCTCCTCTCCATCCCGGCGAGAAACCGCTGGAGAACGGGGAAGGGGGCTCCAAACGCGGTTATTCCTGCTGGAGAATGGGGCAGGGGGCTCCAAAAATGGTTATTCCTGCTGGAGAACAGGGCAGGGGGCTCCAAAAATGGTTATTCCTGCTGGAGAATGGGGCAGGGGGCTCCAAACACAGTAATTCCCGCTGGAGAACAGGGCAGGGGGCTGCAAAGACAGTTATTCCCACTGGAGAACAGGGCAGAGGGCTCCAAAGAGAGTTATTCCTGCTGGAGAACAGAGCAGAGGGCTCCAAACACGGTTATTCCTGCTGGAGAACAGGGCAGGGGGCTGCAAAGACAGTTTTTCCTGCTGGAGAATTTGGCAGGAGGCTCCAAACATGGTTATTCCTGCTGGAGAACAGGGCAGGGGGCTCCAAACATGGTTATTCCTGTTGGAGAACAGAACAGGGGGCTCCAAAGAGAGTTTTTCCTGCTGGAGAACAGAGCAGGGGGCTCCAAACATGGTTATTCCTGCTGAAATCTCCAAGGCTAACAAACAAAGAGGGACAGGAGCTCCCCTGAAAACAGCTGCTCATCCATGTGGGAATAACAGAACATCCATGTCCACAGAACAGGAACAAGAGGCAATACTTTTTTCACGAGTGGTGCTTGAGGAATCTGGGATCTGTTCCTCTGGCTGCTTCTTCCTGCCTCATTTATGGAAAGAGCTGCTGCTCCCTGGCTGCAGATCCCTGCTGTCCTACAGGGCAAAGAGAAATACAAAGGCAAGAGGAGCTGCCCAGGGTCACTGGTGGGTCCAGGAGCTGCTGCAGGATTTACAACCCCTCTCTGAGCTCTGCCTCCTGTTAAAGTAATCCTGGTTCAACAGGATTCAATCCTGTGTCACAGCCCTCCCCAACCCCACAGCTCTCCTTTGCCACCTCAGGGAAAGCTGCTGCAGGCACAGGGAGAACCAGAGGCAAATGTTGGTCTTCAGGACCTGTGACATCCCCTCTGAGCCACAGAGATCCCTTTCCCAGGCTGGAAAGAAGGGTGGAGGTGCTGCTGCCCATAAGGAGGGGGAGCTGGATGCAGGATTGAGCTCTGCAGATAATGTGGGGCAGAATTAACCAGAGACAGGAACCAAATGATGGATCTTCTCTGATTCCAGATCCCAGCTGCTGCCCCTGGGCAGTGAGCAAACCCCCAGCACTACCTGCCTGCCAGCTGTGCACAGCTCTGTCCCCTCCCAAAACCCTCCCAAAGCCACCAGGGTGCACAGAACATGGAATATCTAAGTTAGAAGGGACCCACAGGGATCATTGAGTCCAACTGCTGCACGTGTTGCTTTATTTGAGGTGCCTTAGTGAAAGATCTAAGCAGGGAAATCAGGTTTAGAGGTGAGCAGTCGAGTTTATTCCTGCTCTTGGGTGAGGACACGAGTGAAGTGGGAGGTGAGGGGTAGGTGGTGCTGCTGGTGGCAGAATTCCTGCCTGGCTGGGCTGCCAGTCCCGCTCAGGAGAACCTAAAGCCACACAGTTCATGCTGCCCAGGGAGACTGGGGCTGATAAAACCCCTCCTGCCAAAAGGAAATGTGATCCCAGGCCTGATCCAGAGTGTCTGTGCAGAGCAGCTCTCAGTGAGCAGGGAGCTGAGAGGCACTTACAGAGGCATTTAGTCTCACACCAAACACTCTCCTGGGGCACCAGGGGGATGGAGCAAGGCCGGGCAGACTCCTCTCATTGAGCTCAGCTCACACTGAAATCAATACGTTATTAGGCAGCAATTCCAGCTCTTAATATTCCACCTCTGAACAGCATCATGTTCGTGTTGAACGAGGAAGACTTTAGGCCAGACACGAGGGGAAATTCTTCACAGTGATGGGGATAATAAATCCTGGAACGGAGCGCTGGGAAAAGGGGATAAAATTTCTGGTGCACGAGGGAACTGAAAAGAAATTCAGACAAAATTTTTGCAGAAGGGGAAGTGAGGCAAGGAGGGAGCGTGGGGCAGGGTTGGGGCTTCTGCTCAGACTATTTCTGGTGTCGTGAAATGGAGCAGGTTTTCCTGAGCCTGATCTCCAGCCAGCTCTGAGCAGGGGGGTGACAGGCCCCAGCCCTGGGCTGCCTCTGCCCCTCTCTCCTCTCCCCTCCAGCCCCAGCTGAAGCTGCCCTGCTAAAAACCACGTAAAAACCAGGCTGCAAAGCCCCTCTCCCCCATCCCTTGCCTCTCCCTGCCCCACCTGAGGCCCTGTTTTCTCTTTTGATGCTTCTAATGAAACTAAGTGGCTGCAAGCAGAAAGTTTCCACCTTCTGCCTCGGGGTTGATTAGTGCCGAGCTGCCGCCGGCAGCATCCCGGCCGGAGCCTCCCTGGATGGGAACCCTCAGGGGAGGGGATAAAGTGGTGATAAAGTGGTGCTCCGTGCCCTCTGCTCACCCAGCACCATTAGAGGGCTGCCTGCCTAACCTGGCAACCTGAGAGAGCAGGACCTGGCTGCTGGGGCTGGGGGCTCTGGAAAACATGAGCCGGTGCACGGCTGGCTGATATCCTGCCCGGCCCCCGGTGCAGCAGCAGGACCCAGAAAGGAAGGAGTGAAGTTCTTTTCTCAGCGATCTCAGCTGGTGCTGCTCGAGGGGAGCTGCTCTCACCTGCTATTTTTGTGTGTGCTTAATGCTGGCAGGAGACACTGCTCTGTGTCCCTGCTGGGTGGAGGCTGCCTGTGTCCTGAGCAGGGAGAAAAGGGGTGTTTGCCAGGTGCAGCTCTGTCTCTCCAACCCCTCCTGCCCCGTCTTTGGAAGCTGAGGGGGAAGAGTCCAGCACACAGGACGGATCAGACCCAGGCTTTCTGCTGACAAGGATTTCTGCTGGAGATTTCCAAGCATTAAGGCCGAACTTTTCCAGAGCAGCCACCACAGAATTATAGAATCAGAGAATCAGCTGGGTTGGAAAAGAACTCTGAGATCATCAAGTCCAACCTTGATCCAACCCCGCTGTGGTTCCCAGCCCAGGGCACTGATGCCACATCCAGTCTCAGCTTAAAAACCTCCAGGGATGGAGAATCCACCCCTTCCCTGGGCAGCCCATTCCAATGGCTGAGCACCCTCTCTGCAAAGAAATTCTCCCTGATATCCAACCTAAACCTCCCCTGGCACAGCTTCAGACCCAGCCCTCTTGTCTTGCTGATGGTTCCTGGGAGAAGAGCCCCACCTCCACCTGGCTCCCCCCTCCTGTCAGGGAGTTGTAGAGAGTGAGGAGGTCTCCCCTGAGCCTCCTCTTCTCCAGGCTGAGCCCCCCCAGCTCCCTCAGCCTCTCCTCACAGGCCCATCAGGTTTTCTGCTGACAAGGATTTCTGCCAGACATTTCCAAGCATTAAGGCTGAACTTTTCCAGAGCAGCCACCACCTTTCTGCCTGGTCAGAAACACTGAGGCTGAGCAAGCTGAGCTCACCAGGGTTTCCAGATGGCCAGGACACCCCAAAAATCACACTCAGAAGGCTGGCTGCTGCCTCCTTATTCCCTCTGCCTCAGTTCAGGAGCACCATGCACACTCAGAGCTTGGTTCCAGGGAAGGTCAGCGCCAAACACCTCCAACAAACACATCCTGTGTTCCTCAGCAGTCCAGGTTCCAATGGATTCATCATGGACAAGGCTCCTGGCACCTCTCCTGCAGCCTGTGCCTGGAGAAACTTCCCTCTGGATTGCTCCTTTCACCCATGGGCTTTCTTCCAAACAAAGGGCTTCCCAAACATCCTGACCTCTTGCAAGCACAGCCCTGTCCCCAGGCTGGATGCTGATGGAGATCAGGGCTGGCTGATCCTGTGGTGCCTGGCCCTCTCTGGCTCTGGGGTCACACTCCTGCACCTCGGAGTTCCTGGCTGTTCCTGGAAATCGGGGCTGTGCCAGCAGGGCCGAGTTACCCCGAGATCACCTTGCTGACAGGAGGGGAAAGTAAATAAGATTCTGCTCAGCAGTGCAGAGACCAACTGCTCCAGTGCTGCCTGGCAGATGGGGCCCAAGAGGGAGACCATCTGTTTCTGAGTGAGGCCCTAAATTTCTCCCTGTGAGATCCTGGGCTGGAGATATCCAGCGGAGTTCAGGGGGTGCAGAGGAGCAGCCGTGACCTGCATCGCTCCTTCAGGCCTTGGTGGGCACCTCCCAGAGCTGAGCCAGGGCTCAGACCTCCATTCCACGGGCTGGTGGGTTCCTGCAGCATTCCTATTCCCAGCACTAATTTTTTCCTCTCTCCACATTTCCACCCTCTCTCCCTCCTGGCAGTCCTTCCCACACGTGTGCAGTGTTTCCCATGGCAGAGCTGGGCAGGGGCTGTGTGGTTCCTCTGCCACCAGCTCTGTTCTCTGCCCACCTTGCTCTCCTCATCCCAAAAAGCCCACACCTGGCTATGCCAAGGCCACCTGCCCCATCCCTGGCTGCTGGCACTTCACCTGCTCCTCCAGCACATCCCAGTGATGCCAGAGAGGGTTAAAACCAGCCACGCTGGGGAGGTTGCAGAAATGCTGTTAGACCTCAGGGCAGGGGCTGGCACCTCAGAGGGAAGGGGGTGACATCCAGGGAAAGCTGGAGAAGGAAAGAGCAATCTGCTGATAGTCAGCGTGTCTGGGAAGCCGGGAACATATTGCATTAAACCCATAATAACACCTTGAGCAGCGGGGTGGTGGTTTCCATCTGGCCTCGTGCTGAGCTCGGGCTCTCTCCTTCCTTCCCCCCTGCAGCCAGGGAATCTGAGGCTTTGGGATGGCACAGGGGGAATCTTGAGGCTTTGGGATGGCACAGGGGGAATCTTGAGGCTTTGGGATGGCACAGGGGGAATCTGAGGCTTTGGGATGGCACAGGGGGAATCTGAGGCTTTGGGATGGCACAGGGGGAATCTGAGGCTTTGGGATGGCACAGGGGGAATCTGAGGCTTTGGGATGGCACAGGGGGAATCTGAGGCTTTGGGATGGCACAGGTCAGCCAGCCTGGGAAGAGGAGCCTTCCAGGGAGAGCAGGGAGCTGCCACACCACAGCTCAGCCTCTTGGCTCTCCTTTTGCCCCAGCTCCTCGGCCTGGGAGGTGGGAAGGCACTGGAGCTCTTTGCTTAATTAGTAGTAACAGCTGAAGCACTTGAGAAACAAAAGCTCTTCTCTCTCTCTCTCTCTCTCTCTCTACCCCACTTTTCCTTGGGAGCCAGGGGTGGGGAGCAAATTGCTTGGAAGGCAGAAAGCGCCCTGGATCTTGTCACCATGGCTGCACAGACACAGCCTCCTGTTATCTCCAGAGGAACAAAACCCTCCTCCCACCCTCTCCTGTCTCGGCTGGAGCTGATAAAAGAAAAAAAATAAACAAACCAAATAATAATAATAATTATAAAAAAATACCCCAACCCAAACCGGCAAATAAATAGCCAAGGAATGAACCAGCCTCTGTAAAACACCTTAGTTTCTGCAGTGGGGTTTGGGTTGTTGGGGAGCTGAAGGAGTCCAATGAGAATGTCAGGTTAGAGAGTCCATCTCAGGAATACTGGGATTTACACAATCAGGACTTGGGAGCATCCCAGATGATGCCATTTGCTGGAGAGTGACAATTTCTAACTGTACATATCTAACTGTGTAGCTGTGATTTATGTATGTATATGGATGGGTGCACTATCAGCATGATTAAACAGAATTTTTTGGTCTTTTTGTTTGGAACCCACAACCATCACACCTGTAAGTTGTGGACAAGGGCTGGAGTTTTGCCTCTGGAGTTTGGCACCAGAGGAAGCAGCAAATGGATCACAGAACAACTCAGGTCATAAAACCATGGAATACCCTGCAAGGATCATCAGTGCAACTCCTGGCCCTGCCCAGGACACCCCAACAATCCCTCAGAGCCTTGTCCAAACCCTCCTGCAGCTCTGGCAGCCTTGGTGCTGTGCCCAAACCTTGGGGAGCATGGTCAGTGCCCAACCACCCTCTGGGGGAAGAACCTTTCCCTGAGATCCATCCCAACCCTCCCCTGACAGAACACAGGTTTTTGTGCTGCCACATTTCCACTGCTTTTGTTATCTGCCCACCTCCAGCGTGCACGGGGGCTTTGGGGAGCAAAACAAAACAACCAAAGCAGGCCCTTCCTTTGTGTTGGGTTTCCTTGTGTTCTCACAAAAAATATGCCAAACAGTAGAGCAGCAAAGCAGGGACAACTAGCAACCATATATTTGTGTTCTGAGCGAAATGAGGGCTATTATGGTCGCTCCAGACGGGCTTCCTACAGGAACTGGGTGGATAATTTCACAGGCATCAAAGCTCTGACCATCTGGTGAACGGGAACATACCTTTTAGCAACATGTCTCGTTTTGGCTCGGTGCCTCCAGGGCCACCTCCCTCCAACAGGCACTATTTCAGTGCTTAATTACACTTACTGTTAAAAAAGGAGGGCTTATTTTTAGTGTCTGTCTTTCCAATATCACCAAATATTCCACTGCCTGTGCTCGTGGGAAGGGGGGTGTTTAAACCAACCTGGGAGTTGTGTAGGACATCGAGGGTCAGGTGATGGCCCAGAGGGGCTCAAAATCGTCTTGGGTTTTAAAAACAATAATTCATGTGTGAACAAACAAATGAAGGAGAGTGGGAATAACTGATAGCTCAGAGTTTAACCTAGTTTTCTCTTTTTGGCACTGGCTGGCACACTCAGTGCTTTGGCTCTCCTGCTTTTCTCCTATCAGTAGTGGGAATGATACTGCTTGGAACTGTAGCATGAAAATTATGACTTTGTAACTAACACAAGAAACATTTTGCTTAAATATTGTTTTCATTTACAGCTTTTTTCCCCCCTTGCAACTGCCAAAGAATATCGAGTTGAGCTTTCAAAAAGGCTGAATTAAGTGGCTGATTATGTCTTTCCACATTTCCACACCCGTATTTTCTCCCATCAGCAGTTTTTTTTGGCCCAGCTGGAGCAAAGTGTTACCTTTAAAAAGCCCAATCCGGGGCACAAAAGACCATTTTTTATGTGAGAAGTTTCTGCCTGAGACACCTGAAGGGGTGAAGCCTTGTTTTTAAACTTACCTGCCCTTCCTTTGCATATGGATTTGCCTGGATAAACTCGTTTGAAGCAGGACAACAGCTTGCTGGGAAGGTCAGGCTCTTGTTGGTAGCTCTGAGCAGGCTGTTATTGCTCATGAAAACACTGCTCTTGTGCCCTCCTGCAGCCAAATAAACATGAACATCTGCATTTCCATTTTAATCATGGTATGGATATTAATGGAACTGGGGTGAGAGCTGGGACAAGGCTCCAGCACTCACATCCTCCTGGAAAACTCTCCCCAGGGCCTCTCTGTGAGGGCAGACACTGATGGCTTTGAGAATCTGGGTTCAGAGATCATGTTGAAGGAGTTGTTGGTTTTTTCCCCAAACTCACTGATCCATAAAGAACCCGGTGTAGGGTTTCACAGCACACCAGGTGCTCAGGCCAGGAGTGGAGTTTTGGTGAACATGTGAAGGGAAAGTGATTGGAAACCTTGGGAAAAGCTGGGGATTGCAACCCAGGTCATGGAATCATGGGATATCCCAAAAGGGAAGGGGCCCAAAAGGATCACCAGCTCAACTCCTGGCCCTGAACAGGACAACCCCAACAATCCCACCATGTGCTGGAGAGTGTTGTCCAAACTTCTGTCCCTCTGCAATTCCCTTTTTTTTCCAAGAGGAAAAGCAGCATCTCTGGGCCTTCCCCCCACATGACCAACAGAACTTGTGCTAGAGCTCAGGGAGGATGTTATACAGCAAGATCTTTAGAATCATGGAATGATGGAATCATTGACATTGGAAAAGAACCCAGAGATCACCAAGCCCAGCCATCGACCCAGCACCGTCACCATGTTCACCACCAAATCATGTCCCCACGTGCCACATCCATGTATTTTTTGAACACTTCCAGGGTTGGTGACTCCACCACTGCCCTAAACAGCCTATTCCAGAGCTTAACAGTGAAGAAATTTTTCCTAATGTTCAACTTGACCCTCCCCTGGCATAACCTGAGGCTGTTTCCTCTCGTCCTGTCCCTTATTCCCTGGGAGCAGAGCCTGACCCCCTTCTGACTCCCCCCTCCTGTCAGGGAGTTGTAGAGAGGGAGAAGGTCCCCCCCGAGCCTCCTTTTCTCCCCCCAGCTCCCTCAGCCTCTCCTTGTGCTCCAGCCCCTTCCCCAGCTCCGTTGCTTCCTCTGGACACACTCCCACCCCTCAGTGCTTCTTGTCCTGAGGGGCCCAAAACTTGTCCCCCCTTTGCCTCACAACCAGTAATGGATAAAAGCCAGTTCCAAGGGCACACGGCTGTGGTGTGGCAGAACCAGCTGACGATTTTCTCTCTGCACAGGCAGCGTTTGACCTTCTCTGTCCCCTGCTGACCACGCTGCCCCTTTTATGCCTCAGCATCACGTGCTGGCTGAGTGTCTGCCCCCTCTGCTACCGCCACACACCCCCCTCACCCCCCAGCACCCACCGACTCCCCGCATCTGTGCCACTTGCTTGGCCTCTTTTTCCTTTATGCTGCTCCCCTCCACCGTCGTGTGACTGCTATTGTGTGGTCCCCGCCACACAAAAGGCAGCCTGACCTAATTTAAATCAGTGCTATTGAAGCCCGGTCTTGTTTTATCTCCCGGCACACAAGGGCTGCGCTCCCCGTTTCAGAGGGAGAAGAAATGAATGGCTAATTGGGGAGGGGGGGGGGTATTGTGCAAGGCAGCCTTGTCTCCTGGCCCTGATTGTCAGCTCTCCTGCTCCACATAGTGCTCCCAGCTCCCCTCTTGGATCGGGGAGTGGAGGGAGGAAAAGGGGAGAATGGGACTGTGCAGCGTGGCAGGGAAACAAAGCCGAGCACGGCCGAGGCTGGGGGAGGGCTCCTCGCTCGGAAAGGGCAGATGCTGGTGATAATAGAAGGGAATATCCATCCCTCGCCTCCAAACGAGTCCCCCGGTGCTTTTTCTTTTTTCCTGGGTGTTTATGTGACAGTCCTTTCTGGTGCTCTGGGGACTGTCCGTGGGGAGGGGGCTCCCACACTCGCAGGGGTTGGAAGAGCTGGGAGCAGAGGGAGTGGGATGAGTCGGGGGCTTGGAGGGGAGACTGAAACGCCGCCAGGCTCTTTGTCCTGCGGGCAAAGTTGGAGCAGTCCCCGACAATGGGTCTTTGTCAGAAAGGCAGGAACATCCTCGGGAGCCATTCCAGCTGGTGGGAAGAGGGAGCTTTGTGTGGGCCCCCAAAGGAGGACCCAGAGCCCACGACCCACCCACACGGTGTGTGCCAAGGTTACCAGAGCCCGGCGCTGCCCGAAGGAGGGATCACCTCGGGATCTGCGTGGGTTTGGGAGGGAACACTGGCAGCACGATGTCTGTCCCTGAATTCCCGCCTCTGCCTCCCACAGGCTCCTTCCAAGAGCCTCCTCCCTGGCGCTGTCTGCTCTGCAGCTCCTTTCCTGGGCTGAAAGAGGTCTGTGGAAGAAAATAAAACCCAAATTTTGATCTTTCCACGAATGGTCTTGGGGCACTTACAGCTCCACTGCCTTCTGCTCGAGGGAGGGGACTTTGTCCCCAGCTATAGATTAGGTTTGTCCCCAGCACTGATGCTCAGTGCAAAGGTTGGAGCCAGTCCTCTCCTGCAGCTCTGGCAGCTGCAGGCAAAAAGAATTTCACTCCAGGGTGTTTAACAACAACACGAAGCAAACAAGCCCCAAGACATCAGGTTTGTTGTGGGCTTGGATGTAACACTAATAATCCTTATCATAAGTCAGATCAGAATAAAGCACTGGCAAGACCTGAAGGTAAATGACACGGGACAACCCTCTGTTTGGCCCCAAATAGAGATCGGCTACAAAACTGTAAAATTAAATTGTAAAATTAAGTGTAGATTTTATTAAGAGCAAGTGTTATTAAAAGTGAGGTTCTTCTTGCTTTTGTCTGATTTTATGATTCATTTCTCCCTTCTAAGCTTTTCTCTGCAGCCAGCAGAGCATAAAACACACTTCAACCAAGAAAACAACGCAGGAAAAAATAATTCTCGTGTTACCACCTGATTCCAAGGGCTGAGGTCTGACCAAAAAGAGAAGGATTGCCGTGGATGTGTAAATTGTTAACATTGCAGTAAGGTAAAAGAAGAGGAACAAACATATTCCTGGAACCATCTGGGATTGTCAGCTCTTGACTGAGGGTGGGGAGGGACTGGGATGGATTTCCCAGAGAAGCTGTGGCTGCCTCTGGATCCCTGGAAGTGTCCAAGGCCAGGTTGGAGCATCCTGGGCTAGGGGAAGGTGCCCCTGCCCATGGCAGAGGGTGGAACTGGATGAGCTTTGAGGTCCTTCCAACCCAAACCATCCTGGGATTTTCTGATTCCATGATGAGAACAGTCTGACCCGTCAGAGAAGCTTCGTTTACAGGGAGGAGAAACTTCCCCCCACAGCAAGGAGCCCACCAAGGCCTGTCCTTGAGGGCCGTTCCTCATCCAGCCACTGTCCCCTGGGCCGGAGGGATCCTCTCCCTCCCGAGCATCTCTCCAGGGAGCTCCACTCCCTGTCTCCACTATTCTACCGACATCTGGCGGCAGCTGCTTTAGGGAAAAAAAGACAGCTCTTCAGCGGAGCCCTGCGCCCCCTCAGCGGGAACCTCCCCGCGCGGCCGTGCCCGCCGTGAGGGGAGCCCTGAAGCGCTGCCCGGGGACGCGCAGCTCTGCCGCCTCCTGAGGCGAGCGGGGCTGTGGGAGCGCTAATTAGTCATTAACGCGAATCGCTGGAGTCCCGCGCGGCGTCTCTTGGTGTTTGGGGAGGGTTTTATTTGAGGTTGCCGTGAGAGACACGCGCGTCCCCTCAGCCACTGTGGCGGGAAAGAGCAAACATGGGAACCGCCCGTGAGGTGCTCTTACAGCGGGTTTCCGTAGTGTAGCGGTTATCACGTTCGCCTCACACGCGAAAGGTCCCCGGTTCGATCCCGGGCGGAAACACCTGTTTTTCTTTCATGGGGCGCGTTTTTTCGGTTGGTTTGTTCTGCGGGTTTCTTTTTATGGTTTGGGTTATTTCCCCGTTTTCTGCTGGTTTTTTTTTTTTTTCTTCTCCTTCTGATTTATTTACTTCCCCGCCGACGGTTCGGGGCCCCCGCCATGAGCTGTAACAGCACCGTGTGCCCCATCACCGACCAGCGGGGCTCTTCAGGCGGGCGAAAAGCTCGCCCCGCTTGCCAGGGGGCGTCTCGTATCGCTTCGGAATAGGTGAGAAACGGGGGGAAAGAAAAAAAAAAAAGGGATTAAAACATTGAGCTGCGTTGGCCGGGAATCGAACCCGGGTCAACTGCTTGGAAGGCAGCTATGCTAACCACTATACCACCAACGCTTCTTATTCATAATGTCGCCGGCTTCCCTCAGCAAGCTCAGCCAGCGGGACCCAACCATTCCCCAGGAAGTGGGGGGAGAGAAGCGCAGCGAGATGAGAACAGTTCCACAATTGCAATAAATGCTGACATAGGGGCCCATCTCCGAGGCTGGGCGGGGACGAATCTTCCCTCCGTGCTTTTTTGCCCCCCCCCCCCCTCTGTCAGCCTTAATTCTCACTGTGGAGAATTTTCGTCACTGTAATGGGCTGCCCGGAGAGGCGGTGGACTCACCGTCCCCGGAGTTGCTTAAGGACAAGACTTATCGCCCTGCTCTAGTGGTGTCGGACCATAGGCTAGGCTCGACGGCCTCAGAGGTCTTTCCCAACCTCGCGTGTCATTCCGTAAATAGCTCCGCCGTCCCCTCCCTTCCCTTCCCTCACGCACGCAATTGGTTCCTCCCATCTCGTCCCATCCCGCCCATCCCGGGCGCGCTCCCGCCTCCCTCCCTCCCTCCCGCGCGCGCTCCCGCCATTTCCGCCGCCGGGTGAAGGGTCGCGCCGTGGCCGCCGCCGCCGCCCCCGCGCCCCCGTTTTTCCGGGGCTGCCCCGCGCCGGGGACATGGAGCGGCACTGACGGACCCGCCGCCGCCCCCTCCTTCCTTCCTCCCTCCCCCGCCCGCCCTCCCTCCCGCAACTGCAGCCGCCCCCCCGCGCCCCCCTCAGCCCGCCCGCCACGGGGAGGTCGCCGCGCCCCGCGGTGAGTGAGCGAGGAGGGGGCTGAGGGGGCCGCGGGGGTGAGGGTGGGGCGGGCGGTCCCCGCTCGGTGGGGTTATCGCTGTGAGGGCGGGGGGCGCTGAGGCGGGCAGGGAGGGTTTGCCCCCTCCGTGGGCCGCGTCCCCCCCCCGCCCTGGGCTGGGGGTGCCTGAGGGGGCGAGGGGGGTGTTTGGCTGTATCTTCCCCTCGAGGGTTGGGGGCGGCCTCCCCTTGCCCCCGGGCGGGGAGGTTTGGCTCACTCAGGTGCCCCCCGCGCCCCCCCAGGCCTGGCACTTGGGGGGTCGCTGGCAGTTCGGCCCCCCCTCAGTATCCCACGCGGGGATGGAGTGATGGAATGGGACCTCCTGCCCTTGGGTCTGTGTGTGTGTGAGTGTGGGTGAGTGTGGGTGAGTCCCTGCCCGGGCAGGTGAGGAGCTGCCAGCTCCTCGTTTTCCTCGGGAAAAGAGCTGGGGAGGGGACGGGGATGCTCCATCCCCTGGGCTCCCCCCTCTCCTGCTCTCCCGTGTCCCGGCCTTCCCTCTGCACCAAGGGCAGAGCTCCCTCCGAGCTCCCCTCCGAGGGAAGAAGAGCTGCAGAGGGACGCAGCCTCTGCCAGAGCTCCGTCCCTCCCTGGAGAAACCCTCCGGCGCTTTATCCCCACCCTCGGCTGCTTTAATTTCTGGAGGAGGAGGTCTCTAAGCTCCCGGTCGCGTCTCTAAGGGCTCCTGTAGGTGACTGTGATCCTTTGGCTCTCCCCGGATGCACCACGGGCCCCTCGGGGTCTCGCTGGCAAAGGAGGGTTGTGATTCACAGATTTCTGATCCCTCCGTGTCTGTTTGGTTCAGTTTGTTCCTCCCTCCGGGTTCGGGGTGTTATTGTTCCCTCGCTGCCTGAAAGGTGTGAGCTGGGCCGGGCAGGATGAGGGTTAAGATGTTGCCCCGAATCATTAAAATCAGGGAATAGCTGAGACTGGAAGGACCTTGGGAAGTCTCTGGTCCAACCCCCTGCTCAAGGCAGGGTCAGCTGTGAGATCAGACCAGGTTACTCAGCATTCCTGAGCATCCCTCCCGCTGCCCTTCATGCCTGCATCAAAAATTGCCCTTAAATTACTGGATGCTGCTGCTGCTTCCTCCCTCTCTGTTCTCCTCTGCGGTTTAGGAGTTTCTTTGTGATGCTTTGTCTCTCCTGATCCCCTGTGAGTGCGGTTTTGGTGGAGAAATGGCTCTTTTGGGAGAGCAGGAGCCTCAACAAAGGGCAGTGGCAGGTCTTGAGTGTGTCTGTGATTCAGAGCTAAAGATCTTTGTACTTCACCACAGCGAAGCACCTTTTTAAGCTCCTGGAAAACAGATTTGTGTGGTGGGCTGGGGCTCCCTGTGGCAGCAGGCTGAGGCAGAGGGAGGCTGCAGTCAGGCTTGGAAGATAAATGTGTTTTTTATGTCCCAGGTGGGACTGTGACCCTCTGGCTGGCTCCTTCTGGTGTGTCCTTTGTTTGACTTTTGCCTCTCAGTGGATGGACCAGACATCTGTTTTCTCCGTTTACTTGCAAGAATGTCAGGATTTTGGGAAGGGAATGACAGAAAGGCTCAGCACTGAGGATTCTTGGATTTTCAGAAGGATTTTCTAGGAAATAAAGAGGCACAGGCCCAGAGTTCAGGTGAAGAAGTCTCAGGTTTATCAGTGCTGTTCATATCCAGTGTGTGCTGGCAGAACAGGTTTGGGCCAAGGATTGAAACCCAAGGATTTATTTGTGCTCAGCTGGAAATGTGACCTATGGAGGATGCTTTTCTACAGCAGTTGTATGAAATTTCCCTTTTCCCTCTTCCTTCCCAGTTTCCTGTCCTGCCCAGCTCTCTGAGTAGTTAATGCAGAAGATAAAGAGGGTTCGTCTGGAAAACGAGACTGCAGGAAGTTGGAGAAGGTACGTGTCCAAGTCCCTCCCAGGGCCTTTATGGTGCTGTGGGACAGAGCAGTGATCACCCCTGGAGGGAATGAGGCTTCTGAAAAACCCCAGCCCTGCCCAGGGAGCTCTGTGTCAGGATCTGTGACTCAGGAAGTGACTCAGGACAATAAATTGTTTCGCTGACTCCCAATCCCAAGCTTGACAGTTTTTCCTTGTGCTGATTTCCCACCTGTGCTTGCCTGTTCCCTCCAGTCTAACACCTCCCCCTGAAGGAGGGCTTGGATGTCTCATCCCTCTCACTGGCAGGGCACAAAGGGCATTATTTTAAAGGACCTCCAAGGGGCAACTCCGTGTTTTTGGGAGTGGGGAGAGCAGTGTTCCTGCAACAACCCCAAATCATCTAAACCCTTGCCTCAGCACGAGGGACAGGGGGTTTCCAGCAAGATGCAAATCTCAGATGTGCTGTTGCTGCCTGGTGTCTTGATCCAGCTCACCTTTGAATAATGTAATCCCCAAACTCACCCTGAGATAAATCACTCCTTTTCCTTGTTTACTTACGTGTACAGTGTTGCCAAACACCTGCTACGTTTTTTCCCGGAGTTTCTTTTTACTCTGTATTATGTCAGGACCTAAATTTTAGTTGGTTTTTTTTTTTCCCTTCCAGTGGAAGGTGCCCCTGCCCATGTCAGGGACTTGGAACTAAATGATCTTTAAGGTCCCTTCCAGTCCCAAACCATTCCATGATCCTGTGATTTTATGGGACTCCACCAGGCTCCAGCTGTGCCAGTGGCAATTCCCAACACTTCCACCTCACTTTGTCTGGTGGCTGCTTTGCTTATCCCACTACTCCACCCTGTCCTGTTGTCCAAATCTCCAGGATGAGGACAGTCCCAAGCTTAGAGTTGTGCTGTTCACACCATAAAATCATGGCACTACAGGCTGGAAGGGGCTCCAGGCTCCAGATCAATTTGGGACAGTGACCAATCTCACATTTGTGGACTGGTTTTAGCCCTTAAAGGCTAAACTTTCCCTTGTGAGGAGTCAGCCTGGCTGAGTAAGAGGGATTCATCAGCCTGGTGAGAGCAACCCAAGGGTCCAGCACCTTGAGCCAAAGCCAGATTATTTTAAGTGACTGAATTGACCTGCAGTGGGATTGGGTTGGGAGAATTGCACCCAGTTCATGGATTCTAGATGGATTCTAGTGGTCTCCCTGTCTGACAGGCCACACTTCTGCCTTCAGATGTGATCCCAGCTGCTGCAGTGGAGGCCCTGGATGCAGGCAGAGGCCACAGACACACTCACAGCCTTAGAACATCCCGTCACGTTCTCTTTTGTGGTTTCACTCGGGCTTCCTGCCTGGCTTTGATTGGAAAATACTCCTCTGTGGCTGTTTTCAAGCTGTGGGTTTGCTGCTGGGCAGTGGGTACCAGGAGTACCTACAGATTTATTTTGGGAGCTTGTTCTCGTGTTACTATTCGCACATTTTGTACCATTTGGGGACTTGCAGTTGGTGGGGATGTTATATTTGCAGCCCTGGTGCTGCAAATGTGCCTGGAGTTTAAGGAAGTCCTGATGCACTGGGGTGTAGCTTTGCTCATCTCCTGCTGTAATTGCATAAAACCTCAAACTAGGTGAGAAGTTCCTTTTGGAGAGTGTTAGAGGGTGAAAGCTGTGGGGAATCATGGAGTGGTTTGGGTTGGAAGGGGCCTTAAAGCCCATCCAGTTCCACCCCCTGCCATGGGCAGGGACACCTTCCACTAGCCCAGGGTGCTCCAACCTGACCTTGGACACTTCCAGGGATGGGGCAGCCACAGCTTCCCTGGGCAACCTGTGCCAGGGCCCCCCCACCCTCCCAGGGAGGAATTCCTTCCTAATCTCTGATCTATACCTGCTCTCTGTCAGTTTGAAGCCATTCCCCCTTGTCCTGTCACTACAAATAGTCTCTCACCAATCCTCAAGGAACATTCAGGGTTCTCCTGAAAAATGCTCACGGTAGAAAGTGGGCAGAGTGTGTTCTTGTGGTGGCAGAAATCACCATCCTGCTCCCTTCCCTTGGTTCTCTCCTGGAAAAGAATTCATTGTGCATCATCCTGAAGCTGGAGTGTTTGAGATTTGGGTTCTGTGTGATTCTTCCTTAATCCTTACCTGTGACAGCTGCACCTCAGAAGTTGTTCTCCTGTCAGTGCAGCCTCAAAGAGAGGCAGCATTCAAAAGCATCTCATTTGGAAATTTAAATCTTGAGTCTGCTGAAGAAAAGGCCTTTTTTTTTTTTTTTTGATGTAATCTTTAGTCCCTGTTTTCCTGCCTTGATTCTGTCTCCCTGGAGCAAATTTCTCCACCCTGATTTTGTTCAGCAAACTGAAGTTCTTCTGAAATTCTTTGTGACATTCTTCCAGGTGCCCCCAAAGCAGCTGAAATGTCCTCATGGAGGGACATCCTGCTTCTCAAATGGGGCATCAAAAACTGGTTTCCCTAGTCCTGGGCTCATTCCTGCTTAGCAGCAGATGACATCACTGACCTTGGGCAAGTCTGTGGGTCCACCTCACCTCAAATTAACATTTGTGTTACTGTGGAGGTGGTTTCTGTCCTCTCCCTCAATACCTGCCAGCTTGGAAGTGTCTGAGGAATGTGTGCCACGTTTTTCAGGATACAGCCAGGGTCTGGTCCTGCTGCCTTCTTCTCTCTGTTAGGAAACCAACTGTGCTGTTTTCTTCCTTTTTTCCCACCTCTCCTCCTTCATTCCTGGCCTCAGTATCTCCTCAGGTAAGTGAGTAGCTGTGCTTGGGTTTCAGTCCCTCTCCTCAGGTGATGAGCAGGTTTTCCTTTGGGACAGGAAGGGGCCTTCACTCCTGTGGTCTCACAGGGCAAGAGTTTATGTGCCTTTATGATAGGTCATGGCTTTGATGACTTATCCATCTGAATTCCTGGAGTGGTTTTCCTTTGAGTCAAGCTGATTGTTTTCTGCACCAGGATCTGCTGCTTGTGCTCATTTCTAGACCCAGTCCTGGGAGTGGAGAGGGAGTTTTATGAGGTGGATATCTCCATTTACAGGGCTACACCTGGGATGGGAGACGGACTTCTCCTTTCAGTGTGTTTAAAATGCAGTCTTGGAGTGCAGAGAATCCTAGGATCTGCAGTTTAGGAGTGCCTGCTTGATTTTTAAGGCTTAATTCTCTCCCTCAACTCCTCCTCCCTCAGTTTTTTGCCCAGCTCTGAAGGGGAAACGAGGATGACTGCGGTGGACACGCTGTCGGACAGCTCCGAAGTGGTCGAGATGGAGGATGTGCCTTCCCAATTCCAGGTGCAGAAGCATTCTTGGGATGGGCTGCGTGACATAATCCACAGCAGCAGGAAGTACTCGGGCATGATAGTGAACAAAGCTCCCCACGATTTCCAGTTTGTCCGGAAAACGGAGGAGTCCAGCCCGCACTCGCATCGCCTCTATTACCTGGGTAAGCCACTGTGCCAGGAGCTGGGAATGTGGGCTGGGAGCACTTCCAAGCTAAACAGGTGAGGGAAAGGGTGGGAGGGATCCCCCTTTATGAAATGAGATTAAGTAACTGGAGGTTTGCAGGATCTATCCCAGAGCAGAGCCCTCCCTGATCCCACACCAGCTTTGGGCTGTGACATGGGGAGTGTTGGCTTGGCCAGCCTGCCTTGCTGTGTCCTTGGGCACCCAGGGGATGGGGCAGGAGAAAGGATGTTCCTCAGACTCAGGGCTTATCTCCTGCCTGTCTAGCTTGGGAGAAATGGGATTTCCTTGCTTCATTAACCAGACTGACTTTCCAAGAAATTCGCTGTCAGTAATTTACTAATTACATGTTGTAACGTATTAATGGCAGGGTGGTGGTGTCTCCTGCTTTATTAAGCACCATCAAGGTAGAATGCTTTCAAGACTAGGGGAAAAAAATTAGCTGGGAATGAGCTATTACTGGCATTTGCAGGGAAATCTCCCTTTCCTTACAGTAGGGTGGAAAGCAGAATGTGTTGTACAGGTCCCTCGTTACAGCTGGAGCCACAATGTAATTAGTGACAGGTTTTAGTAACTGGATAATTTTGTGGTTGGTAACATGGGAAGCTTTATAGACTATAAAGAGTTTGTTGTGCTTTGGGGCATGAGCTGATCATTACTGGGCCAGTAAAGAAATTGCCTGATGTGCAACTGCTTCCCTGGAGTGACCCTGCTGGTTTTTTTCCTATTTTTCCAGGTTTTGAGTGTAGGTCACTGTAGGACATTGGATGCTGGTTTTGAGGGACAGATTTGTTTTGCCATTAAGCAGCTCCTGTGTGCCAGTGACTTGATTTGTGTTCCTCATAAATTCTTGGGACACAAGTGCTGCTCTGAAGGGCAGTATCCAGAGTTGGCATATTTTTCTTGTTGAGTGTGGACAGTGAGGCTTGATTTAAAGCTGAATGTATTTCAGGTTCACTTTGTTACTGCTTTTCATCTAGATGACTAAAGATCTAAGTGGCTAATTTTAAACTTTTTTTTTTTAATGTTCTGTTGTATGAAATGGCAACCAAACCAGCTACTGGTGTTCTGCCAGGGTGTGACTGTTCCAGGAGCCAGAACCAGGAATGAGGATACATGAGTGTCTTTTCAGTGTTCCCTTCCTTAAGGAATTGTGGAGGGCATAGAACAGATTGAGCCATCACTTAAGATCAGTATCAGCCAGGTAATCCCTTCTCAGCTGCTCCCAACAAAGGGGAAATGCTGATTCTTTTGCCATAATGAGCATCTTTTGATGTGTGCTGGGAAGTACTCAGAAGCCATTTCAGCACATCAGAGAATCCCAGAATAGTTTGGGTTGGAAGGGACCTTAAAGCTCATCCAATTCCACTCCCTGCCATGGGCAGGGACACCTCCCACTATCCCAGGTTGCTCCAACCATGTCTTGGATACCTCCAGGGATGGGGCAGCCACAGCTTTTCTGGGCAGCCTATAAGTTCCTAAGTGTTTCACTCAGTGTGCTGTCACTGCCCCAGCATTAAAAAACCATTTTAAAGTTCTTACATGAACACTGTCAGTGACTGTGTGCTGGGGAGTGGGATGGGGACTCCTGAAGAACTTTTCTGTGGGATTGAACACTTTTCTTCACTTGGAAGCAAAGCCTTTTGGAGGAAGAAGGCAGTGTTTTTCTTGTAAATGCCAATTGATTGTAGTCAGCCTGAGGTCATTGGAGAAAGTTTTCTAATATAAGGAGAAGGGAAGTCCAGGTCACAGTTGCTTGAGTGTCAAACACGTGTGTATAAAGTCATTTGTTCCCCTGTGCAGTTCTCCTGTTTGACCATCTTAAATCATCCCTGGGCCCTCCCCGCGGAGTTTCGTGTTGTCTCATGGCAGATGCTGCTTATGTTAAACACCACATGCTCAGCACTTTGGTGTTCCTGGATCTCTGAGGATTAGATCCTCACATATTGCTTTGCTGCCCGAGCACTTATTAATATTTCAGTTTTAATTTGAAGGAACTGCACTGCTGGGTCAGCCAGCTCCGAAATCTCTCTGCTCTGCCCAGAACATGTGCCGTGTAGGCAGCAGCAGGGCACAGATCCCTGGGTGAATTTCTGATCCAGGGAAGTCTCTGCACCAGACGTAGAGGGGCAAGTTCATGGTCTTTGTTTTTGTTGAAACTGCCAAAACCGTGTGTCAGGATATTTTACAGACGTTTGGGGAGTTGGATGAAGGCCAGGAGCTTATTTGATAACCACAGTCAAAGGCTTATGTAAAATGACAAGGTCTTTTGACTCTGTAGGGTACTGTTTCACATTTGAATGGGCTCTCCAGAGCTTCCAAGCTTTTTCTTCCTCTCTTCCAAGCTGCTGCCTTGGCCTGAGTGAGGTCCCTGTAGCAAATTCCAGGATGAGAAACGTGGAGAGGGATGTTGAGTCACCCATTTAGGGAGTGGTGCTTTTTTTTTGAGTGGATCTGGACAGACACAGAGGGGAAAGTCGGCCCTAATAATTTCTGTGGAGGTTGGTTAGTGTTAAATCTCGCTCAGGGAAAATTCCAAGTGCATGAATATCTAAATTTAAATAGTTCAGATGTTATTCTGGGATTGAACTGGGAGCTGCTTGGCAATGAACGGGGGTAAAAGCCTCTGGGCAGCCCCAACCCCTCTGTTACCAGACTTTTGTTTCAATTTGCTCTGGGTGCTCTTTGTCCTGGCTAACTAATCTAAAGCAGGATGATGCTCTTGCCCTCCTCATAGGAATGCCATATGGTAGCAGAGAGAATTCCCTTCTTTACTCAGAGATTCCCAAAAAGGTACGGAAGGAGGCCTTGCTGCTCCTGTCCTGGAAGCAGATGCTGGACCACTTTCAGGTGAGTGGAATTGTGAGGAAGAGCCTGGGTTGCCAGTGCTTGGGGAAAACTGGGTGTTGCTGTGGGGCTGCTGTGGTGGGTGCATCTGTCTGGTGTCTGTCATCCCTCCTGCTTTTAAAAAGTTGGGAAAGTTGAGTTGAAATTGCTGCTTTTGCCCTACACTCCGTTGTGAGTCGGAAATTTTCTCCTCCCTCATTTCGGTGTCTTAATGTCCTTGTGTCACTAAAAACACTGCTGCAGAGAGTGCTGGGGCTGCTCTTTCTTCCCTGCTAAAAAGGTTCCTGGTGGAAAAGGATTTAGCTGTCTTGACCTTGTTTGGGCTGCTGGTCCTCCTCAGGGAAATTCAAGATCCCCGGAAGAGCTTTTGTTTGCAGTGTCTGACATGGAAACTGTTTGTGAAGGCTGCAGATAACGTCATTAAGTTAATTGGTTACATCTGATTTGCATAAGCAGAGCAAGTGCAGCTCTTCTCAGTTCATGCTGAAGTGCCAGCTGCAGAAATGAGGGATTCAGAGTTCATCTCTCCTGTGGAGGGAAATTTGGGGGGTGGGGGTGGTTTAGACCTCCTGGACCCCTCACCTGGAGTACAGGAATTGTGGACCTGGACAGTGAAACTGCTGCCTGGTTTGGGCTGATGTGATGTGTTTTGGCCAGTCTTGGAGGGTTCCTGTTCTGTGGAAGTTTCTCTCCTTGCAGATTCTTTCAGATTTTTCCTTCCCTTCAATTCTAGGCAACCCCCCACCACGGGATGTATTCCAGAGAGGAGGAACTCCTGAGGGAACGCAAGCGGCTCGGGGTCTTTGGGATAACATCTTATGATTTCCACAGTGAGAGTGGCCTGTTCCTCTTCCAGGCCAGCAACAGCCTCTTTCACTGTCGAGATGGGGGCAAGAATGGATTCATGGTGAGTCTGCTGGGGATTCTGGGAATGTCACCTGGAAGGGACTTCATGCTTTGGGTTGGAGATGGCTCCACATGGAATCACAGACTGGATTAGGTTGGATAGGGCCTTGAAACTCATCCCATTCCAGCCCCCTGCCACGGGTAGGGACACCTCCCACTAGCCCAGATTGCTCCAAGCCCTGTCCAACCTGACCTTGGACACTTCCAGGGATCCAGGGGCAGCCACAGCTCCTCTGCCCAACCTGTGCCAGGGCCTCCCCACCCTCCCAGGTGATATCCCATCTGTCCCTGCCCTCTGGCAGTGGGAAGCCATTCCCTCTTGTCCTGTCCCTCCATCCCTTGTCCTAAGTCCCTCTCCAGCTCTCCTGGAGCCCCTTTAGGCCCTGGAAAGGGCTCTAAGATCTCCCTGGATCCTTCTCTTCTCCAGGCTGAACAATCCCAGCTCTCCCAGCCCGGCTGCAGAGCAGAGGGGCTCCAGCCCTCAGAGCATCTCTGTGGCCTCCTCTGGCCCTGCTCTAACAGGTCCACATCTTTCACATCAGCATCTGTTTGGTTCTGGTGGTTTCTCCTGTGTCCTGTCAGGGCTGTGTTTGCCATCACTCCATGGGCTGTGCTGTGTCTGTTGCTGCAGGTGTCTCCAATGAAGCCTCTGGAGATCAAGACTCAGTGCACGGGGCCACGGATGGATCCCAAAATCTGCCCTGCTGACCCAGCCTTCTTTTCATTCATCAACAACAATGATCTGTGGGTGGCAAACATCGAGACTGGTGAGGAGAAGAGGATGACATACTGCCATAAAGGTAACTGCTGCTTCCTGCCAGGTCCAAAAGCAAATTCCTTCTGAGAAATGCAGCCTGGAAAGAATTTATGGCTTATTGAGTCTATTCTTCCTTTGGGTCATCTTTTTCCAAGGAGATGTAAATGCATCTGTTTTGTAAATGTAAATGTAGATGTAAATGTCTCCTGTTTTTCCCTCCAGGCTTATCCAATGTTCTTGATGACCCCAAGTCTGCTGGTGTAGCCACTTTTGTCATTCAGGAGGAGTTTGATCGGTTCACGGGCTATTGGTGGTGTCCCACAGCTTCCACAGAAGGTCAGTCCGTGTTCTGCTCATCCAATCCCCACCCTGGGACTGCTGCCTCCTGCTAGGAATGATATTTTGAGCACAGGTTTCCTTTGGCCTGGGTTTGAGCCCTTTCTGGACTGAGGGAATGAGACACTGAGGGGATTATAATGGTGCTCAGAGGAGTCACTGAGAGCTGTGGCTCTACAGGAGTTCCCTCTGCACCAGGGCTCCAGGCAAGCCAGAAACAGCTGGAAAACACTGTGGGGAACATTCTTGCTCTTTGTCCCAGGTCCAGAGGACTTGAAAACACTGCGGATCTTGTATGAGGAAGTGGATGAGTCAGAGGTGGAGATAATTCACGTTCCTTCACCTGCCTTGGAGGAGAGAAAAACAGACTCCTATCGATACCCCAGGACAGGTGAGGGAAACACCTGATGCAGCTCTTGACTCCCACTGGCAGCAGCCGTGGAATTGGTGCTGTAAACTCTGCATGATTAATCTGGGGCCTTGTGTAAAAACTGGTTGTAAATGTTGAGGCCTAATTGAGTCTCTGAGGCCGAAACCTACAGCAAGAAAGGACTGGGATTTAAAGCTGGGCCTAAATGAAAGGAGTGCTGAGGAAATGGGATGTGTCTGGTGGCAAGCCCTGGAATACATTTGGAATCCCATCTTTCCTCACTCTTCTGAGAACGTGCACAGCAAGGCAAAGCAAACTGTTCCCATTCCCATAATGACTCTGTGATGCCAGTGGTGTTTGCTCACTTACATATTTGATATTTGTACATTCACACCCCCCCATTTCAGCAGGACCAGGGGCAGTTCCTCTCTAGAAGCTGTGTTTTGTATAATCATGGAGTGTTCAGGTTGATCATCTTGGTGTTTGTTTTTTTTTTCACTTCTCTGCAGGCAGCAAAAACCCCAAGATTACATTAAAACTGGCAGAATTTAAAACAGACAGCAAGGGAAAGGTAAGTGATGACAACTCGTGATGGGACATTGCACAGGAGGGTTGACTGTTTCTGAAGCTCCTTAGACTTAAAGCAAGGTCACTAAGAGATCCTAGATAGTGTTAGTCTGGTTTTTTTAATCCTCTAGTAACACCTGGTTCTCTAATGTGTTTATCCAAGGAACAGAAAGACTTGAAAATACTCTGGTGGAGATTCAGCTGGGAGCAGGGAGGGAAGTGGGAAGTGGGGTTATCCTGGTGCTCCACATTCTCCACGTTAAGCAGGAGGGCTGCAGCCTGATCTAATCGTGGGCTTCAGTCCCTGCCTGTGTCCTTTCCTGTGGCTGAATGCCAAAATCATTTTGCTTTGAAGCCTGTTTTTTTTCCCCTTCTCTTCCTGCTGTTCGTAGCAAGCCTTGCTTCTCCCGGCCTGACCCTTACTGGTTAAACCAGGCCAGTGGTTAAACTTCTGTGCTCTCCCACCTCCCTGGGCTCCCCCAGGAGGAGGTGAGGAGCTCTGATAGCAGCATAAATTTGGTGTTGGCCCTTCCTCTCGCTGCAGATCGTGTGTGCTCAGGACAAGGAGCTGGTGCAACCCTTCGCTGCGTTGTTTCCCACCGTGGAGTACATCGCCCGCGCTGGATGGACCCGGGATGGCAAATAGTATGTCCCTTTTCCTTCCAAACTAACATTCCCAAGGGCTTCTCTGGTTGCAGACCCTCGACATGCTTTGCAGTGTAGTCCTGGCCTGGTTTTAAAGCCAGAAATGGCACGTGAATATTTGGCTTCTTCGGTGCTGTAACATCCTAAGAGTAGGAGTGAAGCAAAGGAAGAGCAGAGTGACAGTCTGTGGGGTTTGTCACAGCCACAGAGGTAAATGGGATTCATTAGGTGGGCAGTCCTAGGGGATTCTTTTGAGTTGAAGATGTTTCACACAACTACAACATGTTTTTCCTGCAAATGGAAATGTACTGGAAGCAGTTTTATCTTTGCTCACTGGTCCAGTTTGTGATCAAAGCCAAATGTATCACAGGACAACAGGCAGGTTCTGTGGTGCCATGTCCTTTCTATAGTGTGTACAAGGGGAAGGATTGCTCTGGGACTGGCTGTTGCTCCAAATGGGATGCACAGCCTTGCCTGAAGAGTTACAGAATTCACCCCAATCTGACTGGTTTGAGATTTTAAAGCTCTGAATTTTTTCCCCCTCAAAAGCCTGCTCGGCTGCTAACCGGTGTCTGTGCAGATCAAGTTAAGGTGACTTGGCTGTCTTTGAAGGTGGCATTTTGTAACTCATCATTAATTTTCTGCTCTGGGAAGGAAATTCAGAGAGCTTTCCAGCAGGTAATCCCGGAGGTGATTGTGATGTTCTGCACCAGAGCTTATCTAAATGTGCTGAATGTCTCAGTTCCCGAAATCCGCGGTGCTGGGGAAGAACTGGCTCTTTTCAAAGCCTGTCTTTAATGATGAGACTTCCCTTGATGCACTTCCAGGCTCCAGGGTGGCCTCACTGTGCAGTGGTGGTTTGCCATCTGTCATGTTGAGAGCCTGCAGTGCAGCACCACTTCCAGAGACTCAGAGAGGAACAAGGCTGAGACTGGAGTGACTCCTTCACCTGGCACTTGGCTTTAGGTCTGTGCCTTTCCCTGTCAGTGCAGCAAATGGATCACTTTGAGAGGGATCACCTCAAAGCTGGCACACAAACAGAGCTTCACAGAATCAGAGAATCAGCTGGGTTGGAAAGGACCTCTGAGATCATCAAGTCCAAGCCTTGATCCAACCCCGCTGTGGTTCCCAGCCCATGGCACTGATGCCACATCCAGTCTCTTCTTAAAAACCTCCAGGGATGGAGAATCCACCCCTTCCCTGGGCAGCCCATTCCAATGGCTGAGCACCCTCTCTGGAAAGAAATTCTCCCTGATATCCAACCTAAACCTCCCCTGACACAGCTTCAGACCCAGCCCTCTTGTCTTGCTGATGGTTGCCTGGGAAAAGAGACCAACCCCCACCTGCTGGAGGGGCTATCCAAGGAATCACTTCAGGGCTAGGACACAAACAGACCTTCCTGCTGGAGGAGCTGTCCAAGGAATCACTTCAGAGCTGGGACACAAACAGACCTTCCTGCTGGAGGGGCTGTCCAAGGAATCACTTCAGGGCTAGGACACAAACAGACCTTCCTGCTGGAGGAGCTGTCCAAGGAATCACTTCAGGGCTAGGACACAAACAAACCTTCCTGCTGGAGGGGCTGTCCAGGCAGGAGTTGTGTTCTGGAGGCAGGGCTCTCTTCGAGGTGCTCCCTTGGAACAGGCACTGGCAAATCTGTCAGACACTTGTCTGAGTGACACCCCTGTGAAATACCAGAGCTGTCTGGCACTGTGTGTGTGTGTTGGCAAAGCTTCCAAGGGATTAGAAAGCAGCAGTGATGAGAAAAGCTTTGCATTCAGATGCCCAAATCCTTTTTTGCCAGCGAGGGGAGGCGGGAAAAAAAGGGATGCATGTTGGGAGTGTTAGAAAGGGCCATCTATTCTGTGGTGCTGACATTCACCTCCAACTTCTCTCCCCAGTGCCTGGGCTATGTTCCTAGACAGACCTCAGCAGCGGATGCAGCTAATCCTTCTGCCTCCAGCACTCTTTATTCCAGCCCCAGAAAACGAGGAGCAGCGTGCTGAATTTGCCAAAACTGTGCCAGAAAATGTCCAGCCATTTGTGATCTATGAAGAAACCACTGATGTGTGGATAAATGTAAGAGGCTCGGGGCTGGGAGGAGAACACAGGCTGCCCCTTCCTGCCCTTCAGTTAACCATTCTCATGTTGCCTGGGTGTCCAGTTTAGTCCTGGCTCCAGCAGCTTTGCTACTCAGTAGTCCCAGATTTGGTGTTAATTCAGGGCTTTAATAAAGCCATGAGAAGGAATTCCTTGCACTCAGCACTGGAAGAGGCAAGGATCCTGCCATCTCCTTGCAGTTGATGCTGTTCATTTAATTCCTTCCAACATTCTGGTGAACACAGGCACTTTTGCACATTTTTGCACATTTACATTTACATTTTTTGAGATGTAACAGTGCTGTGCTTTTTGGAGTGTTTTATGACAAGATTAAACATCATCTTGAAGCATCAACAACCCTAATCCCTGGAATTTGTTGTAGTTATTTAGGTAGGTGATAGACATGGGGGGCAGGGAGTAAACTTCAGCCTCTAAGCATTTTGGTCCTGAGTGATGAAGGGGCCTGAATTTCACACCAGGGCATTCCCAAGGTGTTGGAATAGCAACTTGTGTGGCTGAAATATCAGAGGCAAGGCTGGTGCTGGTTTTGGTGGCAGCCATGGGAAGCCCAGAGCACATGATCTCTACAGGGGCCCAGAGTTCCTTTGTGCTAGTAGAAGAGCTTGGGATGGCTTTTCCCTGCTTTTACCCCCCCCTCCTTTCCGTGGGAATCCCAGCAGTTCAGCATGGCCTCCCCTGGCTTTATCCCTGCTGTCTCCCTCCAAATCACTCACAGGTTTTTCGCCTTGTGTGGCAGGTCCACGATATCTTCTACCCCTTCATCCAGCCAGAGGGGGAGGAGGAAGAGCTCTGCTTCATCCGAGCCAACGAGTGCAAGACAGGTTTCTGCCACCTGTACAGGGTGACAGCCATCCTGAAGCCAGGCAGCCACGACTGGGTGCAGCCTTATGTCCACAGTGAGGGTAAGGAGCAGCAGGAGCTCCCTCCCTGACTGCCCTGTGTTGTCTTTTGGGGAGGGAGGGCAGTGATTTATTCTCCTGTTCTTCCTTCCAGACGATTTCAAGTGTCCCATCAAGGAGGAGGTTGCCCTGACTGGTGGGGAGTGGGAGGTGCTGGCAAGGCATGGATCCAAGGTAGGGGATGTTTTTATTCCCTTGCAGTGTTTCAGCTCTGTGTTGTCTGCCCCCAGGCCTGGCCTGAGTCCTCTGGTCCACCTGGGACCTGCTAGAACTGCTTAGGCTTCATTTTGTTCCTCTCTTTATTGCTGCCTCTGCTTCCCCCAGAAGTGCTGTAGGCCAGTGCACATGGATCCGATTGCCTTTTTAATCAGACTTTGGATTGCTCCTTGGGAAAATCCCAGGAGTGGGTCAGGCCATAAAAAAGGACACGAGTCTGAGGTTTAAGAGCAACAAAGAACCATTTTGTGGAGGAGCCTGGGATTGCTGCCTTTTGCTGAGGCATTTTAACTCCAACGAGTGCCTGCAATGTGGAAATGTGTCCTGGCACTCGGAGTGAACTCTTGGTCTCCAGCTGCTCCCTCAGCAGAGCCTTTAGGAAGAAGGCAGCTGGGGAATATAAAGCAATTTAGAATATGGAGAAACTGTATCTGTTGTCGGTTGCAGAACAGCCAGAAATGAATTTTTATTAATCTTGTAGAAGCCTAGTTTCGTTTTTTGCTTCAGGAATTAACTCCAGGTCTGATCTTTAACGCTCCCAGGTGATTTGTGTCAAAATAAAGACCTTGTCTGTTCATTTCCAGTTAATCTGGATTTTCACTTCTCGCTTTTTAAAAGACCAACAGCTCCAAGCGTTTGGTTTCTGCTGCTTTTCCTCAATCTGCAATTAACCTGCTGTCCCTCCCCATGTGGATTCTCACTGTACATGCTGTTGATTTTGGCCACAGCTCTTCCCTGCATGTGTTATGGCTAAAATTGTGTTAGCAGCAATTATTTTGATGCATTTGTTGCTCCACAGGGCTCTGCCTGGTTTTCCTGGCCAATTGAGCTGGATATTTTTTTCCCTTTGCTGTTCACAGGGGTCTTCAAACTGTGGGTTAGCCAGAAATAGCATTTGGAAACTGTAAGGTGGAAAATAGTTCAGTCACTGTTGCTGGATCAATGCAGTATTTAAAAGCTGTTGTCTCTGTTCCTGGGTGGTTTTTAGAATTAGCTTTCTCTGGACAGTAAAAACCTGTTTTAAATGTGTCCTAAAGTTTGGTGCTGATGGCTCTTGGACTGGTCCTTCCACAAATGAGAATTCATGATGGCTGGGAAAAATATACCTGTACCCTTATAATCCTCTGGGAGGAGGTTGGAGCCAGGTGGGGGGTTTCTTCTCCCAGGTGACAAGTGACAGGACAAGAGGAAACGGCCTCACATTGTACCAAGGGAGGGTTTAGATTGGAAATCAGGGAAAATAGCTTCACTGGAAGGGTTGTCAGGCACTGGAACTGGAGTCACCACCCCAGGAAGTGTTGAAAAAAAACACGTGGATGTGACACTTGGGGACTTGCTTTGGTGGTGCTGAGTTAATGGTTGGACCCATTGATCCTGGAGGGATTTTCCAACCTGAATGATTCCATGAGTCTGTAAGATGCCATATTTAAGCATCTTCCTCATGTCACCAGCGGGGGACAAAGCCCAGCTTTTTGTGCTCTTTAATAAGCAAATGCTTTGAGTCTTATAAAAAAAAGAAAATAAAAGCTGCAGGGCTGTGTTTTGTCCCTGCATTGGATTGTGGGAGTTCTCCGAGTGCTGTGTGTGTGTTCTCTGACACCTCACACCCCCTGAGCAACCCAAAACCCTGTCATGGTGTGTGCTCTGAGCTGACTCTGTCCCTCACAGATCTGGGTCAACGAGGCCACCAAGCTGGTGTACTTCCAAGGCACGAAGGACACCCCGTTGGAGCACCACCTCTACGTGGTCAGCTACGAGTCCCCTGGGGAAATCATGAGACTCACCACTCCAGGCTTCTCCCACAGCTGTTCCATGAGCCAGGTTGGTTGTTCCTTGGATTCTCACCCTCTGACTGCCAGGGACCCAACTGGAGACGAACCAGTAACGAGTCCTGGGGGCTGCTGGAGACGTGGGAGCTCCTGTCTGAGGAGATGAGCTGCGGGAGGGGCAAGACCTCATTGCCCTAACTCTTGTCTCTCCCGTGCCAGAACTTTGACATGTTCATCAGCCACTACAGCAGTGTGAGCACTCCACCCTGTGTGCACATCTACAAGCTCAGCGGCCCCGACGACGACCCGCTCCACAAGCAGCCCAAATTCTGGGCCAGCATGATGGAGGCAGCCAGTAAGTCCTGGAGACCGTGCCAGAGACTCTTTTTCCAGCAGGGATGGGGAGGGAATTGGCCTGAGTGGCTTCACTCTGAAGGGAAGAGGAGTTGTGGTATCATGTGGGGGAGATGTCTCACGGACAGCTCGCCCAGGAAATGCTCTGTGGGCTTTTGAGGTGTTGCTGTTCCACACTTGGAGCAAAAACACTGCTCAGGGATGCAGGGTTTGCACACCCTCAGAGCTGTGGGTTTGCCATGGAATCACAGACTGGTTTGGGTTGGGAGGGACCTCAAAGTTCATCCATGGGCAGGGACACCTCCCATTAGACCAGTTGCTCCAAGCCCTGTCCAACCAACTTCCAGGTGGGTTTTTTATCCATGATTTGCCTGAAGAGGGAAGGGACGAGTGTCTGGGATGCAGTGGCTGCTCCATTCTGCACTGTGGGCTTTGAAGGTTTAGATACAGCTCAAAGCAGCACCTGAACCCCTCCTGCAAATGCTTTTTTTCCATCCATGTTCTTAACTCCCACACCTTGCTGTTGTGGCAGAGTTCCTTGTTGGAGAATTCCCAACAGCTTTTCCTGTAGGATCCCTTCTTCATCTCCCTGGGCAGGCAGGTGGGGGCTCTGTGTTTCCCAGAGAGGGGCTTTGGTGTGGTTTGGTGTTGAAAGAGCCCTGACCAGGGTCAGGTTTGAACAGAAGGAGCTTGTTCAGGTGGGATGGGAGGCAGAACCTGCCATCACCTTCCTGCTGCAGGTTGTCCCCCGGATTACGTCCCTCCGGAGATCTTTCACTTCCGCACTCAGTCGGATGTTGAGCTCTATGGAATGGTCTACAAACCTCACGATGTCCAGCCTGGGAAGAAGCATCCCACGGTGCTCTTTGTGTATGGAGGCCCCCAGGTAATGATCCAGGGGAGCTGCTGGGCCAGGGATGGGGTTGCTGCCCAGGGCTCTGTAGCTCAGTCGTGCATCAAGACTTGCACTGTGGTTTATGAGCACTGTCATAGAATCATGGAAGGGTTTGGGTTGGAAGGGATCTTAAAGATCATCCATTCCAACCCCCTGCCATGGGCAGGGATGCCTTCCACTAGACCAGGTTGCTCCAAACCCCCTCCAACCTGGCCTTGAACACTTCCAGGGATGGGATATCCACAGCTCTGGGCAACCTGTGCCAGGGCCTCTCCACTCTCACAGGCAAAGAGCTGCCTCCTAATACCTAATCTAAACCCACTCTCTTTTAGTTTAGCCCTGTGTTCCGACCTCTGCTTCAAATCTCAGATGATTTTTCCAGCATTTGTTTTGATTTCCATGGCTCTGATAGCTCAGTTACCAGCTCAGGACCCTACAGAGCGGGGCAGACACAGGAAGGTACTGGGAGGCAGCTGCTCAGCTCTGAAACTCTTTCTTGCCTCCTTCTGCAGGTGCAGCTGGTGAATAACTCCTTCAAAGGCATCAAGTACCTGAGGCTGAACACGTTGGCATCCCTGGGCTATGCTGTGGTGGTGATTGATGGCAGGGGATCGTGCCAGCGAGGACTCAAATTTGAAGGGGCCCTAAAAAACCAAATGGTAACGTCCTGCTTGTGCCGATGAATCTCTGACCATTTGTCCTTCCTAAGGGTGTTGGCTGCTTGTGTGAGGTTTCTAGATTTAGGAATTCCACTAACATGGGCCTCCTTTCGTTGCCTTTTAGGGTCAGGTGGAGATAGAGGACCAGGTGGAAGGTTTACATTATGTAGCAGAAAAATACGGGTTCATCGACTTGAGCCGGGTCGCCATCCACGGCTGGTCCTACGGGGGGTTCCTGTCCCTCATGGGGCTCATCTGTAAACCCAATGTCTTCAAGGTGAGTCTGGACATGGGATTGTCACTGTGGGACTCTTGGCTCTCACAGCTTTTGTCACTCCTGCAGCCTGGAGTTGGATTTTGGGCTTGTTTCGAATGGACAGGTGGAAATGTCCCTCAGTCCTGCTGGCTACAGCCTTGGATCCTGATAAAGCTCACACCTGGCTGGGGCTGGAGGAGGATGGCACTGGGGTTGGCTCCTTCCCCAGGGACTGCCTAGCTCCTGGCTGCAGTCCTGTATCCTGCTCCAGCTCACACCTGGCTGGGGCTGGAGGAGGATGGCTCTGGGATGGGCTCCTTCCCCGGTGCCTGCCAGCGGAGGGCTTGGCCTGGCATCCAGTGAGATAACTGATGTGCTATTCCCAATCCCCTTCCCCAGTCCATCATCCCACAAGTCCTCCTTGAAAAGGAGCAGCCTGTAGTGCTGGTGTGCAGGAATTTGCCCCGTTGTGACTATGAGAGGGACCAGCAGGAGGAGGAACCTGGGCTTTACGTGGCTGAAGGAGAATCCCGCTCTGAGCGACAGGGCAGTCCAGAGCCTGCTTTTTCCTGCCTCTTCAGGGAAACAGGGAACACTTGAACTCTTCAGCAGGTGATAACTGAGGCTGTCTCCTGTCTCCCTGTGTGCCAGATTGCCATAGCAGGTGCTCCTGTCACAGTGTGGATGGCCTACGACACCGGCTACACCGAGCGGTACATGGACATCCCGGAGAACAACCAGCAGGGCTACGAGGCTGGCTCTGTGGCATTACACGTGGAAAAGCTTCCCAACGAGTGAGTGCCCTCTCAAAACCTGCCCCTGGGTCCTGCTGGGTGCCACCACTGGCACCTCTGCTCAATCCCAAAGGAATGGGTGGGTTCTGATCCCATTTAAGTCCCGGTGCCGGTCGCTGCCGTCGGCAGCAGCTGGGCCATGGCACTGCCAGCCCCCTCTGCCAGGAAGGGGTTGAAGCCCATGGCCATGGCCTGGCACTGCTCTTGCTCAGTTTTAGCTTGCCCAGCTGGCAGCTCTTTGCTCAGACCCTCTGCAGAGCTTTCAGGTGGTTTCCCAAACTTGTCCTCATCCTGTTCCTCCTCCTGTTCCTCACCCCATCTCCAGGCCAAACCGTTTGCTGATCCTCCATGGCTTTTTGGATGAAAATGTGCACTTTTTTCACACCAACTTCCTGGTATCGCAGCTAATCCGGGCTGGAAAACCTTACCAGCTGCAGGTAGGAGGGACAGGAGTGGAGTGGGAAGGTCCCATAAACCTGAAAGAGTTCTCTGCTGTGTGTGTTCCTGGGGCAGGAGGAGGTGGGGGCAGGTGCTCCCACATCCTGTTGTGATGTTGGTGGCAATCAGCACCTCGTTGGAGGCCGGGAGGTGGCACTGTGGCCGTTCCATCACTGCCAGATGTGGCACGTGCAGGCAGGGCTGCTGCCCTGGGCCTGGAACTTTCCTTCTCCACGAGCTGTTGCTGTCCCACTTGGCTGGTGGCAGCAGAGGTGGCTGCAGTGAGGGAGGGGTTGATGCTCCAGACTTTTCCCTGACACTTCTTTATCCTGATGGAGATTGAGTTGAGGGAAACAGGGTTGAGGTGAGGGAGAGCTGGTGCTCCAGACTATCCCTGACACCTCTTTGTCCTGATGGAGACTGAGCTGAGGGAACAGGGCTCCAATGAGGGAGGGGTTGGTGCTCCAGACTTGCCCTGGCACCTCTTTGTCCTGATGAAGACTGGGTCGAGGGAGCAGGGCTGATGTGAGGGAGTTCTGTCCCTGCTGAGTGACCGAGTGCCCTGTGTCTGCCCCTGCACAGATCTACCCCAACGAGAGACACAGTATTCGGTGCCCTGAGTCAGGAGAGCACTACGAAATCACGCTGCTGCACTTTCTACAAGAATACCTCTGAGAGCACGAGCCTCTGCAAACTGGACACTGACAGCTCACCCCCACTCCTGTGCCCTCCTGCCCCCGACAGCCGTCGAACCCAGAGCACAAGTGGCCGAGTGCCCACGGCGGGCTGGGTGTCCCCCCGCGCCAGGGGAAGGCTGGAGGGCACCTTCCCTTTCTGGACAGTGCCACCTTCTCTCACTTTCCAAGCTGGAGGTCTGCCCCTGCTCGGCTGCTCGTCCTCTTCCTCTCCTCCAGCCTGGCTGTTCAATGCTTTTTTTGCTGCTACTCCCTCTCTCCTGGGAATCAATGGACAGTGGTCTGTCTCCCGAGGCTGAGGTTTGTGCCCATCTCTCTCTCTCTCTCTCCCTGCCAATCCTTTTCCCCTTTTCCACTGCCCCTGTGCAGTTCCCACACTCTTACCTGCAAGAACTCAGTGCCTGTGTTGGAAACGGAAGAAGAGCCGAATCAGAAGCTGCCTTAAGCCAGGAGTGGGAGGGAAGAGAGAACTACCTACTGCTAACCCTGGGGATCGAGCTGTGACCTGGCCCTGCTGCCACCCTGGAGCCCTGGGATGTGAAGAGAGCTCTACAGAAGCATGCAACACTAGTCTTCTTTTTTTTTTTTTTGATTTTTTTTTTTGATTTTTTTTAGATATATCTATCTATTTTCCAGTTTCATTTTGCAGAGCAGATGGAGGAAGTGGCTGGGGCCGGTGACAGCGTCCTCTGATCCTTCCTCTCATGGCCGCTCGCGCGCGGAGTTGTGCCAACAACAGGTAGCACTTGGCAGCTGGCTACAACCAGAAGCCTCTCTCCAGAGCTCACAGCAGCATCTGGGTTTTTTGCAACACAAGATGGATGATATTTATGCAAATCCTCCCTCCCTCCGTTCTCTGTGCCGCCTCCTGATCCCACCTCCTCCTCCCGCCCCCCTCCTCCCCGAGCTTTCAGACGTGCACTGAAATTGGCTGTGCTTCAGTTCTCTGCGGGTCAGTGACTGGTCCCCCTTGCCCACCTACTCAGAAAAAAAAAAAAAAACGCTCTCTCCTGGTTTTTAATTTACCTGGGCAACAGGAACTGCAGTTCTGGGGAGGGGGGATTGAGCAATCACACCTCAGGGGAGCACATCCCCCCCTTCAAGCCAAGGGGTTCTGCCAGGGGGCAAAACGCAAACAAAAGAAACAAAACCCACCCAAATGAACCACGTTGACTTTGCCCTGGAGTATTTTAAGTGCGTATTATGAAAAGAAAATATTTTTATGGATTCTTATTCTTTTATAATTATGAGTGTTAAGATGTAGCGACTCATTAAAATATTGGAAAGAGACGTGGTGGTGCTTTGGGGGGGGCGGGAGGGAATGGCAGCTGCTCCCACAGCCAGAGTGGCTCTGGTGAAAGCCAAGTGCTCTGTTCCTTTCTGTGCCGAGCAGTGGAGAGAATATTAAATCCCCTGATGTTCCTCGGGGGAAGCACAATCCCAGCAACTGAGGGCTGGGAATCCTGGGCTGTGTTCCTGGCCTGGAGCAAGGCAGCACCAGCCTGGGGGTGGGCACCTCACCCCACATCCCTCCCGTGGGATTCAGGGGCTCTGATCCCACGCTGGATCCCACAGGAGCTGCTTTCTGCAGAGCTGGGCCTGCCTCTGCTCGCCCTCAAAGCTTCCCAAACCTGGCCTTGCCTCCTCCACGGGAGTCAGGCATTAATTAGCCCTCTGTTAATGCCCCGAGGATGCTGCCTGAGGCTTGTTTTAAATGCAAAGCTTCTTACAGCTGGAGCATTTTGTCTCCTGAAGACAACTGGGAGCACATCTCCCCCTCCCCGACCCCTTCTTGTCCCCGTGCCCAAATAATTGTCCCGATTATTGCAGTTTGTTGTTTGGCTTCTACAACCCAGCCCCGGATGCGGGTTTTGAGGTCGGAGGGGCGGAAGGAGGGACGTGATGGAGGGAAAGTTGCAGCTCTCTTGAAGGGTCTTTAAGAGCAACCTGCAGCCAGCAAAGCTGCTCCCCCCCTCCCTGCCACCCTCACAGCCGGGTGGGTGCCTGAGGATGGTAAGAAGCTTTATTTTTGCAGGGGTTGTTGCTTTCCAGTCTTAATTTAAACTGCTTTTTTCCTGTCCCCGAAAAGCCAAGTGTTTCTTAAAATGTCTTTAAAACGCTCTTGTTTAGAAGAGTCTGCAGATCTGTCGGCTCCTCTGATCCCCCCCAGCTCGCTGCAGGATTGTTTGGAGCCCTAAAGAGGGGTTGCTTGTCTTCTTTTGGGGGGGGCTGAAGAATCCCGAGAGGAATTAAGTGGGAAATCTGCCTCCCCGCAATCCTGAGCTATTCCATATGGAACAGGCTCTGTCGGGGGATTGAAATACAAATTATGTGGGAGGTCCCCGCCCCGACATCCCGAGGGGAAAGGTAGTGGGAATAGGGAGCAGCTGGGTGTGCTGGGTGGAGGATTTGCAGCTGGAGGATGAAGTTGAGATAATTTCCTGAGCAGTAACGACGGGGAGGAAGCGGCGGGTGCTGGGGAAACTGGGCAAAAACGACTCTTCCTCAAGAATTTGGGACTCGAGAGCGGCTCGGGAGGCATTTCTCCCGCAAAAACCCGCCCTGAGGGGCTTTATTTTTAGGTGGAGGACGTGGAGGGAGAACAGATGTTCTCGAGGGCTTATTTTTAAAACAAAACTCGCTCCTCGAGCTACAGAATTAGCTCAGAAAAGTCACTCCTTGCCCTGAAAGATGCTCTCACGGAAAACTCCCCGGCATCTCCATTCCCAGAGCGGGCGGGATAAAGGTGCGACGGCGGCTCTCGCTCTCGGAGAGCCACGTCAGTGGAAACTCTGGGGGGCTGGGGGGGTCTCAGGCATTTGATCTCTGGCCTGGGCCGTGCAGGCAGCACCCCCAAAATACCTGGAGTGGCTCAGAAATCCCAGGGTCCCCCAGAGGAGGTGTGGGGTATCCAGGGAAGGCACGGGGGGCTGTGGTGGAAGGGGATGGGCTGGGCCGGGCCGTGTGTGTCTGTGCTGGCCGAAAGAAAGGGTGTAAATTGATCTTGGAAAATCCCCACGGAGGGATTTTGGTGGAGCACGTCCACACAGGCACCCCAGGACAGATGGGAGGCTTCAGGCCTGGGTGTGGAGCAGCAGCTTCTCAGCCTCTGGAGAGAAACCTCCTCTCTCTGGTTCCATCTCCAGCCACTCTCTTGGAGGCTGGTGTGGATTTCTGGGGCATTTCCAGTGAAAACAGCTCCATCCAGTTGGGTCATCACAGCTCCTGCTCTGCTGGGCTCTGCTTTGGGTCCCAAAGCCTCTCTGGGTTGGAGCTGGGATCGTGGAATCACAGAATGGTTGGGGTTGGAAGGGACCTTGGAGATCCTCTTGTTCCCCCTGTGAACACACAGATCCTGCTCCAGAGGGGTCCAGACATGACCCCTCGTCCTTTTGCTTGGGGCCCCATCCTGCTGGTGCTGAGTTCCTGGGGAGGGTCACTCACCCTGCTCCTTGGTGGTGCTGGGAGAGATGGTGTGGGAAGGGCAAAAAAAGAGGGACAATCCAGTGGTGGAGGAAACCAGCAGGATTTTGCACATAAGGAACGGGGAGAGGCCGTGGGGTGCTCGGGGGGACAACCAGCCCTGTCCCTGCCGCCCTCGCTGCCCTTCTGCTGGGATTTGCCTCCTCCCACCATCCAGGCTCCGCTCTCTCCCAAAGCTGCTCCTTCCTCTCCCAGAAAGGACAGTTAAATGCCACCCAAAGGGCGGCTGAGACCTCCTAAAGCTCCTGTCAAACAGCAGCGAGGCCGCTCAGGAGCTGATCCAGCTGATGGAACCAACGTGTCGCTCTTCCCTCTGGCTCGGCCGCTCTGTTTGCCTTTCCCTGCCTCCCCCCTCTCCTCTAATCCAGGCTGGAACTGCTCCCAGGGCTCAGCCTGGGGCCCTCCTGACCCCGCTCTCGCCGTCCCCCCAGCTGGGAGCCCTGGCTGTGACTCTGGGGGTGCTGCTGGCCCTGCTGGGCTGCGCCGCCGCCCCGGATCCCGCCCTGGAGGAGGCCTGGGAAGAGTGGAAGAGTCTCCATGCCAAGGAGTATCCAGGGGTAGGTCCTGCTGCCCTCAAACCTCCCAGCACGTGCTGAGGTCGGTTCTGGAGGATCTCACCCAGAGCCGCCCGTGTTCACCCACATCCCGTGTGTCCCCACGCTCCCAGGGGACATTCCCAATCCTTCTGATCCTTGTGGCAGGAGGATGAGACCTTCCGCAGGGAGATCTGGGAGAAGAACCTGCGCCACATCCAGCAGCACAACTGGGAGGAGGCGCAGGGGAAGCACAGCTACCGCCTGGCCATGAACCACTTCGGGGACCTGGTACCTGCTGACACCTTCCCTGGGGACCCCTCGGAGCACCCAGGGCTGGATCGGGGGATAAGAGACCTCTTGGGCCACCCAGGGTTGGATCCGGGGATTAGGGATCCCTCAGTGCACCCAGGGCTTGATCTGGGGATTGGGGACTCATTGGAGCACCCAGGGCTGGATGTTGGGATCAGAGACCCCCTGGTGTACCCAGGCCTTGATCCAGGGACTGGGTACCCCCACCCTGTTCCACGGGGAGCTGCAGGTGCCCCTGGGGCCAGGCTGCTTCCCGGGGGTCAGTGGCTGGTGGGGCTCTGTGGTGCTGCCAGCAGGGCACCCTTGGCATCCCACGGGTTTTCCTTTGGTGACCTGCAGACAAACGAGGAGTTTAAGCGGCTCCTGAACGGCTTCATCCCGGCGCAGCAGGAGGAGCTGGGGCGGGTCTTCCGAGCCTCAGAGACCCTGAAGACCCCAGTGAGAGTGGACTGGCGGGCCAAGGGCTACGTGACACCCGTGAAGAACCAGGTGGGCACAGGGTGGGGGGTCTGGCCAAGGCTGTGGGAGTCTGGGCAGCAGAATCGAGCAGCAGCATCCTCCCAATCCCCCCAAATCTTCTGGGCGACCCCGAGGAGCAGCTCCCGTAGTTTTGGCCATGGTGACTTTGTAGCTGAGACCAGCACTGGGGAAGCCACAGCGTCCCTGCCTGGGGGGTTTTGGGGCAGTGCCATGACTCCCCCGTTGCGGTTCCCACCTCACCCAGGGGTTCTGCGGGTCCTGCTGGGCGTTCAGTGCCACGGGGGCCTTGGAGGGGCTGATGTTCAAGCGGACGGGGAAGCTGGTGGTGCTGAGCGAGCAGAACCTCATCGACTGCACCCGAAAGCTGGGCAACCGCGGCTGCTGCGGTGGCCACATGGAATGGGCCTTCCAGTACGTGCGAGACAACGGCGGCCTCAACTCGGAGCGTGTCTACCCCTACGTGGGCACGGTGAGGGACAGCAGGGCACCCGGGGCAGGGCAGAGCAGTGCCGGCGTGTCCCGGCCGTGGTGACACCCTCCCGCTCTCAGGACAACTCCCGCTGCCGATACAACCCCCGGGACAAGGCGGCCAACTGCTCCGGCTTCGTGAGGGTGGCACAGGGCAGCGAGGAGGCCCTGGTGCAGGCGGTGGCCACCGTGGGCCCGGTGTCGGTGTCGGTGGATGCCAGCTCCTTTCGCTTCTACAAGTCGGGTACCGTGTGCTCCCTGTGGCGTGGGGGGGTGAACTGAGGCAGGGCTGGGTTGCTGAGCTGCCCCAGGGGAATGGGATCCACCACCCCGAGGAGAAGGGAGCGGGGCCAGCCCCCGGCTCAGCACAGCTCTGCTCGTCCCAGGCATCTTCGGCTGCGGCTCTGGCAGCTGGAGAACGAACCATGCCATGCTGGCCGTGGGCTACGGCACAACCCGGATGGGTGGGCACAACCTCAGCTACTGGATCCTAAAGAACAGGTGAGGGCTGAGCGTGTCCCCCCAAACCCGCTGCCCCTCCCGCCCCCACACCACAGAATCGTGGGGTTATCCAGGTCGGAAAAGCCCTCTAAGATCAACCACTAACCCTGCTCTGCCAAGGCCAGCACTAACCCGTGGCCCCGTCCCATGGGGCCTGTGGGGGCTCTGGTTCCCCTCCTTGTCTCTCCTCGAGCCAGGGCTGTTCCCTGTGCCTGGGATCAAGGAGGAGCTCACTCCCGTCTTTTCCTGCAGCTGGACAGAGAGGTGGGGAGAGCAGGGCTACATGTTCCTGCTGAAGGACGCCGGCAACCAGTGTGGGGTGGCCAACCAGGCCAGTTACCCCCTGCCCTGAGCCAGGACAGCCCCACACACACCCCAGCTGAGCTTCCATGGCTGTTTCCTTCTGGAAATGGGGCTTTTCTTCGTGTGCAGCAAGAAGCAATTAAAAGTGGCATGGTTAATTGTCCTTGTCATGGAATCCATATGGAATGGTTTGGGTTGGAAGGGACCATAACGCTCATCTTGTACCCATGGCCCCCTTGTCCCCTGTTCCCACAGCCCCCTGTCCCACTGTCCCCCTTGCCCCCTGTTCCCACAGCCCCCTGTCCCTGTGGTCCCCTGTCTCTGTAGTCCCCTGACGCCACAGCCCCTTGTCGCGGTGTTCTCCTGTCCGTCCCTACAGCCCTCTGTCCCTTTGTCCCCTGTCCCCGTGTCCCCGAAGGTTTCCCCTGCCCACACCCCTTGCCCTCACCCAACATGGCGGCCGTGGCGCCGCCGCCGCCGCGCGCTGACCCCTCCCGCCCGCCGTAGCCCGCGCTTCCTTTCCAAGATGGCGGCGCCCACAGGGAGGAGCGGCTGGCGGGCGTGGGCCGCGCTTGTCCCCGCCGCCCTGCTATGCCTGGCGGCCCGGGCGGCCGCGGAACCGGGCGCGGAACCGGGCTCGGTCGGGTTCGACGTGCGGCCCGGCGGAGAGGTTCACTCCTTCTCCCGGAGCCTGGTGAGCGGCCGGCAGGGAGGGGAGGGAGGGAGCGGGTGCGGAGAGGGGGTACGCGCCTCGCGCTGATTGGCTGTGAGCCACGTCGCTCACACCTCCCGCCGCGGGGATTGGCTCGACGCGAAGAGGGGGCGGGACCAGTGGGGGGGGTCCGGGTGGGTGTTTGAGGGAGGGGATCCCGGGGGGAGGGAGGGCAGCAAGGGGGGCTGCAATGGCCGGGGGGGCACAGGGAGAACGGGGGGGTCCCCAGGGAGAGAGGGGGCACCAAGGGGGGCTGCAATGGCCGGGGGGGCACAGGGAGAACGGGGAGGTCCCCAGGGGGAGAGGAGGCACCAAGGGGGGCTGCAATGGCCGGGGGGGCACAGGGAGAACGGGGGGGTCCCCAGGGGGAGAGAGTCCTTAAGGAGGTGCGTCAAAGGCAGGGGGATCCCCGGGAGAAAGGGGCACGAACGGGGGCTGCAATGGCCGGAGGGAGCCCAGGAGAAGGGGAGACCCCAAGATTGGGGTTCTTCAAGGAGAGAAGAGTCCCCAAGGGGGGCTCCAAAGGCAGGAGGAGCCCAGGGCAAAGGGGGGTCCCCAGTGGATAGGGAGGTTTCCAAAGAGAGAGGGTCCCCATAAAAAAGGGGGTCCCCCAGAGGTCTTCAGGGAGGGGCTCCAAGGGCAAGGGGATGCCATGGAAGAGGGGGGATCCACAGGGGAGGCTCCTGAGGCAGGGGGATCCCACAGAGAAAGAGGGTCTCCAAGGGAGGGTGTGTCTCCAGAGGGGCTGGGGAGGGGGTCCCCAGGGAGGAGAGGGGACCACAAGGAAGGGAACCTCCAAAGGCAGGAGGCTCCCAGAGAGAAGGGGGGTCCCCTATGGAGGGAGGGAGCCACCACAGAAATGGAGGTCCCCAAGGACTTGGGGTTCCCCCAAGTGGGGGTCTCCAGCAGA
The DNA here is from genome assembly GCF_036250125.1 of Pseudopipra pipra. Lineage (NCBI taxonomy): Eukaryota > Metazoa > Chordata > Aves > Passeriformes > Pipridae > Pseudopipra > Pseudopipra pipra. The sequence goes on from NC_087575.1 coordinate 3,566,989, forward strand.
AGGAGGTCCCCAGGTAAAATGGGTCCCCAAGGTGGGACAGTCTCTGCAGCGAGGAGGTCCCCAGGGAAGGCAGCCTGCCATGGATAATGGTCCCCAAGGGCAGGTTTCCAAAGGGATGAAGTATCCCAAGGGCAGGGAGGGGTCGCCAGGGGAAGGGGGTCTCAAAGAAAGAAAGTCCCCATGGGGAGGAGGCTCAGCAAGGAGAAGGGGCTGCAGGTCCCTGGGCCCCCCAGGACACGAGTCCTCACCCCAAACCCCGGACGAGAGGGAGCGGCCTCAGGTTGCACCAGGGGAGGTTTAGTTGGATATTAGGGAAATTTCTCCATGGGAAGGGCTGTCCAGCCCTGGCACAGCTGCCCAGGGCAGTGGTGGAGTCCCCACTCCTGGAGGGATTTAAGAGCTGGGTGGATGTGGCACTTGGGGACGTGGGTTAGTGGTGGCCTTGGCAGTGCTGGGGGAATGGTTGGACTCGATGGTCTCAGAGGTGTTTTCCAACCTAAAGAATTCCTTGATTCTGTGGAAGAGAAGGTCCTGCTTAAGCTCACGTCCCTCTCTCCTGGCAGGGGGATTACAGCTGCACCTTCACCTACTCATCCCAGGGAGGGACCAATGAGGTGAGCTGGGCAAACCCTGCCCTTCCCCAGTCCCAGTCCCTGCACGGAGGGGGGAAACCGGTTTCCTTTGGGAAGAGCTGATTCCAGGGACAGGGAGCTGTGGGGAAGGGTGGTTGCACCTTTTCCAGCACTGTGTGGAACGTGTTGGATTTGCTCCCTGCACCAAAGTGTCCTTTGTGTGTTGTAAGGAGGCTGTGACAAGGGCCTGGAGGGACAGGACACAGGGAATGGCTTCCCACTGCCAGAGGGCAGGGATAGATGGGATACTGGGCAGGAATTCCTCCCTGGGAGGGGGGGGAGGCCCTGGCACAGGTTGCCCAGAGAAGCTGTGGCTGCCCCATCCCTGGAAGTGTCCCAAGGCCAGGTTGGAGCAACCTGGGCTAGTGGGAGGTGTCCCTGCCCATGGCAGGGGGTGGAATGGGATGAGATTTAAGATCCCTTCCAACCCAAACCAGTCTGGGATTCTGTGACTTAACAAATCTCCGTGCTGGATGTCTCTGGAGAACTGGGAGTGACGTTTTCACACCCCAGTTGGTGGGAAGGACCTCGCAGGAGTAACTCCTGCCTCCTTTGGGAGGCTGGAAGGTTTTTTGTTTGTACTTTGTTATCAGCAAACCCTGTCTCAACCAGGTCCTTATTTTTTAGCCTAAAAGGAAATAAGACTTTTAAACTCTTTTCTGTGACAGCACTGATGGGATTGTGGAGAGGACAGAGAGCCACCAGGCCCTGAGCTTGGTGCCAGAGGGACTGTTGTGTTATTTTAGGGCTGCTGGAGCTCATCCTGCAGCTGGAGGGGGGGTCAGTGGCCCCGGGGCCGTGCAGGGAGCACGAGGCTCTTCCCCCCAGTGACTGTTTGGACCTTTCCCTCTGCAGCAATGGCAGATGAACGTTGGGATCAGTGAGGACAACGGGCTCTTCTCCTGCTCCATCTGGAGGTGTGTTCTGTGTAACCTCAGCCAAAGCAGCAGCCAGGCAGGGGGGATGTGGGGCAGGGATTCTGCTTCCCAGGTGGATTTGCCTCCCAGCAGGGAGGGTTTTCCTCTCCCAAGGGGTGCTGTGGCTCTGCTGGGCTCTTCACCCAGCGTTGGTTTATAAACATTCTGTGTCCCCCTCTCCCACCCTCAGCGCTGGATGGAGCTGCAGGAGATCCAGAGGTGGCTGTGGAGGGAGGGAGGGAGCTGGGAATCCTTCACTCCTCTGCACCTCCACCCTCTCTGCCGCTGACAAAGGCTCTGCTTTCTCATTTCAGGCCCCAGGGGAAGTCTTATCTCTTCTTTACCCAGTTTAAAGCTGAAGTGAAAGGAGCCAAGATAGAGTATGCCATGGCTTATGTAAGTCCCAGCTGATCCCTGGGAAGCAGGAGTGTGGGAGGCTGCTATAAAACATGAATTAGGCACAGAAAACATTTATTAGACATCTGTGCAATGAAATGTGCTCCGGCACGTCCCGAATTAGAGACTGGTGGCAGGCAGGAGAGGGGCTGCAGGTGGGCTGCTCTGCACCACTGTGTTTCTGCCCCCTCAAATCCGTGGGTTTGCTGGGAAGGGGGGGCTCCAAAAGGCACAGCACAGCGGGAGTCTTGGATCACCTCAACAAATCACACGTGACAAAGTAAATAAAACCTCTCTGGGTGGTTTTGTCTGGCTCCTTCTTCCATTTCCCAGCCTTTAGGGGTGAGGTGTTCCATCACCCCAAGGACACCAGTCTGTGCTTTAATAGGAAATGGAAAAACAGGCAGAGATTTTCCTGCAGATTTCCTTCGTGGACGTAATTCTTTCGCTCCCCACAGCTCACAAACCCGTTCTTTTTTTTTATTTATTTTTATTTTTTTTCCCCCAAAATGCGCTGCTGTTTGTTCGGTTTGAAGGCTGTAACTCCTTGGATTGCCTCAACCCTCTCACACCTTCTTCCTTCCTGTTTCAGTCTCAGGCTGCTGTGGGTGCCCAGAACGACATCCCCTTAAAACAGGAAGAGTTTGAAGTCACCGAAACAACAGGTCTGTGACCGAGGGAACCGTGTGAGGCAGGGGGGGCTGTGGGAGGCAGTTTAAGCTTCAATCCCATACACTGACAGGTGGCAACGTGTGGGAGGACAGTGCCAGGGGTGCAGTGCTCTGGAGAACTGGCAGCAGGGGTTTGGGGCTCCCATTCCAGCTCAGGGAGGTGGAGGAAGGAGGGTTTATCCCACCAGCCTGTCACGTGCAGGAGGAGGAAGTTCAGACTCACTGCCTTCCCCACCCTGGAAGGGACCCAGCAGGGCTGTTTTGTTCGTGCCTCTGTGCTTTTTTTGGGCTGTTTTGTTCGTGCTTTCCCATCTGTTGATCCTGTGCTTGTTCTCTCTCTCTCCCTCTCTCTCCAGTGTCTCACAGGGAAGGCAAGTTCCGTTCTGAACTGTCCAAGCTCATGATTGTGGCAAAAACACCCCGTGACGAGCTGTGACCCCCGAGGCCAGCCCTGGGCAGGGTGTTTTGGCCAGAAGGACGTGGCAGGAAAAGAAGATTCCTGGTTTAAATGAGGGTGTTTTTTTTTGTTTTTCTTTTTGGGGTTGGCCAAACTTTTCTGTTTTTCAATACTGAAACGTGCTGGGGTCCGACACGAGTGGGGCTTGGAGGTGTGAGAGGGCACATTTAATTCTGTCTTGTGTCAGGGTAACAACGTGCTTTTGCAGCTGGAAACCTCCCTGGAGATTCCTGATCCACAGGCAGCCATTCTGGGCCCTCTTCCTGCTTGGCTGATCTGCTGAATGTGGCACAGGGGGCTCCTTATCTCCCTTGCTGGGAAGAGCAGTGCAGGAAGATAAGTGAGGGGCTGGATTTAAGCAGGGTTTGCTGAAGGGAAGTTGTTAACTCTGTAGCCTCTGGAGGGGAGATGGGATTTCTCCCTCCACCAGCGTGGCAGGAGGAAATAATTCATTTAGGGAGGAGGAGAGGATGGAGTTGGCCAAAGCTCTCTTGAGACTCTTTATGGAGAGATCATCCCTGGGGTGGGTGCCCTGGACCTGCCAGAGCTGGGTTTGGATGGGGGGGAAGGCAGAGCAGCTTATTCTGACACAACCAGGAATCAATCCAAGCAGCACTTCCACGTCTCAGCACAACCACAGGACTGTTTTATACCTACAGGAAAAGTGATTTTTTTTTTTTCTTATCTAGAGTAATAACAGGGAATGTGCAATTCCTTTCCTGTGTAAATCCAGCACAAATAAAGCAATGAAGCAGCGTGCTCTGGCCTGAGGTTGCTCTGCTCTCTCACTCCTGCCCTTCCCAGCTGGATGGACCTTCAGGGTTTGCTCGGCCAGGAGGAGCCCACGGGAATTTTGGGGGGCTGCAGAGGGTTTGTGGGGGTTCTGCCCAGCCAAAGGGAGCCCCAGCATGTGACAACAAGGCTGCAGTTGTCAGTTTGCACTGTCACCTTTGATCCCTTTTGATGGTTGTGATCACTGGTAGGTGCTTTGCCCGTTTTTGGGGCAGTTCCCTGTTTTTTTGTCAGTCTGGGTGTGCTTTGCACTGGGAGTTTTACAAGCTCTGCTCTCCAGGCTGTTCTGAAATGCATTTTTCTCCTCTGTGTGTCACTTTATGGACCTGTGGGTGACCTGCAGGGCCCAGGAGTGTCCCCAGTGTGCTCCCACCTGTGCTCTGAGCTGCATTTTGCAGGTCTCTGATCCTTCTGCTGTTTAAACCAGTCACTTGGAGGGAACCAGAGCGAAGGGACTCATTTCCCAGGGTTGGGATGGGAAACCCAGGCTGTGAGATGGCTCTTCTGGTAGAGAATCTGCTCTCCAGGGCTTCCCTGGGACAAAAAGGGAAGGATTTGGGGGTGAGGTGGGTGTTTGCTGTGGGGGAGAAGGCTCAGCTTAGACAGCTGGATGTGAAGAGAAGCTGGTGCCAGGAGTTTGGGGGGGTTAAGTGTGGGCCTGGGGTGTAGGAAATCATGGGGACAAAGGGAACAGCCATGAGTGGGGCTCATGTGACCAAGGAGCTGGCACCAAAATGCACCTCGAGAAGAGACCAGCAAAGCATTTCTGGCTGCCAGTGTGTCCCTCAGCCCCATCTCACCACGTCTGCCCGTGGTTTCCAGCTCTGGCTCCTCTCCAGCACACACCTGACAGCTGCCACCAGCCCAGGGAGCACAGGAATTGTTCTCAGAGGCCACTTCCCCCTGGTACCAACACCCGGGTGGGTCCTGTGAATGTGCTTTACCCCCACCCCGAGCTGTGCCACGCAATTATCTGTGACTGCTGGAGCCAGGGCTGTGAAATGACAGACATGAGGGCTTGATTTCTCTTTATTTATAATCTCTTAAGGCTGAAAGTTCTCAGTGCCTGGAGCCGGGGGTGGGGAGGGAGCGGCGAGCGGGAGCCCCGGAGCCGCTCCGAGCTCCGGCAGCCGCCCGTGCCCAGACACATCCCATGGAACAGGAGGCACAAGAAGGTCGTGGAGATAAGGCCAGCTGGGACTGTGTGGTGCCTTGTGTGCTAAAAGGGCAGTTTTCAGTGTTCAGAGCAGAGATTGTCGTGCTGGGAGCGGCGGCAGCCGGCGCGTCCCCGCTCCGAGAGTTCCGACTCTGCGGAGTCACCCACGGCCTCCTGCTGCCAGGGTTGTGCTTTTCGGCTCCTGCTGAGCAGCCAGGGGATGTGGGGATGCAGAGGAGCACGTGTGGGTGTCTGCTGGGTGCAGGATTGCACAGAATCTCAGAATGGTTTGGGTTGGAGGGGCCTTAAAACTCACCCAGTGCCACCCCCTGCCTTGGGCAGGGACACCTTCCACTGGTTGCTCCAACCTGGCCTTGGACACTTCCAGGGATCCAGGGGCAGTCACAGCTTCTCTGCCCAACCTGTGCCAGGGCCTCCCCACCCTCACAGCCAGGAATTCCTTCCCAATATCCCATCTAAATTTCCCCTCTTTCACTTTGAAGCCATTCCCTGTGTCCTGTCCCTCCATCTCTTGTCCAAAGTCCCTCTCCAGCTCTCTTGCAGCCCCTTTAAGCCCTGGAAGGGGCTCTAAGGTCTCCCTGGATCCTTCTCCAGGCTGAACACCCCCAGTTCTCTGCTCCCCCCAGGATCCCAGACCTTTGCTGCTGTTTTATGCTGGGTTTAACACCCTGTTTGTTCCACTGGTTCAGCTCTGGCCATGAAAATCCAGGAGCTGCTGTGCCACGGAGCAGGGACAGCCCAGCCAGGGAGCCAGGGAGTACAAACCCCAGGTCACAGAGAGCCACCACCATCCAAAGGACAAACCCAGCTGTCCCCAGGGCTCATTTCATCGCTGTCACCCACCGCTGGAACAACCCCACGGAGCTCCCAGGCCAAACAGGTGAGTTTATTTAAATAACTCATCAGGGCTACAGAGTTTGCTAAAAAAAGAACAACCATCACTCAGACAACGTGGAAAATGGATGAAATCCCACGGAGAACTTCGGAGAACCCCCGAGGGCGGCGTCGGAGCCGTGACAGTCATGGGGAGCTGGGGCTTGGATGGTACCTGGGATGCAGGGAAGGAGCAGCTCCCTTGTCCAGGTGAGGTGGGATCCTCCTCCTCTCAGGGACTTGTCTTTGAGGAGAGCAAAGCCCACACCTTCCCATCCTGGGCAGCAACACTCTGCACCATGATTTGCTCCCACGGTGTTATGGAGCTGCTGAAGGAAAACCAGGGAGCCCCACAACCCTCCAGGAAGGGGGTCTCACAACCAGCAACATCCCACCTGCTCAGACACCCCTTTCAGAGGTGTTACACACCACCAGGCTTTGCTTTGGTTTTCCCCCCAGAGGGTTACGACAGAGTTCAAGGCTCAGAGTCCTCGGACTCCGAGCTAAGGACACTTGGTGGGCAAAGGAAATCAAACTGTACAGCAGGAGCCCAAAATCCCAGGATCCCCCAGAGAGGACTCGGCCCAGCGCAGGGAGGGCTTTGAAGCCCCCTGGGCAAGGGGTGGGCAAAAGTCAAGATGTTCAGTCTCCTGTAGAAACGAGGGGAAAACGAGCGAGCACTGCAGAGGAGGAGGAGGGTGCTCAGAGCAGGCAAACAGCCCCATCCACCCTCCCAGGAGGCAGAGCCCGGCTGCCAAGAGCCTTCAGATGTTGTCCTCCTCCAGCATCTTGTTGACCCCCTCGCAGATCCTCTGCAGGTGGGTGCGGTAGGGCTCGGAGGGCCCGTAGAGCGCCGACAGGAACTCGTAGTCCGCAAAGTGGTTGAAGACGTGGTTGATGCGGGAGTGGGACTTGGCCGTCAGGTGCCCGTTCACGGCCTGGTGCAGCAGGTCCCGGCACTCCAGGAGCACCCCCGACATGACCCTGCGGTCGAAGGTGAAGTCTATCTGGTGGAAGCTGACGGCCGTCATGGCCAAGGTGTGGACCTTCTTGCGGAACCGCTCCATCACCAGCAGCTCCTCGGGGCTGAACTGCCCGTTGCGGTACAGCACGCCCAGCTTCATCACGATCTTGATGAGGTTCTTGATGATCTTCTGGGCCTCCTTGCGGTTGTGGGTGTACTCCTTGGTGGCCCGGTACAGCTCGTCCAGGATCTCGCTGCTGGTGTCGTCGATGAAGACGTTGGCGATGGTTTTGGTGGCCATCTTGCTCAGGAGCTTCTTCTGGGCCTGCAGGGCCAGGTTCTTGGTGCTGAAGGTGTCCATCTCTGTGAGGGCAAGAGGCACACGGGGGTCAGACCACACCCTGCGTCCATCCCCACATCACCTGCAAGCTGGGCTAGTGGGAGGTGTCCCTGCTTATGGCAGGGGGTGGAACAGGCCTGGGCTTTGAGGTCCCTTCCAACCCAAACCACTCCGTGGCTCTATCATTCCTCACCTTCCCACGCAGCCTTTTGGCAGGAGAAAAAGCACCTCCAGCCAACAGCCAGACCGAGGCAGCTGCTGGGTGCCAGGGCAGGCGAGAGCTGAGCTCACACCCCGGCTCTGGATGGTGGGATGAGCTGAGGGGCGTTCCCACCTTCCCTCTCCCAAACCCCTGTGGAGAACCAACAGCGAGCGAGGCGTCCCTACCTGAGCACCGCCCGTGACCCTCCATCCCCGGCTCCCTCCTGCTCCCGGGGCAGGAAGGGCTCTTGCCCCATCCCTTCAACATTTTTCCTTCCTTAAGCCCTGACTCACTTCCTGCGGGGTGAGCCGGGGACAGCCCAGGTGACAGCTGAGTCACCCCCGCGGCCTCGTGCCACATCCACCCCGGCGCTCGGCGGGGCCGGAGCGGTGCGGCCGGTTTGCGGCACCCGCTGATTCGTGTGGGAGCCCTTCTCCCTGGCACTGCCCTGATCCACCCACACGAGCTCGGACTTGTTCTGCCGCTGTCTCGGCTCCCTCCGGCGTCACACGGAGGTGAATAATTCAGCGAGACACGGCCCTCACCTACAGCCCTCACCTACAGCCCTCACCTACAGCCCTCACCTACAGCCCGGCTCCCGCATCCCGGCGGGACCAAATCCATCACCTCGGGCAGGTCGCGGCTCTCGAAGCCGCCGTGACGGAATAAAACTGGAGCTGCCGACCCTGGAGAGGCGCCTTGGCCCCGGGAAACCGCAGAGCTACAAATCACCGGGAGGCGAGAACAGCGGGAAAACAACCGGCTCCGGAGCCAGGATGGATGGGCAGAGCTGGGGCTGCTTATGCAAGAGGCTGCACATGGCATGGACAGCCTGGCAGAGAGGGAAGGGATGGGCTCAGGCTATAAATACATCCCCTGGGAGGGGAGAGGAGATATTTCAGCTAAAGGAGGCTGCCGGTGTGAGGATGGATGGGGATAAATTGGCCACGGATAGAGAGCAGGTTTAGATTGGATATTAGGAAGAAATCCTTCCCTGGGAGGGTGGGAGGACCTGGCACAGGTTGCCCAGAGAAACTGTGGCTGCCCCATCCCTGGAATTGTCCAAGGTCAGGTTGGAGCAACCTGGGCTAGTGGAAGGTGTCCCTGTCCATGGCAGGGGTGGAACTGGATGGGCTTTAAGGTCCCTCCAACCCAAACCATTCTGGGATTCTGGTGCAGAACTGGGTCTGTCCCCATCACAGGAAGCTCTGTGTCTCCCCTAGGCCAAGCTGCCACCCAGTCCCAGACCCCTTTGGAGATCCCCAATCCTGCTCCTACCACTCTGGAGCACACACCAGGCTCTCAGGAGCAAATCCCAGCTCCCTGTGGAGCCAAGGCTCACCCAGCAGTTGTGCAAGGACAACTGTGACGGGCCCTGACTCCCTGAGCATCTTCCAGCCTCCAGCTCCCTGAACCCAAGGGCAGCCAAGGCTCTGTGGGGACGTGAATTACGGGAGCAGTGACGGAGCCGCCGCGTGAGCCGCCACCCGCAGCGTTATTTACGGCCCTCGGGAAAAACACGGAGCTTCGGAAGCGCTTCCTTCAAGGGGAAAGCGTCGACTTGTGCCAGCGGGAGCCTCGAGCTGAGGCTCCTGCACTGGACAAGACAAAAATGACGGCACAGATGTTGTGTGACAGCAGCTTCCAGGCAGGTCGGGCCCATTTAATGCCAAGGTGGAGTCCAGGAGGTGCCGCCGGAGCCGAGCCCGGAGGGACGGGCAGGGTGGGAAGAGGCAGCGTGGCTCCATCTTCTCTCCCTTGGCTCTAAGGGGACTTCCTTTGGCATCCTCTCTAGAAGGAGCAGGGTTTTGTCACCCCAAAGTCCCCTCCCTTGTTGCTGTGGGGTGCCCCGGGCTCCCTGCTGGGAGCTGTGCCTGGATAAATAGGAATTCCCACACTGGGCTACCACAGCCATAAAGCAAGAGCAAACTCCACCTACAGAAAATAGGAAGTGCCATCTCCTGAGAGCTGCCCACAGCTCCCAGATGCCAAGTGGAATAACGGATCAACCTTCTGCTCCCTGCAGCAAACAACACCCGGCCACCCACAGCCCTCTCCTGCTGGGAACTGGGGCGAGGAGCATCCCGGGGGAAACTGAGGCACAGAGGGGTCTAAGGACCCCAAAAGTGGTACAGAGACCCCAAAAATGCAACCAGCTCCCGTGAGCTGTTCCACAGGTCGCTCCCTGCTAACCCCAAGCAGACCCAAGCTCACCTCCCGTTGGCTCCCGCTCAGCACCGGGACGGTTCGCGGGGCACCCTCTGCACCGCACTGGGACCTGCTGACTCAGCACCAACAGGGAGATTTTCACCGGAACGAGCCCTTTTCCTGCCGGGAAGGGCCCCGCGACCCCATTGTTCACGGAGGGGCTGCTCTCGGCGCGCGGAAGAGGCAAGTCTTGCCCCGAGGAGCAAACACGAGCCTGAAATAACCCACTTCGCTTCCTTCCTGTCGCTGAAGTTTCCAGCCCGGCTCAGGGCTTGGGTTGCCCCCCCCCTCCACCCCCTTCTTCTTTTTTAATGAAAACGCCCTCAAAAAAACAGCTTCTTCTTCCGAAAAGGAGCAGCCGGGTGTTGCTGTCACCGAGTCCCCTCCCAGCTCCGGAAGAGCGCGGCGGGGCCGCGGTGCCCACGGCGGCTTCGGGGACAGTCACAGCCCTTTTTGGGGGGGTTTCCACCCATTTCGGAGGTTTGGGGGGGGCAGTTCTGCAGCCCTCGGCGGTGGTGTGGAGGTTGGGGTGTCCCGTGAGAGGACACAGAGGGTGTCCCCGCCGTGGGACGGGTGTGCTCCCCTGGGGATGGGCTCGTGCCGTGGCCACCTCCGCCGGCGGTTTGGTGTTCACCGCAGCGGGACGGCACCCGCAGCACCTCACCCAACACCTGGCTGCGGCCTCGCCCCCCAGGGACCCCCAAAAAAACATCTCCCACACCATTTTGGGCACAAGCATCAATTAAAGCTCGAGGGGAACACGAGACCCCGTCATCCTGCTGGCACCTGGCACCGGTGGCACCAGCACTCGCCACGGCAGAGCTGCCAAGTGAGCACCAGCTGGAGGTCCTTTATGGAAAGGGGCCAAATCCAGCAGTGACACCATCCCAATTATCATTTCTACCAGTCCCAAAAGTCCTTCACCTCGACTGTCCCCATCACCTGGTTCCCACCAGCGGGCTCCCCCCCGCAAATTCCCCCAGTTCCCTTGGCAGCAGGTGAATATTTCATGCAGGAAAGGGAAAGCACTTAAATAATTTATGGAGCAGCGCAGAGGGGGAGGCTCTGCAAAGCTCCAGCTCAGAGCAGAGGCACCTCTGCCTTCTCCTCCTCCTCCTTTTCCTCTTCCCCTCCTCCTCACCAGGGCCATAGGAACTCGTTCCCTCCAACACGGAAACATCAGTTCCCAACCAGGATAAACATTTAATAGAGGAGATCTCCCTGGTTTTCCCTCCATCCCACAGGCTATTTCCTCCCACCGATTCGGAAAACACCTCTGGCTCTGCAAACCCAGCATTCCCATTCCTCCTGAATCCTTGGCTAAACGCCAAGGGGGTGGATAGGATCGTGCTCCGTCCCCCGGCATCGCTTTCCACCCACTCCAACCCCTATTAATTAATTAAACGCCGCCGCGCTGGATTACAGGGTGGGAGCGCCGGGAAGTAACCGGAGAGCCCCAGCAGCCTGTCCCCACCATCCGTGACCCCTCCAGCTCCTGGGAGAGCAGTGAGAGAGTGGAGGGAGAGTGGAGGAGGGAGAGAGGAGGAGGGAGGGCTCAGGCCGCTCCTCACGTTGCCATGGGCGCAAAGAGCAGCCGGAGCCGCCGGGCTGGCACACGGATCCCACGGATCCGGCGCGTGTGTGCCCAGCGGGGTGAGGCCGGGGAGGAAGCCGCTGAGTAAACACCTCTCCCGAGGCAAAACTCAGCTCTTGGCAAGGCCGGGATGAACCCTCGGCCGGAGCGAGGACCGGGAATGCCGCGGGGCATCGCCACAGCCCGGCACCGCACTGGCACCGAGCGCTTGGCACGACCCCATCACTGATCACTGCCCCTCACACCTCTGGCACCGGGAGCTGAGCTCCTCCATCCCCAAATCTCCTTCCCGCAAAGATGCAGCTACGGGAAGGAGGAGAAGCTTTTTTGGTTTTGCCTGGGAATGCTGATCCGCCCCGGCGGCTCCGACGTGTCTGAGCAAGGAGCCGATCCGAGGGGGCTCCGGCGATGCCAACCCCGGGCGTGGGTGGTGGTGAATCCAGGCGGCGCTTCCCGTGGGAATGGGATCCTGGCACACGGGGGGGGGGGGGGGGGGGGGGGTTGATCCTGGGGGGCTGATCTGAGGATCTGGTGGCGTATCAAGGAATTTCCCCTGGGATTGCTGTGCCCCAGGGGGAGGCAGCTGCGGTATGGAGAGGAGGAAGAGGAGGAAGAGGAGGAAGAGGAGGAGGAGGTGGAGGAGGAGGAGGAATGGGGGTTATTTTATGGAGAGAAGAAGGAGGAGGAAAAGGAGGAGGAATGGGGGTTATTTTATGGAGAGAATGGGGAGGAAGAAGAGGAGGAGGAATGGAGGTTATTTTATGGAGAGAAGAAGGAGGAATGGGGGTTATTTTATGGAAAGAATGGGAAGGAAGGGGGTTTATTTCATGGAGAGGAGGAAGAGGAGGAGGAGGAAGGGGGGGTTATTTTGAAGCATCTGTCTCGCCTTCCATTTCCTCCTTTTCTTTCTCCAGCTGCCATCAAGCTGCTCTCTGGCAGCAACTTCCTTTCCCCTTTGCTCGGAGCAGACGGAGACTTATGGGGAAGTAGAAAACAGAGGGTGGGAGAGGGGAAACTGAGGCCAAACCACCATCCTTCCGCCTGTCCGGCCCACGGTGGGGGCCGGGGGGGCATCACATGCTTCCTACCCCGGGACCAGGAGGACAAAGTCGCTCCAGAAGGGAAGAAAACTCCACGGGACAATCAGGATCCGGTGCTGGGCTTGGGGTCAGCAAAGAATGTTTATGGCCCAGATCCTTCCATCCTCCAGAGGGAGGTGGGTCAGAGTTGGGAAGTTTTTCACCCAACTCGTGCTCTTGGGTGGGATCCGACCTCTCCAAAGGGATTAGTCTCTCCGGGAATGGAGGAATTTCATCCTCTGGAGCGCAGGGAGGGGAGGAGGGACTGGCAGTGCCCGAAGCCAAGTGCTGCCATGGGGCACCCGGCCCTGCCCTCGCACGTGGGTCTGTGATGGCCCCGTGACAGGGGCTCCGGTGCCTTCTCCCGTTAACCAGCACCCACCGGACCCCGTGGTGTTTCCAACCCCCTCGGATTTCCGGGGGATTTGGGGGGAAATCGCCCTTTTCCCGTGTTTTATCCACCTGGGGAAACCGAGGCACGGCCCGGGGCTGCCGGGAACGGCCCCGGGCTCTGCCCACCCGGCAGCTCCCGCCCCTCGGGGCTTCCCAAACCCTCCTCTACCCCCGGGGCTCCCAGGGGACTGGGTGGGGACGTCGGTGCCCGGTGACACCGGGGAGGGGGGGACACAGCACGAAACGGGCACCAGGCGCTCCCGCCCCCACGGACCGGGGGAAACAGGGATACCGGGGGGGCTGGAGGGAACCGGGAGTATCGGGAGGTGCCGGGAGGTGCCGAGGGAGGGGGTCTGATCTCGGTGGGCGGCAGAGCCCGGCCGGCCCTTACCTGCCTGCTCGGGGAGCGCGGCGCCGGGACCGGGGCAGCTCCGGTGCCCCCGGCGGGCCGGGCCGGGGCGGGGCCGGGGCGGGGCCGGGCGGGGGGTCCCGCTTCCCCCGGCGCCTCTCCCTGCCCGGCGGGGCCCCGGAGCCAGTACCGGTGACCTCTCCCCGATCCGATCCCAGTGCCCGGTGCCCGGAGCCGGTGCCCGGTCCTCGGTGGAGGTGCCGGTGCCCTGTGTCGATGGCCGGTGCCCGGTCTTCGATGCCCGATGCCGGTTCCCGCTGCCAGTTCCCGGTGCCGATTCCCGGTGCCTGGCCCCGGTTCTCGGATCCCGGTGCCCGATGCCAGTTCCCGGTGCCCTGTTCCCGGTGCCGGTTCCCAGTTCCCGGTTCCCGGTCCCTATTCCCGGTTCCTGGTCCCTGTTCCCGGTCCCTGTTCCCGGTCCCTATTCCCTGTTCCCGGTCCCTATTCCCGGTTCCCGGGCCCTCCCGCCCGCGGTCGCTCCAAGTCCCGCGCGGTCCCGGTAGCGGCGGGGGCGGGAGGGGGGCGGGGGGCGTGTCCCGCGGGCGGCGCCAGCCAATGGCGACGCGGGGCTTGCTACGAAGCAGCCAATGGGCGTGCGCAGACGGGGGTGTGGGCGGGGCCGGGGCGGGCGCGCCCCCGCGGGTCCCGCGCGTGGGACGTCCCGTTAGAACGGGGGGGGGGACGGGACCCCCGGGGACACGGGTGATGGGGACACGGGGGGTGTGGGCACGGGTGGGTGATGGGCGTGCGGGGGGATGAGGGAACACGGGCGGGTAACGGGGCACGGGTGGGTGATGGGGACACGGGTGGGTGAGAGAACACGGGTAGGTGACGGGTCACGGGTGGGCGGCGGGACATGGGTGGGTGATGGGGACATGGGGGGTGACGGAACATGAGTGGGTGATGGGGACCTGAATGGGTGATGGGGACACGGGTGGGGGATGTGGGTATGAGTGGGTGACAGGACACGGGTGGGTGACAGGACACGGGTGAGTGGTGGGGACACAACTGAGTGGTGGGAACATGGGTGGGTGACGGGATGCGGGTGGGTGGTGGGGACACGGGGGGGTGACGGGGACACGGGTGGGTGGTGGGGACACGGGTGGGTGACAGGGACGCCGTGCCACGGCGCTTATGAGCAACAGCTTAGGAGGGCGCTGGTAGACCGGGCTGAGCGAGGGCAGTACCCGGGGGTCTTGGCACGTCCCCCCTCGCCTGGGGGGGCCCGACGTGGGGATGTAACAGCCCTGGGAAGGGGGGGGACGGGGCGGGGCTGCCCCGCTGCCGGCCGAGCTCTGTGTGTGGAGGAGGGTTTCGGCAGGGGGGTCTTGGCTCTCAGCTCGTCCCGGTGCTGGGGACCCCCCCTATGCCACGGTCCCACGGAGCCGTGCCCAGGTCTGCACCCCCATTCCGAGCTCCCTTCCTCCTCCTCCTCCTCCTCCTCCTGGCTCGGTGGGCAGGAGCCACGGCACACGATCCTAATCCCCAAAGGTGGCATTAAACAGATTAAAGGTGGGATTTAGAGCGGATTAAAGTCTGGATTAATGGGAGCCTTGACTTGAATCTTGGTCTCACGCAGCGGCTGGGAAGCGAACCCCAGATCCTCACCAGCCCCCCAGCCCTGCTGCCCCCCACCCCACCCTGCAGCAGTGCCAACTCCCCTGGGGCATCACTCCCACTCCCGCTATCCCCAAGGATTTGCTCCCGACCCCACATTGTGCCGGAACAGCCGGAGCAGCTGTTCTCGATCTCCTGAACAGTTGTGCCATCAACCTGCCCGGCATAAATCATCCTCTGGGCTCATCCGGTCCCGCTGGTCCTTGGCAGAGGTGTGAAACCAGCCATTAGCCAGGAATGGCGTGGAATGGGCTGGTGGGCTCAGGGAAATGCTGATGGATCCAGGGGAGGTGGTGAATAGAGCTCGAGAAGCGCTGGCAAAACATGGTGGGTTCCTCTTGGCAGGGCTGGTCCCCATCACTGCCTGGTCCTGTGTCCCCATCACTGCCTGGTCCTGTGTCCCCATCACTGCCTGGTCCTGTGTCCCCACCATTGCTTGATCCTGTGTCCCCCCTGCTGTCCTGTCCTGTGTCAGCATCACTTCCCCATCCCACACCCCCCATTCCTATCCCATCCCATGTCCCCATTCCTGTCCCATCCCATGTCCCCATTCCTGCCCCATCCCATGTCCCCATTCCTATCCTGTCCTGCACCCCCATCCCAAATCTCCATCACTGGGACAACCCTGCAGCTCTTTCACCCCTTTCAGGCCGCTGCTGAAGGTGCAGTGGATGGTGGCAGGGTGGGCACGTGGGGGGCACCCTGCTGCCCCCAGGGCACTCCCGTGTGCCCATCACCCAGCACCCCAATTCCCATCTTCGGGACAATCTCAGGGATGTTCCCACACCTTGCACAGCTCTGCACCTCACTCCAGCCCTGAAGTGGGACCCCAAACCCTCTGGGGGTCCCTGCAGGGTTGGGGTCACACCGGGGGGAGCCCCCCCAAGTCCGTGGATGCTGCCCACGTGGATGGAGCAGCCACTGCGGATCAGTGGGGATGGGAGCTGGCGCCGCATGAAAACAGGGAATAAAAAAGAGAAGCAGCAGGATCTGGGCCAGCTCCGAGCGGCCTCTCCCCCCGTCCCTCCTCTCCTTTCAGGGAAATGAAACGGGGCTTTGCAGCAGCTCCTCTCCCGCCCGCCGAGCATCGCCCGTCCCCGGGGAGGCTCACGGCTCATCCCGTTCCCTCTCCCACGGCAGATCCCGCCTGGATATCTCTCACACCGCCAGTAACACCAGTCGCGGCTGCTTTCCCCAGGCCGGGTGCGGGGGGCTCCGCTGGGGCCGGCGGGGAGCGTCCCCAGGGAGGCAGCGCCTGAATAATTCAGGAGAGCTCGGCGAGAGAAACAGGATCTGCTGCCCGCCGGGTCGCAGAGGGGTGCTGGGAAGGGCACGGAGCAGCTCCCTGTCCTTCTCCTCATCCCCAGTGTCGCTTTGTCACCCCGCTTGAAGGCCCCTACTCCACCAGGATCGAGAGGCGGTTGCTGCCGGCACATCCCGGCTCCAAGGGGACCAGGGAGCGCCCCAGCGCCCTGCTTGGCTGTGCAGAGGGACGGGATGGGGACGCGGTGTCCCCAGCACCCACCTGTCCCCATGGGGATGGCACATGCCAGAGCCCAGCAGCTCCTGGGGCAGGGGATGGCGTCGCTGCCCATAAAGCCACTATTGTCACCGGGGCACGTGTGGGGTGGGGAAACCCCCGTCGCGGGGCGGTGAATCCCTCAAGCCCTTCCCTCTCCAGCATTTTGCATTCCCACCGCTCCCTTCCCTCTCCGCACAGCTGTGCCCGGCCACAATGGCCCCTTCTTGCCGCGTCACCGGCGCCGGCTGCGCTCCCTCGGCCCCTTCCCCAGCCCCGAGCCACCCCGCTGGCAGCCGAGGCGGAAAAATTCATCCCAGGAAAGAAAAAAAATCCGTCCTGGCAGGCACCAGCTCCGGGAGAGAACCGCGAGCAGGGTCAGCTCTCCTGACCGATTATCCCAGCAATGCTCCGGGATTTTTAGCTGGCTATGGATAGAAGGAAAGGCAGAGGGTGGAGGTGTCACTTAGGGGTGCTGGTAGCACCCAAAGGGTGTCTGGTGAGACCATGGGACTGTTCTAAAGCCGCGGGGACAGGCAGTGGCTGTGGCACAGCCACTCAGCTCCTGAATCCTGGGATTCCCCGAACAGCTTCATCAAGGAGGAGAAAAAAAAACAGGCAGAGCTCGGCACTGGCACCAGAATCCTGGTGGCATCCCGGTGGCATCGTTGTCACCAGTGCAGGCAGGACCCAGGGTGATAATGGGGAACTGATAATTCAAGGTGCCCCAGGGATTTGCTGCTCCTCAGGGTCCCAGACCCAGGGAAAGGTGCAGCCCCACAGGGATGAGGTGCAAATGGGGGCTCAGGACCCACTGAGCTGGAGGGGTGACACCGAGGGTACTTGGTCGCAGGGTGGGGGCATCTTTGGGGTGGTGGGTGCTGATGGGTGTCCTCAGGATGGAGCAGGACACACCATGAGCTGCACCCCAACATCACCTGTCACTGTACTCTGGGGGACGCTGGGGCTGGTCCCCAACTCAGACATTTAACCTCTTTGCCCCCGGTCCTCCCCCAGGGCAAAGGGGTTTTGTGGGTCCCCAGGGCCACATGCCTGAGCAGCGCAGTCCCCTGCCACCCTCCTGGGCACCCCCACCGCACATCTGGCCCCGTGCCACAGCTGGAGCGGGCGCCTTCTGCCTCTGTTTGTTCACAGCGAGCGCCGAGGCTCGTGAGTTAATTAAAGCTCGATCGAAACTGTCGTCAGGCAGTGCCGCTCCTCGAGAGGCTGCGAGCGCTCCCATCCCCCGGGAAGGGATGGAGGAGGATGCTCAGGATGCTCCGGGGGAGAGAGAGACACCCTGGGGAAGGAGTTGTTGTGATTACCCTCCCCGGGAGGAGGCAAAACTCCAACCCCGTCCTGGGGACACCGCGTGTGGTGTCGTGTCACTGCCTGAGCGTGACCCACTTACCCAGCGCTCAGCTGAGCCTCGGCTGCTTAATTTGGGGCTGGGGGCTGCTGGGAGGGGGGGCCCTGCCAGGCCGAGCCGTGCCGTTCCAGGCCGAGCCGAACGCAGGGCCCCGGGCGCGCTCCGGCCGCGCCGGCCGGGACAAAAGGGAATGTAGGTTAAAGCACAAAGTGCTGCGGAGCCCGCTCGGCAGCAGCGAGGGGGGGCCGGGGCAGGCGCCCACCGCTGCAATTAGCTAATTGCTCCGTGTTCGCTCGCAGGGGATGAGGGGGATGCTGTCACCGCTCCCTGCTGCACTCTCCATCTGAGAAAGCCGCCCCCGGGGGCACCGTGCCCCCCGTGTGCCCCCCTGCGCTCTGCACAGAGCTGGAGGAGGAGGGGGAGCCCCCAAACCTGCTGTCCCCAGCCCGGCTGGATGTGATGTCCCCGATGTCCCCACTGCTGGGACAGTGGGGGTGATGCTCTCTTAGCTCCAGGGATCCATCTGGCTTTCCCTCGAGGTTTTGGAGGTGCCCTGCTGTGCCCCAAAGATCCCTCATGGCCTAAATTCTGCCCAAGTCATTGAGTGGGAACCAGAAATGTCCCACTCGGTACCTGAGGAGAGTGTGGGAGCCCGTGACATCACCAGGAGCCTGAGTGACAAATGGCATCATCAGAGGGGGCCATTGTGTCACCTTGTGGGGCAGAGGGACCCCCGGGCTGTTGGGTGGTGGCAGCAAGGATGGGGTGGGCAGACAGGATGCTGCTGACATCATCAGGCTGATCCATGACCTCAGCTGGTGGCAATTAGGAGGGGACAGAGAGAGGGGTCTGGGCAGGCTGTGCAGGAGCTCTGGGGTGAGGAGGAGGAGGAGGATGGTCCCATGGAATGATGTCCTCAGCTCATGGCTGCAGAGCCTGTCCTTGTGCTGGTGACATATTGACTGACAATTCTTAATCAAGTGGATTATTAATTAGCAGCAGAGCCGGCTGGTTAATCCTGGGCCTGGCTGGGAGCCGGTGGTTTGTGCTGACAGAGCCTGGGATCGTGACACGGTCGGTCACGTGCCACCATTCTGGGACCTGCTGTGCCAGGACCCCCACGCTGGCCCAGGGCATCCCACTGCCGCTGGAAAGGCACGGATGGCATCCACCCCGGGGCTCGGGTGATGGCCTCACCCACCGTGCACACTGGTGACCCAAACCCCACAGGATTTCATCCCAAACCCCACAGGATTTCACCCCAAACCCCACAGGATTTCACCCCAAACCCCAGGGGATTTCACCCCAAAAGTGGTGGGTGTCACCACAGGATTCACCCTGGCACAGTGGGACAGGCGGCTGGTGGGTGGGCACCCGTCTGCTATGTTGCCTCCGTGCCATCTGGGCCATGCCGGTGGGGGTGACATGCGTGTCACTGGTGCCACACGTGTCCCCAGCCGTCGCCGTGGTGGTTGTGCCGTGGAGGGTGGAGGCTGCTGGGGCCCAGCCCTGCCTGGGGCATCCCCCTGCCCTCGCCTGTGGGGATGGTGCCCCCCAGGAGAGCACCTCAGACCTCTTGTGTGACCTTGACCCCACTGTCCCCAGCCCAGCCTGGGGGTCCCAGGGGGACCTGCAGGCTCAGGGACGGGTGGAAGGGGTGAGGACCAGCTCCTCCATCCCCATCTGAGCCCATTCCAGGGCCATTCCCCCCGCAGATCCATCCCGCATTTCCCTGCCTGTCTCAGCCATCTGCCGAGACCCCCCGCGGGCAGGGGGGATGCGCAGGTTTGCTCCCCAAATCCCTACCCCGCTGCCGGTCCCAGAGCTGAGCTCGGAGCATTTTGCTCACCGTTTTGGTGCAGAAGATTTAATTTTGGTCCTAATCCCTCCCAGCGCCGGGCTCGCCTCCCCGCGCGGCTGTCGGCGGCGATTTCCCAGCCCTAATTAAAGCTCGGAGCGTGTGGCGGCGGCTCCCTGGGGATGCTTCCCTTGCTTCCCAGTTTCCCGTCAAGATCAAGGGGATAAACCAATGTTACCGGCAAAGTTAATGCCGGCAGCAGCTGAGGGAAGCGGTGACGAGCCCTGAGCTGGTGGCAGCCGCGGATCCGGAGGCGAATCCCGCCTCGGAACGCTGCCTCGGGGGCCCGAGGATGGCAGGAGGGCTCGGGGGGTGGTGAGATGAGTTGTGCAGGTCTCAGTCCAGCCCTGAGACCCGTCTGTGGCAGCTTTTTGTGGCCTCACTGGGTGTGTGGCATCACCAGGCAGCCGTGTCCCTGCCCGAGTGTGCCCAGGTCTGGCAGCAGGGGAGGTCTTGGGGTGTCACTGCCCTGTCCAAGTGTCCCCAGGTCTGGCAGCAGGGGAGGTTTTGGGGTGTCACTGCCCTGCCCAAGTGTCCCCAGGTCTGGCAGCAGGGGAGGTTTTGGGGTGTCACTGCCCTGCCCAAGTGTCCCCAGGTCTGGCAGCAGGGGAGGTTTCTTGGGGTGTCACTCCCCTGCCCAAATATCCCCAGGTCTGGCAGCAGGTGAGGTTTCTTGGGGTGCCACAGCCATCCATCAGCTGCTGTTCCCCTCCCACTCCCCATTATCACCCCAAAATGACACCTCCTGGCCCAGAGCACCCCACTGACCCCCGGGGAGGGACACCCAGGCTGGCACCCAGCCTGGCGAGCTGGGAGAGCCGGGAGAGCGGAGCTGCCTCCCTCCTTCCAGGCACCTGCCAGGCAGCCAAATCCCGGACATCTGTGCCCGCTCCCAGCTGCCAGCCAGCTGCTCTGGGCACCCAAAAATCCACCCAGGGCCCCGCAGGGTGGTTTCCCAGGCCTGGCAGGGGGATGGCTGCTGCAGGCAGGGCTGCCTGGCACGGCTGCTGCCTGCTTAATTGCGCTGAAAGCACAACAGATGGCAGAAGGGCTTCAAGATGTTCTTTTCCAACATTTTGGGCTCGTTTGCTCGCCTTCCTCCAAAGCAGCTCCAAGGAGGGAGGTTGAGAAGAGCCCTGTGTGCATGGGGAGGGATGGTGACCACGAGGACAAGTCCAGTGGTGCAGCTGGGGAATTAAAGGGAATTAAAACACTTGCTGGGCTCACACTGCTCCGCTTTCTTCCCGCTGTAATCCCTGGGCCTGCTGCCCTTCCTGCCCGCACCTCCAGCACCTGCCTGCTGCTCCCAGGGGACAAAAGCCCCTTTGCCATGTGCCCAGGGCAGCTGGTGGCAGCAGCTGGGGGCTGGGGGGTCACCCCCGTGCCATGGGGGGCTGGTAAGGGACCTCGTGGCTTCTTCCCAGAGATCCGGGTCCTGCCACGCTCTGGTCCCGCCGTGTCCCTGGCTGTGCCAGGCTGTGCCAGGCTGTGCCAGGCTCTCCCACTGTGGCACCGGGAGCAGCACCAGGGCCCAGCACGCACCAAGCACCCCGGGGTGGTGTGTCACCTCCACCCTGAGCTGAGTGCTGTGTGTCTGTGCAAGGCTGGCACCCACCCAGGTCCAGTACCCAGACCAGCACCCAGCACCCAGCATGGGTGTGCTGGACCAGTGTCCAGGACCAGCAGCACCCAGCACCCAGCATGGCTGCACAGGACTAGTACCCAGCACCCAGCATGGGTGTGCTGCACTGGCACCAGTTACCAACCCAGCACCCATTCCTGTCCCCAGCACCCATCCCTGTCCACAGCACCCCTCCCTGTCCCCATAATTTATCCCTGTCCCCATAATTCATCCCTGTCCACAGCACCCATCCCTGTCCCCAGCACCCATCCCTGTCCACAGCACCCATCCCTGTCCCCATAATTTATCCCTGTCCCCATAATTCATCCCTGTCCACAGCACCCATCCCTGTCCCCAGCACCCATCTTCAGTCACCCATTCCTGTCCCTTTCACCCACCCCTGTCCTCAGCACCCATCCCTGTTCCCATAATTATTCTTGTCCCCATAAGTCATTCCTGTCCCCATCACTCACCTCTATTGCCAGCACCCATCCCTGTCCCCATCACCAACCCCTGTCCCCATCACCCACCCCTGTCCCCATCACCTACCCCTGTCCCCACAATTCATCCCTGTCCTCCATCACCCATTCCTGTTCCCATGACCCATCCCTGTCCCCATCACCCACCCCTGTCCCCATCACCCACCCCTGTCCCCATCATCCGTCCTTGTCCCCATCACCCACCCCTGTCCCCATCACCCACCCCCGTCCCCATAACTCATCCCTGTCCCCCTCACCCACCCCTGTCCCCAGCACCCATCCCAGCCCCTCCACCCGCCCCCCCCGCGGCTCTCGGGGCCGAGGTGTGTCACCGGGCGCCTTTGATGAATTATTTATGAGGCAGGTGACCTCATTCATTCAGATTGATTTTCCTCCGTGTCACTCCAATTCCATCGTGCTCCTGGAACCGGCGGGCGGGCGGCACGTCAGGTGCTGAGCCTCGGGGACAGGCGGGGGCACGAGCCCAAGGCCCCTGCTCTGCCACCTCAAAAACCATTAATTTTAATAATAATATTAATATTATCACCGCCAGCATCAGTGTCAGCCTTGTCATTATTAAAAGAAAGGTTTAAAAATAAAATAAATACATTATTATTGTTATTATTATTATTATTCCTCTCTCCTATTCCCCCCAGCACCCCGGGCTGTGCCCACCCTGCCTTGCCCAGTGCAGACAGACCCACATCTGCCAGCAGGTGGGTGGCCCAGGGCCACCAAGGGCCATGTTGTCACCTCTGCAGGGTGTCCCCAAGCAGAAGGGTGGCAGTGGCAGCCTGGGTGCTCTCCCACTGCCTTAAGGACGTGGGTTACAAAAGCACTTTTGGGTTAAAACTGGAGATATTTGGGGATTTGGGGATATAGCTGTGTTTAAATGCTCTTCTCTGTGTTCAACCAGTTGCTTGAGTTTATTAGAAATATATATTAAACAAGTGACGTGTGTTTGTACACAGAGAGGCCTCTCACTGCCTGTCTGAGCATTCCATGCCTCAGATTCCCTCCTGGCTGGGCAGGAGGAGCAGCCCCTGGGCCCCTCTACATGGAGGTGGCCCCTGGGGACATGGATTAGGTGGTGCTGGTGGGACTGGATGCTCCTGATGGTCTCTTCCAGCCTCGGTGTTCCAGTGACTCTGGGATTGCCCAGACCTGGCCTTGAGGAGCCACACGTGGTCCCCGTGGTGCCACTTCTCCAGCTGTTGGTGGGGTGCTGGGTGTGGCCCTTTGTGACACAGGGACCCTTTGTGATGTGGGACATGGTGGTGCCCAGAGACCCCTGTGACATCAGAGAGCCCCCCCTGCCCCGGGGGGATCCAAGGACACAGAGCTCAGCCCAGCCCAGAGAGCTGCTCTGCCAGGAGGGAGCAGCTCACTGCATCCCTGTGTCTGTGCAGCACAGGGCAACCCAGATGGACAACAAGGGGATGGCACAGATGGATGAGGAGAAGGGGAACCTCAACTGCCAACCCATCCTGGGCCTATGGCCGGGCCTGCAGAGGAGGTCAAGTGGAGGAGGTGCCATTGGCCAGAGCTGGGCAGTTGGATCGACACAGAAACAGGATTAACATCCCATCAGCTGGATCACACTGGAACAAGGACTGCTGGATCAATGTTGGATTGTGGACTGACACCCCATCTGATGGATTGACACTTAACCCTGGACCAACATCCCATCTGCTGGATCAACACTGGAACCAGGACTGATGATCTCCCAGGAGGGAGCAGCTCACTGGATCTCTCTCTCTCTCTTTTACAGGAAAGGACAACAGGGACAGACAAGGAGTGGATAGTGGAGACAGACAATGAGAGGATGATAGAGATGGACAAGGAAAGGATGATGGATTTGGACATGGAGAAGAAAATGGAGGTGGACAATGAGGAAATGATGGAGATGGACAAAAAGAGAATGATGCAGATGGACAAGTAGAGGACAATGGAGATGGACACAGAGCAGGGAACTCCAACTCGCAACCCACCCAACACCAATGGCTGGGCCTGCAGAGGAGGCAAAGTGGACATCCCATTGGCCAGAGCTGGGCAGCTGGATCAACACGGAAACCAGGATTAACATCCCCACTGCTGGGTCAACATGCAACCAGGACTGATGATCTCCCAGGAGGGAGCAGCTCACTGGATCTCTCTCTCTCTCTTTTACAGGACAGGACAACAAAGGTGGACAAGGAGTGGATAACAGAGACAGACAACGAGAAGATGACAGAGGTGGACCAGGAAAGGTCATGGAGTTGGACATGGAGAAGAAAATGGAGCTGGGCAATGCAGAAACAATTAATACGGACAAGGCCTGGGGCTGCCCCGGGCCGGGTCCAGGTGGTGCCAGTGTTGGTGGGGTGCTGGGTGTGGCCCTTTGTGACACAGGGACCCTTTGTGATGTGGGACATGGTGGTGCCCAGAGACCCCTGTGACATCAGAGAGCCCCCCCTGCCCCGGGGGGATCCAAGGACACAGAGCTCAGCCCAGCCCAGAGAGCTGCTCTGCCAGGAGGGAGCAGCTCACTGCATCCCTGTGTCTGTGCAGCACAGGGCAACCCAGATGGACAACGAGGGGATGGCACAGATGGACAAGGAGAAGGGGAAACTCAATCCCAGCCCACCTGGGCCTACAGCTGGGCCTGCAGAGGAGGCCAAGTGGATGTGCCATGGGCCAGAGCTGGGCAGCTGGATCAACACAGAAACAGGATTAACATCCCATCAGCTGGATCGACTTTGGAACAAGGACTGCTGGATCGATGTTGGATTGTGGACTGACACCCCATCTGATGGATTGACACTGAACCCTGGACCAACATCCCATCTGCTGGGTTGACACTGCAACCAGGACTGATGATCTCCCAGGAGGGAGCAGCTCATTGGATCTCTCTCTCTCTCTCTTTTACAGGACAGGACAACAGGGACAGACAAGGAGTGGATAGTGGAGACAGACAATGAGAGGATGATAGAGATGGACAAGGAAAGGATGATGGATTTGGACATGGAGAGGAAAATGGAGGTGGACAATGTGGACACGACTGATATGAACAAAAAGAGGATGACAGAGAGGGACAAGGAGGCGATGATGGAGATGGATACAGAGCAGGGGAACCCCAACTCCCAACCTGCCCAATGCCACTGGCCAAGCCTGCAGAGGAGGCCAAGTGGACGTGCCATGGGCCAGAGCTGGGCAGCTGGATCAACACAGAAACCAGGATTAACATCCCATCAGTTGGATTGACATTGGATTGTGGACTGACATCCCATCACTGGATGGACACTGGACCCAGGACTGGTGAGCTCTTTTTCTCTCCCTTTCCCTCTCTTTCCCTCCCTGCCCGGGGTTTTTACAGTAGGTCAGGGACTCTCAGGAATTCCTCCTGCCCTGCCCAGCCCAGCCTGCAAAGCCCAGGCTGTGCCCTGCACAGAGCGGGGGTCACCAGGGCCAAAGCCCCCCAGGGCTCTGGGCACAGCAGGGCCCACAAGGCCACAAGGCCTGGGGCTGCCCCGGGCCGGGTCCAGGTGGTGCCAGTGTTGGTGGGGTGCTGGGTGTGGCCCTTTGTGACACAGGGACCCTTTGTGATGTGGGACATGGTGGTGCCCAGAGACCCCTGTGACATCAGAGAGCCCCCCCTGCCCCGGGGGGATCCAAGGACACAGAGCTCAGCCCAGCCCAGAGAGCTGCTCTGCCAGGAGGGAGCAGCTCACTGCATCCCTGTGTCTGTGCAGCACAGGGCAACCCAGATGGACAACAAGGGGATGGCACAGATGGATGAGGAGAAGGGGAACCTCAACTGCCAACCCACCTGGGCCTACAGCCTGGCCTGCAGAGGAGGCCAAGTGGACGTGCCATGGGCCAGAGCTGGGCAGCTGGATCAACACAGAAACAGGATTAACATCCTATCAGCTGGATCGACTCTGGAACAAGGACTGCTGGATCAATGTTGGATTGTGGACTGACACCCCATCTGATGGATTGACACTGAACCCTGGACCAACATCCCATCTGCTGGATCACACTGGAACCAGGACTGATGTTCTCCCAGGAGGGAGCAGCTCACTGGATCTCTCTCTCTCTCTTTTACAGGACAGGACAACAGGGGTAGACAAGGAGTGGATAGTGGAGACAGACAATGAGCGGATGACAGAGATGGACAAGGAAAGGATGATGGATTTGGACATGGAGAGGACAATGGAGGTGGACAATGTGGACACGACTGATATGGACAAAAAGAGGGTGACAGAGAGGGACAAGGAGACGATGATGGAGATGGATACAGAGCAGGGGAACCCCAACTCCCAACCTGCCCAATGCCACTGGCCAAGCCTGCAGAGGAGGCCAAGTGGACGTGCCATGGGCCAGAGCTGGGCAGCTGGATCAACACAGAAACCAGGATTAACATCCCATCAGTTGGATTGACATTGGATTGTGGACTGACATCCCATCATTGGATGGACACTGGACCCAGGACTGGTGAGCTCTTTTTCTCTCCCTTTCCCTCTCTTTCCCTCCCTGCCCGGGGTTTTTACAGTAGGTCAGGGACTCTCAGGAATTCCTCCTGCCCTGCCCAGCCCAGCCTGCAAAGCCCAGGCTGTGCCCTGCACAGAGCGGGGTCACCAGGGCCAAAGCCCCCCAGGGCTCTGGGCACAGCAGGGCCCACAAGGCGACAAGGCCTGGGGCTGCCCCGGGCCGGGTCCAGGTGGTGCCAGTGTTGGTGGGGTGCTGGGTGTGGCCCTTTGTGACACAGGGACCCTTTGTGATGTGGGACATGGTGGTGCCCAGAGACCCCTGTGACATCAGAGAGCCACCCCTGCCCCGGGGGGTCCAAGGGACACAGAGCTCAGCCCAGCCCAGAGAGCTGCTCTGCCAGGAGGGAGCAGCTCACTGCATCCCTGTGTCTGTGCAGCACAGGGCAACCCAGATGGACAAGGAGAGGATGGCACAGATGGATGAGGAGAAGGGGAACCTCAACTGCCAACCCACCTGGGCCTACAGCCTGGCCTGCAGAGGAGGCCAAGTGGACGTGCCATGGGCCAGAGCTGGGCAGCTGTATCAACACAGAAACCAGGATTAACACCCTATCAGCTGGATCGACTCTGGAACAAGGACTGCTGGATCGATGTTGGATTGGGGACTGACACCCCATCTGATGGATTGACACTGAACCCTGGACCAACATCCCATCTGCTGGATCACACTGGAACCAGGACTGATGTTCTCCCAGGAGGGAGCAGCTCACTGGATCTCTCTCTCTCTCTTTTACAGGACAGGACAACAGGGACAGACAAGGAGTGGATAATGGAGACAGACAATGAGCGGATGATAGAGATGGAAAAGGAAAGGATGATGGATTTGGACATGGAGAGGAAAATAGAGGTGGACAATGAGGACCTGATGGAGATGGACAAAAAGAGAATGATGCAGATGGACAAGTAGAGGACAATGGAGATGGACACAGAGCAGGGGAACCCCAACTCCCAACCCACCCAACACCAATGGCTGGGCCTGCAGAGGAGGACAAGTGGACATCCCATTGGCCAGAGCTGGGCAGCTGGATCAACACAGAAACCAGGATTAACATCCCCACTGCTGGGTTGACACTGGAACCAGGACTGATGATCTCCCAGGAGGGAGCAGCTCACTGGATCTCTCTCTCTCTCTTTTACAGGACAGGACACAGAGACAGACAAGGAGTGGATAATGGAAACACAATGAGAGGAGGATGGAGATTGACATGGAGAGGACAAGGGAGATGGACAATGAGGACGTGATGGAGATGGACAGAGAGAGGACACCTGAGATAGACAACAAGATGACAATGGAGATGGACATGGATGCAAAGAAAATTAAAAATTGGAAGAACTACCAGCAATTAACAGATGACAATGGAGCCATCTGGCCAGAGCTGGGCAGCTGCATCAACACAAAAACCAGGATTAACACCCCATCTGATGGGTCAACACTGGAACCAGGACTGATGTTCTCCCAGGAGGGAGCAGCTCACTGGATCTCTCTCTCTCTCTTTTACAGGACAGGACACAGAGACAGACAAGGAGTGGATAACGGAGATGGACAAGGAGAGGAGGATGGAGATGGACAAGGAAAGGATGATGGATTTGGACATGGAGAGGACAATGGAGGTGAACAAGGAGGACATGATGGATATGGACAAAAAGAGGATGACGCAGATGGACAAGTAGAGGACGATGGAGATGGACATGGAGCAAGGGAAACCCAACTCCCAACCCACCCAACACCAATGGCTGGGCCTGCAGAGGAGGACAAGTGGACGTTCCATCACCCAGAGTGGTGCAGTTGGATCAACACAGAAACCAGGATTAACACCCCATCAGCTGGATCACACTGGAACCAGGACTGATGATCTCCCAGGAGGGAGGAACTCACTGGATCTCTCTCTCTCTCTCTTTTGCAGGGCAGGACAACAGAGATGGACAAGGAGTGGATAACAAAGACAGACAATGAGAGGACAACAGAGATGGACAAGGAGAGGACAGAGGAGATGGACAATTAGGACATGATGGAGATGGACAAAGAGAGAATGACAGAGATGGACATTTTGAGTACAATGGAGATGGACATGGAGCAGGGGAACCCCAACTCCCAGCCTGCCCTGGGCCAACAGCGGGGCCTGCAGAGGAGGCCAAGTGGACATCCCATTGGCCAGAGCTGGGCAGCTGCATCAACACAGAAACCAGGACTGACACCCTATCAGCTGGATCACACTGCAACCAGGACTGATGATCTCCCAGGAGGGAGCAGCTCACGGGATCTCTCTCTCTCTTTTGCAGGGCAGGACGACAGAGATGGACAAGGAGAGGATAACAGAGACAAAGAATGAGAGGACGGAGCGGACAGACAAGGAAAGGATGATGGAGTTGGACATGGAGAGGACAAGGGAGATGGACAATGAGGATGCAATGGAGATGGACAGAGAGAGGACACAGGAGATAGACGAGAAGATGACAATGGAGATGGACATGGATGCAAAGAAAATTAAAAATTGGAAGGACTACCAGCAATTAACAGATGACAATGGAGCCATCTGGCCAGAGCTGGGCAGCTGCATCAACACAAAAACCAGGATTAACATCCCATCTGATGGGTCAACACTAGAAACAGGACTGATGTTCTCCCAGAAGGAAGGAGCTCACTGGATCTCTCTCTCTCTCTTTTACAGGACAGGACACAGAGACAGACAAGGAGTGGATAATGGAGATGGACAAGGAGAGGAGGATGGAGATGGACATGGAGAGGACAAGGGAGATGGACAATGAGGACATGATGGAGATGGACAAAGAGAGGACACAGGAGATAGATGAGAAGATGACAATGGAGATGGGCATGGAACAGGACATGGAGCCATCTGGCCAGAGCTGGGCAGCTGCATCAACACAAAAACCACGATCAACATCCCGTTAGAGGGGTGGAACCAGGACTGATGATCTCCCAGGAGGGAGCAGCTCACTGGATCTCTCTCTCTCTCTCTTTTGCAGGACAGGACACAAAGACAGACAAGGAGTGGATAAGATAAGAGAGATTGACAAGGAGAGGATGGAGGAGATGGACAAGGAGTGGATAACAGAGACAGACAACGAGAGGATGACAGAGATGGACAATGAGAGGACGGAGGAATAATATCCTGTCTTCTGGATTAACACTGGAACCAAGACTGCTGGATTGATGTTGGATTGTGGACTGACATCCCACCTGTTGGATCAACATTGAAACCAAGACTGATGATCTCCCAGGAGGGAGAAGCTCACTGGATCTCTTTCTCTCTTTTGCAGGACAGGACACAGAGACAGACAAGGAGTGGATGATGGAGATAGACAAGAGGATGAAGGGGACAGACAAGGAAAGGATGATGGAGTTAGACAAGAGGATGGAGGGGACAGACAAGGAAAGGATGATGGAGTTAGACATGGAGAGGATAAGGGAGATGGACAATGAGGACATGATGGAGATGGACAAAGAGAGGACACAGGAGATAGATGAGAAGATGACAATGGAGATGGACATGGAACAGGACATGGAGCCATCCAGCCAGAGCTGGGCAGCTGCATCAACAAAAAAACCAGGATTAACACCCCATCTGCTGGGTCAACACTGGAACCAGGACTCATGATCTCCCAGGACAGAGCAGCTCACGGGATCTCTCTCTCTCTCTTTTACAGGACAGGACACAGAGACAGACAAGGAGAGGATAATGGAGATGGACAAGGAGAGGAGACAGAGATGGACATGGAGAGGACAATGGAGGTGAACAAGGAGGACATGATGGAGATGGACAAAAAGAGGATGACGCAGACGGACAAGTAGAGGACGATGGAGATGGACATGGAGCAAGGGAAACCCAACTCCCAACCCACCCAACACCAATGGCTGGGCCTGCAGAGGAGGACAAGTGGACATCCCATCACCCAGAGTGGTGCAGTTGGATCAACACAGAAACCAGGATTAACACCTATCAGCTGGATCACAGTGGAACCAGGACTGATGATCTCCCAAGAGGGAGGAACTCACTGGATCTCTCTCTCTCTCTCTTTTGCAGGGCAGGACAACAGAGATGGACAAGGAGGGGATAACAAAGACAGACAATGAGAGGAGAACAGAGATGGACAAGGAGAGGAGAGAGGAGATGGACAATTAGGACATGATGGAGATGGACAAAGAGAGAATGACAGAGATGGACATTTTGAGTACAATGGAGATGGACATGGAGCAGGGCAACCCCAACTCCCAGCCTGCCCTGGGCCAACAGCGGGGCCTGCAGAGGAGGCCAAGTGGACATCCCATTGGCCAGAGCTGGGCAGCTGCATCAACACAGAAACCAGGACTAACACCCTATCAGCTGGATCACACTGCAACCAGGACTGCTGGATTGATGGTGGATACTGGACAGACATCCCATCTGCTGGATCAACTCTGCAATCCAGACTGATGCCCCATCTGCTGGATCAACACTAGAAACAGGACTGATGATCTCCCAGGAGGGAGCAGCTCACGGGATCTCTCTCTCTCTCTTTTACAGGACAGGACACAGAGACAGACAAGGAGAGGATAATGGAAACACAACGAGAGGAGGATGGAGATGGACATGGAGAGGACAAGGGAGATGGACAATGAGGACATGATGGAGATGGACAGAGAGAGGACACAGGAGATATACAAGAAGATGACAATGGAGATGGACATGGATGCAAAGAAAATTAAAAATTGGAAGGACTACCAGCAATTAACAGATGACAATGGAGCCATCTGGCCAGAGCTGGGCAGCTGCATCAACACAAAAACCAGGATTAACACCCCATCTGATGGGTCAACACTGGGGAACCAGTGGATGGTTCCAGGACTGATGTTTCCAGGACTGATGGATCCAGGACCGGAACCAGGACTGATGTTCTCCCAGGAGGGAGCAGCTCACTGAATCTCTCTCTCTCTCTCTTTTGCAGGACAGGACACAGAGACAGACAAGGAGTGGATAAGATAAGAGAGATTGACAAGGAGAGGATGGAGGAGATGGACAAGGAGTGGATAACAGAGACAGACAACGAGAGGATGACAGAGATGGACAATGAGAGGACAGAGGAATAATATCCTGTCTTCTGGATTAACACTGGAACCAAGACTGCTGGATTGATGTTGGATTGTGGACTGACATCCCATCTGTTGGATCAACATTGAAACCAGGACTGATGATCTCCCGGGAGGGAGAAGCTCACTGGATCTCTCTCTCTCTTTTACAGGACAGGACACAGAGACAGACAAGGAGTGGATGATGGAGAGAGACAAGAGGATGAAGGGGACAGACAAGGAAAGGATGATGGAGTTAGACAGGGAGAGGATAAGGGAGATGGACAATGAGGACATGATGGAGATGGACAAAGAGAGGACAACGGAGACAGACGAGAAGATGACAATGGAGATGGACATGGAACAGAACATGGAGCCAGCCAGAGCTGGGCAGCTGGATCAACACAGAAACAGGATTAACATCCCATCTGCTGGGTCAACACTGGAACCAGGACTGATGATCTCCCGGGAGGGAGCAGCTCATTGGATCTCTCTCTCTCCCTTTTACAGGACAGGATAACAGAGACAGACAGTGAGAGGATGATAGAGATGGACAAGGAAAGGATGATGGATTTGGACATGGAGAGGACAATGGAGGTGAACAAGGAGGACATGATGGAGATGGACAAAAAGAGGATGACGCAGACGGACAAGTAGAGGACGATAGAGATGGACATGGAGCAAGGGAAACCCAACTCCCAACCCACCCAACACCAATGGCTGGGCCTGCAGAGGAGGACAAGTGGACATCCCATCACCCAGAGTGGTGCAGTTGGATCAACACAGAAACCAGGATTAACACCTATCAGCTGGATCACACTGGAACCAGGACTGATGATCTCCCAGGAGGGAGGAACTCACTGGATCTCTCTCTGTCTCTCTCTCTCTCTCTCTCTCTCTTTTGCAGGGCAGGACAACAGAGATGGACAAGGAGTGGATAACAAAGACAGACAATGAGAGGAGAACAGAGATGGACAAGGAGAGGACAGAGGAGATGGACAATTAGGACATGATGGAGATGGACAAAGAGAGAATGACAGAGATGGACATTTTGAGTACAGTGGAGATGGACATGGAGCAGGGGAACCCCAACTCCCAGCCTGCCCTGGGCCAACAGTGGGGCCTGCAGAGGAGGCCAAGTGGACATCCCATTGGCCAGAGCTGGGCAGCTGCATCAACACAGAAACCAGGATTAACACCCTATCAGCTGGATCACACTGCAACCAGGACTGCTGGATTGATGGTGGATACTGGACAGACATCCCATCTGCTGGATCAACTCTGCAATCCAGACTGATGCCCCATCTGCTGGATCAACACTAGAAACAGGACTGATGATCTCCCAGGAGGGAGCAGCTCACTGGATCTCTCTCTCTCTCTTTTACAGGACAGGACACAGAGACAGACAAGGAGAGGACAATGGAAACACAACGAGAGGAGGATGGAGATTGACATGGAGAGGACAAGGGAGATGGACAATGAGGATGTAATGGAGATGGACAGAGAGAGGACACCAGAGATAGACAAGAAGATGACAATGGAGATGGACATGGATGCAAAGAAAATTAAAAATTGGAAGGACTACCAGCAATTAACAGATGACAATGGAGCCATCTGGCCAGAGCTGGGCAGCTGCATCAACACAAAAACCAGGATTAACATCCCATCTGATGGGTCAACACTAGAAACAGGACTGATGTTCTCCCAGGAGGGAGCAGCTCACGGGATCTCTCTCTCTCTCTTTTGCAGGACAGGACAATGGAGACAGACAAGGAGTGGATAACGGAGATGGACAAGGAGAGGAGGACAGAGATGGACAATGAGAGGACAGAGGAATAATATCCTGTCTTCTGGATTAACACTGGAACCAAGACTGCTGGATTGATGTTGGGTTGTGGACTGACATCCCATCTGTTGGATCAACATTGAAACCAGGACTGATGATCTCCCGGGAGGGAGAAGCTCACTGGATCTCTTTCTCTCTTTTACAGGACAGGACACAGAGACAGACAAGGAGTGGATGATGGAGATGGACAAGAGGATGGAGGGGACAGACAAGGAAAGGATGATGGATTTAGACACGGAGAGGATTAGGGAGATGGACAATGAGGACATGATGGAGATGGACAAAGAGAGGACACAGGAGATAGATGAGAAGATGACTGGAGATGGACATGGAACAGAACATGGAGCCAGCCAGCCAGAGCTGGGCAGCTGCATCAACACAGAAACCAGGATTAACATCCCATCTGCTGGATCACACTGCAACCAGGACTGATGATCTCCCGGGAGGGAGCAGCTCATTGGATCTCTCTCTCTCTTTTACAGGACAGGATAACAGAGACAGACAATGAGAGGATGATAGAGATGGACAAGGAAAGGATGATGGATTTGGACATGGAGAGGACAATGGAGGTGAACAAGGAGGACATGATGGAGATGGACAAAAAGAGGATGACGCAGACGGACAAGTAGAGGACGATGGAGATGGACATGGAGCAAGGGAAACCCAACTCCCAACCCACCCAACACCAATGGCTGGGCCTGCAGAGAAGGACAAGTGGACATCCCATCACCCAGAGTGGTGCAGTTGGATCAACACAGAAACCAGGATTAACACCTATCAGCTGGATCACACTGGAACCAGGACTGATGATCTCCCAAGAGACAGACAATGAGAGGACAACAGAGATGGACAAGGAGAGGACAGAGGAGATGGACAATTAGGACATGATGGAGATGGACAAAGAGAGAATGACAGAGATGGACATTTTGAGTACAATGGAGATGGACATGGAGCAGGGGAACCCCAACTCCCAGCCTGCCCTGGGCCAACAGCGGGGCCTGCAGAGGAGGCCAAGTGGACATCCCATTGGCCAGAGCTGGGCAGCTGCATCAACACAGAAACCAGGATTAACACCCCATGTGATGGGTCAACACTGGGGAACCAGTGGATGGTTCCAGGACTGATGTTTCCAGGACCGGATGGTTCCAGGACTGATGGTTCCAGGACTGGAACCAGGACTGATGATCTCCCAGGAGGGAGCAGCTCACTGGATCTCTCTCTCTCTCTCTTTTGCAGGACAGGACACAGAGACAGACAAGGAGTGGATAAGATAAGAGAGATTGACAAGGAGAGGATGGAGGAGATGGACAAGGAGTGGATAACAGAGACAGACAACGAGAGGATGACAGAGATGGACAATGAGAGGACAGAGGAATAATATCCTGTCTTCTGGATTAACACTGGAACCAAGACTGCTGGATTGATGTTGGATTGTGGACTGACATCCCATCTGTTGGATCAACATTGAAACCAGGACTGATGATCTCCCGGGAGGGAGAAGCTCACTGGATCTCTCTCTCTCTTTTACAGGACAGGACACAGAGATAGACAAGGAGTGGATGATGGAGAGAGACAAGAGGATGAAGAGGACAGACAAGGAAAGGATGATGGAGTTAGACAGGGAGAGGATAAGGGAGATGGACAATGAGGACATGATGGAGATGGACAAAGAGAGGACAACGGAGACAGACGAGAAGATGACAATGGAGATGGACATGGAACAGGACATGGAGCCAGCCAGAGCTGGGCAGCTGCATCAACACAGAAACCAGGATTAACACCCCATCTGATGGGTCAACACTGGAACCAGGACTGATGATCTCCCAGAAGGGAGCAGCTCATTGGATCTCTCTCTCTCTCTTTTACAGGACAGGATAACAGAGACAGACAGTGAGAGGATGATAGAGATGGACAAGGAAAGGATGATGGATTTGGACATGGAGAGGACAATGGAGGTGAACAAGGAGGACATGATGGAGATGGACAAAAAGAGGATGACGCAGACGGACAAGTAGAGGACGATGGAGATGGACATGGAGCAAGGGAAACCCAACTCCCAACCCACCCAACAACAATGGCTGGGCCTGCAGAGGAGGACAAGTGGACATCCCATCACCCAGAGTGGTGCAGTTGGATCAACACAGAAACCAGGATTAACACCTATCAGCTGGATCACAGTGGAACCAGGACTGATGTTCTCCCAGGAGGGAGCAGCTCACTGGATCTCTCTCTCTCTCTCTTTTGCAGGGCAGGACAACAGAGATGGACAAGGAGTGGATAACAGAGACAGACAATGAGAGGACAACAGAGATGGACAAGGAGAGGACAGAGGAGATGGACGATTAGGACATGATGGAGATGGACAAAGAGAGAATGACAGAGATGGACATTTTGAGTACAATGGACATGGACATGGAGCAGGAGAACCCCAACTCCCAGCCTGCCCTGGGCCAACAGCGGGGCCTGCAGAGGAGGCCAAGTGGACATCCCATTGGCCAGAGCCGGGCAGCTGCATCAACACAGAAACCAGGACTGACACCCTATCAGCTGGATCACACTGGAACCAGGACTGATGATCTCCCAAGAGGGAGCAGCTCACTGGATCTCTCTCTCTCTCTTTTACAGGACAGGACACAGAGACAGACAAGGAGTGGATAAGATAAGAGAGATGGACAAGGAGAGGATGGAGGAGATGGACAAGGAGTGGATAACAGAGACAGACAACGAGAGGATGACAGAGATGGACAATGAGAGGACGGAGGAATAATATCCTGTCTTCTGGATTAACACTGGAACCAAGACTGCTGGATTGATGTTGGATTGTGGACTGACATCCCATCTGTTGGATCAACATTGAAACCAGGACTGATGATCTCCCAGGAGGGAGCAGCTCACTGGATCTCTCTCTCTCTCTTTTATAGGACAGGACACAGAGACAGACAAGGAGTGGATGATGGAGAGAGACAAGAGGATGAAGGGGACAGACAAGGAAAGGATGATGGAGTTAGACACGGAGAGGATAAGGGAGATGGACAATGAGGACATGATGGAGATGGACAGAGAGAGGACAACAGAGATAGACGAGAAGATGACTGGAGATGGACATGGAACAGAACATGGAGCCATCCAGCCAGAGCTGGGCAGCTGGATCAACACAGAAACCAGGATTAATATCCCATCTGCTGGATTGACCCTGGAACCAGGACTGCTGGATTGATGTTGGATACTGGACTGACATCCCATCTGCTGGATGAACACTGGAACCAGGACTGATGATCTCCCAGGAGGGAGCAGCTCATTGGATCTCTCTCTCTCTCTTTGCAGGACAGGACAATGGAGATGGACAAGGAGAGGACAACGGAGATGGACAAGGAGAAGACAATGGAGATGGACAGGGAGAAGACAATGGAAGTGGAGAAGGAGAGGACAGCAGAGATGGACAACGAGAGGATGACAGAGATGGACAAGGAGAAAATGATGGAGACAGACAAGGAATGGACAGTGGAGATGAACAAGGAGAGGATGACATAGATGAACAGCAAGAGGATGACAGAGACAGACAAGAAATGGAAGATGGAGATGGACACTGAGAAGACATGTTAATAAAAGATGCTTTTTTTTTAATGCTGCTCATCTGTTCCTGGTCCATCTCAGGAGAAAGGCAGGTGTTGGCAGCATAAATAATCATGGAATCACAGAATATCCTGAGGTAGGAGGGAGCCACAAGGATCATCTAAGTCCAACTCCTGGCCCTTCACAGGACACCCCAACAATGCTGCAACCCCTGCCAAGCACCCCCCTGCCAGGGCATCCCCCTGGACACACATCCCCCCAGCTTAGCATCCCCAAAAGCAGCATTCCTCCAGCTGAGCATCCCTCTGCCAGCCCGAGCATCCCCCCGGGGAATCATCCTGCAAGCCAGGCATCCCCCCAGACCAGCATCTCTCCAGCTGGACATCCCTCCAGCTGAACTTCCCTCTGCCAGAGCATCCCCCTGGACACTCATCCCCCCAGCCAGGCATCCCTCTGGCTGAGCATCCCTCCAACTGAGCATCCCTCTGACAGAGCATCCTGCCCTGGCCAAGCATCCCTCAGCTGAGGGCCTGAGCACCTTTCAGGCTGAGCATCCCCCCCATCAGCATCCCTCTGGCTCAGCATCCTTCCAGCCGAGCACCCAGCGCTGGCCGACGGCCAGTTTTCCCACAACAAACCCACAGAGATCCCAAATTCCCCCGCAGCAGCCACGGTGGATCAGCTGCCCATCCCTATTGTCACCCAACAATGGGAAGAGCCCAGTCCGGCTCCCCGGGAGCGCTGTTAGCCCAAATATTTGCTTCCCGTCTCCAGGGTGACGGGGTTGCCGTCGCTCACCCGCATCCGTCCCTCCTTTGATCCTTTTCCTCTTGATCTCCGGCGTGCTGGATGGATGATCCCGGTGTCACCCTCTCCTCCGTCCCTCCTCGGGGGGATGCAGGAGCTGGCGGCATCCACAGTGTCCGGGCGCGGGGATTCCGTGGTGGGGATGAAGGAGCCGGGGATGGGGATGGTGGAGATGAGGGTTGGGGGATGAAAACGGGACTGGGGGGTGATGGGGATGAAGGATGGAGGATGGAGGATGAAGGATGGAGGATGAAGGAAGGGCTGGGGGTGGTGGAGATGAGGGTTGGAGGATGAAAACAGGATTGGGGGTGATGGGAATGAAGGATGGAGGATGAAGGAAGGGCTGGGGCTGATGGAGGTGGGGCTGGGGATTGAGGTGGGGATAAGGGGTGAAGGAAGGGCTGGGGGTGGTGGAGATGGGGGTGAAGGATGAAGGAAGGGTTCCTGGTGATGAAGATGATGGAGGGACGGAGGATGAAGGAAGGAATTGGGGAGATGGTGGTTGTGGCCTTGGGGTTTGTATCAGGTGCTTGAATCTGCAACCACCACCTCCCCATGGCCACTGTCACCTCCCCATGGCCGCCACCACACCCTTATGGCCACCACCATCTCCCCATGGCCACCACCACCACCTCCCCAGGGCCACCACCACACCCCTATGGCCACCACCATCTCCCCATGGCCACCACCACCACCTCCCCATGGCCACCACCACACCCCTATGGCCACCACCATCTCCCCATGGCCACCACCACCACCTCCCCATGGCCACCACCACACCCCTATGGCCACCACCATCTCCCCATGGCCACCACCACCATCTCCCCATGGCCACTACCACCACCTCCCCAGGGCTACCACCACCTCCCCATGGCCACCACCACTATCCTGTGACCACCACCACCTTCCCATGGCCACCACCACACCCCTATGGCCACCACCA
The DNA here is from genome assembly GCF_036250125.1 of Pseudopipra pipra. Taxonomy (NCBI): domain Eukaryota; kingdom Metazoa; phylum Chordata; class Aves; order Passeriformes; family Pipridae; genus Pseudopipra; species Pseudopipra pipra. Next base: position 3,605,322 of record NC_087575.1, read on the forward strand.
CCCAATGGCCACCACCACCTCCCCTCACACAGTCAGAGCAGCTCAATGACCCAGGATGGGAGGACAGACTCTCCCTGGTGGTTCCCCACTCCCTCCACCGTGCTGGGACAGCAGGACCTGCCTCAGACCCGTGGCAGAGCTCTGGGGAGGATCCATCCAGCTGCTCCTACTCCTTCCCCCCCTCCTACACACTCTTCCTGGAACAGGTTTTTCCCAGCCCGGGGAGCCAAGCAGAGCCACTGGCAGCTCAACCTTGTTTCTATCCTTCCCAAAACTCACCCAGGCCCAACACCGGCCCTTGGGGCGGGAGCTGGAGCAGGGAAATTTCTCCCAGAATAGGGGGAATTTTGGAGCCAGATGGGATTGGCTCCAAAATCTCCGGGAATTTGGCGGCGTCGGGGGGAGGGACCGACAGCAACGAGCGATTTCTGAGCCGCATTTTTAAAAACACAAAGCGAAAGATTCGCCAGAAAATGTTATTTCGATCCCTTCGGCAGCCGCCAAAGTCGTTCCGAGGCGACGCTTTGTGTTCAGAATGGGACCCAAATCTAAAGGAGCTGGGAATGAAGCTGTTGGGAAAGCTGCTGGGAGCTGGGATGGAGCCAGGGTGAGGAGTGTTGGGGTTTGGCAGCCCCTGGGGCTGGATCTGCAGCCCCACGTTATCCCCCCGCTGCGGGACCGCGGTGGGGGCTCAGGGGGTGCCACCACCCCTGGTGACAATCGGGTCTCGGTGTCCCTGTGCCTGGGCAGGGGGGTTGAGGAGCTGTGGTCCTGTGGCCTTTCCCTTGCAGACCCAAACCCCACAATATCCACACCCCAAATCCCCTGGGAAAAGGATCCAGCCCCCCTTCCTAAGAACAGCGTGGCTGTGGGCTCTGGAGATGGGGAATGTCATCACGGACCAGGAGGGACCAGGGGGGACCAGGAGGGACCAGGAGGACCAGGAGGGACCAGGAGGGGTGTCATCATGGGGCAAGGAGAGCCGTGGTTGCAGGACCAGGAAGGGTGTTGCTGCACAGGACCAGGAGGGATCAGGAGAGACCAGGAGGGATGTTACTGCATGGGACCAAGAGGGAGCAGAGGGGACATCAGAGGGGTCATCACTGCTTGGGGCCAGGAGAGACGTGGGATCCAGGAGGCACATGGCTGGAGGCCCAGGAGGGATGTCACTGCAGGACCAAGAGAGATGTGGTTCCAAGATCAGGAGGGATGCTGTGGCATGGAGCAGGAGGGACCATCACCAGGGGATGGGAAGGACCAGGGGTGAGTCACTGCTCGGGGCCAGGAGGGACATGGCTGGAGATCCAGGAGGGACATCACCACAGGATCAGGAGGGACCAGGAGAGCCAGGAGGGAGCATCAGGGACAAAGCTTCAGGCCCGGGGGGGGCAGAAACACGGAGCCAGCAGAAACACCATCAGAGGGCCAGAGGACACCGGGAGGGACACTGTCACCGTGTGGGAGCACCCGAGGACACCGCAGCCCCCGGGAAGCGGCCGCGCCGGGCGGGTGGGAATGGCCGGGAGAGACGTGCCCGCCCGCACTTTGCTGCATGACGGTGATTAAGTTGCTTCCCTTCGTTATGGTCCCTCGGGGAGGTGTTAACCAGCTGCTAATAAAGACGGATGGTTCTGAAGTGGCGTCTCCGGAGCCTTTATATCCCTGGAATTTCGGGAAAAGCCGCCGAGGTGCCCCCTCGGACAGAGCCGTGGCCTCCTCGTTCCGCAGCCCCGCGGGGAACCCCCAGCGCTGGTGGGGCGAGATCTCCATCGAGGGGGTGACCAGGGGGACACCGGGGGAGGATTTTGGGGGGAGCTCGGGGGATGCCGTGAGCCCGGAGCTGCCCCGGGGAGGAGAAGGGCGACCCGAAGGGCCGCAGGGGGCGGGAAAGCAGCGGGAAGAGGAGAAATCCAGCAGCAACTGCCCATTAAAATTCATGAACGCTGTTAAAAAGCAGAGCGCAGCGCGAGCTCCCGGCTGCTGCTGACAAAGCCGGCGAGGGAGGCGGCGGTGCCAGCTCCGTGCAGCGGCGAATTTGGGGGTTCGACCCCCCCTTCCCAAGCCGGTTTCTGGCTGGGTGACACCGTAACAAGGGGTGCTTCCTTAGCACCCACCGGCTGCCGGGCAGAGGTGATGGATGGAGGCACCAAACCCGCACCCCTTCCTTCACAGGGGACCCCCAAACCCCCTCCGCTGCCCAAAGGGGGATTTGCATCTTAGAGCTCGTTTATTTTCCTTTTCCCCCTATACATTTTTAGCCCCCCCCTCACTCACAACCCCCCTCCCAGCTGCCTGCGAACGAGCCCCGGCTCGTTTCCCTCGCCGTAATTAGCAACGTTTCTGCAGGCAAATGGCAGTCGGGAGTGGAGGTGGCATTTCCTTAATTAAAACAATTAATTAGGGTGGGGCGAGAGGGAAGACAAAACACCTTCCCCATAGAAATGGCTCTTGGAGCGGCCGGTCCTCCACGGCGGTGCCAAGGATGTGTCTTCATCGGGGTGGCGACGGTGTCACGCGTGTCCCTGTGGATGCCCACCCTTGGGTGCTGCCCCACTGCTGAGCACCCCGGGGTGCCTTTTGGACCCTCATCCCGGCTCGTTGGCCTGCAAGGACAGGCTGCTCGTCCCAAAATGTCGCCGTCACGGCGATGGTGGCCGGCCCCAGCCGGAGCATCCCGGCGATGCCGATCCGGCATCGTGCCGGCCCCGGTTCTCTGCCGGGGTATAAATATCCGTGTGTTACTTAGCGACTAATTGCACGGAGCGCAACAGCGGGGGGTGCCAGCCCCTAATGAGGATCTGGAATCAAAGCTGCTAATTACCCCTGTGCCGAGCTGCTGCATCGCTCCCGCTGGGCTCTGGCTGTCCGGCTGTGCCACTCGGCTCCCACCCGCCTCCCTACGGCACCACCGGCCCCGGAACCCCCGTGCCAAGGGGTTTTGGGGGCAGGCGAGAGGCCAAATCCAAGGGTCTTCCCACTTGGATGGCGGCCCTGAGGCAGGTGACATCCAGCCACCCACACGCTGGTCACATCCCTTTGGATGAGCTGGCACAGCCACGCTGGCGTCAAGGGCCAAGGGGTGCCCGTGGGTGGGTGTGTGCGTGGGGGGGTGTGTACAAGCCGACAGGGAACAGGGCTGTTTTAAATCCAAACCCTTCCACGTGCTGCTGGAACACCCCCAGCCAGGCCGCTGGAAGCCCCCGGCAACACCAGCCCTTCGTCGGTGGTGTCGGTCCCCCTCGCTGAGCTCCTCCAACCCCGGGATTGAACCGGGACCTTTCACTTTATCCCAGAAGCTCCAACACTCCCTGATTCCCCAGCGGCTCCCCACAGGACAGGGCTCTGACATTCCCTACACAGACATTCCCCGCTCGCAGCACAGGAGTAACCTCCTGCTGAACCACCGCGTCCCCGTGGCACCCAGCGCACACCCGGTGCTGGAGCGACCTTTCCCCAGAGCACAGAATTTCGGGGAGCCAGGAACATCCCTCCGGGCTCATCATCTCCCCACGGTTGGGGGGGATTTTTTTTTTTCCTCGGCTCTGCGCACCACGTGGATGGTGGGAAGCAGGTCCCGGGTAAATATCTCCCGGCGGGTGCGTGCGGGGATGCTGCCTTCACAGGATTTACAGCTTCAAAGCCTCGGCCTCAAAGCCTGCAGATATCTTTTCATCATTTCAGCCGCGGTCTAATTACCCCGCTGGCCGCCGGCGCTGCCCGGCGCTCCCAGGTACAGCCTCTCTTAATAGCTGGGATTTATTATTTAAATGTCGTTTTTCAGCTCCTCGCTCCGAGGGCGCCTGTGGCCCCCTCCCTGCACCCCAAAACCTGGGTTCCCTGATCCACGAGCAACCCGGCGTTCCCGCTCTCCGCCTGCTCTGAGCCGTGACGAGTTATTAATTAACGGCGAGGTATCATTCCCTGCTTCATCCTCGGTGTAATTAGATCGTGGGAATGCCGGGAAGCGCTGCTGGTTAACGCTCGCCGGAGGGGGATGAAGGGAACCGGAGTCATCCCAACGCAACCAGCGCGCTCCAGATGCTCCCCAGCTGCCAAAATCGGGAGGGGGGGGGGGGGGGGGGGGGGGGAGGGATAGGGAGGTGGTTCTGCCCCACCGCGGGACTCCTCGTGCCAGGCCGGCGGGTTTTGGCACGGAGCCGCCGGTGCCGGTGATTTACGGCGGGCACGGCCCCGCCGCGTGCCGTGATGGATGCGGGAGCAGCCCCGGCCGCGGCGCCTGCTAATTAAGTCGCTTTGGATTGATGAGAAATTGCAGCTCCCGCTAACGATGGCAGCGGCTCACCCCGGCTCAGCCGCGGCCGGGGGGGACGGCGGCGGGGCCGGGGTCGATGCCGGCGGTGCCGCTTCCCCGGCTCCCGGAGGGGGCTGCCTGTCCCCGCTGCCGGCGCAGCCGGGAGGATAATTTATGGTTTCGTATCAGTGCCGCTGATCTTGGAGCTTTTCCAGCCTCCTCTTCCCTCTCCCCCCACCCCCCCCCACGCTGCTTTTCCTCGAAAGCCGACTTGCCAGGATGGGATCCAGCTCCTCCCCCCCCCAGCACCCCTGGCTGTGTCACCCCTGGAGGACCCGGGTTCCCCCCCCACCCCGTGATGAGCTCGTGAGTGTGCTGAGCTGTGACAGGGCTCTGCAGGGCTCTGGCACCGCCTGAGCCGGTTCCTTCTCCCGTTTAAGGATGCTCCGGAGCTCCAGCCGCACAGGCAGGGCCGGATAACACCTTTCCCACGGCCTGGGGGCCCCCTGGGGACGCGCACCCACCCGGGAGCCCGCGGGAGCGTGGGCACCCCAGCACCCGTTCGCAGTGTGATTTTTTTAAGGTGCCAAATTGCCTTTTAGTGAATAAATTGCTCTGTGGGAGTGGAGTGTGGGGATCTGGCAGGGGATCTGGGAAGGGATCCGGGAAGGGATGTGGCAGGGGAAGCTCAGCCATGGGCAGTGGTGACCCCTCAGTCAAGGAAACGGTCCCGGCGCCACCAGCAGGTCCGGTTTCGGGGAGATTTTGGTGGATTTTGGTGTTTTCTCGGTGGCTGCCAGAGCTCTTTGCAGCTGGAGGAGAGGCAGACACAGGTAAGCAGAGCCCTGGGGATGGCGGTGCCCGGTGGGCACCGGGTGGGTAACACTGTCGGGGAGCCCGGTGACCACCACGGCACAGGCAGGGTTAAGGTGAGCGGCTGCAGGCACAGCCCTGCCAGGGGGATTATCCACATCCCTTGGTGCAGGCAATTCCCTGCCTTGTCCATCGATCCCTGCGAGGTGTTAAGAGAGGCTGGAGCATCGATCGGGAGCAAAGCTCCGGGCTCGGCGAGGCCGAAGGCTTCCCCAGGAAGGGGCTGCAGGACCCGGCCTGGGGATCCGGAGGCCGAAGCGGGCACAGAACGCCCTTGGGGGACAAAGGACGGTGGGGTGGGGACGTGCCGGGCCATGGGAAACGCCGGCGAAGCCTCCCCGCGCCTGCCAGGCGCCCGTGGTGTGCCGGCTTGGCACTTGCCCACCACAAACTGCTCCTGGATCGTGTCCCGGGCGCTCCCAGTGACAGACGGGGACGTTCAACAAGCCACGGGCTGATGCCCAAAGCACCCGGTCCCACACCTGGGGAGGGGGGGTCTCCCCCCAGCCCGGGGGGCGGCGGGGACCGGGAGCATCCCCAGCTCCGGGGGGGGGGACGAATAACACACCGATAAAAAAAAAACCACCGGATTCCATTTTCCTGAGGAGAAAGGAAGGGCTAAAGACAAAAGAGGCCGTTTACCAACCGGCTGGCAGCCCAGGGAAAATTGCTATCCAGATAAAAAAAAAAAATATCACAGATTAAGGAAGGAAAGAGCTGACCTTAACTCCAGTCCTTAGGCAGGGAGGAAGGGCAGGATTTTCACCGTTTAATTGGGTTTTTTTAACCATTTCTGGCCGTTTGTTTGCTCTACTTCAAAGCTGGGAGTGTATCGTTTTTACTCTCTGGCTGTAATAATGGCATAAACAAAGAGGGTTTTTTAAAAAAAAAACGGCTTTTTTGACTCTGATTGTCCTTGGATTTTGTGAATTTGGTCGTTTTTTTGAGGAGCAGAACCCCAGTTTCTGGGGTTTATCCTCTTGGAGAGACGACATCAGAGCTCCAGGATTGGGCTGAAAGCTGGAAAATAGCTGATAGAAAGGGGGGAATAAATCCCAATAAATGCCAGGGTGGGTTCAGCAGCCGAGTTTGTGCCATTATTTGGGGTGAAATTCTTGCGATCTCTTTGCTGGCCGTGGGAGGGGATCGCCCATGCCCAGGTTTGTCTCTGCAGCGAGTGTTGCCCGAGCTACCCCGGGGGGGTGGAAAATGCTTTGGCTTCGGCTGCAGGGCTGGCGTTAGCCACGCTTGAGGGGAAAATCACAATCGCTGCCGGGGCCCCAGGCCAGGATTTTCCCCGGGAAGAGCCGTTCTGCCAAGGGGGAGCCATATGGGGGGCCGGTGGGATCCGTGCCAGCCACGGGGACAACCCGTTTTGGGGGAGGTGAGGGGGGTGGTTGGGATTGGGGGGTGGTGTTGGTGTGGGGGGTCACTGGGGAAACTGAGGCACGGGGTGGGAGTGAGGGGGACAGGGAAAGGGTCAGTGGGGGGACATGGGGTTGGAAAGGGGGATATGCCTCATCCCCTCATCCCCACAGTGTGATCCCAGCAGGAATCTTCATCCTTGCTTAGTTTTGCTCCTCTTCCGCGGGATATGGAAATCTTAAGGATTTAATCCTGCTGGGGAGAAAGGAGGAAAAGCTGCGGGAGGGGAGCGAGGATGGGGGCAGCTCTACCACGTGGCAAAGCCCCTCAGCAGGGGTTTGGGGGGCACGGGCACCTCTGTGCCCCCTCCCACCGCCACCCCCCGCCCCGGCATCAGTTCATCGCTGGAGGGAGGGAGAACTGAAAGTCTCCGGGTTGAAATAAAGGAGGTTGTGAAAGTCACTGACTCCGGATGGAACCGGAGCAGGAGAGAGCTGAAAGGAGGTTAAAAATAGCCCCGGCTCGGTGGGAGGCTGGGGAGGGGGACTGGGGGGGGGGACATGGGGAAGGACTGGGGTGTGGGGATGGGCTGGGGGGGAACAGCTGGACTGGGAGAAACTGGGCTCCTGGGAGCACATCTGGATGGGGTGACAGCGAGAGCAGCTGCTTTGGGGGCACGGGGGCAACAGCTGGATGGGAACAGCTGGGATGGGGGCACGGGGGGCACACCTGGATGGCAGGGCCCCGGGATCCCGGGGAGAGCTGCCCGAGGGGCTGTGCAGCGCCGGCAACAGCTGGATGTGGCCTTGTGGAACAGCTGGATGGGAGAGCCCGGTGAAGGTGACAGCCACAGCTGGGTGACACGTTTGGGGACAAGACGCTGTCCCAGCTGGCACCGGGCCAAGCCGGGTCCCGACGGGGCTCAGGGGGGGCTCAGCTCTTTCCCAACCCCCCCAGAGCAGCCATAGAAGGTCCTCTTTTCTCTGGATGAACTCGATGAAGTCACCAGTCGCCTCCCAGAGCGGGGACACGGCAGCGGGGTGGCAGGAACGAGGTCATTAAAGCAGAAAGAAAAATACATTAGAAATGTTCAACTGCTCAGTCTTGCCTGAAATGTGCTTAAATCAGCCCCGGGTAAACAATGAGACGGGATTAATCGCAATTAGTTTTCATTAGAAAGGTGGCATCACCCTCCCCGGCTTCCCAGGGGCCGCTCCCTGCCTGCTTGGGGACCGGGGCATCTCCCGGCCGGATCCGGCCCCGGGAAGGAGGGAAGGAGGGTGACCGCATCCCTCCGAGCTCCGGGGCTGTGGGGAACCGCGTTATCTCCGCCGAGGCAGCGGCGAGGGGCCGGCGGCAGCCGGAGCTTCAAAGGGAACCCACAAATCCGGCGTATGCAAAGCCCCAGCTGGTCCTACAGATAAACAGGGACCGGGCTGGGCGGCCCAGCCAGTCCCGGCTGTTGTGCCACGGGCAGGGCTCGGCCTGGGGGGTGCTTGGGTTTGGGGTGCGGGGGTGATGCTTGGCCATGGGGTGATGATTTGGGGTGAGGTTTGGCCCCAGTGTGATGCTCAGTTCCAGGGTGATGCTCAATTCCAGGGTGATGCTCAGCCCTGCAGTGATGTTTAAGTTTGGGGTGATTCTTGACCTTGGAGTGATGCTCAGCCCTGGGGGTGATGCTCAGCCCTGGATTGATGCTCAGTCCCAGGGTGATGCTCAATCCCAGGGTGATGCTCAGCCCTGGATTGATGCTCAGTCCCAGGGTGATGCTCAATCCCAGGGTGATGCTCAATCCCAGGGTGATGCTCAGTTCCGGGGTGATGCTCAATCCCAGGGTGATGCTCAGCCCTGGATTGATGCTCAATCCCAGGGTGATGCTCAGTTCCGGGGTGATGCTCAATCCCAGGGTGATGCTCGGCCTCCTGGTGATGCTCAGCTCTGGAGTGATGTTTAAATTTGGGGTGATTCTTGACCCCTGGGTGATGCTCCTCCTCGGGGCAGTGCTTGGCCCTGGGGTTCTGCTCGGCCCCAGGGTGATGCTCAGCCCCGGGGTGTGGCTCATCCTCGGGGCAATATTTGGCCCCAGCCCGGGCACAGCCCCAGTTTTTGCAGCCCCCTCCCCATTTTCAGGCAGGACTTTGAAGATGGGGCTGAGCCTCCAGAGCTCGCAGGGACGTGTTGGGAAGGGGGGCAGGACGCCCTGTCCGTGTGTCCTGCATTTTGGGGTGCTGATGGTCGGTGCTGGGTGCTGCCACCAGTGCCACCGGCGCCACCGGAGATCGGCACATCCCTCTTTGCCTTGGCTGACACGAGTTGCCAGGGCTCAGCTCATCCCAAAACACCTCCTGGGCAGGAGGGGATGGAAAGACCCCCACGCTGCCCCTCAAAACGGGGCAAACTCAGCCCTTTTTGGGGCTGTCCCACGTGTACAGCGGGCACCCACCCGGGGGGTGCACCCACTCCTGCCGGTGCCTCCCCAGCACCCACCCAGCCGGGGGGGTCCCTGTCCCCCCATCCCACCCCCCCGGGGGCACGGCCCCCGTCATTAGCACCCAGAAAATGTTGGGTTTCCGGCTGGGAAAACACAGCAGATATGTACATTAAACATCAAATTATAAAATTAACAGATTCCAACTGCGGATGATTTGCATGTGCAAATTAACTTAATTACCACTCTTCCTCCCCGAGCGCCACCGGCTGCCGGGAAGGGCCGGCACCGCCACGGCCGCCGGCGGGTGCGGGGACCGCGGGGACACGGGGGGGGTTTGGGGGAGCGAGGGGGGGTTTGGGGGAACGGGGGGGACGCCCCCGGGGGAGGGGAGGCGGGCACGCGCGCGCGGGAGCGCGCACACACGTGTGCACACGCGTGTGGGAGGCACGGCGGGGCTCCGCGGGGCCCCCGGGGGGGCGGGTGGGGCCGGGCGGACACGCGTGGGGGGCTGCGGGGCGGGCACGTGTGTGTGAGTGTACACACGTGTGTGGGTGCACACATGTATGGATGCACACACGTGTATGAGTGCACACACATGTATAGGTGTACACACGTGTATGAGTGCACACACATGTATAGGTGTACACGCGTGTGTATGGGGGTACACACGTGTGTGGGGGTGTACACGCGTGTTATGAGTGCACACATGTGTGTATGGGTGTACACATGTGTATGGGTGCACACGTGTATATGGGTGCACACATGTGTGTATGGGTGCACAGACATGTATGGGTGTACACACGTGTGTATGGGTGCACACATGTGTGTATGGGTGCACACATGTGTGTATGGGTGCGCACACGTGTTTATGAGTGCACACATGTGTTTATGGGTGCACACATGTGTGGGGGGTACATGCGTGTATTGGGTGCATGTGTGTGTGTGGAGGAACACGTGTGCATGGAGGAACATGTCTGGGTATGAACACGTGTGTATGGATGCACTCACACGTATGGATGTACGCGTGTGTATGGATGAACACATATAGGGATGAACACACGTGTATGGATGAACATGTGTATGGATGAACACATATATGGATTCACACGTGTGTATGGATGCACACACATGTATAGATGCACACATGTATAGATGCACACACATGTATGAATACATTCACATGTATGGATGTACATGTGTGTGTGGATGAACACGTGTGCTTGGATGCATTCATGTATGGATGCAAATGCGTATAGTTCACACACATGTAGGGATGCACATGTGTACGGATTCACAGGCGTGTATGGGTGCACTCATGTAATAGATGCACATGCATATATGGCTGAACATGTGTATTGATGCACCCACACGGGTGGATGCACACGTGTGTGCGGATTCACACGCATGTGTGGGTGCACATGAATGTAGAAATGGCACACATGTTTCTACACGTGCATACATGCACACACACACATGTACATGTGAACACACACTGTATGTCTGCACACACACACACATGAACATGCGAACACACACACTGTATGTCTGCACACACACGCACACACATGTACATATGCACAGGCATGCACACACATGTGCACACACATGGACAGGCAGGCCATGCACACGTTATGCACATGCGCACACGTGTACATATGCACACACACACACAATGTGGGCACACACCATGCACATGAACACACACGTGCAGGTCATGCACACACATGCACACACACGTGTGCAGACCTGCACACACACGTGTGCAGACCTGCACACACAGATATGGACATGCACACACATGTTCCCATGTGCACACACAAAGCGTGCAGACATGCACACACACATGCAAGTACACATATGGACATGCACACACATGTTCACACATGCAGACACGTGAGCAGACATGCACACACACATGCACACACAGATATGGACATGCACACACATGCGTACACGTATGTGCACGTGTGCACAGACTCACACACACGCAGAGACAGGGAGGGGACCCCTGTGGGGGGATCCGCCAGCGAGGGTGGGACCTGCCCCGCCAGCCCCCCCCGGCATTGGGGTGCACCCAGAGCCCCCCCGACCCCCTCGGGGTGCCCCCCGTGCGACGGAGGGGCAGCGGGCACTGCCGGGGGGTCCCTGGGGAGGGCGGGGGTCCCTCCCGCGGGGAGGGGACCTGCCGGGAGGGGGGATCTGCCGGGAAGGCGCCGCTCCCCCGAACCCCCGCCCGGGCCCCCGCAGGGCGCGGGGGTGGCCTTGGGCTGCCGTGCCGTGCCGTGCCGAGCCGAGGCGTGCCAGGACAGGCCGGGGGTCGTGGCTCCCACCCCGCGTGCTCGGGATGCGCGAGGCTGGCGGGGCAACCCCCCCCCCGACCCCCCCTCATCCCACCGCCCCCCCGCAGCCGAGGCCGGCGCTGCTCATCGCACGGGTGGCTGCGGGACTTCGGAGGAATTCCCTTAAAGGTCACAATAATCCCCAAATCCCGGAATGAATCCTGATCCGGCGGCTGCGGATGGGAAGAGCCCTCCCAGGGCCGCAGTTTTCCAAAGGGCCGGCCAAAATTCCTGCCCCGGGGGAGTTCTGGGGCCGTCACGGCTGTGGGGTGTCGGGGTGCTGGGGGGTGTTAGGGTGCCATGGGGTGATGGGTTTCTGCGGGGTATTAGGGTGCCAAAGGATATATAAGGGTGCCAGGGGATGTCGGGGTGCCAGAGGATGCTGTGGGATGGGGAGGTGCCACAGGATATCAGGGTGCCAACAAGGGGTGCTGGGATGCCATGAGATGGTGGATTGCCTCAGAATATTAGGGTGCCCTGGGATATTAGGGTGTCGTGTGGTATCAGGGTGTTGTGGGGCGCTGGGATGCCATGGGATGTGTGGGTGCTGTGGGATATCAGGGTGCCACGGGATGCTGGGATGCTGTGGAATGGCAGGGTGCTGTGGGATCATTAGGGTGCCATGGCACGCTGGGGTGCCAGGGGATGTCGGGGTGCTGTGGGATGTCGGGGTGCTGTGGGATGTCGGGGTGCCCCAGGATGGTGCTGCCGGCTCAGCAAAAAGCGCCTGGACGGTGCTGGTAGGAATTGTGGAGGAATTAATTCCGAGCGTTGATTAATCAGCCGTAATGAGCCCGAGCTGGGCCGCCGCTGGGAGAGGGGGGGCCGGGGCTGTGTGAACAGGTCAAGGGGCTCGCGGTGTCCCCTCGGTGTCCCCCCGGGGACGGTGACTCAGGCGCTGAGTCACGGCCGCGGTTTCCTTCCCCTGGAGACCCCCCCTTTTCCGTCACGGGCGGCCCAGTGTCCCCTCCCGGGGGTCACTGTCCCTTTCCCTGCCCTGGGAACCGGGATGGACCGGAGGGATGCAGGAAGAGGTGAATCACATTAGGAACCTCCTGCTCGCCAGGGCGGGCTGAGCCCGGGCACAACTCAGTGCACCCGTGACAGGGAGCAGAATACTCTGATTTGGGGTTTTTTTCGGGGAAAAACAACCGGGGCAAAGCAACAGAGCAGTGAAAGCAAAGCCGTGCTGGGCCCCTACTCTGTGTGTGTCACCCCCAGACCTCCAGATGCCCCTCTGTGTGCCCACCCTGGCACCCCCTCCACCCTGGGGGGGCCAGGTTTGACTTTGCAGCACCTGTGGGGGGCGAGGGGAAACTGAGGCAGGGGCTGGGGGGGCCACACCGGGAGGTGGGGGTTCAGTTTGGGGACAGGGATGTGCTCGGAAGCAAAATAGAAGAACTGATTTGCTGTGGGGTGCGAGGCTGTGGGGGGGCGGGGGGTGAGGTGCCAGCCCCTCACCGTGCCAGGAAAGGGGGCAAACTGAGGCAGGGGGTGGAGGGGGTCGGTCTAAGCCCCTCTCCGTGCCAGGCATGGGGGAAACCGAGCCAGAGAATTCGGGGGATTCGGTGCCAGCCCATCCCGGTGCCTGGGATTGGGGAAATTGAGGCAGAGGGTTGGGGGGCTCGGTCTGAACCCCCCTTCGTCCCAAGGACGGGGGGAAACCGGGGAAGATGGGGGGGATCAGCCCCAGTCCCTCCCAGTGCCCGGGGTGGGGTGGGGGTCAATCCCAGCCCCTCCCGGTGCTCGGGATGGGGGGAACCGACCCAGGGGACGAGGGGGGTCGGTTCGCACCCCTCCGGGTGCCCGGGAACGCGGGGGGGAAGCGATGTGCCTGTGTGTGGGGGGGCCGAGGCAGGCGGGGCCGGCTCCCCCCGCCCGCTCCCCCCTCCCCGCCGGGGGCGGGGGGCCCGGGGCCGGGCCGGGCCGTGCCGCCTCCCCGGGGCGGGGGCAGGGCGGGGGGCGCAGCCGCTCCGGGAGCGCCGGCGGCGGCGGCGGCGGCTCCTCCATCGCCGCTGCTGCCGGAGCGGCCCCGGTGCCGCCGCAGCCACCGGGCGGGCCCGGCCCCGGCCCCCCCCCCAACCCCCCGGCCCCCCGCCCCGGCCCCCCCCGCGGCCCCGCCCCGCCCGGCCCCGGTACCGGCGCTCCCGCCGCGGCGGAGCGGAGCCGAGCGGGGCCGGGCCGAGCCGCTGCCGGTGGGCGCAGGTGCGCGGTGCCCCGAGCCCCCCCCGGACACCCCCCGGGACGGCGAGGTAAGAGCGCGATCGGTGCCCCCCCTCCCTCGCCCCCCGCCCTCCGGCCGCCCCCCTCCCTCCCGGTGCGGTCCCGTCCCGGTTTATCCCTTCCCTCCTTCTCCATCCGTTGCCCCCTCCCGGGGACGGGGGGGATGGGAGGAAAAGGGGGTGCCCCCCCCACCCCCAGCCCTCCCCCCTCCCGCCGCCGCCGCTGCTGCATTGGGAAGCAGCGCTTTTGTTAGCGGAGCGGGCGGAACCTTGAAGGGTCACGGGCTGGAGGGGCCCCCCCGCACCCCCCAGCCCGCACCCCTCTGCCCCCTCCCCTCTCTGCACCCTGTGCCCCCCTTCACCGCGCCCCCCCCCTCCTCCTTCAGCACCTCCATCCCTCATCCCCATCCCCACCCCGGCACTCCTGGGGGTCCCACCCGCACCCCTATTCTCCCCCCCCAGCCCCCTCCCGCACCCCCTGCACCTCCAGCCCGCACCCCCGGCCCACCCCGGCACCCCGGAGGCCCTCCCCGCACCCCGATCCCGCACCCTCGTGCCCCACCCCCAGCACCCCGATTCCCCCCCACCATTCCAGTGTCGTCCCCCCCCAGCACACTGATATGAGTCCCCCCCAGCACCCTGGTCCTCCCCAGCATCCCCATCCCGCACCCCCATCACCCCGATCCCGCACCCCTCTCCCCAGCCCAGCACCCCGACAGTCCCCCCCGCGCACCCTTGAGCCCCCCCAGCACCCCAGTCCCGCTCCCATCCCCCTCCATCCCCCCCCCCCAGCACCCAGTCCCACCCCCCATCCCCTCCCACGCCCCCATCCCACTCATCGGCACCCCGGGCCGGCACCCCGAGACCCTCCCCCAGCCCCGGGACACGGAGATGGGCGCGGGGGGCTCAGCCCCCCCCCGCCGCGAGCTGGGAGAATGGGATGGGAATGGGGATGAGGATGGGGATGAGGATGAGGATGGGGATGGGGGGGCTGTCCCTGCTTCGTCGGGCTCCGTTTTGCCTCTGTCGCTTCTTCGGGAAGCAGCCGGGGCTTGTTGTTTTTTGGGGGGGGGGGTAAAAAAAGGGGGGTCTGGTGTGTGCCCCCCACCCCGCGCAGCCTCTGCTGGGCCCGGGGGTGCAGAGGCTGAAAGGGGCGAGTCCGGCCAGTGCACCCCCCAAAAGGGCAGAAGGGAACAGCGAGGGCTCAGCCGGGGGGGTCGGTGGTTGTGCCCCCCCCAAATAATCCCGCAGGGCTGGTGGGGGGCAGAGCACCCACAAATTCGAGGGGTGCCCGGCTCTGCCTCGGGGCTGTAACTTGGTGGGGACGAGGGATGAGGGGGGGGCACCTGGCAGAAGTGGGGCACCCCCGTGCATGGGGGCCTGACACCCCCCGGCGTCAGGGCAGGGCTGGGGGGGCCACCCCCCCTTTTGGGGCTCGGCACCGTTGCACCGTCGGCAGATTTGGTGGAGGGAGAAATAACATGGGGGGGAGGGTTGAGCCTGACCCGAATCCTCCCCTGTCCCCTCACTGTGGGGTGCCCCGGGCACCCCCAGACCCCAACACGCCCCCCAGGCCCCCCAGGCCTGACCTCCCTCGTCCCACATCACCCAGAGCAGTCGGGGTGCTGGGGCCACCCCAAACCCCCACCAACCCCTCTGGACCCCCCACTGTGGGGTGGAAGGGATTGGGGAGCCCGGACCATGTGCAGGGGGCTTTGGGGGGGCCCAGCACCCTCCAGAAGAGCGGGGTGGGGGGGCTGCCTGCGGGGCTGTGCCATTTGCACGGGGTGACCTTGGGTGAGCACCACTCCCGCCCTGCCTCAGTTTCCCTCTGCCAAAGGAGGTCGTGAGCTGTGGGGAGGGGGTGCAGAGGGGACCCCCAACCCATCCACCCCCCCGGGGTGTCGGGAGGGGGGGCAGACACCTGCCACAGTGACATCCCCTCGGGGACACCAACCTCTGCTTGTCCCAGCGCCCGGGGAGGTGGGGGGTGATGGTGGCACGTGTGGCACCGCTGTGCTCCCCCCGGACCCCCCACCCCGCTCCCTCGGGGTCCAGCAGGGCCAGATCCTGCTCTAGGGGTGTGCTGGGAGTGGGGGGCAGGGGGTGGCCGAGCCCTCTGTCCCACAGAGGTGATGGTGGGGATGGGGTGCGTTGTCTTGGGGGGGACCCTCTTTGTGCCCCCCAGCAGTTTGACCCACAAAGTGACTCTGGGGCAGCTCTGGCCGGTGCAGGATCCGTGCCCCGGTGCCACATCCCCGGCAGTGCCCTGTGTCCCCCCCGTCACCCACCCACGGGTGGTGAGAGTGTCCCCCCGGGTGCTGGGGTCACATCCTGGTGGGTGCCGGGGTGCTGAGCGCGGGCAGAGGCTCCAGAGACCCCCTTTTGCAGCGTCCCCGGGGTGACACAGGAATTGGGTCACCGCTGTCACCGGGGCACGTGGCTGCAGTGGGGAGGTTTTGTGCGGGGGGGGGCTGGAGGTGCTCCCGGGGGGGGGGGGTTGGATTCGGCTCTGAGGACGCTGAGGGGCAGCTCAGCCCCCCAAGAGCGGCACCGACGGTGTTTCAGCTGCTCGTCCCCCCCCTCCCTGGAGCCCCCCCAGACGTGTTTGCTGCCATTCCCATAAACAAAGGGAAATCACCCAATTCGGCCCCGCTGACCCCGCACACGCATGTCCACGCGTGTCCACGCGTGTGCTCACGTGTGGCCGTGCTGCTCCCCACGGCAGAGCTGCCCCCCTGGGGGGGCAGGGACCCCCCTGTGCTCCCCCCAAACCAGGCTCCTGGTGATTTTATATCCCTCCAAGCCCCTGCCAGGAGCCCCAGGTCACGGGGCAGGATGGTGATGCCGGGCTGGGTGTCACCATCCCCTCAGCCCCGCTCACACGCCACGTGATGGTTTGGCTCCCAGTTAAACCAGTAGCTCTGCTCCCAGCAGCTCTTCCACACCGGTGCCGGAGGCTCAGCCCGGCCACGAGGCCCGTGCCGGTGCTGGAGCTCTGGATGCAGCTCCCTGCTGCAGTGCCGGATGCGGTTTGTATCCTTAGACAAGCTGGAATATTTTTAATTAAACCTGCCAGTTTGGATACGATTTAATTTTTCAGTGGGCTGAGCCGCGCCGGGCCCTCGGAGCATCTCCCGCTCCGGAGCCAGATCCCAGATCCTCTCAGGGCAGGTTGTGCCACCGGGGCCTGGACACAGCGTTATCCAGGGTGGCTTTTCCATGCTGGCACCTCCTGCTGTGCCAGGCGAGCGGGGGGGTGGCGAGTCCCGGGCGGGATGGTTTCCCGGCGGTGCCGGTGTGGTGGCATCCGATGCGTTTCGGCAACATAAACAATAGTAAAGAAAACCAGGAGCAGTCCCAGCTCCTTGTGGGAGCTGTGCCCGTGGAGCCTGTTTGCACCCGGCATCGCTGGATCACCACCAGGATCTCGGGTGCTGCATCCCAGGAAGATCCATGGTCTCTCCTTCCCATCCCCAGGATGGTGCTGGAGGGACCCAAAAGGATGGTCTTGTATCCTGGCAGTGCCCAGTCCCATGGAAAAGGGGACACGATGGCTTTGGGGTGTCCCCAGCTCATCCCCAGGGACCTCCAGGCTTCAGTGGCATCCCCTAAAAAGGGTGGTGGGGGTTTGGACTCCCCGAGTGAAGCAGGAGGGAGAGGAAGAGCAGTGGGCTGGCACCGAGGGGATCCCGGCGGGGCTGCCGTGTGCTAACGGGATTTTACTCCCTATTTAATTACAATTTTGTCAAATTAAAAAAAAAAAGGAGGAAGAAGGGGGGCAGATAAAGAGATCCCTCTTGTCTCTTTGTGCCGGTTCCCGGCAGCTGGTTAATTGAACAGCGGCTGGCGAAGCCTCCTCTCCCGGGAGACCCCAGCGCTGGGCTCTGGCGTCACACCTGGCTCCCAGTTCCTCCCAGTTCGGCCCAGTTCGCCCGCTGGCCGGCGGCGCGGCCGGCGTGGCCGTGGCAGTGTCGTGCCGATGCGCCGTGGCTAATCCTCACTCTTCCCCGTGTAATCCCGCCCGCCGGGATAATCCCATCAATCCCATCAAACCCGGCAGCGCCGCGGCCGAGCTCCAGCGCCGGGTTTGGCGCCGGGTGGGTCGGGGAGGGGGGGACACGCGGGGGCCTCGGGGGGCGGCGGCTGCGGGAACATCCCCGGCGGGATGCGGGGGGCTCTCGGGGGGGTCTGGGGTGGGGAAGTTGAGGCGCGGGGCAGGGGACAGGGGCGGGAGGGTGGCAGAAGTCCCGGTGCTGGGAACAGCCCCGGGGGGACGGGGCAGGGCGCGATGGGGCGAGGCGGCGGCAGCGCCCGAGGGTCACCCGGAGAGAGCGGGGCCGGCCCCGCGTCCCCCCGGAACAGCGCGGGCCTTTCACCCGCCATCTCCCGCCGGGAATGCTGAGGGAAAGCGCCGGGAAATCGGGAAGTGCTGGGGTTATGGCTGGGGAGGGGGGAGCTGTGTCAGCCCGGGGGGAGCTGTGTCAGCCCGGAGGGAGCTGTGTCAGCCCGGGGTGCACAGCCCGGTGTTCCAGGACACCCCTCACACGTGTGACACATCATGCACACACACGCACGTGTGATACCCCATGGACACACCTGGACATGTGTGATATCCCATGGACACACCTGGACATTTATTATGGCCCATGGACACACCTAGACATGTGTGATACCCCATGGACACACCTGCACACCCATGATATCCCATGAGCACGCACACACACACACGTGTGATACCCCACAAACACACCTGCACACGTATGATGGCCATGGACACACCAGCACATGTGTGATTGCCATGCACACACCCGGACATGTGTGATACCCCATTGACACACCTGGACATGTGTGATACCCCATGGACACACCTGCACACATATGATACCCCATGAACACACCTGGACATGTGTGATACCCCATGAACACACTTGCACACATGTGATGGCCCATGGACACACCTGCACACCCATGATATCCCACAAACACACACACACGTGTGATACCCCATGAACACACCTGCACACATGTGATGGCCCATGAACACACCTGCACATGTGGGATACCCCATGGACACACCTGCACACATGTTATACCCCATGCACACACCTGCACATGTGTGATGGCCCATGGACACACCTGCACATGTGTGATGGCCCATGGACATACCTGCACACGCATGTGATACCCAGTTCACAGGTACCTGCACACACATGTGATGCCCCGTGCACAGACACCCACCCACAGGTGACACTCGACACACACACACGTGTGACACACGGTGCACACCCTGGCACTGCACACGTGTGCCATGTGCTGCACACACACTGGCACACACGTGACAGTTGGGCCGTGTGCCAGCGCTGCACACACGTGTGCCAAGCGGTGCACACACCAACACACACACGCCAACACACGCACACCCACACACGTGGTGCACACACCTGCATGCAGGTGCCACCCAGTGCCCACGCGCTGGTCCCACATTGCTGCACACGTGTGTCAGCTGGTGCTTGTGCCAACACTGAACACACACGGGACAGCTGGTGCACACATGTGTGACACCTGCACACACACACACAGGACACATGGTACACACACTGACATGCATGTGACACCTACACGGACATATGTGACAGTGCACACATGTGTGACACCTCTGTATGCACTGACATCTGTACACACATGTGACACCTGCACACACACACACACACAGAGGACACATGGTGCACACATGTGTGACACCTGCACACACACCCATGGCACACATGCATGTGACACCTGCACACACGTGATGCCTGCACACACATGTGTGACACCTGCACACACACATGTGACATCTGCACAAACATGTGTGACCTGCACGTACACACATGTGACACCTGCACACACACGTGACACCTGTGTACACACGTGACACCTGCACACACACACACACGGCACATGGCACACACACATGTGACACCTGCACACACACACACATGTGACACCTGAACAGATACACGTGCCACATGGTGCGCACGCGTGTGACACCTGCACGCACATGCATGACCTGCACACACACATGTAACACCTGCACACACTCATGTAACACCTGCATACACACATGACACCTTCACACGTGTGTGACCTGCACACACACACAAGTGTGACACCTGCACAACACACACACACATGACACCTGCACACACATATCTAACACCTGCACACATGTGTGTGACGTGCACATACACACATGTGACACCTGCACACACATATGTGACACCTGCACACACACACAGAGGACACATGGTGCACACACATGACACCTGCCCACACACAGCATATGGCAGACACACACGTGACACCTACACACACATGTGTGACACCTGTACACACACACACGTAGAGGACACATGGTGCACAAACGACACCTGCACACACACACATGACACCTGCACACACACATGTGACACCTGCACACACACACACGTAGAGGACACATGGTGCACATACGTTACACCTGCACACACACATGTGACACCTGCAGAGACGCACATATGACACCTGCACACACACACGTGACACCTGCACACACGTGTGTGACACCTGCACGCACACACACACATAGAGGACACATGGTGCACATACGTTACACCTGCACACACACACATGACACGTGGCACACACACCCCCACACACATGTGACACCCCATGCACACCCCCCCACGCACAGGTGTGCCCACCTGGCACACGTGGAAGGGCCACCACGGGGATGGGGACGGGCACGGGGTCACCGCCCTGCCCTGAGGGCTTGGGCTGAGAGCCCGCGGTGGTGGCGGCGGTGGTGGCCGTGGGGTGACAGTGGCAGTGGGGTGACAGTGGCAGTGGCGGTGTCGCGGTGAGGTGACAGTGGTGCTGGCAGAGGTGGTGGCAGCAGGAGTGGCAGTGAGGTGGCAGTGAGGTGGCGGCGGTGGTGGCAGTGAGGTGGCAGTGAGGTGGCAGTGAGGTGGCAGTGAGGTGGCAGTGAGGTGGCGGCGGTGTGGCGGAGGTGGCCGGGCCGTGCCGGGATCTGCTCCGGGGGCGGTCGGACCGCTCGGACCTTCCGGCGGCCGCGCGGAGGCGGCGCTGGGCGAGCACCGGGAACAACCGGGAACAATGGCCCGGGAACAATGGCCCTTTGTTCCGCGCCGCCGCCGGCCCCGGCCCTGCCGGCATCCCACCCGGCATCCCATCCCACCCGGCATCCCATCCCACATCCCACCCGGCATCCCATCCCACCCGGCATCCCATCCCACATCCCACCCGGCATCCCATCCCACCCGGCATCCCATCCCACATCCCACCCTGCATCCCATCCCACATTCCACTCAGCATCCCACTCTGCATCCCGCATCCCACCCTGCATCCCACTCTGCATCCCTCCCTGCATCCCACATCCCACCCTGCATCCCATTCCACCCTATATCCCATCCTGCATCCTGCATCCCACCCTGCATCCCGCATCCCACCCTGTATCTCATCCTGCATCCCACGCTGCCTCCCACCCTGCATCCCATCCTGCACCCCATATCCCATATCCCATCCTGCATCCCTGCCTTCTTCCCATATCCCACCGTGCATCATATCCCACATCCTGGCCTGCATCCTGCATCCCATCCCATATCCCAGCCAGAATCCCACACCACAACCCACCCAGTGTGCCACTCTGCATCCCATTCTGTGACCCTCATCCCGTTCTACATCCCATCCCACATCCCGCCCTGCATCCCATATCCCATCCTGCATCCCATATCCCAGCCTGTATCCTTCATCCCACCCTGCATCCCGTATCCCAGCCTGTATCCTTCATCCCACTTTGCATCCCATATCCCAGCCTGTATCCTTCATCCCACCCTGCATCCCATATCCCAGCCTGTATCCTGCACCCTACCCTGCATCCCACCTGTATCCCATATCCCATCCTCCATCCTGCATCCCAGCCCACATCCCACTCCTCCATCCCACATCACATCCCACACCCCACACTCCATCTGCATCCCAGCTCACATCCTTCATCCCTCTCCTCATCCCACATCCCACACTCCACCCCGTCCCTCCCCCGCATTCCCAGCGCCCATCCCGGCTCCGTGGATCCCGCGGCTCCGCAGGGGCTCCGTGCCAGGCCCTGGTGGCCCTCGGAGGTGACAGGGGGGTGGTGTCACCCCCCTCAGCCCCCACCTGTCCCCAGCCATCCCAGGGGACACCAGGAAGCGGGATGGAGCCGGATGGCACCGGGGAGGAGGATGAGGAGGAGGAAGAGGAGGAGATCACGGGGCAAAGTCTGAGCTCGTGCTGCCATCCACACCTTGTCACAGGAAGCCACTTGTCCCCTTGTCACCCTCTGGGGACACTGGCAGTGGCAGGAGCAGCTTTGCTGGGGGTGGCCCTGTCTCCTGTCCCCACCGGTGTCCCTGTCCCCTGGTGTTCCCGGGAAGTGGGTGGCTCCATGCGGGAAAGTGCCACGTCCAGGGTGTGCCCGTCACCTCGGGGACACGCTGGGGATGGTGACACTGAGGTGACCCTGCGGTGACACTGCAGTGCCACCCCCAGCCCTCTCTGCCCCACTGGACCCGGTGGCTAATTAATCCTATTTAACCCCAAATCAGTGCTTGGAAATGTCGGGATCCCAATGGGAAGTGCCGCATCCAGGCTTGGAATGAGGAACAGCCCCATTTTCCCACCCGGAGCGTCACAGCCAACACGGGGAGGGGGGACCTGAATGTCAACAAACCCCCCAAAACCACCAACCAAACTTTCCTAAGCCTTAAAAAAAATGCTCTGGCTGCAGGACTGGCCCTCATTCCCGGCCTGCCGGAGCCTCCTCCGGCTCCTCCGGCTCTGGGATCCGTGGGTTGTTATTGTAGGGTTGCTTTCTGAGGATTGGGGTTGGTTTTGGGGTGGGTTTGGGGCGTTTGTGGGCGGTGTGGGTGTGTAGGGCATCCTCCCATCCCGGTAGACCTGAGATGTAATTGTAGGGTTTCCTCCTGGAGCTGGGTGTAAACACACCGGGCTGTTATTGTAGGGTCTCTCACGGGATTGAACCAGGAGCTGCCTGTCCTTCTGCCTGCTCAGGGACAGGGCACCCTGGGGACAGGGATCCCCGGGGAATGGGACACCCTGGGGAAGGGGCTTCTTGAGGGTGAGACACCCTGGGGACATGGGATCCATGGGAATGGGGACAGGCATCCGTGGGGATGGGATCCCGGACCCCACAGGGATTGGACACCCTGGGGAAGGGGCTCCTTGAGGGTGGGACCCCCTGGGGATGTGGGATCTGTGAGGACAGAGCTCCAGGGGATGGGACCACCCTGGGGACAGGGGGTCCCTGGGGATGGGGACCTGTGGGGAGAAGGATCCTTGGAAATGGGGATTCCTGGGGAAGAGTGTTCTCCGGGGTGGGGAACTTGGGGAACTTGGGCTCTGTGGGGATGGGGGCACCCTGGGAACAGGGGGGACCATCAGGATGAGGCTCCCAGAACAGGGATCTCTGGGGACATGGGCTCCGTGGGGACAGGGATCCTCAGGGAAGGGACTCCTTTGGGGTGGGACACCCTGGGCACGTGAGCTCCATCAGGATGAGGGCACTGCAGTGACAGGAATCCCTGGGGATGAGGATCCCTGGGAACGGGGCACCCCGGGATGTGATCCCAGGACTGGCAGGGCTGGGGGGGGGTTCCTGGGGCAGTGCCCAGGTTTGGGGCGGGAACAGGGAACTCTTCCCACGCCCGAGGGAAACTGAGGCACGTTTCACCAGAGCTGGTGACTCGGAGCAGCAGGACCTGTGGGACCTGTCCAGGGCCACGTGGGTGCCAAAACGGGGTGAGAGGGTGAGCTGGAGGGCACCCCACGAGGGCACAAAGCCCCTGGGGCGGCCCAGGAGAGCGGGCAGGACAAGGGGGGTGAGTGCCTTTGGGGACAAGGGGACACCTGTGGCTTTGGGGGACGAGGGGCAGGGAGGACGTGGCCCTTTGGGGACAAGGGAGGGTGACAGTCTTTGAAGGGGCAGGAGAGAAGTGAGGGGATGTGTCTGTAGGGACAAGTGGCTTGGGGGGGCAAGCAGGACAGGGGGGTCCTGTCCTGGAGAACTGGGGGGACAAGGGGACACAGTGAATTGGGGAAGACAGGGGACAAGGGCTGTGAATTTGGGGGGACAGGGGACAAGGCTGTGAATTTTGGGGGACAGGGCAGCCACGTGTTTGAGGACAAGGGACAAGGGCTATGAATTTGGGGGGGACAGGGCTGTGAGTTTAGGGGGACAGGGCTGTGAACTGGGGGGGACAGGAAAGCCACGTATTTGGGGACAGGGTACAAGGGCTGTGAATTTTGGGGGACAGGGCAGGCACGTGTTTGGGGACAGGGGACAAGGGCTGTGAATTTTTGCGGGGACAGGTCAGCCACATGTTTGAGGACAGAGGGTGAGGACTGTGAACTGGGGGGACACAGCACCCCGCCTGCCACCCCCGCCATCCTCCCCCCCGTCCCCCAGGGATTTATTTTGGCGTGACGCGTGACGCCTCCTCGCTAGGAAACCGTCCTTAATATGCAGATGAGCGTGTATTTAATATGCAAATCACCATGCGGCTCTGGCCGGCCACCAGCACCGCCGGCGTGGTGGAAGGGACGCGCCGGGGGCACCCACGGGTGTCACCCGGGGGGGGACACCCAGCAGCCGGGGGCACCCCTGGGCGCAAAGCCACCCAAAAAAGTGACCGCGGGGTCCCCGCCATCCCCGGGACCCGCGTCGGGGGGTCGGACCCCCTTTGGGATGTCCCGGGGGGGGGGCTCGGACGTCGCGGTGCCCACCCGGGGGGCGGTGGGCGATGGGGAGGGGACAGGGGCTATAAACGGCAGCTGTAAGCGGAGCCGGTAACCGGAGCGGGAGGCCCGGGGGGACATTTGAGCCGCCGGCGGGGCCGTGGAAGCGCCAAGGTAAACGGTGGGTGCTGTGTGTGTGTCCCCCCCCCACGCCGCCGCGCTGGTGGCCCTGTCACCCGCATGGGGACCCCACCGATGCACCGTGTCCCCCCCCCTTTCCCCATCCTCTTGGCACCTCCGCAGCTCTGGGGGTGCCGCCTGTGCCCCCCCCCACGCCCCCCCGGGAGGTGCTGCTTGGACAGTGTGTGTGGGGGGGGCACGTGGCAGGGGACGGGGACAGGGACAGGGACAAGGCCAGCGCGGTGCCAGGTGGCCGGGGTGACATTTGCTCCGTCCGCGCCGCGGGACAGCTGCTTCCTGGCTCTGCCATCTGAACCGGCCCCCGAACGGAAACCCGGGGGGGCACCGAACCCCCCCCAGCCCCGGCGGCGGCAGCTGGGCCTTGGGGGGGTCCCCACTGTAGTTTTTTTGGGGGGGGAGTCCCCACGGCAGTTTTTGGTGGGGTCCCCACTGCAGTTTTAGGGTGGTGACCCCCAAACCCCCCCCCCCGTGGCAATGGGGAGTGACCCCACCGAGCAAGGGGTGCCCTGGGGAGCGGGTGCCACATTTTGGGGGGGCCGAAGGGAGTGTGTGTGGGGGGGGTGATGAGCTCATTAGCATATCTAATTGCCGATGGTTCATTGGCACCGGGGGCTTTCTGGAGGAAATTACTCCCCCCAAAGTTCCGGCGTCGGACAAATAGAACGGGAAGGGATTTGGATACTGAGGGTGCTCCCTAAAAAAGTTGTATTTTAAGGGATTTTAGGGCTTAAAAATTCCACAACCTCCCCTCTTCCTTGTGTCCGCCCCATTCCACAGCGTGTCCCCCTTCCCAGTGTCCCCAGCCCAGTGTCCCCCTCATTCCCCGGTGTGTGTCACCCTTCCCAGTATCCCCCTTCCCAGTGTCCCCTCCATTCCCCAGCACGTCCCTCTTCCCAGTATCCCCCTTTCCAGTGTCCTTCTCACTCCCCAGCGTGTCCCCCTTCCCAGTGTCCCTCTTTCTAGTGTCCCCCCCATTCCCCAGCTTCTCCCCTTTCCCAGTATCCCCCTTCCCAGTGTCCCCCCCATTTTCCAGTGTGTTCCCCCCTTTCCTGGTGTCCCCCCCTTCCCTCCCCTTTCCCTTTGGATTTATGAGGATGGGGGAGCCCCGGGGGGATGAGGGGACACCGCTATCCCTCTGTCCCCACCGTGGGTCGGGGGGGGGGGTCTCACCGGGTGGGTTCGTGCCCGCCGTTTCCGTGGGGACGCCGCGGTGCCGCTCGGGGGGTCCCGCGGGTGCCCCCCCCGGGTCCCCGGCTGCGGTGACAGCTGCCGGGGGGTGGCGGGGGGGGGGGGTGGCGATGGCTCCGGTTACGGTGACATCAGCCCTACCTTCCCACCTGGCGCGGGTGGGGGGCGCAGACCCCCCTCCCCTGGGGGTCGCGGGGGGGGGTGGGGGGGTGACGTGACAGCTGAACCGGAGCCCCCAGCGCCGTCGGGGCGTCCCGGAGCCGGGGGGGGACCCACCCCTGGAGGGGGGGAGACCCACCCCCAGCTATGGGAGCCGGGCACGCGGGACCCCCCCTGCGAGCCGAGGGGACAGCGGTGGCCGTGCCGTAGGGGCAGCGGAGGCGGCCGGAGGAGCTCAGGTGGGCACAGAGGGGGTGAGGGGAGGGCAGGGGGAGAGAGGGCACAGGGGAGGGAAAGGGAGCAGCGTGACCCCCCCCCCATCAGACAGACCCCCCTCTGTGGGGTCAGAAAGTTGCAGCATGAGGGGGGGGGAACTGGGGGGCTGCTCCCCCTTCCTGCCCCGTCACCCCCGTGTTGGGGGTCGTGGGGATGCTGGGGGAGGGTGGGACAGGTCAAACAGCCCCCCCGAGCCCCCCCCGCTAAGGTTTGTGTGGCCGAGCGTGCTGTGGGATGGGGGGACAGGCACGGAGAGGGACAAGGACAGGGGACACTCCCAAGGCTGTTCAGCTGCTCGCTGCCGGAGATATCCAGGCTGGAGACCCCCCCTCCATCCCCACACATCCCCCTGTCCCCTCCCGCCGCCTCAGCGTCCCCAGAGCCGCTCTGGGGACGCGCACGGTGTGACCGTCCCCTCTCCTCCGCCACCGCCGTGAATGGCTCCTTGTTTGTCACCCCCCTCCCCGTTTGTCACCCCCCCCTCCCTGCTGGCCGCCCCCCTCCCCGCCGTGTCCCGCTCCTCCCTGCGCCCCCCTCTTCCCGCTGCCTTTTCTTTTCCCGCACAATCGCGGGCATTTATGGCGCCGGAGGCTCCGCTTACCCTGTGCCCGCTCGCTGTCACCGCGCGGGCCGGGGGACGGTGACACCGGACCCCCCGCTCGGGGTTACGGGCAGCGGCGCGACCCCCGCCCTGCCCCCTCCCCAAATCCCACCCGAATTCCCGGGGGGCTGACGGGCACTGCCCTTCCCTCAGGTGGCTTTTTTGGGGTCCCCCCCCTTCCCTCCCCCCCTCCGGCGCTTGGGGACGTTAAATTTGGTGGCTTTCGGGGGTGACAAACGGCTCGTTTCCTGCTTCTTGGGGACACCGTGGGGACAAAGTTGGATGTCCCCTGTGGCTGTGACATCCTGGGAGCAGGGCTGGGTGTCCCAGGGGCTGTGACACCCCGGAGATGGGGTCAGTTGTCCCCACGGGCTGGGACACCGTGGGGACAGGGTTGATGTCCCTGAGATTGTGGGGACAGGGTTGGTGTCCCTGAGATTGTGGGGACAGGGTTGGGGGTTCCTGTGGCTGTGACACTCTGGGGATGGGATCAGTTGTCCCCAGGGGCTGTGACACCCTGGGGATGGGATCAGTTGTCCCCAAGGGCTGTGACACCCTGGGGATGGGACCAATTGTCCTCAGGGACTGTGACAATGTGGAGTTGGGATCAGTTGTCCCCAGGGGCTGTGACACCCTGGGGATGGGATCAGTTGTCCCTGAGGGCTGTGACAAGGTGGGAATGGGATCAGTTGTCCCCAAGGGCTGTGACAATGTGGGGATGGGATTGGCTGTCCCTGAGGGCTGTGACAATGTGGGGCTGGGATCAGTTGTCCCCAAGGGCTGTGACAAGGTGGGGATGGGATCAGTTGTCCCTGAGGGCTGTGACAAGGTGGGAATGGGACCAATTGTCCCCGGGGGCTGTGACAATGTGGGGCTGGGATCAGTTGTCCCCAAGGGCTGTGACAAGGTGGAGTTGGGATCAGTTGTCCCCAAGGGATGTGACACCCTGGGGATGGGATCGGTTGTCCCCAAGGGCTGTGACATTGGGGCCAGGTCCCCCTGGCGGTACATCCTCCCCAGGGGCTGTGACACAGCAGGGGTGGCATCCGATGTCCCCAGGGGCTGTGACAAGGTGGGAATGGGACCAATTGTCCCCGGGGGCTGTGACAATGTGGGGATGGGATTGGCTGTCCCTGAGGGCTGTGACAATGTGGGGCTGGGATCAGTTGTCCCCAGGGGCTGTGACAAGGTGGAGTTGGGATCAGTTGTCCCCAGGGGCTGTGACAATGTGGGGCTGGGATCAGTTGTCCCCAGGGGCTGTGACAAGGTGGAGTTGGGATCAGTTGTCCCCAAGGGCTGTGACATTGGGGCCAGGTCCCCCTGGCGGCACATCCTCCCCAGGGGCTGTGACACAGCAGGGGTGGCATCCGATGTCCCCAGGGGCTGTGGCACCTCAGAGGGCACCTGGAGGGGGGCAGTGCCAGGTCTTACCTGGAGCTGGTGACACCACAGAGGGGCTGAGGATGAGTGTCCCGCCTCCCAGGCTCCGTGTCCCCCAGCCCCACCCAATGTCACCGTCCCGGTCCCCGCGGGGGATGTGGCACCAGGAGGGCGCCACTTCGATCCTTCCCGTGCCCGTGGAATTAATGATCAATTAATTCCCTGCCCGGCTGCTAATTACCCAGCCCGGCCGCAGCCCCCGGGGCCGGTGACAGGGTGGGGCCGGTGGCCCAGCAGGGAGGGGGATGGTGGCACTGGGGCTGGCTGGGAGGGGGATGGTGGCACTGGGGCTGGCCGGGAGGGGGTTGTTGTGGCACGTGGCGCTCTGATGTGTCCCGGAGGATTTTCCAGGCCATCCTGGTGGTATTTTGGGTGGGGAAAAGCCTCTCTGGCTTCCCTCTTGTCCCCACATCCCTGTGTCCCCCTGTCCCTGTTGTCCCCATGTCCCTGTGTCCCCCTGTCTTGTGTCCCCACATCCCCGTGTCCCCATGTCCCCATGTCTCCATATCCTCATGTCCTCATGTCCCTGTGTCCTCATCCTCGTGTCCTCATGTCTCCATGTCCCCATGTCCCCATGTCCTCATGTATTCGTGTTCCCATGTCCCTGTGTCCCCATGTCCTCATGCTTCCATGTCCCTGTGTCCCTATATCCCCATGTCCCCCGTCCCTGTGTCCCCCTGTCCCTGTGTCCTCATCCCCATGTCCCCATGTCCCTTTGTCCCCAAATCTCTATGTCCCCATGTCCCCATATCCCCATGTCCTCATGTCCCCCTGTCCTTGTGTCCTCATCCCCATGCCCCTGTCCCATGTCTCCATATCAGTCTGTCCTCATGTCCCTGTGCCCCACATCCTCATGTCTCCCTGTCCCTCTGTCCTCATCCTCATGTCCCCATGTCCCTTTGTCCCCAAGTCTTTATGTCCCTGCATCCCCATATCCCCGTGTCCCCGTGTCCCCATGTCTCCAAGTCCCCCTGTCCCCACATCTCTATGTCCCCATGGCTCCATATCTGCCTGTCCTCATGTCCCTGTGTCCTCATCTCCCTGTCCCTGTGTCCCCCTGTCCCTGGGATCCCATATCCCCATGTCCCTGCATCCCCACACCCCCACATCCCCACGTCCCCACGTCCCTGCCATCACACCAGCACTGCCGGTGAGAAGCCACCAGTAAGGCCCCAGTCCAGTCCCAGTGTCCCCAGTGCCCCCAGTGTCTCCGTGTCCCCAGTCCTGTCCCAGTGTCCCCAGTGTCCCCAGTTCTGTCCCCGTGCCCCCAGTGCCCCCAGTGCCCCCAGTATCCCCAGTGCCCCCAGTGACCCAGTGTCCCCGTGTCCCCAGTCCTGTCCCAGTGTCCCCAGTCCTGTCCCAGTGTCCCCAGTCCGGTCCCAGTGTCCCCAGTGTCCCCAGTGCAGAGCCGGGCGGGCACCGGGAGGGCTCGGGGGAGGGGGGGGGGGGGGCTGGAAGCCACTTTTCCTGCTTTTCCCGGCGCGTTTGGAATTTCCCCTGGGAAGGGACACGTGCCCCGCGGTCCCCCCTCACCCCCCAGCCCCGGGGGCGGGTTTGGGGTCTCTGGGGTGGGGGAGGACCCTCGGGATCCGGGTGGGAGCCGCCCCTCCCAGCCCTGCCCGTGCCCGCAGGTCCCACCCGGGGCGGGGGCCACCATGGGGCCACCAGCCCGTGTCCCCCTGCTCCTGGTCCTGCTCCTGCTGCTGCTGGTGGTGGCCGAGAGGACGGCGTGGGCCACCTTCCCCGAGGAGCCCGGGCCCATCTCCGTGGCCCCCCCGGACTGTGAGTGCCCGCCCAGGGCGAGGGGGGCACGGCTGGCACGGGGAGGGGAAGGGGTTTGGGGTGGTCTGGGGCGAAGGGAGGAGGGGGAACCCACCGAGGGGTTTTGGGATGCTTTGGGGTGAAGGCAGGAGGGTGGACACCCGTGGGAGGGGGTTTTAGGGTGTTTTGGGGTGAAGGGGTAATCCATGGGAGGCGGTTTTGGGATGAAGGCAGAAGGGGGACACCCATGGGAGGGGGCTTTAGGGTGGTTTGGGGTGAAGGGGTAATCCACATGAGAGGGTTTTGGGGTGACAGCAGGAGGGGGCAGCCATGGGAGGGAATTTTAGGGTGCTCCAGGGTGTTTTGGGGTGAAGGCGGGAGGGGGACATCCATGGGAGGGGGTTTTAGGGTGGTTTGGGGTGAAGGGGTAATCCATGGGAGGGGGTTTTGGGGTGAAGGCAGGAGGGGGACACCCATGGGAGGAGGGTTTGTGGTGCTTTGGGGTGTTTTGGGGTGAAAGTAGGAGAGGCACACGCATAGGAGGGGGTTTTGGGGTGCTTTGGGGTACTTTGGGGTGAAGGCAGGAGGGGGGGGAACCCATGGAAGGAGTTTGGGGATACTTTGGGGTGAAGCAGGACAGGGAACCGATGGAGGGCATTTTTGGGGTGAAGGAAGGAGAGGGGTGCCCAGGGACAGGGGTTTTGGGGTGAGGGTGGGAGGGAGGTGCCCCCACGGGTCTCCTGGGCTGTGTGGGGGTGCCCTGGCCCCGTGTGACCCCCCTGTGCCCCCCCAGATGTCAAACACTACCCCGTGTTCGTGGGGCACGGCAGCAGCCGCCCGGGGGGGCCCGAGGGGGGGATCCCCCAGCGCCTCAACATCCAGCGCATCCTCAAGGTCAACAGGACCCTCTTCATCGGGGACAGGTGAGAACCAGCCCCCCAAAACCTCCCCTGCGTGGCGGGGGGCACCCCAAACTCTCTTGGCTGGGGAGGACCCCATTACCTGTTCCAGGGCACCCCAAAACCTACCATGGGAGTTCCAGAGGGGCTGCCCTTACCCTGGGGGTGCTCAGATCCCACCCCAGCACCCCAAAACCTCCCCTGCACGGGGATGGGCACCCCAAACCCTCTTTGCTGTGTCACCTGACCCGGGGCACCCCAAAATCAACCTTGGGGTGTTTGGGGGGCTCCAGAGGGGCTGCCTTTACCCTGAGGGTGCTCAGAGCCCACCCCAGTACCCCAAAACCTCCCCTGCATGGGCATGGGCACCCCACACCCTCTCTACTGAAGAACACCCCACTACCTGCCCCGGGGCACCCCAAAATCTGTCATGGGGTGTTTGGGGGGTTCCAGAGGGGCTGCCCTTACTCTCATGATGCTCATTGACCACCCCAGTACCCCAAAACCCACCAGGGGTTTGTGGGGCTCCAGAGGGGCTGCCCTTACCCCGGGGGTGCTCAGAGCCCACCCCAGTACCCCAAAACCTTCCCGGGGGGGATCCTACACCCCCTCCCTGGGGGGGGCACATCCCAACGGGGGGGTGGTGACACCGGTGTCCCCCTCCCCAGGGACAACGTGTACCGGGTGAGCCTGGAGCCCAGCGGGGCGGGGGAGCTGCGCTACCACCGGGTGAGTGCCGGGGGGGGGTCTCGGGGGGTTCGGGGGGGTCTTGGGGGGTGCCAAGGGGGTGCCTGGGGGTGTGCCGCCGGCTCCTCCACGCTGGTTTTCCCCCCCCCCAGAAGCTGACGTGGCGCTCGAACCAGCACGACATCAGCATCTGCCGGATGAAGGGGAAGCACGAGGTACGGGGGGGGGGGGGGCTGCGACCCTCCTGGGGGGGTCTGAGCCCCCTCTGTGTGTCCCCCCTGTCACACGGGCGAGGCCGCCCCGTCCCCTCCCCGCTGTCCCCTCCCCGCTCCCCCGCCAGCCAGTCAGCCTCTGATTTATCGGCCGCTTAATTAGGTCGGTAATTAATTCTTCAAGCCCCTTCTCGGCAGCCAGAAATGATGAGAACATCCCCCCCTTTCCTCCCCCCTTCCCTCCCCTTCCCTTCCCAAACCGTCCCCTCGCGGCCGGGGGGGTCTGAGCGGGGTTGGGGGGTTCGGGGGGGGTCCGAGGGGTGACGGTGCCCCCTCCCCCGGCGCAGGCAGAGTGTCGGAACTTCGTGAAGGTGCTGCTGGTGAGGAACGAGAGCCTCCTGTTCGTGTGCGGCACCAACGCCTTCAACCCCGTCTGCGCCAACTACAGCGTGAGCCCCCCCGGGAACGGGCACCCACTGGGATGGGCATCCCCTGGAAACGGGCATTCCCTGGGAATGAGCATCCCCCGGGAACGGGCACCCACCGGGAACGGGCACCCACCGGGATGGGCATCCCCTGGGAACGAGCATCCCCCAGGAACGGGCACCCACCAGGATGGGCACCCACCGGGATGGGCATCCCCTGGGACGGGCATCCCCTGGGAATGGGCACCCCCTGGGAATGGGCACCCCCTGGAATGGGCATCCCCTTGGAATGGGCATCCCCCGGGATGGGCACCCACCGGGATGGGCATCCCCTGGGACGGGCATCCCCTGGGAATGGGCATCCCCCGGGAATGGGCACCCACTGGGATGGGCACCCCTCGGGAATGGGCATTCCTCAGGAACGGGCACCCCCCGGGACAGGCACCCCTCGGGATGGGCACCCCTCGGGAATGGGTGTTCCTCGGGAATGGGCACCCCCCGGGATGGGCACCCCCAGGATGGGCATCCCCTGGGAATGGGCACCCCTTGGGATGGGCACCCTTCGGGAATGGGCATTCCTCAGGAACAGGCACTCCCCGGGATGGGCATCCCCCGGGATGGGCACCCCTTGGGAATGGGCATCCCCCGGGAACGGGAACCCCCCTGGAACAGGCATCCCCTAGGACGGGCACCCCTCAGGATGGGCACCCCCCGGGAACGGGCACCCCCTGCCAGGGGGCCTGGGAGGGGCAAGGAGAGGGGGCAGCCACGGGAAGAGCTGCGACACCAACACCTTCAACCCCATCTGTGCCACCTCCCTGCTGGGACGGGGCCCCCGGGGGTCACCCCCGTGCCCGGGTGTGTCCTCACGTCTGTCCCGTGTCCCCCCCCGGCAGATGGACACGCTGGAGCCCGTCGGGGACAACATCAGCGGCATGGCCCGGTGTCCCTACGACCCCAAACACGCCAACGTGGCCCTGTTCACAGGTCGGTGGTGGCCCCGGGGGTGTCACCGCGGGCTCGGTGTGACCCCCCCGGCCCCGCTGACCCCCCTCCCGCGCAGGGGGGATGCTCTTCACGGCCACCGTGACGGATTTCCTGGCCATCGACGCCGTCATCTACCGCAGCCTCGGGGACAGCCCCACCCTGCGCACCGTCAAACACGACTCCAAGTGGTTCAAAGGTGGGTGTCCCCCACCCCGGGGGGGACACGGGCCCCCTGTCCCCCCGCCCTGACCCCGCTCGAGAAGGTCAATAAGCCATCTCGAGCCCAGGGGAGGCAGAAAACCGGAATCCTTTATTGGGGTCACAACTTTTTAAAGGGTGCTTAAAGGGTACTTAAAGGGTATTTAAAGGGTATTTAAAGGGTATTTAAAGGGTTCCCGGTTTACATATTCAAAACTGGAATCCTTTATTGTGTCCACAACTTTTTAAAGGGTACTTAAAGGGTATTTAAAGGGTATTTAAAGGGTTCATGGTTTACATGTTCAACGGGGGGCTTGCATATTCGTTCTATTACAATTGGGGGACTTTCCAGAGACGAGGGAAGGGAAAAACCAGGTTTGACAAATCTTGGGGGTCTCAGGAATTACCTCATGGGAGAAACCCACTCTAACTTGGGGAATTTTACAGGGGGGGACAGGTAAACACAGAAGGAGAGATAAAACACAATGGGTCTTCTGCAAGGGTTGATCCAATCAGGGTGTGGTGATAACATCATGCAAGGAGTCTCTTCCATTGTGCAGGAAGAATCCACAGCCATGAAGTTACTAAAAAGGGGGGTTTTTTTTGCCCCAGCTTCTGTGACTCAAGGTTTTCTGTCCAAACCTAGTGGTTTTTCTTTTCTCATGTCTAACATTTGGGATCCAACGATCCCTCCGTGCCCGCAGAGCCCTACTTCGTGCACGCCGTGGAGTGGAGGAGCCACGTCTACTTCTTCTTCCGGGAGATCGCCATGGAGTTCAACTACCTGGAGAAGGTGGGACACACATCCCACCTGGAATGGGGGGTCTTCAAGATCCCTTCCGACCCGAACCGCGCTGCGATCCCGCCCGTGGTGGTGGCAGGGACGGGGTGATGACGGGTGCCCGCCCCGCAGGTGGTGGTGTCGCGGGTGGCCCGGGTGTGCAAGAACGACATGGGGGGTTCCCAGCGGGTGCTGGAGAAGCAGTGGACCTCCTTCCTCAAGGCCCGGCTCAACTGCTCCGTGCCGGGCGACTCCCACTTCTACTTCAACGTCATCCAGGCCGTGACGGACATCCTGGAGCTGGACGGGCGCCCCGTGGTTCTCGCCGTCTTCTCCACGCCCGCCAACAGGTCGGAGGCTCCGGTGCCCCCGCGGAGACCCCCGGGGGTTCCTGGGAGACTTGGGGGGCGTGGGGGAAGCGGGAGGGGTTGGGATGCTCATCCTGTGTCCCTGCAGCATTCCCGGCTCGGCCGTCTGCGCCTTCGACATGGCCCAGGTGGCCGCGGTGTTCGAGGGGCGGTTCCGCGAGCAGAAGTCGCCCGAGTCCATCTGGACGCCCGTGCCCGAGGACATGGTGCCAAAGCCACGGTGAGGGGACGGGGATGGGGACAGGCAGGAAGGGACGGAGGGGTTGGGGACAGGGACAGCCAGGGCTGGGGCCTGTGGGGAGAAATGGAAGCAACGGGAGTGATGGGATCATGGGAGTGATGGGATTGCTGTGATCAGGGATGGGGATGGGGACAGGGATGGGGATGGGGACAGGGATGAGCACAGGGGTGTGGACAGGGACAGGGATGGGGATGGGGACAAGCAGGGGGGACAGAGGGCTTGGGGCCAGGGCTGGGACCCGCAGGGAGAAAGGGAAGCAACAGGAGTGATGGGATCCCTGTGATCATGGATGGAGATGGGGACAGGGCTGTGGACAGGGACAGGGATGGGGACAGGGCCAGGGATGGGGACAGGGATGGGGACAGGGCCAGGGATGGGGACAGGGACAGGGATGGGGACAGGGCTGTGGACAGGGACAGGGATGGGGACAGGGACAGGGATGGGGACAGGGTTGTGGACAGGGACAGGGATGGGGACAGGGCTGTGGATGGGGAGAGGGATGGGGCAGAAAGTGCCCCATCCTGCCAAGTGATCGGGGGTGATCTGGGCTGGTTCCTTTGTAGGATCTGAGCTGGATCCCAGTTGGGATCTGGGTGGAATCCAGGCTGGACACCTGCAGGGAGGGTGGTGGGGATGGGGACAGGGACACGGATGACGATGGGAATGATGATGGGGACAAGGACAGCCAGGGGTGGTACCTGCAGGGAGAGCAATGGGAGTGGACACAGGGAAGGGGACAGTGGCAGGAATGGTGACAGCCAGGACCAGCACCAGCTGGAAGGGGGACAGGGATGGTGACACCAGGACCCCCTGGAATGGGGACAGGGATAGGGACAGGGATGGTGACAGCCAGGAGCAGTACTCCCTGGAATGGGGACAGGGATGAGGACAGGGATGGTGATAACCATGGCCAGTACCAGGCGGGTTTGGGACAGGCTGGGGACAGGCCAGCATGGGTCTGTGGCCGCTGTCACTGCTTTGTCACCATCCCCGAGCCGTGTCCCCGCCCCTGAGCCGTGCCCCGCCCGCAGGCCGGGGTGCTGCGCGGCCCCGGGGATGCGCTACAACTCCTCCAGCGCCTTCCCCGACGAGATCCTCAACTTCGTCAAGACACACCCGCTGATGGACGAGGCGGTGCCGGCCCTGGGGAACGCGCCCTGGATCCTCCGCACCATGAGCCGGTGGGTGCCCGGGGGGAAACTGGGAATGCTGGGGGCGCTGGGGAAGCCCCGAGGGGGGACTGGGAATGCTGGGGGCACTGGGGAAGCCCCGAGGGGTGACTGGGAATGCTGGGAGCACTGGGGAAGCCCCGAGGGGGGGCTGGGAATGCTGGGAGCGCTGGGGAAGCCCCGAGGCAGGACTGGGAATGCTGGGGGCACTGGGGAAGCCCCAAGGGGGGTCTGGGAATGCTGGGGGCACTGGGGAAGCCCCGAGGGGGGACTGGGAATGCTGAGGGCACTGGGGAAGCCCCGAGGAGGGACTGGGAATTCTGGGGGCACTGGGGAAGCCCCGAGGCGGGACTGGGAATGCTGGGGGCACTGGGGAAGCCCCGAGGGGGGACTGGGAATGCTGGGGGCACTGGGAAGCCCCAAGGAGGGACTGGGAATGCTGGCCCGGAGCCTCCCTCGCTGCCCCGGCCCGCGTGTGCCAGCGCCGGGAGCGCCGGCGGAGCTGATAAATCTCCTGCACTTTGCAGCCGAGATTGTCTCGTCCTAATTAAATCTGCCTTAATTGCTGCTTGATGGGGAATTAATCAAGCGGCGCTCTCGGGCCGCGGCTCCCGCCGGCAGGGCAGGCGGGGGAGAGCGGGAATGGGGACAGGGAATGGGAATGGGAGTGGGAATGGGGACACGGGGTGGGGATGGGGATATGGGGATGGGGATGGGGATGTGGGATGGGGATGGGGATACAGGGATGGGGATGGAGATACAGGGGTAGGAATAGGGATGGGGATACAGGGATGGGAATGGGGATGGGGACCTGGGATGGGAATGGGGATTGGGGGCATGAGATGGGAATAGGGACATGGGGTGGGAATGGGAATGAGAACACTGGATGGGGACAGGAATACAGAGATGGGAACATGGGGTGGGAATGGGGACAAGGGATGGGGAGGGGAATGGGGACATTGGATGGGAACAAGGATACAAGGATGGGAACGAGGATGGGGACATTGGATGGGAACAAGGATACAAGGATGGGAACAAGGATGGGGACATGGGATGGGGATGAGGATACAGGAATGAGAATGGGGTTTGGAATGTGGGATGGGGATGAGGACATGGGATGGGAATGGGGATACAGGGATGGGAATGGGAATACAGGGATGGGGACACAAGGTTGGGAACAGGGATGTGGGGCTGGGGACCAGCTGGGATCCTGCTGAGTGATTGAGGAGGATCTGGGCTGGTTCCTTAGTGGGATCTGAGCTGGATGCCAGCCGGGATCTGGGTGGAATCCGGGCTATATCCAGGCAGGATGTGGGCAGGATCCTGAGTAGGATCTGGGATGGGTCTGGCTGGGTCCTGGCCAGGACCTGGACTCGTTTCCATCTGGGATCCGCACAGCCCCTCACACCCCCTGGGGACTCCCCACTCTGGGACAACCACACCCTGTCCCTCATCGGGGAGGGTCCCAGCCCTCCTCCCTGGGGACACTCCCACTCCCACCCACCCCCAGACCCGCCCTGTCCCCACCCCACAGGTACCAGCTCCGCAGGATCGTGGTGGACACGGCGGCGGGGCCGTGGGGCAACCACACCGTGGTGTTCCTGGGCTCCAGCACCGGCACCGTCCTCAAGTTCCTCATCCTGCCCAACGCCACCAGCGCCACCACGGCCACCGCCCCCGGCAGCCAGAGCGTCTTCCTGGAGGAGTTTGAGACCTACCAGCCCGGGAGGTGGGAGCTGGGAGGGGGGACAGGGAGCTGGGAGGCTGGGGGGGATGGTCGGGGGGGGTGGGTGGAGGGATGGACAAGTGGGTGGAGGGATGGATGGATGGGTGGAGGGAGGGAGGGAGAGATGGAGGGAGGGATGGATGAGTGGATGGGTCGAGGGATGAATGGATGGATGGAGGGGTGGAGGGAGGGATGGACAGACAAGTGGATGGATGGATGGATGGATGGATGGATGGATGGATGGGTGGAGGGATGGAGGGATGGAGGGATGGATGGATGGATGGATGAAGGGATGGATGGATGGATGGATGGAGACAATGGGTCAGATGGATGCAAGAGCAGGGGAAGGAACAGGGTGGGGGAATGGGTGACACAACCTCCTGTGGAGCAGCCTAAGCTGGGCCCAGCTCCATGGTGGGCCCCATGGACCACGCTGAGCTCTACCCTGTCCCCAGGTGTGGCCGGGACACAGAGGACGAGCGGCGGCTCCTGGGGCTGGAGCTGGACAAGGCAGCGGGGTCCCTGCTCCTGGCCTTCCCCCGTGCGTGGCCAGGGTGCCCGTGGCTCGCTGCCAGCAGCACTCGGGCTGCATGAAGTGAGTGTGCCCGGGGCGGGCAGGGCTGGCTGGGGGGTGTGCAGGGGGCAGGGGGGGTTCAGGTCACCTTCACATCTCCCAGGAATTCACCCCGTGCCGGGATCTGGCTGGGATGGGCTCGGCATGGCTGGGAGCACGGCCGGGGACACCGAGGCACAGCACAGTGTGGGATCCCTTGGGGGGGCTGGGGTGTTGTGTCCCCCCCGTCAGGGCTGATCCCAATGTCTCTGCTCCCTGCCAGGAACTGCCTCGGGAGCCGGGATCCCTACTGTGGCTGGACATCGGAGGGCTCCTGTGTCTTCCTGGAGCCCAGTCCCAGGTAATGCAGCCAGGCCTGGGGGACACGGAGGGGGGACAGTGGGGTCCCCAGAGAGCCTCGACTCCCGAAACCCCCAACCACTGAGCCCCCACAGACTCACAGCTCACCGAAGGGACCTGGGAGACTCTCCCAGGCCATTTGGGACCCTCTGACCCCCCCCTTATTTGCACCCCCAGGGCGTCCTTTGAGCAGGACATCGCCGGCGGCAGCACGTCCCACCTGGGCGAGTGCGAGGGTGAGTGCGGGGCCGGGAGGGGACCCGGGGACACGGCCCCCGCGGGTGCCCTGACGTGTCCCCGCCGCGCAGGGCTGGTGACCGAGAGCTTCGTGGACGAGCCGGACGGGCTGGTGTCGGTGAACCTGCTGGTGATCTCCTCGGTGGCCGCCTTCGTGATCGGCGCCGTGATCTCCGGGTTCAGCGTGTGCTGGTTCATCGGGCACCGCGACCGCAAGGAGCTGGCGCGGCGCAAGGACAAGGAGACGATCCTGGCGCACAGCGAGTCGGTGGTGAGCGTCAGCCGGCTGGGCGAGCGGCGGGCGCGCGGCGCCCTGCTGGCCCCGCTGATGCCCAACGGGTGGCCCAAGGAGCTGGGCAAGGTGGCCCAGCACGACCTGGACTCGGGGGTGCTGCCCACGCCGGAGCAGACCCCGCTGCAGCAGAAGCGCTGCCCCGGCGCCCTCCAGAACTGCAGCTGGGAGCAGAGCCACAACATCATCAACGCGGCTTTGCGGGACCCTGGGGGCGGCTCCGGCACGGCCGGCGCCGGGCGCGGGCACGGCGGCTCGGGCCGAGCGCAGCGGGGCATCCCCCTCTCCTGCCACGCCATCCTGGTGGACCAGGAGCTGGAGGCCGAACTCAGCGACTCCTCAGGTGACGGGCACTGGGGTCGGGACCCCCAGGAGGGTCCCCGCGCCCGGCAGCACCCCCACCCCGCCGCCGCCGGCGCCCGGCGCCCGCCCCGCAGCTCCTACGGCGATTTCGGCAGCACGCCGCGCCCCAGCCCCGAGCGCCGGCGGGTGGTCTCGGCGCCCAGCGGGGACGGGGGGGACTTTGCCGAGGGGCCGTCCTGGCACCCCGAGCAGCTGAACTTCAACGCCAACAACGGCACGGGCCGCCCCGCGGGCGCCCACCTCAAGAGGAACCACACGTTCAACAGCGGCGAGGCCGCAGCGGGCGGCTACGGGCGGCACGGGGGGACGGCCCCGCGGGCCCCGCGGGCACCGGGCACCCCGCGGGCGCTGACGGACCTGCACCAC
Organism: Pseudopipra pipra; assembly: GCF_036250125.1. Taxonomy (NCBI): domain Eukaryota; kingdom Metazoa; phylum Chordata; class Aves; order Passeriformes; family Pipridae; genus Pseudopipra; species Pseudopipra pipra. The sequence continues at coordinate 3,645,070 of NC_087575.1, forward strand.
CTCCTGCGCTACGGCGTGGAGCGGACTCCCTCGGGGAAGTAGGGTGCCCACCCTGCGTGCGTCCCCCTCGCCAGGACACTGATGGGGGGCCCCCCCCGGCTCCCTGGGGGCAGGGAGGGGGTGGCCAGGCAGGAGCTGCGGGCGTGGGGTGAGGCGCTGCGTGGGGTGAGGGGCGGGACAGGCACCCCCCGGGTGCCCCCGGAGAGGGTTTGGGGGTGTCCCCCGGTGCCGTGGGGCGGTGCCCTGCGCTCCGGCTGCTTGGCCCCGTGTGCCGGGGGAGGGGGGGGGGGGTCCGTCCATCGTGTCCCCTCCCCAGGCTGGACTCAGGGCCCGCAGCACCCTGGGAGGGGGATCCCTGGGGGGCAGCAGGATGGACGCACAGACACGGGCACTGCGCGGTGCCCCTCGGCCCATCGGGGGCACCCTGGGGGGCTTCTGGGTGCTGCCACCCCCTCCTCCCCCCGGGGATACCTGGCCCGGGGGGTCACCGGGGTGCGTTGGTTGTGGTGATGGAACGTGGTGAACATTTGGGGTGCGGGGGGGTGGGGGCCCCCCAAGCGTGTGTGTTATCTGGGGATGGGGCGCACTCAGCCCCCAGTCCAGGGTCAACCCCTGCCCGGTGCCAGCTTGGGGGGTGCTTTTCCACCCCTCCCGCAGCACCACCTCCTGGAAAGCACAGCCGGGCTGGGGGGGCACCGCTGGGGCTGGGGGGGGTCCCCACCGAACCCACTCTCTGCTGGCAAAGGGTGCCCTTTCGGTGCCACCCCCGCCTGGCACCCACGCGGGGTGGCGGGTCGCGGGGGGGGGGTGGCAGGTCCCCGGGGGGGTGGCAGGTCCCCAGGGGGTGGCAGGCTGTAAATAGGGGCGGGGGGCGGCGGGAGCCTCCCCCCCCCCCCGCGGCCATGCATGCGGCCGCCCGCGGGCTGTACCCGCGGCCCCAATAAACACCCGGTTACGGGAGGCGACTCCCCCCCGCCGCCTTGGCGACTATTTACATCCCATCCCCCGGGACCCGGGATCGGCTGGGGGGGAGGGCACAGGGCTCCCCGTGCTCCCACCCCCTCTCCCTGTGCCCCACAAGGGTCCCCATCCCACTTTCCCCGCGAATTCCCCAGGGATAAGGCAGTGCCAGCACCGTGTTCCCACCCGTGCCACCTGTCTGTCCCTTTCCCGACCATCCTGTGCCCCACGGGGGGGTCACCCACCGCCCCCTGCCATCCCCCCCAGGCACTGAGGTCCTCTGGCCAGAAGCACCCAGAGGGTCTGGGGGACACCTGGCACCCAGAGGGGCTCTGGTGGCACGGGACATGTGGGGTGGGGACATCTGATGAAGGGACAGATGTCACCGGGACGCTTGGCATTGAGATATTTGGGGTGGGGACACCTGGGGTGGGGACACCGACCGTGGGGTCCCTTGGGTGCCAGGGGTGGTGATGGGCAAGGGACACCTGTCTTTAGGACACTTGGCTTGGGGACACCTGGCCTGGGGACATTTGGTAGGGAGATGTTTGGCATGGGGACACCTGGCGTTGGGCCCCTTGGGGTGGGGACACCAATCTTTGGGTCCCCTGGGGTGGCATTGGGGACATCTGGCATGGGGACATCTGGCATGGGGGGTCCCCTGGGGGGAGGACATTTGAGGTGGAGACACCAAGGGGGAGGGGGGACACACCTGGAGTGGGGACAGCTGAGGTGGGAACACTGGCCATTGGGTCCTTTGGAATGGGGACATTTGGGGTGGGGACACCAGCCATGGGGTCTCTTGGGGTGGGGACACCAGGGGTGGGGACACCTGGAGAGGGTGGGGACACCTGGAGAGGGTGGGGACACCGGCCATTGGGTCTCTTGGTGTGGGGACACGTGGCAAGGGAGGGGGGACACCTGGAGAGGGGGGCAACACTGGCCATTGAGTCCCTTGGCGTGGGGACACATGGCAAGGGGACACCTGGGGATGGGGACACCTGGGAAGGGGAGGGACACCTGGGAAGGGTGGGCACACCAACCATCGGGTCCCTCAGCGTGGAGACACGAGGCAAGGTGGCCCCTGTCCCCCCGGGGCTCTGGCCGGGCCTTGTCCGCCCCCCGGGCCGGGGGGGGCCCCGCCGGTGTCCCCGGAGCCCCCCGGGCACGATCGCGACCCGCGCCCACGTGTCGGGACAGAGCCCCGGCCCCGCCCCGCGCCCCGCCCCTCCCTCCTCATTGGTGGAGACGCGGCCCCGCCCCTCCGCTGATTGGCCAACCGTGCCTCGCGCTGGGCGGGGCCCGGGGGTCGCGATCGCGACCGGGGGTCGCGACAGAACCCAACCCCCACCCCCCGTGAGTACCGAGCCCGGGGCTTGGCGGGAGTTGGAGGGTGACGAGAGGGGTCGGGGGGGGCCCCGGGGGGGCTCCGGGAGGGGTCTGGGAAGTCCCGGGGGGAGTCCGGGTGTCCCGGGGGAGGTCGAGAGTCCCGGGGTCCCCCGGAGCACCCCAGGACCCCAATAGTCCCCAGGGGCCCGAGGGAACATCCCTGGAAACTCAAGGGGACACCCCCGGGGACCAGCGCCCCGCAGAGACCTGCGTGCAGCCCCCCTGGGACCCCCCAGGACTCGCCCCCCGGGGTGCACAGGGCCGGGCCGGGGGGGGACACCCCAAAGGGCAGAGGGGCTGCCGGGGGACGGGGGGGGCAGCGGGACACCCCAAAGGGCGGAGGGGCTGCCGGGGGGCGGGGGGGCTGCTCCGCTCCCCGCGGGGGTCGCGGGGCTGCCCCGGCCGAGGGGACGGGTGACGGGCGGCACGTCCCCAGCGCGGGATTGCGACAGACAGACAAACCCTCCCTGACAGACAAACCCTCCTCGGCTTCCGCTGAATCACCCGCACACCCTCCCCGGCCCCAAAAGGGGCGGACCCAGGTGGGGACGGGGGGACTCGAGAGGGGTTGAGGGGACCCAACCCCAGGGCATCCCGGCAGGGCAGGAGGCCAATCCCACCCCAAACTCCGTCCAGCGCCCCCCTCCCCGTGACACTCCACAAGCTGCTCAGAGGCCGCCAGCAGCTCCCACTCATGTCATGAGCTGCTGGGTCTCAACCAGCAGGAGCTGTGGGGGATGGTCTTGCGGGGGGTCTCAGCCCCCAACTGTGCTCACCCACCCACGACATCCCAATATCTCTCCCCACAGCCGCGGTGCCATGTCGGCCGAAAACGGCGCGGTCCCGGCGCGGGACGGGCCGGAGGTGAAGGTCGGGGGGGCACGGGAGGCTTTGAGGGGGCTGCGGGTGCCTCTGGGGACCCCCCCTCAGTGCCAGCCCGCCCCCCCCAGAGCGTGGTGACCCGCGTGGCCAACCTGGCCCTGGTGAGCTGTGCCTGCGGGGCCGTGGCCGCGGCGTACGCGAGCACCAAGGAGAGCCACCCCTGCGTCCGCTCCGTCTGCCAGGCCGCCGAGAAGGGGGTGAAGACGCTGACGGCGGCGGCCGTGAGCGGGGCCCAGCCCCTCCTCACCCGGCTGGAGCCACAGAGTGAGTGGGGGGCAGAGGGACAGCACCCCACGGGGACGGGGAGCGCCCCAAAAGTCGCCCTGGCAGAGCTCCGGTGAGGCGGCAGCAGGGGGATGATCCGGGTTGGTGTGTCAGCTTTGTGTGACCGAGGGGGAAAGGGCTGGAGCAGCACCCCATGAGTTCAGGGGTGATGGAAAACCAGCCCTTGCAGAGCTCTTGTGAGACAGCAGCAGAGGGATGAACTGGGTTTGTGTGTCGGGGTTATATGGTCAAGGAATAAAGGGGTGGAAACCACCCCACAGGCATTGGGGGAGCCCAAAACTCACTTCCACAAAACTCTTGTGAGGCAGCAGCAGAGGGATGATCTGGGTTTGTGTATCAGGTTTATATGGCCAAGGAATAAAGGGGTGGAGAAGCTGGAGGAAAAGATGGAGGGGGAACACCCCCTGAGTTTTGGGGTACCCCAGGAGCTGGTTCTCACAGAGCTCCTGCAAGGCAGGAGGAGAGGAATAATCTGGTTTCATGCCTCTGGCTCCCACTGCCCCCAAATCTGCCTGCAAAGGGCTGTGGAAGCTGGAGGAGAAGCTGGGAGGGGGGAGCAGCACCCCATGAATTCTGGGGTACCCAAAAAATGCCTCTTGCAAGGCAGCAGGAGAGGAATCCTCTGATCTCACATCCAGTTCATATCACCGAGGAACGAAGGGCTGGAGAAGCTGGACAAGAAGACGGGAGGGAAAACACCCCACGAGTTTTGGGCTGCCCCAAAACCCTTCCCCAGCAGAGCTGCTGCTCAGGGCAAGGGGAGGTTTAACCCAGCTCTTTTCACATCCCCAGTTTCCAGCGCCAACGAATTGGCCTGCAAAGGGCTGGACAAGCTGGAGGAGAAGCTGCCCATCCTGCAGCAGCCCCCTGAGAGGGTAACGTCCCCCTGGGGGGTGCAGGGGGGTCCGGTGCTGGGGCCACTGGAGGGTGAGGCTGCCCTGTGCTGTGCCCTCGCAGGTGGTGGCCGGGACCAGGGAGCTGGTGAGCGGGGCGGTGGCCAGGACGCTCGGCACCGTGACGGGCACCCGCGTGGGGCGGCTGCTGGTCACGGGGGTGGGCACAGTGCTGGGGAGACCGGAGCAGCTGGTGGGCAGGTACCTTCCCGGGACAGAGGAGGAGCTGGGTGAGTGCCCACCGTGCCGTCACAGGCACCGTCTCCCGGATTTGGGGGTGCAAACCCCTGCTGGGATCCCCGCCCCGTGGTGCCCCTGGGCCGTGCTCAGCCCCCCGTGGCGGTGCCAGGGCAGCGTGGTCACTGTGACACCACACAGGGGACAGTCCCCGTCCAGGGCACTGGTGAACTCTCACCTGGAAACCCGAGGCAAATATAGTCTTGTGCTGCCTGGACGGGTATTTATAGCTTGGCACAGGGGGGCAGAGCTGGCCCTGTGCCACAAAGGTGACACTGGGGCCACCGGGCTTTGTGGTGACACCTCCACGTGGCCTGGTGGCCAAACATCCCGTGGGTGGGCACCCCTGTGACCCTGGAGCTCAAGGGGATCATCCCAGTGCCTGGTGCAGGGTGATCCAGTGCCTGGTGATCCAGTGCCCAGCATGGGGTGATCCAGTGCCTGGTGCAGGGTGATCCAGTACCTGGTGATCCAGTGCCCAGCATGGGGTGATCCAGTGCCTGGTGTGGGGTGTTCCAGTGCTGGGCATGGGGTGACCCAGTGCCTGGTGATCCAGTGCTCAGAATGGGGTGATCCAGTGCCTGGTGTAGGGTGACCTGGTGTAGGGTGACCTGGCGTGGGGTGATCCAGTGCTGGGCATGGGGTGATCCAGTGCCTGGTGTGGGGTGGATCCAGTACCTGGTGCGGGGTGATCCAGTGCTGGGCATGGGGTGATCCAGTACCTGGTGCGGGGTGGATCCAGTACCTGCTGTGGGGTGATCCAGTGCCCAGCATGGGGTGATCCAGTGCCTGGCACAGGATGGTCCATCCACGCCGTCCTCACCCCTGGTCCCACAGCAGCCACAGGAGGCACGGAGGTGGCCCGGGGCACAGAGATGGGCACAGCAGGCCCAGAGGTGGCCCCGGGCCCGGCGGTGTCCCCGCTGGGGTGGCAGAGGCGGTGGCAGAGCTGCTTTGTCCGCGTGGGCTCCCTGTCGGCCGAGCTGCGGCACCGGGCCCTGCGGCGCTCGCTGGGCGAGCTGCGGCGAGCACGGCACAGCGCCCAGCACCTGCTGGCACAGCTCCACCACCTCATCCAGCTGGTAAGGACGTGGCACATGGGGAGCCCCAGGGCAGCCCCGGGCCAGCCCCAGCACCCCTGGGTGTGCTCCCACCCGACTGAACCTCCCCCAGATCGAGGAGGGGCAGCGCGGCTCCGACGGGCCCCGGAGCGGCACCCGGGAGAGACTCCACCGGCTGTGGCTGGAGTGGAGCCGGCAGGAGGGTGTGCCCATGGAGGAGAGTGAGGTATGGCATGGGGGGCACCTCGGGGGACACCCGGGGATGGAGGGGTGGGCTGGGGCCGTGGAAGACATCGAGGTGTGGGACAGGGGACCGTGGCCGTGGAGGACACCCAGATAGGGGGTGGGGGGCTGTGCCCATGGAGGACACCCAGATAGGGGGTGGGGGGCTGTGCCCATGGAGGACATCATGGTATGGGACAGGGGACTGTGCCCATGGAGGACACCAAAGTATTGGGGTGGGGGGCTGTGCCCATGGAGGAGACCAATGTACAGGGCAGGGGTACCCAGGGAAGACACTGAGGATGGGGTGGGGTGCTGTACTGTGGCCTTGGAAGTGAGGTGTGGGGTGAGGGGCCACGGCTGTGCAGGACATCAAGATGCAGGAGGGGGACCATGCCCGTGGAGGAGACCAAGGGATGGGGTGGGGGGCTGTGGCAGACAGTGAGTTATGGGGGCTATGCCTGTGGAGGACACCAAGGTGTGGGATGGGGAGAGGAACCATGCCCATGAAGGACACCAAGGTGTGCCCTGGGCTTGGAAGACAGTCAGGTGTGGGGTGAGGGGCCATAGCTGTGGAGGACATCAGGATATGGGGTAGGGGCCATGGCCATGGAGGACACCAAGGGATGGGATGGGGACCTTGCCCATGGAGGAGACCAAGGGATGGGATGGGGGGCTGTGCCCATGGAGGACACCACAGGATGGGTTGGGGGGCCAGGACACCACAGGATGGGTTGTGGGGCCAGGACACCACGGGATGGGTTGAGGGGCCAGGACACCACGGTATGGGGTGGGGGGCTGTACCCATGGAGGACACCAAGGTCTGGAGCCCCTCTGCAGCCCCCCGTGCCCGCCGGTGCCCCGCAGGTGGAGGCCCGGGCCCTGGCCATGCTCCGGGGGCTCCTGCAGCAGCTCCACGGCGCCTGTGCCCGCCTGGTCTCCGGCGCCCGGGCCTTCCCCAGCAGCGTCCAGGAGACGGCGGGGCACGTCCGGCACGGCGTGGAGGGCGTCCAGGCCGCCCTGGCCCGCGCCCGCTCCTTCCACGACCTGTCCGAGCTGGTGCTGGCGCAGAGCCGGGACGGGGTGGCGCGGGCACAGCTGGGCATCGAGGAGCTGCTGGAGCACGTGGGGCAGCACACGCCCCTGCCCTGGCTCGTGGGACCCTTCGCCCCGGCGCTGGTGGAGTACCCCGAGGACGCCCCGGTGGATATGGCCAAGTGGGAGGGCTGTGTCACCGTCGGGGGGACGCGCCAGGCGCCCGCGGCCCCGCGGGTGTGCAGCCAGCGCTGAGCCATGGGCACCTCAGTGCCACGGGCACCGCGGGGCTGGGGGAGTGCCCGTGCCTGGGAACCCCGACCCCAATGGGATGGACCCGGTGACCCAGCGTGGGACCCCAATGTCGCTGCCAGGGACTCGTGTGGGGACGGTGGCACATGGAGGGCACGGCCTGTGCCCATCCCCAAGCCCTGGGAGTGTTGGGATTTTGTGTCTTTTAACGGCTTCAAACCTGTTTAAAGAGGAAGAAAACAACTTTTTTGGCCTTAAAAATGACTCAGAGCTTGTCGTGATGCCTTGGGCCCACCCAAGGGGGGGCTCGGCACGGGTGGCAGAGCAGGGGGCACCCCCAGGGAGGGTCCCAACGGAGGGCTGGGAGAGCGGGGTGGGTGCCAGTGAGGTGCTGGGACTGAGGGTGCCACAGGGTGCCACCTGGACTGTGCCCCGCGGCCGTGTGGCACTGAACTTTGTCCCCGTTGTCACCACAGCCCCGGGGTGTCCCCGACATCACAGGCACAGCGTGGTCACAGCACCCAGTGGGTGACACCGGGAGCTCCGTGACTGTCCCCCCTCCTGCCACCGGCACCCACCGGGACCAGTCGGACCATCTGCCCTGGCCAGGTGTGGGGAGCACTGGGACCCCCGTTCTGGGGGATCCCCACGAGGGGAAGGGGGCCGGGGGGGTGTCAGGGCATGGTTTGTCCTGGGGGCTCAGTGTGGGGAAGGTCGGTGTGGGGGATCCTGAGGGGGATCCTGGGGGGGATCCAGTGCCCGGGGGAGGGGATCTGGTCTGGGTGGGGGTGTCAGTGCAGCCTGATCCTGGGGAATGGGGGCCCTGGGGGTCGGTGTAGACCAGGCTGGGGGAGTCCCGGTCCCAAGGGGGTGTTGGTGCAGCCCATTCCTGGGGGATCCGGTACTGGGGTGTCGGTGCAGCCCATTCCCGAGGATCTGGTACCGGGGGGGGGGTCAGTGCAGCCCATTCCTGGGGGATCCGGTACCGGGGGGGGGGGGGTCAGTGCAGCCCATTCCCGGGGGATCCAGTACTGGAGGGGTTCAGTGCAGCCCATTCCCAAGGATCCAGTACCGGGGGCTCAGTGCAGCCCATTCCCGGGGGATCCGGTACCAGGAGGGTCAGTGCAGCCCATTCCCGGGGGATCCTGTACCGGGATGGGGTCAGTGCAGCACAGACCGAGGGATCGTGGCCGGGGGGTCAGTGCAGCCCAGTCCCGGTGCTGGGAGGGGGACTCGGTGCAGACGGTTCTCGGGGGGCTGCAGCCGGGTCCCGGGGGGATCCCGGTCCCGGGAGAATTCCAACCCCGGTCCCCGCGGGGATCCGAATCCCGGTCCCGGGAGAATTCCAACCCCGGTCCCCGGGGGGATCCCAATCCCGGTGCCGGGGAGATCTCACCCCCGGTCCCGGGGGTTCTCCGCGGTCGCGGCCCCGCCGGTCGGTGCTCCCGGTGCGCCCCGGGCCGGCCCCGCTGGGCGGCTCCGGTCACATGCGCTCGGGGCCGGGCTCCGGGAGTATAAAGGGCGCTGGGGAGGAGCGGGGCGAGCCCCGAGCCACAGGCGAGCCGAGCGGAGCCGAACCCAGCGGAGCCACCAGCGGTGAGCCCGATCCATAGCCCGGTCCCGATCCCGATCCCGATTGGGATGCCATTTTCGATCGCAGTCCCCGTTCCTCTTTCGATTGCGATCCCGATCCTGGTCCCGGTCCAGATCCCGGTCCCGGTGCCGGTCCTCGGGCCCCCCCTGTCCCGGGTTTTCCCAACCGCGTGGGAGCAGTCCCGGCCCACGGAGTGGGAAACTTTGGGTTCCCCCATCCGGGGTGTTCGAGGGGAGTGTTGGGGGGGGGTCTGACCCCACTCACGATCCTGTCCCGTCCTCCCCAGCCCCACCATGGCCACCCCCGAGCCCGCGACGGCGCAGCCCAAGGCGGAGGAGCAGCAGGTCAGTGGTGGAAGGGGGGGGGGGGGGGCGGCTTGGTGGGGAGGGAGGGGGTTCATCCCAAAACACGTCCTGTCTTGCTCCGGGACGGGAATCTGCTTTGTTCCTTCACAAGGCTGGGAGAGCCCCGGGAGCCCCCCAAAACCATCTCTGGGCGGGTGGGGGCACAGAGTACGCCCCGTCCCCTGTGAGATTTGGGGGTCCCCTGTGAGATTTGGGGTCCATCACCCCCACCCTGACTCCTCCCACGCCCCCCAGAGCATCGGGACGCGCGTGGCCAACCTGCCCCTGGTGAGCTCTGCCTACGACATGGTGTCCAGCGCCTACAGCTCCACCAAGGAGAGCCACCCCTACGTCCGCTCCGTCTGCGATGCCGCCGAGAAGGGGGTGAAGACGCTGACGGCGGCGGCCGTGAGCGGGGCCCAGCCCCTCCTCACCCGGCTGGAGCCACAGAGTGAGTGGGGGGCAGAGGGACAGCACCCCACGGGGACGGGGAGCGCCCCAAAAGTCGCCCTGGCAGAGCTCCGGTGAGGCGGCAGCAGGGGGATGATCCGGGTTGGTGTGTCAGCTTTGTGTGGCCGAGGGGGAAAGGGCTGGAGCAGCACCCCCTGAGTTCTGGGGTGATGGAAAACTGGCTGTAGCAGAGCTCCTGCGAGGCAGCAGGGGAGGTGGGTTTGTGTGTCAGGTTTCTATGGCCAAGGGAGAAAGGGGTGGAGATCACCCCACAGGGGCTGGGGGAGCCCAAAACTCTTCTCTCACAGAGATTCTGTGAGTCAGCAATAGAGGGATGATGTGGGTTTGTGTGTCAGGTTTATATGGCCAAGGAATAAAGGGCTGGAGATCACCCCACAGGGGCCTGGGAGGCTCCCAAAAATTTTCTCTCACAGCGCTCCTGTGAGGCAGCAGCAGAGAGAAAAGTTGTTTTCTTATCTCTGGTTTCCACCACCCCCAAATACACCTGCAGAGGGCTGGGGGAGCTGGAGGAGAAGCTGGGAGGGGGGAGCAGCACCCCATGAATTCTGGGGTACCCAAAAAACGCCTCTTGCAAGGCAGCAGGAGAGGAATCCTCTGATCTCACATCCAGTTCATATCACCGAGGAACGAAGGGCTGGAGAAGCTGGACAAGAAGACGGGAGGGAAAACACCCCACGAGTTTTGGGCTGCCCCAAAACCCTTCCCCAGCAGAGCTGCTGCTCAGGGCAGGGGGAGGTTTAACCCACCTCTTTTCCTGTCCCCAGTTTCCAGCGCCAACGAATTGGCCTGCAAAGGGCTGGACAAGCTGGAGGAGAAGCTGCCCATCCTGCAGCAGCCCCCTGAGAAGGTACCAGGGGTGGGTGGGGTGGGCAAACACGCGGGGGGACCCCCCAGCAGCGCCTGACGGGGGGCTGTGGGTGTCCCCTCCCAGCTCCTCTCGGACACCAAGCTCCTGGTGACCTCCACGGTGACGGGGGCCCGGGACGTGCTGAGCAGCACCGTGGCCGGCGCCAGGGATGCCGTGACCAGCCGGGTGACCGGCGTGGTGGACATGACCCGGGGGGCCGTGCAGGGCGGCGTGGAGCTGACCAGGTCAGCGGTCAGCAGCGGGGTCAGCACCGTCATGGGCTCCTCCGTGGGCCAGATGGTGGCCAGCGGGGTGGGCTCCGTGCTGGAGAAGTCGGAGGAGCTGGTGGACCATTACCTGCCCATGACCAACGAGGAGCTGGGTGAGCGGCTGATCCCGACCCCCCCCGGAGATGTGTCGTGGGATGATGGTGGGAAAAGGGGCTTGGAGCAGCCCCTGGAGCTGAGGAAGAGCTCAGCAAAGGTGCCAAGTTTGGCTGCCCAGCCCAGCCAGGGACATCCATGGCAGCCTGGTCCTGGTCCAGCAGGAATTGAGGGACCCACTGGGGTGTTTTCCAGCCCCAACCCTTCCCTCCCCTCATCCCAAGCACAAAGAGACTCGGGGGGCTCCTGGTGTTTTTCATCAGAAAACCCTTTATATTCATGTTGGTCGAAATCACAAGAAATTAGGGAGGAGGGGTGGGCAGAGCCCGGGCAGGGTGATGGAGGCTCTGCAGGGAGGTGGTGGTGGTGGTGGTGGTGGTGGTGGTGGGGCCTCCTCAGCAGCTCCTGTCCCTCAGCCAAGCTGGCCACGGCCGTGGAGGGCTTCGAGCCGGAGCAGCAGAAGCAGCAGCAGAGCTACTTCGTGCGCCTGGGCTCCCTGTCCAGCAAGGTGCAGCACAGAGCCCTCCAGCACTCCCTGGGCAAGCTGCAGAGCGCCCGCCACAGCAGCCAGGACCTGCTGGCACAGCTCCAGCGTGCCCTCGACCTGGTAGGACCCATCCCCGTGCCCCCCAACATGTCACCCCAGCGTGTCACCCACCCACCCACCCACCGTGGACTCTCCTCTCCTCTCTCCCAGGTGGAGCACCTGAAGCAGGGCGTGGACCAGCGGCTGCAGGGAGGGCAGGAGAAGCTGCAGCAGATGTGGCTGGAGTGGAGGATGAAGCAGCCGGGCGCTGCCACCAAGGACCCGGCGGCACCGGCGGCACCGATGGCACCGGAGGTGGGCGGAGGGCAGGGGGTGTCCCCGCGGGGGTGACCCGGGGCTCGTCCCCCAGCCCTCCCCAGCCCTCCCCAGCCCTCCCCAGTCCTCCCCAGCCCTCCCCAGTCCTCCCCAGCCCTCCCCAGCCCTCCCCAGCCCTCCCCAGCCCTCCCCAGCCCTCCCCAGCCCTCCCCAGCCCTCCCCAGCCCTCCCCAGTCCTCCCCAGCCCTCCCCAGCCCTCCCCAGCCATCCCCAGTCCTCCCCAGTCCTCCCCAGCCCTCCCCAGTCCTCCCCAGCCCTCCCCAGCCCTCACCGGCCCGTTTTCCCCCCGCAGACGGTGGAGTCGGGCGCGCTGGCCATGCTGCAGGGGCTGGCCCAGCAGCTGCAGAGCTCCTGCCAGCCCCTGCTGCTCGGCCTGCAGGGCCTGCCCGGCAGCATCCAGGACACGGCGGGGCAGGTCCGGCACAACGTGGAGGAGCTGCGGGCGGCCCTGGCCTCGGCCGGGTCCCTGCAGGACCTGTCGGGGGCTGTGCTGGCTCGTGCCCGTGCCCACGCCACCCGTGCCCGGCAGCTGATGGACGAGCTGGTGGAGAAGGTGGCCTCCAACCCCCCCCTGACGTGGCTGGTGGGACCCTTCGCCCCCTCCAACGAGCGCCCCGTGGAGATAAAGTAGTGTCCTCTGGGCTGCCCGTGCCCTCCCCACACCCCCCAAAAGCCTCAGCAGGAGCAGATACTAAACCCCCCCCTCCCCCAAGCCCACCTTGCCCCCCTAACCTTGTGCCTGCCCCCCCCTCGCACAGCTCTGTCCCTTGTCCCCTGCTCTGTCCCTTGTCCCCTGCAGGAACATGCCTTGGACCCCCAAGTGCCTGCTGGGGGTCCCCTCCAGCCCCCCTGGAGGGGTCCCCTCTGCCCCCAGTGCCTTTCTTGTAGGGTGAGACCAGCCCAAGAAGCAATAAACTGGTTAGTTTTGCACCGGGCTGAGGTTTCTTTGGAGGGGTTGGGGGGGGGGTTGGGTTGGTATCGGGGCTCTGGAGGAACAACCCCCACCCCCCACGACCTGGGGACCCCCATTCCACGGGCAGGGACCCCCCCTGGCCTGTCCCCCGTGCTGGTGGGAGCAGGAGAAGGGCTGGCAGGGGGATCAGGAGCTGGGGGGCCTGGAGGGGCTGAGTCAGACCCATCCTGGGGAGGGGGGGTCTGGCAGTGAGGGGGTGCAGGGCAGGACCTGCTCACCCCACTGGGGGCAACAGGCACCCCCCTGTGCCCCCCCTGTGCCCCCCATCTCACGCCCTGGGGTGTCACCCACCCCCCAGTGCCAATGTCCTGGTGCTGGGGCTGAGTGTGGGGGCTGAGCCAGACCCCAGGGCCCCCCCAGTGGGTGTCCCCTCACCCCACGTGCCCCAGCTGCCCACCCCTCCTGCCACCAGCCCCCCGTGCCCCCCGTGCCCCAGCGGTGGTCCCGCTGCAGCACTTGGCAGTGGGGATAGCACCGAGGCCACCCCCACCCCCCCAGACCCAGGGGGTGCCCCAAATTCAACCTGGCACAGCTGAAACCACGTCCTGGGTGGCACCAACACGGCTCAGGTCGTGCCTGGGTGTTTGTTATTCCATTGGCTGCAGCCAAAGGGATTTGAGCTGGACATGGTGTGTCCCCCACATCCACCCCCAAACCCCCCTGAGCCAGGGGGATGTCCCACTCCTGGGGTCTGGGTTGCCCCCACATCTTTCCCATCCCAAGGATGGGGCTGACCCTCTGGAAAAACCTCCTCCCATTCCAGGCAGTTGGGCAAGAGGCACATGGTGTGTGTGGGGGGATTTTTTCTGGGGTTTTATTTGGGTTTTGTGAAATCAGCCCTTGGAAAAAGCCAAGCCTCCAAAGGGGGGCTGGGGATCCTCCCTCAGGGTCTGGGCACAAAGAGGAGCCGGGAATGTCTTTGTTGGACCTGGAAAAAAAAAGCTCTGGAGCTGTTGCAAAAGAGCAAAGAGACCAAGAGCCAGAGCTGGTGCCCAGCACGGGGCAGGAGGATGCCCCGAGTCCCTTCCTGGGGCACTTAGGAGAGAACACACCGGTTTTATTCTGTTTTTACCCCAAAAGTTGGTGCCCAGCCCTCCTGCTGCCCCTGGGGCAGAAGGATCCAGCTCCAGCAGCTCCCTCTGGCTGGAGGGAGGAGGATGATGGTGGGAAAAGGGGCTTGGAGCAGCCCCTGGAGCTGAGGAAGAGCTCAGCAAAGGTGCCAAGTTTGGCTGCTCAGCCCAGCCAGGGACATCCATGGCAGACTGGTCCTGGTCCAGAGGGAATTTGGGGACCCACTGGGGTGTTTTCCAGCCCCAACCCTTCCCTCCCCTCATCCCAAGCACAAAGAGACTCGAGGGGCTCCTGGTGTTTTTCATTAGAAAACCCTTTATATTCATTTCATGTCGGTCGAAATCACGAGAAATTAGGTAGGAGGGAAAAAAAAAAAAAAACCAAACCAAAAAAACAAACAAAACAAAAATAAAACAGCCAAAAAAAAAAAAAACCAACAAAATAAAATCAAAATAATAAAAAGGGAGGGGGGACAAATACAGACACCAGCACAGCCCCCCCACGGGCGGTGCCTCCGCAGGGACACGGGACAAGACCAAGGACATTGGCTACGTGTGACTTAGGGAAGTGACTCCAGCAGGGGATGAGGCACAGGCTGGTCTCCCTTCCCAGCCTCTCCTCCTCCTCCTCCTCCTCCTCCTCCTCCTGCTCCAGGTGGGAGCTGTTCCCTCAGCTCTCCTCCGTGTCCTCCGCAGCCTCCGGCTCCCGCTCCGGCCCGGCTCGCTCGGCCTTGGGATAGTCCTGCACGCTGCTGGGGGAGACAATCCCACATCCCAGTTCCTTCCCAGGCTGGGAAAACCCTGACACGGCCCCCAGCTCCCCCTGGATCACCCTGGGAAGAGCCCAGTGGGTCACAGGCAGCCCCAGCCCCCCACACTCACTTGTTGTGGGGCTCCTCGGGCGCCTCCGGCTCTGCAGCTCCCACCCCTTGGCTTTTGTCCTTCTCCTCTGTGCCCTCTGATTTTTGGGACAGGGACTCGCCGTTCACAGGACCTGGCAGGTCTGACAGGGAAAAGAGAGAGAGGCTCAGGCACTTGGAGCCTCTTGTCCATCCCAACCCCAGTGGGCCAAGGATCCACAGCCACAGGTTGTCCCCAGACATCCAACTGAGCCCGAGGGGACCCCGGGCCTGGCTGAGCCCAAGAGATGCAGCAAGAAGGGCCTCAAAACCTCCACCCCCCAGCCCAGGGTGGATTTTCCCCGGCAGCTCCTCCAGGAATGCTCTTGCAGCACCCCTGGGCCGTCCTGGCTCTGAGGGTGGAAGATCCCAGTCACCAGCTGCCTGGGTAAGGGCCTGAGCCGGTGTCCAAGGACATCTCTACATTCCCCTGTTGGAGCAGAGCTCAGGCTGGCTGGGAGGAACCATCCTGGGCCAAAATCCAGCCTGGAGGCCCCCAGAGCCCGGGCGTGGGGCCCGAGGTTTGCCCTCTGCCCTCGCTGCGCCAGCACTCCACGCCCAGCCCTTTCCCACCCCTGGCACTCGGGCAAAGCAGGGCCTGGAGGGGCTGATCCCTCCACCACCCAGGCCAAGAGCCCCCTCCCCGTGCCCCTGCTCCCCAGTGGGATGGGACATGCCCCGGGAAGGGCCTCGGGATCCCGCCCAGGGGTGTTCAGGGAGCGTTACCAGCGTTCGTCTCCTCCTCCTCCTCCCCCTTCTCGTTCCGCGCCTCCGCCCCCGGCAGCTTCTCCGGGCCCTTCTCCGCCTCCCCCTTGTCCTTCTCAGGCCCGGCTTTGTTGGCTTTCTGGAGGGCCTCCAGCTTTGGTCCCAGCACACGGGACTTCAAGCGGGTGTAGACCTCGGCAGCTTTCTCCATCACGTCCTTGTTGGCTTTGTAGCGACGGATCTGCCCCGGGGAGCGGGAGGAGGGACCCCCTTAGAGCCTGGGGGGGCCCCACACCGGCTCCAGGGAGGGACTGAGCCCTCTGCTCTACCTTCTTCAGCGTGGCCACCACGTCCGTGTGCTTCTGGAGGATGTGGGAGGTGACCTGGAGCGTCCCCAGCTCCTCCAGCGCGTTCAGACACCGCTTGATGTCCTGTGGGGTGGCACCGGGTGGCACCGGGCTCAGGAGCGTCCCCGAGGGCGCCCGGGGAGCTCCCAGCACGCCCAGAAGGGAGGAGGAAGAGCAGCCCTGGCACTGCAGCCCAGCACTCACCGGGTTATCCACCTTCAGGGCAAACTTGACCTCACTGTGCAGCTTCTGCAGCTTCTCCTCCACCGTGGGCTCTGGAGCAGGGACAGAGACAGGCCAAGGGATCAGGACACCAGGGGAGGCCCTGGCACTGCCCAGAGCCCGGGATCCACCTGGGATCTCCCCCCCCAGCCAGGGTCTGGTGTCCTCCTGCACCTCCAAGGTCAGCAGAGCCCCAGGGAGCTCTTCAGAGAGGATTGGGGTGGCCCAACACGGGGAGGGGGTCTCTGTCTCTGCACCGTAAATGCTCCCTGATGCCATCCCGGGAAAGGCCCTGGAACAACCTCACTGTTCCCTGTGAGACACATCCATCCCTGTCCCAGGGATGGAGGAACCACCCCTGGATCCCTTCCCTCCCTCTCCTCCCCTCCGTGGTGGGAAGCAGTGGCTCTCTCACCCTTTTTCTTCTCCATCCTCCTTTCAGGGATGGGGTCGGATTTCTTCCGGCCTCGTTCCACTTTCAAGGGTCTGTGGAGGGAAAGGGAAGAGGGAAGAGGGTTGTGGTGAACCCCCCGCTTGCCACTGGGCTACCAAGGCTCGTGGCACTGCCTGGAGCACCCCAAGTGCCCTGCTGCCCCCCAGCCACGCTCACCCCCAGGTCCCAGCTCCCCTGTGCCCCATTCCTGGGAATGCAGCCAGGAAAAGGGAACACCAGGGAATGTCATCCTGGTAACCCCCAACACCTCCTGCACCCCTCGGGCTCGGGAGAAGGGGGGAGGGACAAACCCAGCCCCTTTGTGGGTGCTGCATCCCCAGGGAGCCCCATCCCCAGCCCAGGGACACCCCGTTCCCAGGGGATGGAGGGAAGGGAGGGAGGAGGAGGAGGAGATGCTGACTTGCTCCGTGGCTTCTCCTCTGCTCGGCCCCTCTTCTCCTTCTGATTTGGTTTCCTTGACAACTCCGAGGGCTGTTTCTTCGCCGGCTTCTTTACCTTGGAGGAGAGAACAATGCAGGGAGAGCGGCACGGCCCTGCCCGCTGCGGCGGGGATGGCACGGCCACGGCACTGCTCACCCCGTGGGCAGGGACACCCCTGGGCATGGACACCCCATGGACACAGCACGGCCTCACCCTGTGGGCAGGGACACCCCCTGGGCAGGGACACCCCATGGACACAGCACGGCCTCACCCCTGGGCATGGACACCCCCTGGGCATGGACACCCCATGGGCATGGACACCCCATGGGCAGGGACACCCCATGGGCATGGCACAGCCTCACCCCGTGGGTATGGACACCCCATGGGCATGGACACCCCATGGACACAGCACAGCCTCACCCCGTGGGCATGGACACCCCATGGGCATGGACACCCTGTGGGCATGGCACGGCCTCACCCCGTGGGCAGGGACACCCCTGGGCATGGCACAGCCTCACCCCGTGGGTATGGACACCCCATGGGCAGGGACACCCCATGGACACAGCACGGCCTCACCCCGTGGGCAGGGACACCCCCTGGGCATGGACACCCCCTGGGCATGGACACCCCATGGGCATGGCACAGCCTCACCCTGTGGGCATGGACACCCTGTGGACACAGCACGGCCTCACCCCGTGGGCAGGGACACCCCTGGGCAGGGACACCCCATGGGCATGGCACAGCCTCACCCCGTGGGCAGGGACACCCCCTGGGCAGGGACACCCCATGGGCATAGACACCCCATGGGCATGGCACAGCCTCACCCTGTGGGCATGGACACCCCATGGGCATGGACACCCCATGGGCATGGACACCCCAGGGACATGGTACAGCCTCACCCCATGGGCATGGACACCCCAGGGACATGGACACCCCATGGACACAGCACAGTGTCACCCCAGGGACATGGACACCCCATGGCACAGTGACACCCCATGGACATGGACACCCCATGGCCACAGCACAGTGTCACCCCACAGCACGTGGTTGCCCCGTGGACATGGACACCCCGTGGACAGGGACACCCCATGGACATGGCACAGTGTCACCCCGTGGGCATGGACACCCCATGGCACATGGTCATTCATGGCCACATGGTCATCCCATGGCCACACTGTCACCCACCCACCACAGTCACCCCACAGCCATGGCACATGGTCACCCTACAGCCATGGACACGGCCACATGGTCACCCATGGCCACAGCAGTGTCACCCCATGGCCACGTGGCCACTCCACAGACACACGGTCACCCCACGGCCATGGCATATGGTCACTCATGGGCATATGGTCACTCATGGGCAAATGGTCACTCATGGCCACATGGTCATCCATGGCCACATGGCCACCCCACAGACACATGGCCACCCCACAGCCACGGCACATGGTCACTCTACAGCCATGGACACGGTTGCATGGTCACCCATGGCCACACGGTCACCCCACGGCCACGGACACAGTCCAGGGTCACCCCCATGGCACGTGGGCACCCCACAGCTGTGGCACAGTGTCACCTCCAGATCTCTGTGCTGCTTTCCCAGCTCCCCAGTCCCCTCCACAGGGAGGAACTGGCCAGGTAAAAGAGCCACTGGTTGCCAAGAGCCCTGTGCAACCCTTCCCTGTGCTCCAGCCAAGCCTGGCTGGTGCTTCCACAGGCTCCAGGAAGAGCAAATCCCACGACTGTGGTGGGAGGAAAAGCACCTTGGAAACTGTGGAATGGTTTGGGTTGGAAGGGACCTTAAAGCCCATCCTGTTCCACTCTCTGCCAGGGACACCTTCCACTATCCCAGGTTGCTCCAAACTGGCTTTGGACACTTCCAGGGAAGGGGCAGCCACAGCTTCCCTGGGCAGCCTGTGCCAGATGTGAGGCCACAGCTGGATGGGGCGTCCTGGGCCATGGGAAGAGCTGCCATGGCAAGGCAGGGATGTGCCTGCGGACACACAGCCCTCCCCAAGACTGTGTGGGCAACCCCAGGGTAACCCAGGGCGAGGAGAGCAGGTCCCTGCTGGCTCCACACTCACCTCCTTCTCCGGCTCCAGCTCCGAGTCTGAGGAGGACGGGGCCTTGGCCCGGCCCCTCCGGCCCTTTTTGGCCACCTCATCCTCGGCACTGCTGTCTGAGTCCGAGTGCCCCTCCTCGCCCTTCTCCGCCTTCTCCTTCCTCCTCTCCTTCTCCTCCTTCTCCTGCTCCCGGAGCCGACGGATCTCCTCCTCCTGCTCCCTCTTCCTCTTCTCCTCCAGCTCCCGCCGCCGCTCCTCGTCCCTCCTCTTCCACTCGCTGATGCGATCCACGTCGCTGTCGCTGTCACTGCCGGGCACAGGGCACAGGGTGGCAGGGAGGGGGTGACCCTCCAGCCCAGCCCCGAGGCTGTCCCGCTGTCCTGGTGTCCCATCCGACCTCACCTGTCGCTGCTGGAGCTGGTGGGGACCCGCTCGGGCTTCGGTTTCCTGCCCCGGGGCTTGGGGGGTGGTTTCTCAGCTGCAAGACAACGGGGACAGGATCAGCAGGAGCCCTGGGGGTCTGTTAAAACAGCCCCAAAGTGGGGGGCAGAGGGGCTCAGGGATGTGGGGTGTGCCCACAAACGAGGAGATCCCAGAGCCCTGGGAGCCCCTGATATCCCACACTCTTCAGCAGGAGCCCTGGGGGGGTCTCTCTGTTAAAACAGCCCCCAACTGGGGGCAGAGGGGCTCAGGGATGTGGGGTGTGCCCACAAACGAGGAGATCCCAGAGCCTCGGGAGCCCCTGACATCCCATGTTCCCATCCCAAGGAGTTGGAGGTGGCAGGACAGCCCCCTGGCTCACCTGGCTTGCGGCCCCGCGGCGCCTTTTTCACCGACACGTCCGAGTCCGAGTCGGAGTTGGAGTCGGACTTGGTCATGTCCATGGTGGCATTTCCCACCTCCAGGTCTGAGTCCACTTTGGAGTCGGAGTCAGAGCCAGACTCCACTTTCTGCAGGCAGAGAGAGGGGCTGGGATGGAGGGTGGCACTGGGGTGGCAGCGCCCCAGACCCAGAACACCCTGAGCCCCAGCAGCACCCCAAACCCAGAACACCCTGAGCCCCAACAGTGCCCTAAACCCAGAACACCCTGAGCCCCAAAAACACCCCAAACCCAGAACACCCTGAGCCCCAACAGTGCCCTAAACCCAGAACACCCTGAGCCCCAAAAACACCCCAAATCCAGAACACCCTGAGCCCCAACAGTGCCCCAAAACCAGAACACCCTGAGCCCCAGCAGTGCCCTAAAACCAGCAACACCCAAATCCCAGCAGTGTCCTGAATCCCATAAACACCCCAATCCCAGCACTGCCCTGAATCCCATTAGCACCCCAATCCTACCAGTGCCCTAATCCCAGCAGCCCCCCAATCCCAGCAGGTCACTGAGGGGTCAGTGAGGTCCCTCTGGGTGCTCCAACCCCCGGCACGGCCCCACCACCCCCTTCTCCCCCTCCCCACAGCACAGACCCTGACTCCTCTCCAGCCTCCCTCAGGCTGGGGGTCCTTTACCTTCTTCTTCCTCCCCCCTGCCGGGATCCTCCGCGGGGCCCTGGCCACCGGCTTCTTCTCGGGAGTGAAATCCTGCGGGAGAACAGGAACAGCCTCATGATGTTGGCAGAGCCAGCCAGGCTCCCCCCAGCCCGGGGGGGTGCTCTCCCTCCAGCCCTCTCCCCCCCAGTGTATCCCACACCCCCCTCAGCACCTGGTCACTGTTTTTTTCCGACTCAGAAGACGTCTCCGAGTTCTCCTCTTCCGTCCCGGAGGGGCTGCCCTGGTCCAGGTCACTGGAGGATTTCCGAGGCCGTTTTGTCACCGGCGGCATCTGGGACGGGAGAGAGGACGAGATGAGAGGAGCCCACTCCCTCCCCACCCACCATGGAAAGCCAAATGTTTCCCAGGAAAGGCTTTCTTCCAACTCTTCCCAAGCGTCCCTGCAAGAACAGCCACGTGCACACCTCTGGATTCTCCTCCGGGTTGCAACCTCCACCAGTGGCCATCCCACCATCCCATGGGCATCCTGAGACCCCCCAAAAAACAGGCTGGACCCCGTTTCCCACCAGAAATCCAGAGGGAAGCCAGAGGGAATTGGTTTCTTCACCCCTTTCCACCCCGGTGGGTTTAAGGGAAGCCCCAGGGTGTCCCTGGCCGGGTCCCTCTCCCGTCCCCAGCCCACACCCACCTTCATGCCCAAGGGTTTCCTCTTGAGCCCGCTGTGGTCGCTGCCCCGATCCGAGTCCTCGTCGCTCTCCACCTTCTCCGTGGGCAGGGTGGCCATGGCAGAGTCCTCCTCGTCCTCCCCGGCGTCGCTTCCCGCCATGGGATCGTTGTCGGGGACGTCGCTGTCGGAGGAGCTGGCGGGCTACGGACAGCGGGAGCAGAGCCGAGTTAGAGGGGCCTGGGGGGCGTTTTGGGGGGGCAGGAGAGGAGAGGAGAGGAGAGGAGGGGAGAGGGGGCACAAAGGGTGGGGAGTGAAGGATGGCAGAGCTGTGCGTGCAGAGCAGCCTCCCCTCCCAGCACGGATCCCTTTGGAAAACACAACCCCCCTGCCCACGGGAACGCTGCTGAGACCCCCTTCTGATCCCACAGCCCCTCACACGCCACCCTGAGCACCAGCCACACGCTCCTGGATTCCCCAGCTTGCTGCCCTCTTCCCCTCATCCAAAATCCCTGTCCCAGCCCGGAGCTGGGAGCCCCCCTGGAGCAGCCCCCAGCCCTCCCCGGCCCTGACGGCGCCAGACAAGCGGGGGGTGCCTGGGTTTGGTCTCTCCTTCGGCGTCAGGGAGCGGCCGTTCCCCTTCCTCCACCTGGATCAGGCCTCTTCCCGTCCTCTTCCCGTGGGAAAGGGCTGCACAAGGAGTCCAGGTGGCCACCACGCTCTTCCCAGCTGGCATCTCCTGTGTCCTGCTCCCTGAAGGTCTCCTCGTTTCTCCAGCCCAGCAGCAGGTTCCTCACGCAGGGACATCAAACCCCAACTTCCATCTTCTGGGGAACCGGTGTTCCTAAAGCCTGGATCCTTCCAGCTGCTGGGAAAGCCTCTCCTTGCCCTTGACTGTTCCTGGCCCCTCGCTTCACTTAGGCCTCAAAACCAAGGAAAACCTCTATTTCAGTCTCCTCCTGCTCCTTCTGCCCGCAGGACGCGGTTGGTGCTGGTGACCCCTCAGTCACAGAAGGTCCCTATCCCTGATGGGAGTTCCTGGTGGATTCCTGGCCAGGGCAGGTGCTTCCTTCACCACCACCAAGCTCCAAGTTTTCAAGCACCGCCACGGTGTCACCTCACCCCACATCCAGAGCTCGGGGTGCAACCATCTCCCAGAGCTCCTCCAACCACATCCTGGATCCTCACCGGAGCCAAGGCAGCTCATTCCCTGATCTCAAGACCTGGACCTTGTTGCTCACCTCAAAAACCTTCCTCTGCCTCTCCAGCCCGACTCCCTTCAATGCCAGACAATCGTTCTACGATACATCACACCACAATTGTGGTCACAAGATGCCCCCACGAGCAGCTGACAAAGAACCATCTCCCTGAATCCCAGTGGAGGGCTCAGAACCTCGGAAAAGGATGGAAAAGGGGACTGTCCAACAGTCCAGGACGAGCAAGCCTCAAGCTCTTGCTCTGACCACAAAACCTCCACGATTTCGGGCGAGCACCGCAAAGCAAAACCCCGCTGGCCAAAGCACCTTCCGGAGGAGGAGAGCGGAGTCCAACAGCAGGGGAGAGGGCAGGGAAGCGAAGGGGAGCTAATTCCACCCCGAGGAAGCCAAGCTGGAAGCGCATCAGCAGCAAGGAGAAGCAGAGAGAGGAGCAGAGAGCGAGCTGGAGGGATGGAGGGTCCTGGCAGCCCCCCCGCCCGGCCCGCACTCACCGCAGGGGCACTGTAACTGGCGTGAGGGTTGTTCTGGATTTCCCACAGCCCCTCGTTGAAGCCTTTCCTCTTGTTGGGTTTGCCATATTTGTCTTTGTACTTTTCGTAAGGGAACAGATCTTTAGGGCCCAAGAAGGCTCTGAAGGAGAGAGACACACAAAGCAGAGGTGAGGCCGGGGCGGGGCACGGGGCCTTACAGGGCACAGGGGCGGCGCTTACGTCTCGTGGGTGCCGAAGAAGAAGATGGGGTACTTGTTCGGGGGGGGTTTCACGGCGCCGTCCGCGATGTCATCGATCTGAAAGGAAACCCAAAGCAGGGGGGTGGTCAGACAGGGGCGGTGACACAGAGCGGCGACAACGTCCTCAAGCCCCGGCAAAGCGGCGTCGGCCTCCGGCACCCGCGGCAAGGAAGCCCCTGGCTGGGGATCGGGGTCCCTGGCCATGGATCAGGGGCTGGATCGGGGTCCCTGTTGGTGGCAAGAGAGCCCTGGCCATGGATCAGAGTCCCTGAGGGATCCCGGCGGGATCTCTACAAGAGTAACCGGAGGGGTCCGGGCAGAGCTCGGCGCGGGGTCGTCTCTCCACATGCTACTCCCCAGAGATCCATCGCCCCGAGGGACCGAGGGAAGCCCCGGCAGGGCGTGGGGGGGCGATTGCTGAGCGGCCCGAGGGTCCTTCCCGGCTGCAGGAATAGCCCCGGGATGTGCAGGGCCACCCCGGTCTTCTGTGCTCCGGGCGGGCGGGGGGAGCCCCGGGGTGCCGGGGAGGTCTTCGGGGTGGGGGGGACCCTTCCCCAAAAAAAGCAAGCGAGCTAAAGCAGAGGGGTTGCAGCGGCGCGAGGGCTCTCCTGGGAGGAGGAGGAGGTGGTATCCCGGCATCCCGCATGTCCCGGCATCCCGGATCTCCCGGCATCCCGCATCTCCCGGCACGGCGCGGCCAAAGCGGTGTCGGCTCCGGCGCCCGGAGCTTCCCCGATCCCGCACGGGTTCCACCTGCCGGTCCCTTCCCACGGGACACGTTCAGAGGATGAACCCGCCTCGCCTGGGACGCCCAGCAGTCCCCCTCCGAGCGCATCCCAAAGCAGCTCCCGCTCCTCCCGGCAGCACCGCGGCACAACAACGCTGTCACCCCGCAGCGGGACCAGCTGTCCCCACCCAGAGAACCCCCACGAACAGCACCAGCACCCCCCGAGCACTCACGGCAGCCCCCCACCCGTGTCACACCCAGCGTGTCCCCCCTGCTGTCCCCAACAGGGGACAGAGCCCAGTTCTGTCCCCCCATGGTGAGGACAGAGAGCAGATGGTGTCCAGGTCGGGAGCTGGGAATGGGAATGGGGGATGAGGATGGAGGGTGAAGGGCAGGACTCTGCTGGGATGCTGGGGGTGGCTGTGAGGGGCGACCCCAGGGTCAGGGGCACCCCAGCTGGAGGGAGGGACCCCAGGCCACGGTCCCAGAGGTCCTTCATCCAGGGACAGACCCCAGTGCGGGACCCCCCTCATCTCCCTCAGAGCAGTTGCCAGGATGGGACCCCCAGCCTGGTGCCGGGTCCCCTCCCAGCACAGGTACCAGCACGGGACCCCAGTTCCAGTCCCAGACCCCCATCCCCGTCTGGGATTCTTCATCCCGGTACAGGTGCCAACACAGCACCTGTTTGATCCCCTCCCAGGATCAAACTCCAGGTCCAGTACAGCTGTGGGACCCCCATCCCAGGGCAGGACCCCATCCCAGGGCAGGACCCCATCCCAGGGCAGGACCCCATCCCAGGGCAGGGCTCCCATCCCAGTATGGGATGTCCATATGGGATCTCTGTGCCAGTACTCGGCCCTCATCCCAGTACAGGTGCTGCCATGGGGTCCCCCATTCCAGTACAGGACATCCCATTCCAGTTCCAGGCCCCCATCCCAGTGTGGGTGCTGGAATAGAGATTCCCATCCCAGAATGGGAGCCCCCGCACTGGTACCGGGTCCCCATCCCAGTGCAGCACATCCCATCCCAGTGCGGGTGCTGGGACAGGATCCACATCCCAGGGGAGACACCGACATGGGTCCCCCATCCCAGGATGGGACACCCCATCCCGGTACAGACCCTTCTACCCCGGTACAGGCACCGTTATGGCATCTCCATCCCGGTACCGACCCCCTATCCCCGGTATGGGACCCTCACCCCGGCACAGGGCACCCCATCCCTGCAGGGGTCCCGTTATGGCACCTCCATCCCAGTACCGTCCCCCCATCCCGGTCCGGGTCCCGTTATGGCATCTCCATCCCGGTGCGGGTCCCCTGCCCCGGGATAGGGGCTGGTACATGTCCCCTCACCCCGGTACCGGGATCTCCGTCCCGGTCTGGGACCCCCATCCCGGTCCGGGATCCCCATCCCGGTCCACGCACCGTTATGGCACCTCCATCCCGACAGGAGCCTCCCGTGCGGGCACAGCAGCCGGTGCGTGCCCCCATCCCACCCCCATTCCCCCCCTCCCGCTCCCACCCCCATCCCGGTCCGGGACCCCCCGTTCCCTCCCCCGGGCAGGGGGTGGTGGAGGGGGGGGCGGCGCGGCCCCGCAGGTCTCTCACCCGGGCCGGCCAGTGCGGGTAGCCCTTCATCTTGGCGAAGACGAGGTCTCCGGGTTTGAAGCTGTGTGGCATGGCGGCACCGGGCGGTCCCGGGGGGCACCGGGGGGCACCGGGCGCGGGCAGGCCCAGCCCAGGCCGCGGCAGCTCCGGGCAGCTCCGGGCGGGCGGCGGGGGCGGCCCGCGCCGCACGGCACGCAGGATGTCCCGCCCCCGGCCGCCGCCGCGCCGCCGGTTGGTCCCCGGGGGTGTCGATCAGCGGCTCTGGCCAATGGGAGCGAGGAGGCGGCCCGGCGGGATAACGGGATTGGGCCGCGCCGCCGGAGGCGCCGAAGCGGGGGGCGCTGGGGGGGGCGGGGCCGAGGGGAGGGGGGACATGGGGATATGGGGGGTACGGGGAATGGGAGGGGAACGGGATGGGATGGGGACAGGGATATGGGGGGACAGGGGTATAGAAAGGGAACAGGGGAATGGGGAGGGGGACAGGCGTATGGGGGGGACAGGCGTATGGGGGGGACAGGGGTATGGGAGTGGGGTCACAGGGATGTGGGGGGGACAGGGATATGGGAGGACAGGGATATGGGAGGGGAGTCACGGGGATGCGGGGGGGACAGGGATATGGGGAGAGGGACAGGGATATGGCGGGAGTGAGGGATATGGGGGGTCTGGTGTATGGGGAGGGGGACAGGCCTGTAGGAAGGGGACAGAGCTGGGGGGTCACAGGGATATGGGGGGGACGGGGATACGGGAGGGGACAGGGATATGGGGGTCACAGGGATATGGGGGGACAAGGATATTATGGGAGGTTCACAGGGATATGGGGAGGGGGCTGCAGGCTTATGGGAGGCACAAGGATTGGGGGGAATCAGAGGGCTATGGGGAGGGGGACAGGGCTGGGGGGGTCACAGGGCTATAAAGAGGGAGACAGGGCTGGGGGGTCACAGGGCATTTGTGAGGGGCAAGGACTGGGGGGGGGTCACAGGGCTATGGGGGAGGGTTCAGGGCTATAGTGTGGGGACCAGGGCTATGGGGAGGGGGCTGTGGGGTGGGGCCAACCCTCACCCTGCCCCATCCACCGCCCCCGTGGGCCCCCCGGCCTGGGGACGCAGCTGAAGCCCTTCCCTGCACCCTCGGCCAGACTGAACCCGCTCGGTGTTGGGGTGGGTGGCTGTTCCCGACCCTGAGCTCAGCCCAGCTAAACCAGAGCAAACACCGCCAGGAGCCGCCCCGGGGGCCGGGGTGGGATTTAACCCGGGTTTAACCCAAACTGGATTATCTGCAAGGTCACAGAAGCGCAGGCTCTGCCCACAGCGGGCTGTTCCCGGCGGGAACAAAACCAAAACACCAAACCACGCCCGGAGGGAGAAACTGTTCCCGGGGTGTGTGTGTGTCATGGCCCTGCGGGAGGTGTGGGAACAACCCCCGGGGGGGGACAGACCCTGGGGTGTGTTGAGAGGAAATTCCACCGGGCTTTGCCAGTGGGAATTCACGGAGTGAGGGGTATCTGGGGGGTGTTGGGAGTTCACATTGTAAGGGAGCCCTCACTCCTGCTGGGCTGTGCCACGTCCCATGGCATGCGCCATCCAGTCCGGGCCATATCCCATCTGTGCCGTATCCCAGCAGTTCTCAGGGGTCTCTGTGTTCTCCAGAGTGTCTCCTGTGCCGTGGGCACGGGGGGCTCAGTGGCCAGTGGTTCTGTATCTCAGTCCAGGAATCCCCGCTGGTGATCCCACTGTGGATCCTTCCTTCATCCCTGTGTTTGTGGCTCTGGGTGCCGCTGTGGTGTCCCAGGGGTTGATCCCTGTGCCCATGCCACCAGAGGAGCAGTGCCAGGAGCTGTTCCACAGCCCCCTCCGTTTGGGGTGGGGGTCCAGGGTCCACCTCATCCTGCCCACGGCAGCCCCTTCCTCGGCAGTGAGTGTCCATGTCCCAGGAGGAGGAATTGTTGTTGTGCTGCAGAATTAAACCTCGTGGAGCAGCCTGACTTGCAGGGTGCGTGTCCATCCTCAGGGTTTGAGCCCCTTAGCTGATCTCCCACCTGCTTTGTGGGGTGGGAGGGACACGAGCCCCCTCTCCGTGTCCTTTAGCCCCTCCAGCCCAGGCCGTGTCCCAGATCCAGAGCCCGTTTTGGGCTGGTTTGGTCAGCCCGGGGCTGCTCCCGGGGGCACTGGGGGGGCTCAGGCTGTGGAGTGGGGGCTGCGGGCACAGGCTCGGGGGAGTCTGGGGTCCGTGGGGGGCTGTGGGTGCAGCCTGGGGGAGCCTGGAGGCTCTGGGTGTGCAGTCTGGGGGGAGCCTGGGGTCTGTGGGGGTCCATGGGTGTGGGTCTGGGGTCTGTGGGTGAAGGCCTGGGGACCGGGGGAGGCCTAAGGATGCAGGTCTGGGGTCCACGGGGGTCTGTGGCTGCGAGTCTGGGGTCGAGGGGTGCAGGTCTGGGGGTGAAGGCCTGGAGACTGGGGGGTGTCTCAGGGTGTGGGTCTGGGGTCTTTGGGGGTCTGTGGGTGCAGGTCTGGGGTAGTCTAAAGTGCAGGTCTGAGGGTTCTGTGGGTGCCACCTGAGTGGGTGCCTGTGTGGGTCTGTGGGTGCAGGTCTGGGGTCTGTGTGGGTCCGTGGGTGCAGGTCTGTGGGGGTCCGTGGGTGCGGGTCTCGGGTCTGTGGGGGTCT
This sequence comes from Pseudopipra pipra, assembly GCF_036250125.1. Taxonomy (NCBI): domain Eukaryota; kingdom Metazoa; phylum Chordata; class Aves; order Passeriformes; family Pipridae; genus Pseudopipra; species Pseudopipra pipra. The sequence goes on from NC_087575.1 coordinate 3,673,025, forward strand.
GTGGGTGCAGGTTTGGGGGCTGTGGGTGAAAGCCTGGGGACCGGAGGGGTCTGTGGGTGAGGGTCTGGGGTCCGTGGGTGCAGGTCTGTGGGGGTCTGAGGGTACGGATCTGGGGTCTGTGGGTGTCCGTGGGTGCAGGTCTGGGGTCCGTGGGTGCAGGTCTGGGGTCCGTGGGTGCGGGTCTGGGGTCTGTGTGGGTCTGTAAGTGCGGGTGTGGGGTCTGTGGGTGAAGGCCTGGGGTCTGTGTAGTCTGTAGGTGCGGGTGTGGGGTCTGTGGGGGTCCGTGGGTGCGGGTCTGGGGTCTGTGGGTGCAGGTCTAGGTCTGTGTGGGTCCGCGGGTGCGGGTGTGGGCTCCGTGGGGGTCTCCGGGTGCAGCCTGGCGGTGCCGTGGGCTCCGTGGGGGTCTCCGGGTGCAGCCTGGCGGTGCCGTGGGCTCCGGGGGGGTCCGTGTGTCCCATCCCCGCCGCCGGGGCTCGAGCGGGGCCGGGCCCGGCCCGTTCCGGTGACGGTGAGGGCGGGCCGGAAAGGCGGGCGGGGCCCGGCCCGGGCCCGGCGCTGTCCCGGCGCTCCCGATCCCGTCCCGACCCTGTCCCGGTGTTCCCGATCCCGTCCCGGCCCTGTCCCGGTGTTCCCGATCCCGTCCCGGCCCTGTCCCGGTGTTCCTGATCCCGGCCCGGCCCTATCCCGGCCCTGTCCCGGTGTTCCTGATCCCGGCCCGGCCCGTGCCGGCGTTCCCGGCCCCGCCATGCGCAAGTTCTTCCAGGAGATCAAGGCCGACCTGAAGTTCAAGACGGCGGGGCCCGGGCAGAAGCTCTCGGAGCCGTCCCGGTAACGGGGAGGGGAGGAACGGGCACCATCCCCGGGACCCCTCGGGGGACACCGGGACCGGCACATCCCCCGGGGGTCACCGGCGTCCCCGCTCCGTGGGGCCGGTTTTGGGGCGTTATCCCCGGGTTTGGGTCGTTTCCCCCCGGGTTTGGGTCGTTTTCCTCGGGTTTGGGTCGTTATCCCCCGGTTTGGGTCATTTCCCCCCGGGTTGGGTCGTCTTCCCTGAGTTTGGGTCGTTATCCCCGGGTTTGGGTCGTTATCCCCGGGTTTGGGTCGTTATCCCCGGGTTTGGGTCGTTATCTCCCGGTTTGGGTCGTTTTCCCTGAGTTTATGTCATTATCCACCGGTTTGGGTCGTTTTCCTCGAGTTTGGGTCATTTCCCCCCGGTTTGGGTCGTTTTCCCCACGTTTGAGTCGTTTTCTCCGGGGTTTTGGGTCGTGTTCCCTGGGTTTGGGTAATTCCCCCTTATCCTGGGGGAAAGGGGGGGGATCTTGTTCATTTTGGGGACCCTGTCATGCCTGGAAAGGGGTGTGTTGTGTGTGTCCCCCCCAAAATGATGCTCTCCCCTCCCTCTTTTAATTAATGCCCTTCTAATTAACCCCCCAGCCTATAAATGACCCCCCCTGGGCTGGGCCATGGGGTATCTCATTCCTTTTGGGGTTATCCCTGCACAAGAGTGGGTCCTAATTAGAGGGGCTCCCTGTCCCCCTAATTAACCCCCCCATAACCCGCACCCTGATTAACCCTAATTAATCCCGAAGGGGGGTCACCAAGCCCGTGTCCCCCCCTCCCAGGGCCCCCAGGGAGAAGCCCAAAGCCGAGGCGGCCCCGAAGCCCCGCCAGGCCCCGACGGACGAGGCTCAGATGGCGGCGGCCGCGGCGCTGGCCCGGCTCGAGCTGAAGCCCAAGGGAAAGGCGCCTTCCTGCTCCCAGGAATCCATCAAGAACCAGGGTAGGAGCGGCTGGAGCTCCGGCAGAGCCTGGGGATGGAAAACCCAGTTTCCTGGGTGGAAAACTGCCGGGGTGGGGCACCAGGAGCTGGAAATGGGGTCAGGGTCATGTTCACCCTTGGGCTGGGACAGAGCACTTGGGCAGGTGTTCCCTTCCCCACATGTTCCCTTCCCCAGGTGTTCCCTTTCCCCTGTGCTGTCCCAAAGCCTCTGGAATGTGCTGAGCCTCTGCTGTAACCAGGGTTTGTGTCTCCTAGTGAGGAGAGAGCTGATGGCTGAGGCAGCTGCCAGCGAGAAGGGGCTCCCCGAGGAGGAGAAGGTGAGGGAGGTGCTGCCCTTCCCTGCCTGCCCTGGGGGGATCTCCCGGGGTGTTAAACAACAGGCAAACCCAAGCCAAGCTCAGTTTGGTGCCTGGTTTTCCCTCCTTTAGGAGCAGGAGGAAGGGGCAGCCGCTCCCTCTGTCTCGGGGGTCTATTTTATCTGCCCCTTGACCGGGGCCGTCGTGAGGAAAGATCAGAAGGAAAAGCACCTCCGGGAAGCCATCCAGGCAGTGAGTGCTTTCCTTCCTCCTCCTCTAACTCCTTTTGTGGCCCCTCTAGTGACCTCCCCAACCTTCTCCCTGTAAAATCTCCCCCAGGACAATTTAACTTTACCTGTTGAACCACCTTTATCCCAACCCGTGGGGTGTTTTATCCCAACCCACAGGGTGTTTTATCCCGCTGTGAGGGGGGAACAAACTCCCTGACCAGCTCCTCTCCTTCTCCCCCAGCACTTCTCCGTGGATCCAGTGGCTGCTTCCATCATGGAGATCCACACCTTCAACAAGGACCGGGAGAAGGTCCGGGTGGGTGTGGAGACCATGGCCAAGTGAGTGGGGCTGCCTTGCTGGGACCGAGGGCACTGCTGGCACTGGTTTAGTCCTGGGTTTGTCCTGAGGGGCTGGACCAGGAGGAGGGGTCAGGGAGTGCCAGCCAGAGGTTTATCCCTCTCTTTCCTGCCTGGAAGGGTTTATCCCGAGGGGCTGGAGCAGGAGGAAAGGCCAGGGGGTGCCAGCCAGGCTTTGTCCCTCTCCTGAGGGGCTGGACTGGGAGGAGGGGTCAGGGGGTGCCAACCAGGGGTTCGTCCCTCTCCTGAGGGACTGGCAGGGTTTGTCCTGAGGGGCTGGAGCAGCAGGAGGGGCCAGGGGATGCACGGGGGGCTGGGCCCTTCCCAGGTGGGTGTTCTTGCTGTTCTCCAGGCAAAGGGGCTTTTTTTGGGGAAGAAAACTGAACCACCTGAATTGTCAGGTGACCCAATTTCAGCATCCTGGAGGTGTTTTAAAATGAAGAGTTGGGCCACCAACCCAGCAGGTTTGGGAGCTGCTGGTTGGCCCCAGAACACTGATGTGTTTTACTCACCTCTTTTCTCTGGGAGAAATGCTCTGAGCTCTCTGTTTCCTGTCCCACCTTGGAGAAGCACATCCTGCTCTGATCCATGCAGTGCCTCCCTCTTCCTGCAGGTACCTGGACAACATCTACCTCCATCCAGAGGAGGAGAAATACCGGAAAATCAAACTGCAGAACAAGGTGTTTCAGGTGAGCTCAGGCTCCTGCAGCTGCCCAGCCTTGGGAAGTTTCCCTTGCTTGGAGCAAACTCCACCTGAATCCAGTCCTTTTCTTCCAGGAAAGGATAAGCTGCTTGGAAGGGGCACACAAGTTTTTCCAGGCCGTGGGGTTTGAGACAAAAACGCTGCCTGTTCCAGGACAAGGCAAGGAAGGGCAGAGTGTTGGTGTGGGGTTTGCAGGGAGTGGGGTTTCCAGGGGAACTGGGTTTGCAGGGAATGGGGTTTTCAGGGGAATTGGGTTTGCAGGGAGTGGGGTTTGCAGGGAGTGGGGTTTGCAGGGAGTGGGGTTTGCAGGGAATGAGGTTTGCAGGGAAACTGAGTTTGCAGGGAATGGGGTTTTCAGGGGAATACGGTTTGCAGGGAGTGTTGTAACAGGGTTTTCAGGGGAACGGGGTTTTCAGGGGAACGGGGTTTTCAGGGGAACGGGGTTTTCAGTGGAGTGGGGTTTGCTGGGAGCAGGGTTTTCAGGGAGTGGGATTTGCAGGGAATGGGGTTTGCAAGGAGTGAGGTTTTCAGTGGAATGGGGTTTTCAGTGGAGTGGGGTTTGCTGGGAGCAAGGTTTTTCGGGGAGTGGGGTTTTTGGAGAGTGGGATTTTCAGGGAGTGAGGTTTGCAGGGAGTGGGGTTTGCAAGGAGTGAGGTTTTCAAGGGAAGGGGGTTTCCAGGGGAAGGGGGTTTTCAGGGAGCAGAGTTTGCAGGTCCTGGGGTTCAGCAGGGAGTGTTTGGGGTGTTTTTTGGGGGGGTGGGCTCTGCAGGGTTTGCAGTCGGGGGGTCTCAGGCACAGCCCCTGCCCTGGTTGCAGACAGCCCCGAGGAGCAGTTCTACGTGCTCAGGGAGGAGGTGCTGGCCAGGCTGGAGCAGCTCAAGGACTCCAAGGAGCAGCTGCTGAGCTCGGAGCCGCTCCGGGCCCGGCTGGACCGGCAGCTCCGCCTGTTCCAGCCCTCCCCGCAGGCCGCCCGCTTCGAGCTGCCCGACGACTTCTACAACCTGAGCGCCGAGGAGATCCGCCGGGAACAGCGGCTGCGGTGAGGGGGGAACGGCGGCTGTGGGGAGGGAACGGCGGCTGTGGGGAGGGAAGGGAGGCTGTGGGGAGGGAAGGGAGGCTGTGGGGAGGGGACGGGGGCTGTGGGGAGGGGACGGGGGCTGTGGGGAGGGGACGGGGGCTGTGGGGAGGGGACGGGGGCTGTGGGGAGGGAAAGGAGGCTGTGGGGAGGGAATGGGGGCTGTGGGGAGGGGAACGGCGGCTCTGGCGTGAGGGGCTGCTCTGGCACAAGGGGCCAGGGGCTTGTCCCTCCCCTGAGGGGCTGGAAGGGTTTGTCCTGAGGGGCTGGAAGGGTTTGTCCTGAGAGGCTGGAAGGGTTTGTCCCTCTCCTGAGGGGCTGGGTTTGTCCTGAGGGGTTGGAGCAGCAGGAGGGGTCAGAGGGTGCCAGTCAGGGGTTTGTTCCTCTCCTGAGGTGCTGGAGCAGCAGGAGGGGTCAGGGAGTGCCAGCCAGAGGTTTATCCCTCTTTTTCCTGCCTGGAAGGGTTTATCCCGAGGGGCTGGAGCAGGAGGAAAGGCCGGGGATGCCAGAGGGGGTTTGTTCCTCTCCTGAGGGCCTGGAGCAGCAGGAGGGGTCAGGGGGTGCCAGCCAGGGGGTTGTCCCTGTCCTTCCTGCCTGGAAGGGTTTATCCTGAGGGGCTGGACTGTGAGGAAAGGCCAGAGGATGCCAGAGGGGGTTTGTCCCTCTCCTGAGGGCCTGGAGCAGCAGGAGGGGCCAGGGGGTGCCAGCCAGTCCCTGTTATCCCAGTTTGTCCCCGTCCCTGGTGCCTGAAAGGGTCTCTCCCCGCAGGACAGAGGCGGTGGAGAAGGCGTCCATGCTGAGGACAAGAGCCATGAGGGAGAAGGAGGAGCAGAGGGAGATGAGGAAGTACAACTACACCCTGCTCCGGGTGCGCTTTCCCGACGGATACATCCTCCAAGGTAAGGAAAAGGCTCCTCAGCCTTTCTTCGGGCACCTCCTGAGGGTGCTTGTGGGATAAAAACCTGAATATTAACACAGCTCGTGGAATAAAACACCAAACCAGAGCGGGATGTTACTCCAAGAATTCCCATCTCCATCACCTGCTCAGGGTTGGGATTTTAGGGTGGGAAGAATCCCAAGGCATCACTCATTAAAAAGCCTCCTCTTCCCAAAACCTCTGGGAACAAGCTGGACTCATTAGACCAGTGTGTCACAGGAACCAGCACGAGGCTGTACAACAGCACAAATCCTCTTCCAGTCTTCCAGCAGAACTCTGGAAATCACTTCAGGCTTTCCCAGCTCTTTGTCACAGCCTGGCAGGGGCTTGCAATGACTGAATAACTTCCTCTGGGCACTCTGCTTTGAGGCCTCTCCAGTTCAATCAGCACTGAAGTAGCTGAGAAAGTCAGAGCCCCACGAAAGGGGCCACCAAAAGGTTGGATTTTTGGGAAAGGCTGGACTCCCTCACCTCATTTTTCTCATGGCAGGGACTTTTTATGCCCGGGAAGCAGTGTCTGTGCTCTACAGCTTTGTGAGGGAAGCACTCAGAGAGGACTGGCTGCCCTTTGAGCTCCTGGGACCTGGAGGGGTCAAACTGACTGATGAGAACTTGGCCTTCAATGAATGTGGGCTGGTGAGTGGAAAAAACACTGAGCTGGTGCCTTCCCCAGGGTCCTGAGGTGTTCAGAGTCCCCCCCTAAGCTTGTTCCAAAATCCCTCAGCTGCTTTTAGAGGGAACTTCAGCCCCTTCCATCACAGTCTCGGAGCCTGGGGGGAAGTTTGTGTGTCTTCAGCTTTCAGAGCCCCAAGTTGTGCTCTGGCCCCTCGTTTTAAGCACAAGCAAACAAGAAACTGCTTGGAGGCTTCAAAGTCTGGAGGGAACTGCAGGGACCTCTCTCCTTGAGCAAAGGCAGCTGCAGGAGTTGCCAGCAGCTCTGCCAGAGGCTGGGCATCCACCCTGGGAAAAGAGGAAAGGCAGCACAGGCAAGGCAAGGGTGTGAATGGAAAGCCCAGAGCAGAGTCTCCCAGAAGGAGCTTGTGGCAGAAATCCACCCTTGTCCCTTTTAGCTGAAGTTTTCCCAGCTCTGGGAATGCACACAGAGTGTTATAAGCCCAGGGAAACTGTGGATGCTCCATCCCTGGAAGTGGCCAAGGCCAGGCTGGAGCAAGCTGGGATAGCAGAAGGTGGGGGGGTGGAGCAAGCTGAGCTTTAAGGTGCCTTCCAGCCTGAAGCATTCCATGATTTTCTGGCTCCTAACGTGCCTCTCCCGTGGCAGGTGCCCTCGGCCCTCCTGAGCCTGAGCTGGGACGCCGCAGTCATGGCAGACATCGAGGCAGCGGCAGAGGAGCAGCCCCAGAGCCCCCTGAGGCCGGAGCTCCTGGCCAGGGTGCAGACCCTCCCCTGAAATAAAGGGCAGTGGGGTCAGTGCTGCTGGTTTTAGCCTCTTCCCTCCCTTTCCCACCAGCTGGGTGAGCTCAGGGGTGGCTGTGGGGGGGCTGTGCAGAGGGGGAGCCCCCACTCTGTCCCTCCCTCGGGGGGTCTCACCCAGCGAGGCACTTCCTGCACTGCTCCCAGGGGGGCCAGCACCACGTTCCAGGAGGGTGTTCCCGAGGCAGTGGGGGAGCAGGGATTAGTGCTGCTAGGCTGGATCACCCCCCTGAGCCCAGGGGTGGGGCTGGGTTTAGGACTCAGCTTCCCCTCTGGCTTCCGTGTGCACTGTAACTCCTGCGGGAGAGAGCACAGTGGGGTGAGGTGACACTTAGTCTGATTAAATGGAATTATTTAAAGACTCAGCTCTGCTCCAGGTTATTTGACTGCATTGTCATGGGATTGGAATGCCCAGCCAGGCAGGGCTGGGGCTGGCACTGGTGTTACTGGGGCAGCCTGACCCCCTTTTCCCTGACACCAGTGCCAGCTGCTGGTGGTGCCCAGTGGGGCTGTGAACACCCTCAGCCTGCCCCCAGCCCTTCCAGGGACTAATGAACAACCTAAAATCACACAGAACTAAAGTTTGCTCCCTCTCCCATCAGGTTTGATGCCAGTTTAGTCCTTTATACCTCAATCTTCCTGTTTTTCTGTGGGCCAGAGACGAGCTCTGATGTAAACAGGGACTGATAATCTGTAATTAATTCCAAAATAAAAGCAACAAGATGCTTTTTTTCCCCTCCCCCCTCTTCCCGAATGTGCTGCAAGTAAAACCACAAACAGGATGGTACAAGAGCATAAATTCATATATAATTGTACATCATTTATACCCAAGGCCACGCTGTACAACATTATGAACAGTCATCATTCCCCCAGTGGCATCACAATAAGCTTATCCCAAAAATCCCTCAGCTACTTTCAGAGATAATTTAAGATACCTTCCATTACAAAGAAGTATCAAAATTTCAATAATGCTTTATTAAGGACAGATTAATATGCAGTTTGTTGTTTGTTTTTTTTAAAAAAGAACCAAGCTAAAAAAAGCTAGACCTAAAAAAAAAAAAAATAAAATTTAAGCTTCCATCTGGGCTGAAGCAGAACAAAGTGCTGTCTTCTCTTTACAAGAAATGTGGAATACTTTCAAGTATCTTGGGCGAAGATACACAGGGTTTTAAAGTTTTCTAATCCATTCTACATACATACAGAGGAGTTAGTAGGTGGTTTTAAGTCTCAAATTGTATTAGATGGGCTGACCCTGCTGGTGTCCTGGTGAGCAGCTCTTGTACCACTGCATTCTGAAGCTGGAGAGTCTGCAAAGGACAAAACATGGTGGGGTTTGTTGTTAAATATCCTCATGAATCCAGCAGAATTTGTCCCCTCCCTGTTTTGTCTCAGCTTCCTGGGTCTGTTGTGAGCCCCTTTCTTGCCCCTCCTTTCAAAACTGGTTTGAAATTTAATATTTATTTATTTCAGATTTAATATCACCAATCCAGAATAAAATAATAATAATAAAAAAAAGGGAGATTTTCCTAATCTTTTCAGTGCCTTGAGCTGAACAAACCCAGCTGCATTTTGTGTCCCCAGAGCCTGAGGGAGGGAAGGTGCTGAGTGGCACCTCCAGAACAAGGGGTGACAAACCCGAGGCCAGGGTTTCATCTCTCAGAGCCTGGTAATCAGGCAAAAGCAGCTTAGAGATTAAAGCCAGGCTGCTTGGCAGGTAGTCCCAGAGTGGCTTTTTTTGGGGAGGTGAGAGGATGGAGCAGAAGCTCCAGAGGGAAAGGAGAGCCTGGATCTGCCCGGGGTGGGTCGGACCCTACGGGATTCACGTGCAGGGCCCGACACAAACCCTGCTGGGCTGAACTCAGGGGTGCTGGGAGAGCTCTCCTGGGAGAGCAGCAGGGAAGGAGCTCTTCTGGGAGAGCAGCAGGGAAGGAGCTCTTCTGGGAGAGCAGCAGGGAAGGAGCTCTTCTGGGAGAGCAGCAGGGAAGGAGCTCTGAGGTTCTGAAGCCCCGTCACGTGCCCGGTGTCGACTCAAAACCTCCCCGAGATCAAAGGAGCTGCTCCACATCCTCGTCCCACCTCCTGCACGGATCCACTGCACCACTGGGGCTTTGAAGCCTGTTTTTCCAAGGGATAACTGGGACACAGATAACCAGGGAACTGCTGGGATTTGAGGGGCAGGGCAGCAGATCCGAGCTTGGCTGTTGTTCCTTCAGCACAACCTCGTTGTTTCCTCACAACCCACACCTTGGAAAGGCTCTGAGCACCCCGGGGAGCAGCAACATTCCCCAGTAATGAGTGGATCTGCTGGTGCAAACCCTTCATGTTCACTTCTCTCCTCCCAGAAACAAACAGGTAACGCTGGCAGCCGAGTGCCAGTCACAAGTGTTTTGTGCTATTTAGGCAGTCGGAGGAGGAGGAGGAGGAGGAGGGAAAGAAAAGGCAGAAGCAGGTTAGAGAAGACCAGAAATAGCAAAGAAGCATCCAGAAAAAAAATGATAACAAGCAGAGAAGTGTTTGGAATAAAAGATGGAGAGAGAGAAAAGCTCAAGGGATGGTGAAGAAGGGGCAGAACCCCCCCCATTGCTCACTGTCCCTGCTCAGCCAAGGCACTGCTGTCCCCTCACATCCCCACCTTTTGCTGGCTGTACATCCACAATCATGCAGTCATCATCTTCCTCATCTTCCTCAGTGTCTGCCTGGAATCCATCCATCTCCACAGCCTCAGCCTGGAGGGGGAGAACAGGCAGCAGGTGTGTGACAGCACGGGGAGGGCGACACGGGGCACGGGGGGGGGCACGTTTGGAGGGAAAAACAAAAATACAAATCAGCAATTCCCAGCTCCTCCAGGCACTGACTGGGGCCAAAAGGCCTCACCTGCAGTGGCACAAACGGTGGGAACTGTGCCAAGAGCTCCTGCTCCAGGATTTTTCCCCTCTTGCACAACGAGCTGAGCAGCCCACGCGGAGCAGGGTCGGCTCCAGCCTCGGGGGGGATCTGACTCTGGGGTTTGGTGGATTTTGGGAAGGGAAATCTCCCCCCTCCGAGCCTCAGGGGGGATCTGACTCTGGGTTTGTTGGATTTTGGGAAGGGAAATCTCTCCCCCCCCCCTCCAATTATTTTTGTACAATCACAGAATCCTTTAGGTTGGAAAAGATCTCCAAGATCCTCGAGTCCAACCACGTCCCCAAGAGCCACATCCACAGGGCTGGTAAATCCCTGCAGGGATGGGACTCCCAGGCCTTGAAAATCCCTGTCCATGGAGAAATATTCCCCAATATCCAACCTAAACCTCCCCTTGAGGTCATTTCCCCTTGTCCTGTCCCTTGTCCCCTGGGAGCAGAGCCCACCCTGGCTCCCCCTCCTGTCAGGGAGTGACAAGGTCCCCCCAGAGCCTCCTTTTTTCCCCACTTTTGGCTGTTTTTCTCTTCCTCCTGAAGGTGGAAAACGACTTTTTGTGACCTCCCCCTGGCTCCTCCTCTTTGTCAATCAGCTTTTATCCAGGGTGAGATTCTTCCATCCCTGCCCAGGTTTTTTCTGCCATGGAAAAAAAAGCCCAAACTCCCTTATTTTGAGGGGAGAAACCCCCCCCGAGGAGTGGCACAAACTGAAGCTGCCCATCTGTTGGAGGGCTCGTTGTGGGCTTTTTTTTTATCATTTTTTACCCTTCAGCTGGAACTGGGGAATGAAAACCCTGCTCCCCCATCCCCAACAGGCTGTTCCGAGGCCAGGAATTCCCAGTTTACACCTTTCAGTTCCCAGATTAAGGCACTGCCCACTCCAACACCCACTTCTCCTCCCTCTCACCTTGACTTACACAAGTCCTGCTCTGAGCCTGGGGGCAGTGCCAGGGGAGGGAATCTGGAGCTCTGCCCTCCCCCAGGCTCTCCCTAAGCTTCCAACAGGTAGGATTTGGGCTCTTAATCCCACAGCAGGGCTGAGCTGGGCATCCTGAAAGGCTTTTTGGGACTGTGACACCTTTGCACCTCAGCTTGAAGGAGCTTTGAAACCTTCAGGCTGGTGATGTAATTCTCCTCCAAGCCTTTGTTTTGCTCTCCCTGCTCCCGTTCCGAGCTGAATTTCCAGTGGGTGCCAAGCAGAGACTTTTATCTCCCTGCCTTTATTTAGTGCAGCAGAATAAAAAAAAAAAAAAACCAAGAAAAAAAACCACCAAGCAGATGGAGTTTGGGGGCTGAACAGCTTCTCACAAGTCTCTGATCTCCATCAGTACCTGAACGCTGAGCTTTTGCAGTGGAAAAGCCAAAAAAAAAAAGCCAAGAATAGATTGGGATGGAAAAGCATCAAAAGCATCCAAAGCCTCCTCTGTGGTCCAAGGCAGGGGGTGGAAGGAGATGAGCCTGAAGGTCCCTCCCAACCCAAACTATTCCTGGATTCTTCCCTGACCTGGTGCACGGGACAGGGGGAATAAATGGAGCTGGAGAGGGACTGTTTCCAAGGGCCTGGAGGGACAGGACAGCAGGGAATGGCTTCAGACTGCCAGAGGGAGGGTTAGGTGGGATTTTGGGAAGGAATTCCTGCCTGGGAGGGTGGGGAGGGGTTGGGATGGAATTCCCAGGGAAGCTGTGGCTGCCCCATCCCTGGGAGTGTCCAAGGCCAGGCTGGAGAAGGGAAGGCTCCAGGGAGACCTGAGAGCCCCTTGCAGGGCCTAAAGGGGCTCCAGGAGAGCTGGAGAGGGATTTGGGATGAGGGCTGGAGGGACAGGACACAGGGAATGGCTTCAAAGTGAAAGAGGGGACATTTAGATGGGATATTGGGCAGGAATTCCTGGCTGTGAGGGTGGGGAGGCCCTGGCACAGGTTGCCCAGAGAAGCTGTGACTGCCCCATCCCTGGAAGTGTCCAAGGCAAGGTTGGACAGTGGGAGGTGTCCCTTCCCTATTGGAATGGTTTGGGTTGTTGTTCCACGACTCCATGACCACATTCCTCAGCCATCCCTTGGGATGATTAAGCTCCAACACCACCTGTGGTCACCCTGAAAAGCAGGAGAAGCAACAGCAGGAAAACCACAGCAAAGCTCCCCAGCAGCACCACCAGCAATTCCAGCTCCTTCTGTCCCTCTGAATTATTGGATTTTCAACCCAGCTCCTGCAATTCCAGCTCCTTCTGTCCCTCTGAATTACTGGATTTTTAACCCAGCTCCTGCAATTCCAGCTCCTTCTGTCCCTCTGAATCATTGGATTTTTAACCCAGCTCCTGCAATTCCAGCTCCTTCTGTCCCTCTGAATCATTGGATTTTTAACCCAGCTCCTGCAATTCCAGCTTTCTGTGTGTTGGGATGAGCTGGACACTCCACAGGCTGGAGTTGGGAGCACATTTAATCAGTGCCCAGCCCGGGCTGTGCCTCTGGCACACAAAAACCTGCCACAAATCACTCCCAGCTGGAAAAGCAAGGCCAGGCAGACATTCCAAATATTCCCAGCCTGGATGCAATCAGTGCCAGGGAGCAGAGAAGGGAGGAGCAGCAGGAGAGGGAGGTTTCCAGCGGGACAGAGAGTCCCACACAAAGGGAACTCGTCCCTCTGGTGCTCTGGTTTCACTCCTGAACCCATCAAAGGGGTTTCTGGTGGGAAAGACCATGTTTGGGGCTGTGTAAATACAGCCAGAGCCATTCCCAGCTGGGGAGGAACAGCCTGAACACTGGGAATGAACACCCTGAACACTGGGAATGAACACCCTGAACATCCCTCACAGGGAATGAACACCCTGAACATTGGGAATGAACACCCTGAACATCCCTCACAGGGAATGAACACCCTGAACATTGGGAATGAACACCATGAACATCCCTCACAGGGAATGAACACCCTGAACATTGGGAATGAACACCCTGAACATCCCTCACAGGGAATGAACACCCTGAACACTGGGAATGAACACCATGAACATCCCTCACAGGGAATGAACACCCTGAACATTGGGAATGAACACCCTGAACACTGGGAATGAACACCCCAAATATCCCTCACAGGGAAGGAACACCCTGAACATCCCTCACTGAGAATGAACACCCTGAACATGAACACCCTGACCATCCCTCACAGGGAAGGAACACCTTGAACATTGGGAATGAACACCCTGAACACTGGGAATGAACACCCTGAACATTAGGAATGAACACCCTGACCATCCCTCACAGGGAAGGAACACCTTGAACATTGGGAATGAACACCCTGAACATCCCTCACAGGGAAGGAACACCCTGAACATCCCTCACAAGGAAGGAACACACTGAACGTTTCTCCTTGTGGAGGAACACCCTGAACACTGGGAATGAACACCCTGAACAATTCTCAGGGGTGATGAAGACCCTGAACATCCCTCACTGGGAACAAACACCCTGAACATCCCTCAGCGGGAATGAACACCCTGAACACTGGGAATGAACACCCTGAACATGAACACCCTGAACATCCCTTGGTGGGAATGAACACCCTGACCATCCCTCAGGGGGGAGGAACACCCTGATCATCCCTCACTGGGAATGAACACCCTGAACATGAACAGCCTGAACATCCCTAACTGGGGAGGAACACCCTGACCATGAACACCCTGAACATCCCTAACTGGGAACAAACACCCTGAACATCCCTCAGCAGGAATGAACACCCTGAACACCGAGAATGAACACCCTGAAAATGAACACCCTGAACATCCCTAACTGGGGAGGAACACGCTGACCATCCCTAAGTGGGGATGACTCCCCTGCCCACCCCTCACTGGGAATGAACACCCTGACCATGAACACCCTGACATCCCTAACTGGGGATGAAGACCCTGACCATGAACACCCTGACATCCCTCACTGGGGATGAACACCCTGACCATGAACACCCTGACATCCCTCACTGGGAATGCAGACCCTGCCCATGAACACCCTGCCCATGCCCCCCTGCCCACCCCTCCCCCTGCAGGACTCACCTGCCCGGCCTCCCGTGGTCTCTTCATGAACCTGGTGATGTTCATGCTGCCCAGCCCCCTCCTCTTGGCGGGCACGGGGGTGCTCTGCGGGACGGCCGCGCCCGGCGCGGGGCCACCCTCCTCCTTCCCGGCGGGAATCCCGCAGGAGGAGGAGGAGGAGGAGGAGGAGGGCACCTGGGTGACGTAGTTCCACTGGCAGGGCACGGGCAGCTGCTCCTGCTGGAAGCTCCTGAGCACGTCCCCGTGCACGTACCAGCACATCCTGTGCTCGGGCCGCTTCTCGTACACGGAGCTCTCCGAGATGATCCTCTTTAGCCTGGCCTTGGAGGGGACCCCAATGTCCTCCCCCCCCGCAGGGCTCTGGGGCCGGGGGGGGCTCCCCTTGGTGCCCTCGTGGAACAGTCCCTGCCGGCAGCACTCCTGGAATTCCTGGATGATCACCTTGCTCCCGTGGACGTTGCCGTGCAGCAGCGGCAGGAGGTGGCCCAGGACTGGGGAGGAGAAAGGATGGACAGAGGTGGGGGGGGGAATCGCTGGTTAAAAGCTCAGGGAAAGCCTGACTGGGGTAAAAAAACCCATGGGAATGGTTTCTGGAGGGGAAAGAAATAGGGTTGGGATTAATTTTGAGGATGGGATTGTCCAGAGGAGATGTGGCTGCTCAAGGCCAGGCTGGAGAAGGGAAGGCTCCAGGGAGACCTTGGAGCCTCTTCCAGGGCCTAAAGGGGCTCCAGGAGAGCTGGAGAGGGACTGGGGACAAGGGCTGGAGGGACAGGACACAGGGAATGGCTTCAAAGTGAAAGAGTGGAGATTTAGATGGGATATTGGGCAGGAATTCCTGGCTGTGAGGGTGGGGAGGCCCTGGCACAGGTTGCCCAGAGAAGCTGTGGCTGCCCCTGGATCCCTGGAAGTGTCCAAGGCCAGGTTGGAGCAACCTGGGATAGTGGGAGGTGTCCCTGCCCATGGCAGGGGGTGGAACAGGATGATCTTAAAGGTCCCTTCCAACCCAAACCATTCTGCAATTCCATGATTGTAACAAGAGCTAAATTGGATGTAGGAAAATCCCCCCCGAGATGGAACCTTCCCCCCTCCTGAGCCTTTCTGGGAGTTATTCCCACCCTGGTGTTCATCAGGTACAGGAGAAGCTCAGGACTGAAACCCAACACCCAAACCAAACCCTCTCCCTCCAAACAATCAACAGGGCCCCGGGCTCAAGCCCATCCTAAATCTGAGCCTGCTCAAGCCTTGTTGGCTCTGCTGTCCATCCTAAATCTGAGCCTGCTCAAGCCTTGTTGGCTTTGTTGCCCATCCTAAATCTGAGCCTGCTCAAGCCTTGCTGGCTTTGTTGCCTGGATTGTCCAGAGCATGAGTTTTTGGAGGGCGTAACTGAGGCCACATCAGCTGAATGATCACCCAGAAAACTCCTTTCCAAGAGCTCCCAGAGATTCCCTGGACTTCAGACTGGTCAGGAACAGGTCCTTCTGAGTGTAACACTCCATAACACCCCTGCTCTCCCCAGAGCAGAGCACAGCAGTGTGTAAAAGCACAACCCCTGAGCCCTTCAGGTCTTACTTTGCTGATCTCTGGCTCTTTTTTTGCTACATTTCTGGATCTGCTGCTCTTCCTCTGCCACAGGGGGGTCCAGGACACAGGCTGTGAACTGCTGGAGCACCTTGAGGTCGGGGTTAGTGCTGCTGTCCCGCTCTGCCCCTTCCCACACACAGCCTATTTTCACAGGCTGGAGGACGTGGAACCTCTTCCCCTTGGCAATGAGCTCGTCCCACTCCTTGGCCTTCAGCTTCTGACGGACCTTCTGGTTCTCTGGGTCACACTCCTGAAGCCAGGGGAGAGAAAAGAGCCATCACACCCACACTGCAGGGGACAACAGAACCCTTGGGTCGTGTCCCCTGAGCCCCACAAAGCTGCTCCTGACCCGTGCAGGCCCCAGGGAGTCCCAGCCCCTCCCTGCCAAATATTGACATCAAACAACACTGACATTTCCTCACTTGGGAACAGGGCAGGAAAGCCAAGGGCACCCAGAGTTCACTTACTTCTGTCACACCTTCATCTTCAGATAGGTACCCATGGGGTACAAAAAACCCATCGTCCTCATCTTCATCCTCTCCCTCCTCTTCGTCATCCTGAAAATAAATCCATGAGGGATTGCACCCACGAGTTCCCAAATGGTTTTTTCCTCCCCCCCCCCTCCCAGTTGGCTCCCAAATTTAATTTTTCTTCCCTCACCTCTTCACTGTGGGAGAGACTTTCTCCAGGCTCCTCCTCTTCCCACTCCTCATCGCTATCCACCTCATAATCCAGCAGTTTCTGCAGGAAATTCCAACACGTGCCCGTGAATAACTCAAAGGCACAGCACCAAACCCCGTCCAGGGTCTCCAACCCCCCAGGAACGGTGAAGAAGAGCCCCAAGAACCCCAGCAGGTGCTTACAGTGTCCTTGGCCCAGGGATTGCGGGCCCGGATGAGGGTGGTGCTCTTGTTCCAGGTGCCCCAGTAGGCAGGCCGGTGGTTCTCGCTGAACTGCAGCAGCTTCATCCTCCCAAACTTCTCCCTCTCGGGAACGCCGTCCCTCTGGCAGTTGTCCACCACCACCACGTCGCTGGGGACACGGGCACGGAGGAGAGGTGGCTCCAGTGGCCCCACAGAACACCCCCCTCCTGCTCCAGTGGCCCCACAGAACACCCCCCTCCTGCTCCAGTGGCCCCACAGAACACCCCCCTCCTGCTCCAGTGGCCCCACAGAACACCCCCCTCCTGCTCCTGAACGCCCTCGATCCCACCCGGAGTCTATCCCGGGGCTTTAAGGTCCCTTCCGAGCCGAACCACTCCGGGATGCAGAGGCTCTCCCGGTTCTCCTGCAGGAATTCCAGCCAACCCACTTCCCCCCTCATCACCAGCTCAGTGGATTCCCTGGATAAACTATCCCAGGAGGGCACGAGATTTCCCACAGGGAAGGATTTTCCTCAGCTTTGTGCCCGAAATGTCACCTACTCCTTACCTCCATTTTTACTTCAGAAGGATCATCCTGTCCCCTACAGATTAACTCAGATTTCACCCCCAAAACATTCAGGATTCCCTAGATTTTACCCCCAAAAAACCTCTCTGTGGTTACCTCTGTCTTATCCCAAAAATGTTCATTCTGTCCCCTAAAAATTAGCTCAGATTTTACCCCCAAAATATTCAGGATTCCCTAGATTTCACCACCAAAAAAACCCTCTCTGGTTACCTCTGCCTTATCCCCAAAAAAGTTCATTCTGTCCCCTATATGTTACCTCAGATTTTACCCCCAAAATATTCACTTTCTCCCACAGAATAACTCAGATTTTACCACCAAAAATTCCCTCCCTTTGTACCTCTATTTTATCCCAAAAATGTTCATTCTGTTCCCTACAGTTTAGCTCAGATTTTACCCCCAAAATATTCCCTTTCCTCCACAGATTAGCTCAAGTTTTCCCTTCTCTGAGTTCCCAGACTTTCCCTTAGTAAAGCTTATTTTTCCTCTCTAAATTACCCCAAAAAAACCCCAAAAAGCAGGTTTTGTTTCATCTAAATTAACTCACCTTTTTTACACGTCAAAAACATCCCAATTTACCTCAGCCTTTCCCTCCAGGACGTTCATCCCGACCCCTCCACACCTTCCATATGGAATAACACAAATCCACGCCCTCAGGGGGGGGAAAATCCTCACAGAAAACAAAGAGTTCCAAGGAAAACTCCACCTTTCCCACATTAATTCCCACCTCCAACCCATCCTGGAATAAAAAGGGAAGGAAAACTTCCCAAAACTCACCTGTTCACCGTGTCGTTGCTGTTCCTGACCCAGGTGGGGCCAGATTTTCGTGGCTTCCGACATTTTAGGTCCCTCAGGAAAGAAACTTCCCCGTTTTGGGCGGGAAGGAGCTTATCCAGCTGCTCCAAGGAGTCGGGATCCGGAGGGACGCGGCTGAGGGGAGCTAAAACCATGTTCTCCTTGATCTCAAAGGGAGCAAACTTCCCACAGGAGCCAGCGAGGGTCTGGAATGGCAAGGGAGGAATGGCAGGGGTTGGAAGTGCAGCTCCCACCTGGGGGAGGTGGAGGTTAAGTGGGGATTTAGGTTAAGCCCTTCCTAAGATTCCAGTTCCAAGGCAATCGAGGTCTTTATGGAGAATTGGGAGTCTCTCCATGGAGAAGACACAGCTGAGGGTTTTATTAAACTGACTCCAAACTCCTCCTGGAGTCTCTGTTCTGGCCTTTTCCTTAAAATCCTCTGCACTTTC
This sequence comes from Pseudopipra pipra, assembly GCF_036250125.1. Taxonomy (NCBI): domain Eukaryota; kingdom Metazoa; phylum Chordata; class Aves; order Passeriformes; family Pipridae; genus Pseudopipra; species Pseudopipra pipra. The sequence goes on from NC_087575.1 coordinate 3,691,038, forward strand.
AAAAGAGGAAATTAAAGTTAACTCCAAACTTTTCCTGGAGTTTCTGCTCTGGCCTTTTCCTTAAAATCCTTTAATTTCCTCTTTTGAAAGTGAACTCCAAACTCCTCCTGGAGTCTCTCCTCTGGCCTTTTTCCTAAAATCCTTTACACTCTGAAATGAGGAAGTTAAGGAAAACTAACCCCAAACTTCTCCTGGAGTCTCTCCTCTGGCCTTATTCCTAAAATCCTTTACATTCTAAAATGAGGAAATTGAGGAAAATTAACTCCAAACTTTTCCCGGAGTCTCTCCTCTGGCCTTTTCCTTAAATCCTTTACACTCTGAAATGAGGAAGTTAAGGAAAATTAACCCCAAGCTTCTCCTGGAGTCTCTGTTCTGGACTTATTGCTAAAATCATTTGCACTTTGAAATGAGGAAATTAAGGAAAGTTAACTCCAAACTCCTCCTGGAGTCTCTGCTCTGGCCGTTTCCTTAAAATCCTTTGCACTTTGAAATGAGGAAATTAAGGAAAGTTAACTCCAAACTCCTCCTGAGTCTCTGCTCTGGCCTTTTCCTTAAAGTCCTTTACACTTTCAAAAGAGGAAATTAAAGTTAACTCCAAACTTCTCCTGGAGTCTCTGCTCTGGCCTTTTCCTTAAAATCCTTTACACTCTGAAATGAGGAAATTAAGGAAAGTTAACTCCAAACTCCTCCTGAGTCTCTGCTCTGGCCTTTTCCTTAAAGTCCTTTACACTCTGAAACAAGGAAATGAAGGGAAATGAATGTTTTGTGCACCCGAGAAGCTCTGAGACGAGAAGGAAATCGGGGTGTTTGTCAGAAACAACTAAAGAGAGACCAAACACCCCCCAGGAACAGCAAATCCCTCACCTTGGGGGCTTGTGGAGTCTTTGGTTTCTGGAAGAACCTCGTGATTTCTGCTTTCTGGGCATTAATCCGCTGAAATCAGAACCAAAAATGCAAATTAAGAGACATCAAGAGAGGACAGAGGTTTCTAATTCAAGGTGAGCTTTGATTTATTTTTCTCAAATTCTTTGCTTGATTTTTCTCAAATTCTTTGCTTGATTTTTCTCAAATTCTTTGCTTGATTTTTCTCAAATTCTTTGCTTGATTTTTCTCAAATTCTTTGCTTGATTTTTCTCAAATTCTTTGCTTGATTTTTCTCAAATCCTTTGCTTGATTTTTCTCAAATCCTTTGCTTGATTTTTCTCAAATTCTTTGCTTGATTTTTCTCAAATTCTTTGCTTGATTTTTCTCAAATTCTTTGCTTGATTTTTCTCAAATCCTTTGCTTGATTTTTCTCAAATCCTTTGCTTGATTTTTCTCAAATCCTTTGCTTGATTTTTCTCAAATCCTTTGCTTGATTTTTCTCAAATTCTTTGCTTGATTTTTCTCAAATCCTTTGCTTGATTTTTCTCAAATTCTTTGCTTGATTTTTCTCAAATCTTTTTGCTTTCTCAAATTCTTTGATTTTTCTCACTCTCTTTTTCTCGAATTCTTATTTAATGTCATTAACTTATTATAATTAATTTAATTTTATTTAAATTCATTTAATTTATTTTTGTCAAATTCTTTGGGTTTTTTGTTTTTCCTCAGGGGCTCAGAGGGAAAACACAGAGAGAGAAAAGACTTGGAAAAAACCAACAGATGGAAGGAACAGGTAAAAAAAACAGGTGGAGCAGCACCAGCAGGTCAGAGGGGACAGGCTGCATCCCACAGGGAGCTGCTCCATATCCCAACTCCAGCTGGAAAAGCCCAGGATCCTGCTGGGAAGCTGCCAGGGATCACCCCCCCATCATTTCACCCCAGGAAAAGAACTCAAAGACAAGCCAGAGGACACATATTTACCTTTTCCTCCTCTCTCAACCGTTTCTCCTCTTCTTTCTTCCTCTTCTCCTCGAGTTTTGCCCTTGAATATAAAGTTAAATTTGAACTGGCACGAGGCATGAAGGGTTGGTTTGCCCCGCACCCCGTCCTGCCAAGCGAGGGGAAGATAATCCACCACTCCAGGCAAGGCCTGGGCTCAGCCAAGACTTTCCTCATTCCTCCTGGAGCAAATATTGACCCATTTTAGCCCCGGAGTGAACCCCAGCACCGGGAAAGTCGAGGGACAAAGCAGCTTCCTGGACAAACAGGGCACTGAGGGAACAGTCCAGGCCGGGCAGGTCATGAGGGGAAGGCCCACGGTTCGTTTTGGGAGCCCTTTCCCAGCTCAGCCCGGCCAGGACAGAGCCCTTCCATCATTCCCAACCCATCCCATGGCACTGCTGAGGGACAAAGCAGATCCCTGGATAAATAGGAACAAGTCCAGGCCGGGCAGGTCATGAGGGGAAGCCCCACAGCTCGTTTTGGGAGCCAGCTCCCAGCTCAGCCCAGGAGCAGAAGGTTCTGCTGGGCCGGGACAGAGACCTTCCAACATTCCCAACCCATCCCATGGCACTGCTGAGGGACAAAGCAGCTTCCTGGACAAACAGGGACAAGTCCAGGCCAGGCAGGTCATGAGGGGAAGAAGCCCCACAGCTCATTTTGGGAACCATTTCCCAGCTCAGCCTGGTCAGGACAGAGCCCTTCCAACATTCCCGACCCATTCCACAGCACTGCCGAGGGACAAAGCAGCTTTCTGGACAACCAGGGCACTGAGGGAACAGTCCAGGTCAGGCAGGTCATGAGGGGAAGCCCCACAGCTCATTTTGGAAGCCAGCTCCCAGCTCAGAAGGTTCTGCTGGGCCAGGACAGAGCATTTCCAGCATTCCCAACCCATCCCACAGCACTGCTGAGGGAAAAAGCAGCTTCCTGGACAAACAGGGCACTGAGGGAACAGTCCAGGCCGGGCAGGTCATGAGGGGAAGCCCCACAGCTCGTTTTGGGAGCCATTTCCCAGCTCAGCCTGGCCAGGACAGAGCCTTTCCAACATTCCCGACCCATTCCACAGCACTGCTGAGGGACAAAGCAGCTTCCTGGACAAACAGAGCACTGAGGGAAAAGTCCAGGCTATGAGGGGAAAGCCCACAGCTCATTTTGGGAGCCAGCTCCCATCCCAGCTCAGCCTGGCCAGGACAGAGCCCTTCCAACATTCCCAACCCATCCCACAGCACTGCCGAGGGACAAAGCAGCTTCTTGGACAAATAGGGAAAAGTCCAGGCCGGGCAGGTCATGAGGGGAAGAAGCCCCACAGCTCATTTTGGGAGCCCTTTCCCAGCTCAGCCCGGCCAGGACAGAGCCTTTCCAACATTCCCAACCCATCCCATGGCACTGCCTGCCTGCTGGAAGGGCCTGGCCCGGGAATGTGGGGCTGGAAATCCCCCCCTGAGCACTCACTCCAACGCTTCCTGCCTCTCCTTGCGCTTCTCCTCCTTCACCCTCAGCTTCTCCGCTTTCTCCTTCTCCTCTTTTTCCTTCTTTTCCCTCCTTTCCTTCTCCTTCAGCTCTTTCTCCTCCTCTTTCCTCTTCTTTGCCTCCTCCTTGGCTCGTTCTTTCGCAGCTTTTGCCTCTTCCTTCAGCCTCCCCTTTTCTTCCCTCTCTGCCTGGAGCTTCTGGAGCTTGTCTGCTCTCTCCTGATCCTGGGGAAAAAAATCAGGATATTCAGGGAATTGTGAGTTTTTGGGCACAGAAACCTTAAGAAAACCCTTAATTAAAGGATCAAAACCTTCATTAAAATCAGCATTTCATCCCAGAGCAAATGGTACCCACTCCATGCTTGACCTGCAGCACCACCAATATCCCAAACTGGGATCATTCCCAGTTATTCCAGGTGGGATCACACCCACATCTGCCTGTTGTCTCAGGCACAACCCAGCTGAGCCTCCTTGTCCTGCCTCTCTGAAGGCTTTAATTATTCTTTTCCTCTAATAAAAAAAGGTGTTTCCATTTTTGTTTTCCCCCCTGAGCATCCTTTGCATTGAGTCACCTTCATTATGGAAAATGAGATGGGAATTAAGAAATAATTACTGGGTTTTAATTTAAAAGGTGATGATGTCAGGCTGTTTCCAAAATGTTTTCCTTGGAATTCCCTCACGTGCTGAGCTTTGGTGTCATCACCAAATTGGAGAAAAATAAATCAAAGAATTTGAAGAAAATCAAAGAATTTGAAGAAAATCAAAGAATTTGAAGAAAAAAAACCCAAAGAATTTGAAAAAAATCAAAGAATTTGAGAAAAAACCCCAAAGAATTAGAGAAAAATAAATTAAGTAAATAAAATTAAATTATTTTAATAATTAATTACATTAAATAAGAATTCGAGAAGAAGAAAAACTCTGAGAAAAATAAATCAAAGCGTCTGAGAAAACCAAAGAAAAACAGATCAAAGAATTTGAGAAAAACAAATTGAATTAAATACAGATAATTAAATTAATTAAATAAATTAGAGAATCCCAGAAAACCAAAGAATCCCAGAAAACCAAAGAATCCCAGAATACTCAATTAAAGAATAATAAAGAATTTTAGAATACTCAATTAAATAATAAAGAATTTGAGCATACTAAATTAAAAAATAGTAAAGAATTTGAGAATACTAAATTAAAGAATAATAAAGAATTTGAGAATGCTAAATTAAAGAATAATAAACATTTTGAGAATACTAAATTAAAGAATAATAAAGAATTTGAGAATACTAATTTAAAGAATAATAAAGAATTTTAGAATACTCAAATAATAAAGAATTTGAGCATATTAAATTAAAGAATAATAAAGAATTTGAGACTGAGAAATCAAACAATTTGAGAATAATCAATTAAAGAATTTGAGACTAAGAAATCAAAGAATTTGAGACTCAGAAATCAAAGAATTTGAGACTGAGAAATCAAAGAATCTGAGACTGAGAAATCAAAGAATTTGGGAATAATCAATTAAAAAATTTGAGACTAAGAAATCAAAGAATTCAAGAAAAATAATAAGCAACAGATCCCACTTTTGGGGGGGCTTAAAAGGGGGAAATATAAAAAATAAATATAAAAATATAAATATAAAAATATAAGGAAATATTATATATATATGTGTATATATATATATATATATATATAAGGGAATATATATAAGGAAATATAAAAAAAATCCAAGATTTCCCTTCTCCCTGTCCACTTTGGCCCTCCCAGGGTGGGAATTCGGGGAGCAATCAGCAATATTTAGTTAATTAATCACTCCCCAGGGTGGCAGGTCACCCACCCTTCACTTTGGGAAGAGCAAAATCCATTAAATTCCCGGATTAAGGTCCCTCTGGATCCACGAGGGGGAGGAAAAGCAGGAAAAGGGTTTGGGGGTGAGGGGAAAACTCCTCCCTTACCCTTTGCAGCCTCAGCTTCTCCTTCTCTGCAGAACTCCTGTGCAACTTCTGAGGCACCTGCAAAGCACAAAATCGACTTTTAGGGAAGATCCAACATTCCCTCCCTTCCCACAAAAAGAGCACGGATTGAACTGAAGCAACATCATCCCTAAAGATTATTCCCAGTGCCCTCAGAATTCCCAGGAATATCCTTGATTTCCATTTCAGGGCCTTTATTCCCATTAAATCCCCCTCATTCCCAAACCCCCTCAGCTCCAAAAGCACCTTTTCCCAAGGGAACATCCCCTGCAAAGCAAACACAGGAGCTGCTCTGAGCCAGAAATTAATAATTAATATTCCATAACTAATTGTGGAGATTAATAATTATGGGAAAATCACTTTAAAACTCGGGTTTGGGGTGGGTTTTTTGCATCCTACCCCTCAATTTTTTATATTTAGATATAATTTCACGGATAAAAGGGTTATTATCTGTATTTTAAGGCTGTTTCTTCTTGTAATCGATCATTTGGGGGGGAAAAATTGATCATTTGGGGGGAAATAATCTTTTTGGGGGAAAAATCAATTATTTTGGGGGAAAAATCGATCATTTTTGGGGAAAAAATCAACTATTTTGGGGAAAAAATCAATTATTTGGGGGGAAAAATCAATTATTTGGGGGAAAAATCAATTATTTGGGGGAAAAATCAATTATTTGGGGGAAAAAATCAATTATTTGGGGGGAAAAAATCAATCATTTTGGGGAAAAAATCGATCATTTTGGGGAAAAATCAATTATTTGGGGGAAAAAAATCAATTATTTTGGGGGAAAAAAAAATTGATCATTTTGGGGAAAAAATCAATCATTTTGGGGGAAAAAAGTCAATCATTTTGGGGGAAAAATTGATCATTTGGGGGAAAAATCGATCATTTGGGGGGGGAAAAAAATCAATCATTTTGAGGGGAAAAAATCAATCATTTTGGGGGGAAAAATCGATCATTTGGGGGGAAAAATTGATCATTTGGGGGGAAAAATTGATCATTTGGGGGGAAAAATTGATCATTTGGGGGGAAAAATTGATCATTTGGGGGGAAAAATCGATCATTTTGGGGGGAAAAATCGATCATTTTGGGGGGAAAAATCAATGATTTTGGGAGTTCCATGCCCCAACTCCTCCTGGGAGGGTTTTCCCTCAGTTTGCCCTTGAATCCTGGGGGATGTTTCCACACTGTTGTCCCTGGAAGTTTCCCTGTGGATGTTCCCTCCCAAACTGGGGTGTTTTGAGGGTCTCTTGTTGAAGCAGAGCCGTTAAACTGGCACTAAATGACAATAAACCACCTCACTGGGGGTTGATCCCAGGGAATCCCGGGATTATTTGGGTTGGGATGACCTCAGAGGTGATCCAGCTCCACCCCCTCTGGAGCTGGATCCCACTTTTCTTCTATCCCAAGTTGCTCCAAGCCTTGGACACTCCCAGGGAAGGGGCAGCCACAGCTTCTCTGGGCAAACCTGTGCCAGCTGCAGGAATTCCAAGGTGGAAAAGCATCTTCTGCACTGATTTTACTGATTTTTTTAATTCCTCCCAGGAATTCCAGCAGCTTCAGGGAGGCTGGAAAACAGAACCTGAGGGGCAACACTGTTCCCAAAAGGCCACGTCCCCTCAGGGTGGGGTGCTGAAATAATTAAAGGGAACACAAAATGTAACTGTGGGAGGGTTAAAAGTTACAATCCCAGGGTATAAATCCACCAGGCCAGGCAAAAATCCTTCAGGATTTTCCGAGGCCGATTCCAAAGGACAGTAATGGAGCTGGGAGCAAAGCACAGAACCACGGAATCACCGCCTTCCCTACGCTCCTCCAGAGTGTCCTGAGCACCCTCTGCCCTAAAAACCAACCGTGTGGGCAGCTTTAAAAACCCCAAACTGGGGCAGACCCACCTTCCTGAGGGGGGTGGAGGCAGCCAAAGGACTCGTGTTCCTCTTGGACTCTGCCACCAGCTGCACCTCGGGGGAGCTCCCGGAGCTCAGCGAGGAGTTGGTGAGTCCCGAGTCCCCCTCGGGAGAGGATTCCACGGTGTCGTTTCCCGACGTGGCGCTTCCACCCGGAGAAGCCCCCTGGGGGCCTTTCCCGGCCATGATGTCCTCCAGGAGCACCACGGGCACCTTCCCCTCAAAGAGCACGGCCTTCAGTTCGCTCTGGCTGCCCTTGGTGCCCGCCAGGTCCTTGCAGCCCGGCCCTGCCAGCCCTTCCTCCCCGTGGGGGTGTGCCAGGCTCCCTGGAATCCGGCTGGGAGCCCTGAGGGAGGCTGGGGCAGCTCAGCTGGCTCAGCTCCTGCCCTGTCGTGCCACGAGCTGGGGGTGAAGCAGCTCCAGAGTCCGAATCCCCCCAGGCTGTGCCATGGCCGAGTCCGTGGGCAGAGCCCCTGGGCAGCTCAGGGCCGAGCCCAGGGTCACTCGTGTCACCTGCGGGGTTTTTCTGGATAAAGTGGTCTAAGGGACCTTTGCCATTGACGAGTTTTGGGGGGATATTCCCATCAGAGCCCAGCTGGCAGTCGTTCTCCACGTTGTCCAGGGATGCCCTGGATGAATCCAGGGCGGGATCTTTGCTGGGATCAAAAGCACTGGGGGAGCTCTTGACTTTCTTGACCTCGGAATCCACCTCATATTTTTCCTTTGGCACCGGGTTGAGGCGCTTGAAGGGCAGCCGAGCTGCAACAGCAACAACAACAACAATAACAACAACAACAACAACAGGGGGTTATTTGGTCACGTCACACGGAGCAGGGGATCAAATATCAACTCATTTTATTAATTCTGAAGCAAGAGGTTTGAGATCAGCCACTTGGGGGAGGGTTTTAGGACAGCCAAGGTGATGTGTGAGGGGAAAGCTGTGGATGGGTCTACCTGGACTTCAGCAAGGCCTTTGACACCGTCTCCCACAGCACACTCCTGAAAAAGCTGCAGCCATGGCTTGGCCAGGGGCACTCTGTGCTGGGTTAGGAACTGGCTGGAGGGCCAGGCCCAGAGAGTAGTGGGGATGGAGCTGCATCCAGTTGGGATCTGGTCAGTTGTGGTGTCCCCCAGGGATCAGTGCTGGGCCCAGTTCTGTTTAATGTCTTTATTGATGATTTAGATGAGGGGATTGAGTCCATCATCAGCAAATTTGCAGATGATACCAAGCTGGGGGGAGTGTCCATAAGCTGGAAGGCAGGAGGGCTCTGCAGAGGGACCTGGAGAGGTTGGATCCATGGGCTGATTCCAAGGGGATGAGGTTCAGCCAGGCCAAGGGCCGGGTCCTGCCCTTTGGCCACAACAACCCCCGGCAGCTCCAGGCTGGGCCAGAGGGGCTGGAGAGCAGCCAGGCAGGAAGGGAGCTGGGAGTGGGGATGGACAGGGAGCTGAACAGGAGCCAGAGTGTGCCCAGGGGGCCAAGAAGGCCAATGGATCCTGGCCTGGCTCAGGAACAGGGTGGCCAACAGGGCCAAGGAAGTGATTCTTGCCCTGGACTCAGCACTGGTGAGGCCACCCCTGGAGTGCTGTGTCCAGCTCTGGGCCCTCAGCTCAGGAAGGACAAGGAGGGGCTGGAGCAGGTCCAGAGGAGAGCAACGAGGCTGGGGAAGGGACTGGAGCACAAGTGCTGTGAGGAGAGGCTGAGGGAGCTGGGGGGGCTCAGCA